>NC_081531.1:11654520-12400811 GCF_030273125.1 Centropristis striata
TTCCTTTCTCAATAATTCTTCAGAGAGAATTATAAATGTGCTACCTGATCCTTGAAAACTGCACTGAGCTGAAGTGATGAGGTGGAATCAAAGAGACTCTGATGTTTTTTGTCGTTGTGGGTCCACCAAAATAAGGATGGCTTAAGAACAAATGAATAATCAATATGAATTTAACACTGTCAAGAAAGCTGAGTGAACGCGAGACACTAAACACTCAAAGTGCTGCAGATGAGCAGGTTAGGACTTCACATGACAGCTTCTTGCTATCAGTTTATCAATGATTATATGAGGCAAGAAAGAAAAGGAAAAAAAAAAGAAAGAAAATAGATAGTTTTGCCAACTTGCTTCAGGATGCTTAAATAACCAGGGGCTGGATTCACAAAGCATTCTTAAGTAAAAAAAAAAAAAAATGAAGTGCCACTTTTTTCTTAACTTTGCTCTTAAGACAAAATTCATGAAGAAATTATAATATTTTCTTTAGTTTTTTTCTTAACTTTCTTTTTCATTTTTTCCCCCTAAGATAGAACTTGAGAACAAATGAGATTCTTGAAAACAAAGTTCTTAGGTTTCGACTCATATTTCTTCACAACTTTAAGAGAAGCTCTCACCAGTCTTAAAACAGCTACAGTGAAATTGATTTGTATTGACTTGAACACATTTGTATGACAGATATTTGATTTCTTTAATATTTAGACAATAGGGTTTTAGGTTCAGTAACACGTGAAGCATCCAATGGCAGTTGTAAGGTGCTCCTATGCAAATCCTCACTATGACATACACCTTTTTCTGTTCGGGGATCAACATGTGGAATATCTGGCCTACAGAACCTGACTGGGATTATTTTAAACTCCAACAGAAACAGTCTGACTGTGTCCTATATTGTTTTGTGTCTCTTGTTGAGTTCAGAGTTCTAGTTTCTAATTACTGTGTAATGTAATACCGTTGAGTCTGTGCTCATGAGTCATCCTGTGTATTTGTTGTTGGGTGTTATGTATTGTAAAGGCCCATCTACGGATGGACATTGCAAATAAGTTTAGGCTATAAACGCTGTGGTGTATGGCATTGGTTTAAGCTAGATCTATGCCCCTATACAAATAAACATTAAATAAATAGAATTTAATTAAAACTATGTTTGTCAGTTATCTTAAATATGCATGAGGGCCCCTCTTAATAATTCAGAGATGTTTGTTACTCCATTGTAGGTTTCAAAAGTTAATTCTGAAGTGAAGTTTAAGAGAGTCAACCATAAAGAGAAGGAAGAGCTCTTTTTTTTCTCCTCGGAGTGTTAAGAACTGCTCTGGGGAAGAGTTTTTTATAGTTGAGAAATGACTGAGAGTGGATGCACTTAATGAGCGAGAAAATGGATGCATCTCAGAGAGAAAATCTTAAGTTTAGAGATGTTGATTCGTGCTGTATCGATGCTGCTACACAGTAAATCAAACCACATGGGATTGCATGCGTTCTGTTTATCCTCAGTGCATGATTCCTATATATATTTGTATTTTTAAGAAAAAGGTCAGCTTTATCATATCTGCATCCTATCATATCAATAGCTACTGCTGACTTGTTATGGATGCTCTCATGTTATTGCGGTCAGTCTTCACATTACAAAATGCAAATCTAACCAGAGCTGCACAGGCAATTCCCATCTCTGTTCCAGCCTTTTTCATGTTGAGGCCACACATGGACTAACCTCAATATTAAACAGCAGTAAATAAATGTGTTGCCCTACTGTCAACCCTATCTATGCATATTCCTCTAAACCTCTGATCTTCCCTGCAAGTTATGAGTGCAGCAGAAAGGGCACAGCGAATGAATAATGAATGTGTGAAGATTTGTGCTCATCATCGATGGAGCTCTTACAGTTGGGACAGCGGTTAATATATTTAAAACAATTAATACAATTTTCTTTTCTATTTTAAAGCTATTATTCGTGGCTGCAGTGTAATTGTGAGTGGTGAGTTGCATCATAAATTATCATCACTGAAAGCTTTAAAGTAAACATTTCTTAACTGCAGATGAAGCCAGTAAAAGAAATTGGAGTTTTATTGTACCAAAATGTAATGCACAGCACACTAAATACCACAGTGTGTATATTAACAGCTAAATGAGGTGCAAAATGACCAGTGCATAGATTGCTTTGCATTATGAGACACTTTGCAGTTTGCACAGAAATGTTATTTCAATTATTAGTGTTAAAACTCCCTCTGACACCCAACACTACCACTACTGCGGTGATGAGGTCATCACCATTCAGTCACAACCTCTGACTAATCGACCCACTAAACCCAGTGCATCATGGGAATTGTTAATGGATGACTTACAACAACATGAAACTGTTGGAATAATATTGATTTATTTTAAAAAGTGTCTAAAAAGATACCGCAGTTCAATGTTTGATTAAAGGGTGTTAACCACAAAACAGCAGGGATACGGCGCTTTTTCAAAGTGGTAAGAAAATGTCCATATTGTCACAGCCCTTCCCATTACCCAAAATGACATCTGAAAAGTTTGTTTTGCGAAAATTGCATAGGTTCCCTGCACTTCCTGTGAGTAAGTTATTTGCAGTAGAGTCCGTGCCATTTGCACAAGTGAAAGAAAAGTCAAATCTATACATGTTTGATTTGTAAATGCAGTCCATTATAATGCAATGAGACTTGACTTTATGTAAATATTTCTTTAATTAAAAGAACACATCATGTTAGGACCCTTAACTCTCTCTCTCTTAAAAAGGTAAAAGCCCCTTTCTTTGTTTTTTGGGCCAGTGTGTTTGAAAAATCTCCTTTTGTTACTTTCCACCATTAATGTCAAGGGCAAATAATAGGCTGACAGTGATCATGATTCATCTCAACTTCTTGAGACCTTTCTGATAACACTTTAATTGAAAGGTTTTTTTTTTTTTTAACCAAAACACAAAGGGGCTGCCATCTTTGTTCATCTGACAGTTCAGAAAAGAAATAAACTAAAATATAACACAGAAAAAAAGGACTGTGAATGAATACTGGCATAGATTTCAAACGTGGAATGAAAGATGTTTTGTAGATCAAGGACTTGCATATGCATTTGGTGTATTCTATTGATGAACACCCTACAAACAGACAGTAGTGATCTAAAATTCATTCTATTCTTTCAATCTTTCCAGGGCGTCTGTCTTTTGAATAGGGTAGCAAGTCGCTCCAAGCTTTTCTTCTCCAGTGTTTGACAAAGCTTTGTGGCCTGCCCATCATGGTTAGGTATGTTAATTTACAATGTATTTTGGTGGCTGTGTCCGTCTACAGACCCTTATAATCATTAGATCATTACCAGCACACTGATGATGGTCGCCATATTGGCTCCATTTGATTTAGGCGTGATATTCTTCCTCTTTACCAGGAAGTTTGTAATGTTTTTTCTCATCTTCCTGACAGTCTTCTTCTTCTTTATATTGTTATGTAGAAGAAGTTTCTGTGACACAGATCTGGTCCATGTGACAGCGCTCACCAACACTTCCATGTACCAAAGACCCTTATGCGGCTCCCCAATCAGACGATAATGAATAGAGCAATTAGCAGTGATTATTAAGTGCTTTGTGAAGCTTCCCTTCTCCAATTTATCACACGAGCATGTTCGATTTATCAGACCCCCTCGAGACATATGATGATGACAGACAGACACATGCAGTACATGCACTGTCTGTGGGCTCTTCACTGGCACTTGGTAAGGAGTGAAGGATGATTGCAAAATCCTTGTCCGTCTGTAATGTGACCTGGATTGAGTACAACCCACTTGCATCCCAAAATCATGTCATAAGACAATGGTAGAGACACTACCACACACACAAGTAAACAGCAAACACAGCAAAAATACAATCCTGAGGTCTATTTGGTCTGCCAAATGAGCCTTGATGATGAGGAAGTATACTGTCACACCATCCAATGAGAGATATTATTGATTCAGTCATACCTTACTTGTCCACTGCATGCACGGTTCATTACGCTACTCAAACACTCTATGAAGGCCTCATTAGATCCCTCTGGCCCTTGTATAATTCATTGTGAGTGTTTGCTTCTGCGGACCCACTGAGTGTCAAGGTCGTTTTCATCCGAGCTGTGACCCAGAAGGGCTGGCTGTCCCGCAGGATACGCGGATATTTGTTTTGGAGTGCCTGTTGTGTTTGATCGGGATGGGAGGTAGAGAACAGATAACAGGTCGACTGGATGCGCCCACAGAATGACTGATTACCGTCCTTCTGATGCAGCGTCTGGCATCTTAATGCAGCACTGCATTTGCTACTTCAAAAGCAGCTTCATTGTGTCAAAATCTCAGTTGATATCAGTCTTGATTACCAGATAAGATGCAAAGGGGTCACGGGAGAGTTTAATGTAACCGCTGTGAATCAAGATTAAAGCGAGCAGTTTGTGGTAATGATGCAAAGTTGGCAATCCATCAAGTGTTGTTGTCTGGAAGGGGCGCATCAAACTAATCACTCTTGAAACTGTCTGTCATCGGAGCATTGGCAATATCCTGCACAACACATCGATCGCATTTAATGCCTCTTCAAGAACTTTCAAACTGACACTTTCTTATTTAAAATGTCAAAGTATTCCCCGCATTAGCAGAACACTGTTCGTAAAGGAAATCTATCCTGGATGTAACAAAGTTCTGGGCTCATCCGCTTGACAATGAGTTTCGTGCTGAGCCAAGCCACGGATGATAACATGCTCAGATTTTAAGATTTTCTTTGGTAAAATATGAGAAAAAACACAAGTGTACAGTGAAGGAACGCAGCAAATGTGAGTTTATATGGCCATGGGATGATTTTAATCAATAAAAATCATCCAAATTCAATATTAGCTTAATAGTTTTCAGTGTGCCCGGGCTAATAGCAGTAGTGTACACTTAAGTCCCGCCCCCACTGGATGGGAATACAAAATGCATAGCACTCCACTGTGAAGAGGCCTCCTTGTCCATTCCATCTGCCAGCCCACAACATAAAAATGCCTAAAAACTGCTGTGTGGTAGAACGCAACCAACAGGATAAGAAGGAAAAACTGTGGTAGCCTGATAAAATATGCCTAAAAACGTCACATGTGCAGCAAGCATTTTGTCACCAAGTCGAATCCAAATGTAAATTTTAGGCTAACTGTAAATCAGAAGATATGCAGGATTCGTAAGCAAAAGCCTTAGCTTGCTAACACGTAAGTAGCATTAGTTTACTAACAGCTAACTTTTCCTGTCTGGTAGACATAGGGTGCTAAAATAAACCTTTAACATTCTTAAATGTAATGTTCTAGCTTTAGCATTTCAGCCTTTGGTTGCATATTGTAGTGCCAATTGTTTCCCCCTTGTGAGGGCATGTTTTTCAGAGTGCCACATGACTTTCACCCAGGAGAACCAAGTTAGTGTCCCGTGTGAAAACAAAAGTAAATTCCTTTTACATAACTTCCTTTTTTTTTTTTTTTTTTTTTTTACATAACTTTAGTTTTTTACGTAACTTCTGTTTTTTACGTAACTTCCGTGGCTCGCGGTTTGTGAATCAAGTTTTCCCGTAACTTCCATGGCTCACATCACCTTGTTATGGGTTGTACTGACAAATTGTCTATCCTGTCATTTAGGTTGGAGATATTGTTGCATGCTCAATACCTTACTTTGCAACCACATTGCTGCACATTTCAATGCTACGGTGGTTGCTTTGTGAACTAAGCATTACATTTTATTTTACTCACTTAGCAGCTGACTAGTAAGCTAGCTAGCTGGCCATTTCCACCATGCTTTCATGCTACAGTGTTTACAGAAAATTAGCCTCACCACTCTACCACCTATGGCATTGTTACTTTCCAGACTTTTCCATGTGGTCACAATAAAATTGAGGTTCATAGATGTCTGCACGTAGCCACAGCATTCACTCTATTGATGACATTTATGTCATGAAGACCCTAGCTGACCCTTGCATACTGGTGTATGTGGAAAACATAACTTTGGCTTACGAGTTGTTTTCTTGCTCAAGGGCAGACATGACCGAACTTGAACTTTTATCGAGCAGGTTGCAAAAAGAGGAATACTCCTATTTTATTAAAAGAAAGTTTGCACTTTACTGTCCAGGAAACACATATCCTAGATAGCCAGAAGCTGAATGTTAGCCAAACCTGTGTGAAAGCCAACTAAACCCAGTGGACCAAACTGAAACCTTATATTGTATATACAGATACAGGTGGTCCTTAGACTTTTCATTCACCTCACCTTGTTCAGCACAGCATTAAAACTGTCAAGAAATACTATGAAAGTTTTAGTCATGGTGGTCAAACATCTATCATTCAAACTTGTCCATGATTCTCTCTGGCTCCAGTCACTGGTCTTAATGTCCAGTTCCCTCATGACTCCCTATATTCATCATGCTGCTATAATGACTGATGGCAGACTTGGTTAATAAAATTAACTAGCCAGGACGCCTGAACATAATGAAGTGAAATACTGAATGATTTAACTACAACATACATCCTTAATTGCTGCTCCACAGATTAAATGTGTAATTACCATCATGTTTCAGGGAGATTGTGATTTATGTTAAACTTGATATGATGTACCTTTAGGAATAGTTATTATTTAACTGCATATTAGGGCTTCTATGTGTTACTGTGTGCATACAGATGGAGGAAAGTGTATTATGAGCAACATGACAGAAGTAGTGAGGATAAGAGAGAGGGATCAGGCAAGAGGTTAGTGTGCCGGCAGAGGTAATCAATTTTTTACAATTTCAAAGCCTCAAACAGGCATGAAACAGATATCAAACTGTTTCAAAATGTCCACAGTGAGCAGAGCAAAAGATATAGCTGCAAAGAAAAAATATATCTATCACTCTCAGCTTGCACTTCAAGACATGCTGGTGCAGTCCATACTAAACACGCTTGACCTCGATCATTTCCCCTGACTTCTTCTAACACCCAGTGGTGCAAAGTTGAAGGAAAGTTCCAGAAAAAAGCCGTCCCCTGCTTTATTGTCCCTCTCTTGGCACTGCGGCAATGCTTCATCAATTCTCTTTGCAATGAATATTAGATCATAACCTTAAAGAAAAGAATGGCATTGGTTTAATGTCTGCACATGCAACTGCACATGAGTTTATATTCAACCGGTTGTTTAACAGCCTTAACATTAGTTTTTAATGAGTTTGAAAAGTTTTACATACTTTGACTTAAAGGCTGCAGCAATAGATTGTCTGACATGATTAAACTTTTTATGAAGGTGTGAGAACTTTTCTTTGTACTTGATATGAGTCCAAATCTGATTTACATTTTCCTTGATCCACTTCAAAGGAGGCTTTTACTTTGATGAGTCTTAAGGAGTTAAAGTTCTTAAAAGTTTACTGTGATCACTGGATTCTGACTTCTGCTTTGGTGGGTATGGAACCGTATTAATAATGCAACTTGAAGTATCATCTTTATGCTGTGATGCATTTGCATATATATTGGTTTATTATTAGATTATTATCATACCATAGCCATCACAGCATTCTTTATCAATAAGTAAAACGTGACAAAGTTTGCTGTGAACCACAAGACACCAGTTAAGAGATATTAGCCAATGTAAGAGGATATTTAATGCAAATACTCTCGTCTGTTCGTCTATTGAGAATTTGCCTTTGGAATATTTGCATTGGATTTTGGATCATTGCAGAAAATAAACTCTGTGGCAAACACACATTTGTGATTGTTCAGAAGGATAATCTTTACAAATTAACACCACTTCTATGATTTCTGAAGCATTAATGCAGCGGACAGAAGAAAAAACTAACGTTGTGGTACAGATTTCCGATGGTCTCCGACAAGCTAACCAGCCGTTTGACAAGCTAGCAAATCTGTAACCTAATAAATTGTTTATTAACATAATTTACAATATACAAGAGTTTGCAAGAGCAGTGAAAAACACAACTAGAGGCTATGAGGCGGACTATTGAGCTGTGTCCGTCTCATTTAGCCACTTGTTAGCAACCGCCTTTTTAAGAACCTGTAAAAATTAAAAATGTACACGTGGGGGTATTAACAAACGTATTTATGTCATACAAAAAAACACAAATGTCTCTTCAGCTTGTGTCAAGCTAATTCAAAATCCTCATTTTGAGAGGTTAGACCCCATGGCGCAAAAAAATACTTAAACGCTTACTTACTCCCTGGTTTAAGGACTCATTCCTGTGGGACCCTATACTAGTAGGTGGAGCAGGCACTTTCTAACTCAAATGTATGAGGCTGATTACAACTCATAATTGCCATTTAATGGACTGATAACATTCCAAACTGGTGGCCTAATCTAAACTCAATTTCTGTTTTTTTTAAAACAATGTACATTTAAGCATGGGATTTGTGTGGTACAACAAACATTAACAAATGTAAACCATCATCCATCCATCATTTAACATCCCAACAATGATGATACAATATAAAATTAAGATATTAAGATCACTAATAACAATATAATCTTTTCATCCAAATCACTTTAAAATTTATACCAGCTCTAAAGTAGTAATGGTTGAGTGACCAGTCTTATTCTACTGCAAGCATAAAATCTGTTTGGGTGTTGATGCCTATAGAGTAAAAGGGATAGTCCACTGCTTTGAGGAAAACCCTATGGAGAGAGAGTGAAAGAGAAAGGCAGCATAATCCCAAGAGATTATGGCTCAGTATTAACTTTGTTGAGGTCGGAGTTCAGCCCAAATTGAACAGAAATGGGTCATTCAACTAAACCCAGTTTTTCAAATGCATTTCATGAGTAACATCATCATTGCTTCATTAGGTATGTGAGAGCAAATACCATTTAAGTACTGATTGCACATCTAAAGACTTGGGACTTGGCTTGACTTTTTTTCCTACCTGTTGATCACTTTTAAAACCAAACCGTTCCAGGAACTATGGAACCAGGGCATTGTATTGCTGCACTGCAAATAAGAAGCAGTAAACATTTAGACTGAGCCGCTGAATGCAGACTTGGAGTGTTTTTACTGTGTTCATTATGTGTGGTCATTTCCTCTTGTAGGGCAGAATAGGTTCACAGGTTTTTATTACAAAGACTGAAATGTTTTGTGAAGCGTTAAGTGAAATGGGCTGTGTTGAAGCTTTATTTTGTGAAGTCAGCTTTGATCTGCCTATGCTCTAAACTTAAATGACACCTCAAAGACCCCACAGACAGCAGCACACATAATGCAACCGATTGCAAGAGCCTATTTCGATTCTTTCGAGACCTTTCTTTTTTTCCCCTCCTCTCACCACCCAAGGTTCATTGTAACAGCAGTGTGACAAACTGTCAGCAAACATCAAATCCACTGTGTGCTGTTGTGCGGTGTCAACAACACAGAAATCTCAGCTCACCCACAATCCGTCAACCGTGACGGAGGGACATCAAATAGCACAGTGGAAGCCGCATTCATCACAAAAACCTGCACAGGGAGACGACTGGTTCAGCCCACCTCTATTCCAACCCTCTGTTGCGCTCTCACCTTTATTCAGCCTGAGTAGCTGTTTTCCCTCTCTACATGTCTGTCACTGCAATCGTAATGACATGCCTATACACCCATATGTAAGCATGCATATGCACATGCCGTATGCTGACAACATCGCTCTGTTTCAACATGTCCCTGCCAGATATAGTATCATGTGCAGGCACAGAATACTCCCATCATCCCATGTGTGCAGTGTCTGTTCCTACACATGACAGCAGCCATTGTGTGCTATTGTATGAGTACTCTCTCAAATGTCAAAAGGACTGTGTTCTGTAACAGTGAGTAAAGAACCCATGAGTGGAATAAAACGACATTTCATCTCAAGAGCTTTAGAGACACCATACTGTGTCTAAATGCTGCATGGGCCATTGTTGCGTGACTTGAATGTGGGTTGACGTATTTTTTATTTCACTAACAAGAATTGTTGCAGGTTGGCAAATTTGTATTGGTCTAATAAAGACTGCTTAAAAGCAACAAATTATTTTGAAAACTACAATTGCACATGCAAAAAGCAGATCTCCACCAAGGCCAATAGTGTTTTCATGTGCTAAATGGATGATCCCATTTCCCAAACTGGGAAGTCGTTCTTCGGACTTCGGTGTGTTTAACTTAAGTTATCAGTTGGAAACAACATCGATCGAGCTGTGTTGTATTTTATCACTCGTTTCCAGTACTTGTGCAGTACTTTTGGACAACTTTCTGAGTTGTTCTCTTGACCTGAGGATACATTCACATAAATTTTCCATGTTAGGAACTAACTTCTCTGAATATTCCAAAGCCACCTAAATTCAGCACAAATGCCCTATCTTGCAATGGTAACAAAAGTGAAATTCAGTTTGTGTATACACCCAGGGAATGCGATCTTTTCTAAAATTGTATAGGTACTTCCCAAGCAGCAAACTCCCCTGAAAAGTGAAAACTATATTAAAGTGTGAAAAAACTGCAGTTCCTTGACTGGCCACTTGAGGCTGGCATCAATAACACTAAAGGCGAGGTCACTTTGGGTCACACACAGCTGCCCTCACAGGTGGCTCGCCACTGCATTCGGTCTTAGCTCACCTGCCGCTTTTTTGGATTAGCTGGGATTTAGGAGGAGTCATATTCCCAAAATGGCGATTGGCTATTGCCACAACAGCCACCAACTTTGAGCTTCATTTCAGCTCTTGAGAAACCTATGGGCGAAGTCACAGAGACGACATCCATGTGTTATACAGTCAGTTTCATAAAAGGCAAGCCAGAAGTTAGACAAACCGTACTAAAGGCATTACCTCCTTGGCCGAGATAATTAGAATAAGTGAAAAATGTGAAAAGTGTTGACTTTACTTCTTAAAACGTGTCCCCAGTGTTTTAAAGAGGCTTTATTAAAGTACTCAGGGATGAACCGCAAGGACAAAGGTTAGCTCAAGGCAAAACCCAACATACATCACTCTTATAACTCTCTTAGGAGTAACTGCTAAATGAGTTACCAAGGACATGCGGGGTTAATGTTACCAATAGGCGCTGTTAATTAAATCAGCAAATGCCCAACTGGCCTCATTTTAACGTGATGGAGCTGGTCTGCTCCACCTGTGACTTTTGAATTGGGAAATAATTAGAATTCTGGTATTTATTATCCATTGGGTGAAGAAGGGCACTCACAAACATTAATTTGATCCAGTGTTGATGTGCAGTAATGAATAATTTATCGTTTTTGCTTCATATTGCTCAATTCTTTAGGGTGATGTGGAGCTTTTAAATGTTGTTTTTTTCTCAATATGACAAAACAGCTTTGGTCCAAAACCAAAAATGTCCCATTCTCTCAAAATGTTGCCATCGTCTCCAGGGTGAGGCATTTCCATCTTGCTACAGCTGACCTGTTCTGACATAGGGAGGTGTCTATCGAGGCATAAGGGGCTTGTTATTTTCCCAGCAGGCACCTCATTAGAGTCCCTATGACCTTTACAATTGAACAGACCATTGGTCGCGAAACGTTTTGAATACAGATATCCATTCCACTGACATTTTTCACGAAAGGAAGGACATTCTGCCCTGTTTCGAGAAAGTGCTGCCAACCTGAACATTGGTTCAGCCGTGCATGGATCAGTTATGCTGTGCCTTTGGCAATTTTGGTTCCTGTTTGGGAAAATATGCCTCATGATTACAAGAAAATGTTGTTCATCTCAAAAATTAAAAAAAAAAATGATTTGGCGCAAATTACTTCCAAAGACATTTTTTCTGATCTGTCAGGTAATTCAAGATACTTTTTTTTCCACAGAACCATATACAGTCATGGAAAAAAAATATTAGACCACCCCAGTTTTCTCCTTGCTTTCTTTTTCATTTTAATGCCTGGTACAACTAAAGGTACATTTGTTTGGACAAATATAATGATAACAACAAAAATAGCTCATAAGAGTTTCATTTAAGAGCTGATATCTAGATATTTTCCATGGTTTTCTTCATAATGATTTTGGTTATTATCCAGAAAACTATGGAAAATGGCTAGATATCAGCTCTTAAATTAAACTTTTATGAGCTATTTTTGTTGTTATCATTATATTTGTGCAAACAAATGTACCTTTAGTTGTACCAGGCATTAAAATGATAAAAAAAATTGAAGAAAATAATGGTCTAATATTTTTTCCATGACTGTAGATAAAAAACAAATAAACATACTCATATTTTCCCTTAATCTGCCGAATAATAACAGAATAACAGCTGTTGTAGTTTTGTAGTAGTTACATTTTTTTTTATATGTAATTCAAGTTGAACTGACATAAGACTATCATCTTTTTTATTTCTTGTAGAACCTTGTTTAAAACCATTATAAATGATGAAGTCAAGTCAATAAAAGTAAAGCTGATCCTTCACGCTCAGTAAAACCGAGAAAAAAAGGTACTATTCCTTCTCAAAACCACGATTTAATAGCTGTAATGAAAAACTCACTTCATGGCGCATGTGCTTCTTTCCACAATGAACCAAGAATGGCTGAAATCCATTCCAATTATCTCCACTGCTGCTATTGTGTCCTGTTCCTCGTCCTTGGTAGGCCTGCTATTTTGCATCTTGCATATCATTAGCACAAAAAGCACTTAACAGTCTCTGCATGAGAGGTCTGCAACCTACTGCAGACAACCTTCACCTCAACCAAGTGCATCATTTCCACATCTTGGTCACAGAGTTTTTATCCACATTTTCTATTCATCTCTGTACACCTTCATTTCACTCTTTATCTCTTTTTGTGACAGCATATTGTACAATTCTGAAGTCTTTTACACAGCAGTATTGTCTGCTAACACCTCCACACATATATAAAGACCACAATGGATACAATTTTTAAATTAATAATTGTGAAAAATTATTTATTCAATCATGTCTTTGACTTTTTTTTATAGTACAATTCTGAAGTCTTTTACACAGCAGTATTGTGTGCTTACGGAAGCGTATTGCTGCCACCCTTATAAAAATATATCCTCCATTTATCACGTTACTTCGAGATAATGATCTTGTTATAACGAGATACTATCATGTTATAACAAGATACTATCACGTTATTTCGAGATAATGATAGTTTCTCATTATAACAAGATAAATGGAGGATATATATTTTTTTATAAGTGTTGCAGCAATACGCTTCCGTATGTGCTAACACCTCCACACACATATATAAAGACCACAATGGATACAATTTAAAATTAATAATTGTGAAAAATAATTTATTTAATCATGTCTTTGACTTTTTTTTTTAATAGATTTAATATCTTGCTCGAGGGCGCTTCCGAAGATAAAAGTGCAGTTTGACTGAGGATAGATTTTATGTCCTTGAGTCCTGTATCTGCTTCCTGAACTCTCACTTCCCCACAACTTAACTGCTGTTTATCTTGTCATGACCTCATACTGCATCTCTCTCTTCACCTCTGTAACGCTGTACACTGTGCTGGAAAGAGGTAATGGACTAACTCAGCCCAGTGATACAGAGGGGCCACAAAAGCAATAAAAAGCCTGTTTAATTTGCCCACAGTTTAAGATCTGTGTGATATGCTGGGATGGACACATAATTGCAGGGATCAGGGACAGTCATCTAGATTGAAAAAAGATGCCCTTGGCTGAGTTGATCTCCCTCTCTCGCTTCTTATTTCTAGATTCTGTCCCTCTGGCGTCAGCAATAATTGACTCTCAACTATAAATTGTAAAGTTTCTGCAACTTTTTTAATCATAGACTTGAGTCACCACTGAAGAGATTTAATGTGTTCCCATGAAGAGGTTTGTGTTATTTTTGCAGAGCAATTTGTATGATATCCTACGCAATGAGACAAAATATTTTGTACATGAAACTGCTCACAGCAAGCATTATCTTCAATAACCAGGTCATTATTTCTGAAAAGAGACACTGCTGTAAAGTGCCATGATATTCGAGAGAAGGCAGAATATAGGCTTTATAGCCAATATCACTCAGCAACTGATAACCAACTAAGTGATGTTTATAGATGGTTTATAGACCGATTATTAACCATTTACAAAGTGCTATACATATTTAATCTTTAAATGTTTTAAACCAATTTCTTAAAGGTATATGAATAATTTCAAAATCATGGTAACGCTTTATAATAAGGTCCTTAATAACCATTAATTAACAAGTAATAAGGCATTGGTCTAGCTTTAGATCCAGTAGTTGCAAAAAGCATAGTTGACTTATAGTTAACTTATAATAGATGAGCAATAAAGTATATTTTAATATCAATAAGCAAACAAAATAAGATTAATAAAGGCATGGCAAAGACATAATGGGTGGGTCATGGGTGTTTGTAATGCCATTATTAACACTTATATAAGCTTATAAACACACAATAATGTTAATAAGCATCTTGTAAGGACTTACAAGGGCCTTATTACTTGTTAATTAATGTTTATTACAAGGACCTTAATATAAAGCGTTACCAAAATCATTAACATAATTAATATGCTGTTAAAATGTCATAATGAGTGCAACCAAAACTATGAATAAATTATTAATTATAATTTAATTGTTTGTTAATGGTAAAGTGACTATAAACTTACATTAATATACCATCTATTTGCCATTTATAAATGATTTAGTTAGTTAAACGTTAATAAAAAATATATATTTACCATTCTAAATGGCCTATAGACGGTATATAAATGATGATTAAACATTAATAAAATGTTTGTTTCCCATTTATAAATGATGGTTATTGTAAAGTGTTACCCAGTTTATTCCTTTTCTTCTAACCGGTATTCTGTATACTCTGGATGTATATTGCTGCCTTTTTCTACTTTTGCACTACTGGTTAGATGCTAAACTGCATTTTATTGTCTCAGAACCTGTTGTCTGCGCCATGGCAATAAAGTTGAATCTAATCTATTCTAATCTAATGTAATGCTCTGACACTCCCCACAGACACACAGCGGGAGAGCCTCTCCAAGTGGAGACGCCAGCTCGGCTTCAACGCGGCAACCCATAGTGTAACTCTCTCAACGAGCCATAAACATGCTTTTAGTGAGTGTCAAAGCACCACCTTTCTGCAGCAGAGACAGTGAGAGTCCGACAGCAGCTGCTCATGGCTGTGAGCTCTGACTACATTAGAGTAGTTATCAGCTAGTGGAGCAGCCAACACATCACATGAAACCACATTTTGGGTGAATTTCTCTGGAAAGCAGAACTATTTTGCAATATTTCACTAGTTTCTTAACTTGTGTTGATGCCATGTTTGACACATTTATATTCAAACGTGAAATCTGCCTCTGTTTTTTTTTTAACAGAAACATTGTTATACCACCACAGGATGGAGACAGATCAATATATCCAATGGTTTACTTTCAATTTCATGCTTTTCTGGTTCCATCAAAATGTGTCAGTGGGTGATAAATCCCGTCTCTCTCTACTGCAGTGTCAACCGGATTTGCTGACTGAATCCCGGCTGTCATTCTCACATCATAAACATATTCAGGATCCTTATTCATCCCACATGAGCTAATCAGGGTCATGACTTCTGAGTAAAATGGGACTGACAGGGAAAAGTCTTGGAGGAGACGTGACGGGACACGACTGATTGTTTTTTGTGTGTGTCACTGCATGCAAGTACCTGCTTTACTATAAGCATTAGTATTTTTATAGTCTAACAGCATAACACGCATGCATATGGTACAGTTTACACCCTCATGGAATTACTTGATAGGTTTGCAGGATTATTTTTGAATACATGCTGGTGTAAGAGACTAATTTAAATGCAAACAAGCTGATTCATTGCTTTCTCTCCCCTCAAATATGCATGTTTTAGGCAAAGAAGCACAACTAAGTTATTCACACCCTTGGGACATAAACAGACTTCAAAAGAAAAGCACGATTTACTTGGCTATTTCTAACAGAACTAAACCGAAACAGCAAAAGACAACATTTGTGTTGAATTACAAAGAAACAATGTATTTTCCTCAACGTGTTTCCACACAGGGACGTTTGATTCAGCATAAAAATTGGTGAAAAACTTTTATAGCACTTTCAATGACCCTTTGAATGATTTCTCCCCAGACCCAAAGCAATATTGTTGGGACAATATGGCAACCCAGCAGATGATAGTTAATTAAAAGTTAATCAACATAACCATTCGCCTCTCTCTGTGGCCTGGTTTTGTGACTGCAGAGGAGTCCTAAGCTGCCTAAAGTGACCCTGGCTTTCTGATGGAATGGATGAAAATGGGCTTTGACCCAAGGCCAACATTATGATGATTAGCCTGACAAGTTAAATTCCTCCCTCGAGGTTCCTAATACAACCTCAATTAAACTGTCCCAGTCCCCGGACAACCCGAGGCAAGCCGGACTTCTTCTGGTCTCCAGTTTATTACGGCTCATCATCATGTGTGCGTGATCATGCCTATTTTCATCTCCGGACATTTTAATTTCACACGCTTTCAGTTTTTGCTGTTAAAATCCAGCCTTTGATTCATGAGATATCTTACGCATCAGTGGACAATCTTCATTAGAAATGCATCGTACAGCTACTTTTCATTTTGAATTGTGGTCCGTTCCACAGACCGGTTAAGGACGACCATGAAATAGAAATAACAGTATTATATTTGCAGGAAAAAAACAGAGAATGTTTTATTTCATCCATGCAAGTGCCGACCCTTTATAAAATGATCAAATCAAATATTTTCTGCGAAGAAAATTAAACAGCAACTCATCTCTCTCCATCTTTCGCTCTCTGCTGAATTAAATGTATGACTTGTTTTATTCACTGTGGCTCATTTTACTTTATGCTGTGGGGTTTTAATAAACCCAGTTTGAGGTAAGCACTGATGCCGTTTGCAGAGATGTATTATCCTCCTTTAGTATTAACACCTGCAACCCACTCACTCCTCAGAAACCTTTTCAAAACAAAAGGAGAGAAGGAGAGCATTATACAAAAAGAAAAAAAATACTAAAAAGAACACCTGCATAAAAATAAATGCAGAACTAACACATAAAGCAGAGGTAGTGAATCCTAAAACTGGCAGTGGAACGTTATTTAAATCTGTTCTCTTAGGTCTTGGGGTCTAACAAAGAAACAAAAAGAGACACCATAACGTGTTTTTCTTGAATATATTTTTACCTGGTCGTATCTCAGACTGTTTATTTTAAGGGTAGTACTTCCTGACAGTCATACTGTCACACAGATGGGCAACAAAATGAAAGAAAAACAGTGTTGAAGCAAGGCGCCAGTCCATCTCTGTGGCACCACAACGGATTCAAAGCTTCTCTGCATATTCTACACGTCTCTGAACTCTGCTGGGGGGGAAAGATATTCCCTTGTTTGGGGACTCTGCACACTTCATGCGTACTTCCTACCAAGCGATCACTTTCTTTGTCCTGGGGTGATAGTGATGTGACGGGAATAAGTAACTTCATAAGGTGAAGAACTATTCAACAACAATTGCATTTGCAGTCCCATCAGAGGTTAATTTCTAAACTGAATTTTGATAGATTACTGACGTGAGATCACTGTTTTGTTAATTTAGTGTATCACTTTTTGTATCACTACGCTTCTAATGCACAAGGTCATTTTTGACATCAAAGGGTTAAATCTCTAAAGCTGAATTTTGATAGATTACTGACGTGAGATCACTGTTTTCTCTCTTTATTTGCAATAAAAATATAATTTTCTTTTTTCATGTTTTAGTTACATTACAGTTAGTCATTTAGCAAAAGCTTTTATCCAAGGCGACTTACAGATAAAGGGAAGCAATCAAGGTATAGTGGGATAAGAGCCGTTAGTGCAGCAATAAGTGCTAGTGAGGATTCTTTAAGGAGTAGAGTTGTAGTCTGGTGCTAGGAGAGAAGGTACTCTCTGAAGAGCTGGGTGCAGTACCGGAGACAGCTTTGTAGGGGAGCTTTAGAGATTTAACCCTTTGATGCACAACATATAAACACCTTCTCATGCACAACATGGCTCAAAAATGATGATGAATTTTTTTCTTTTTTTTATTACAACAGATCATTAAATCCATTTTTCCTTTCATACTTTATGAAGAAAAATATTTTTTGTATTATTACATCAAGTTTACACACATGGGTCAAAAATGACCTTGTGCATTAGAAGCGTAGTGATACAAAAAGTGATACACTAAATTAACAATTTGAGTATATGTGTAACTATGTTTGTCTTATTTTCAAGGTTTAACTTTAAAAGAGTTGTTAGAACCATCAGATTACATTGGAAAATCACATATTTCAACATTTGAGACTTATTAGAGCCACCAAATAATAATTTCCATTGGAAAAACACCAATTTAACAAAATAGGATAGTTAACATGTGTGTCTCTGTAAGAAAAAGTAAGAAATGAAAACAAAATATTAGGACGTATGATGATCAAAAACAAGTTATTTGAGGAAAACCTGCAATACTGAATGATGAAATTGATTTATTGCATAGATACAGAATATAAAAATTTAGTCGGGTCACTTTAGACCTATGTTGTGCATCAAAGGGTTAAATTTGATGCAGGCAGCAACAGGTAGCCAGTGGAGCTCGATGAGCAGCGGTGTGACATGTGACCTTTGTGGCTGATTGTTTAGTCATCTGTTTCGATTTAAACTATTCATTGATTACTTGGTTGACAGGTACAATGTGATGAATACAAAGGCTTTTACTAGCCAGAGGCAGCATAAAGATGGCTGCACTGACCTTCTAATACAATATTTGATGCAACAGAATTGATATTGACATTGAAGTCCAATGCATCCAGTTTTTGGAGTTTAGACGATTGAGAGCATTGCCAGAATCTCAAATACAGTAGTTGTTCAACTGGGTTAACTGTCTTGAAGCCATATCATAATATACATCCTACATTGTGGCATTTGAAATTGTTACATTGCCCCACTACTTTAGAAGTGGGAAATTAAGTCGTCAGCACTAAGACACTATATTAGACCATTTTTAATATTGCACAGCAGCGTTTCTACAATATTTGTGGGTGTGACCCCTCTTTAACAGCATCCTGACGCAAACAGCTGATAGAAATGATCATCAAATTATTAAAAAAATATCATCACCAAACATTTATAGTCGAGATAATAGCAGTAAAATGATTATAAAAGAGAAATTGATCAATTATATTCTTACAACTTGGTGAGTAATTCAATTCTCCATCAATTTATGCTGTTTTTTCCTCAAAATGTTCACTTGTCTGTATAGCATAACAATGTTACAATGCAAGACTTAAATCTAAAGCTGACAAAAGGGACTGTTAAAATACTGCATAATTGAAGTATTTTGGAAGTATTTAGGGAAATTAAAGATTGTTTGTTTACCGTTTGGTCTTATGGTGCTGTAACTCTAACGTACAAGCTCAAAGGAAAATCATTAAATCCTCATTTGTATTCTCTGCACCGCTGCACTGCAAACAATGCAGCAAAGTGGAAAACATCAGCAACTTGTTTTTAAACACTTCTTATCAATACAATGCATTTTTAATATCTTAATTCCTGTTGATTGTATCGTATTCTTTTTATGAGTAATATAACCAAAGCAGCAGCATGTTATTAATATCCAAAGACCAATGGGGACGAATATCACAGCAAGATATTGGTTTTACCTCTCACTCTACAGTGACTTATCTCATTTCCTCATTGTGTGTCGAGCTGCTCTGAGGAGGAACTGTGGTACGGCGCTTTGCATTGTAATATCTTTCCAGGTCAATTGATATTCTGCCTGAGCCTGGGAATAAACGCAGCTCTTGCTGTCTCCCTCATTTACATTCTGACCAGTTTATAATGCGCTGAAGAACAACAAAATCTGTTCGCATATGGAGACACAGATCAGTTCCCCCTATCAATTGCAGTTCTAACACACTATAATGTTTTAATCACTTATGATGATGTTATTACCCTCGGCATCGCCTCCTCCCTTCATTCCCATCATCATCTGAACACCTGGTGACCCCGCACTGATGAAGCCGCTCTAAATGGGATTCAGTCACCCTGACCCCTGGAGGACCCCGTCTGTAATTAATCACTCAATGTTTTGAAACACAAACAGCCTGTTAATGCCCATTACCAGTTTAAAAGTGGATACTCGTGTTTAAAGGAGGTGTTGCTTTTTATGACGCAGCTGTAAATCTCCGCTTATGAAACTGCTACTTTTACAAGTTGATAATTTGTCTGACACTCAAAAGTCGGGTTTTGTGTTCTAAAAATTAATTGGAACTCATTCCTCATTAACTTCACATCAAATTATACAATACTAAATTTTATTAGATCACAGTTCATTTGCAAATTGTTTCACACAACTAACTTTTAAATACGGCACAATTCATTTTTAAATACTTTCCGTTTAAACTCTTGAACCCCGAAGTTTATTACTCAATTTTCGTCCTTTTATTTTTCTGCCTGTGGCATAATCAGCCCATGTGTCAAATGTGTCATATATTGTAGTTTTATATTACCTTCCACTTAAAAATTAGTTTTCTAATATTTATGTTCTCTAAAATGTTTGTCCTTGACTATACTGGCTTGTATCCGTGCAAAGTTTGTCAGTGGGGAGGTTTTTTCACATTCCTCTGAAAGAAAGATGTATTTCATTAAAATCTGAGATTCAAACGCCGGGCAAGCTACACTAGTTACATCACAACCTCTTAAGGTAATCAAAAGCTGTAAAAGAAACCTGAAACCTCCAGCGCAGAGAACTGTCAGTACAGAGAGTGAAAACAAATTTTAACATCATAGCAGATATAATTGTACATTTTACAACCACTAGCGCTGCCACTTCCAGTTAAAAGCTAACTAGCTTACTACGTTTCCTGTTCTAATCCATCTGCTCCTCTGTGATTTTTGTGCACAACGCAGTCCGGAGGCTGAAACATGCATGGATGAATCTCACCATAGAAAATAAACCAGACTTGAAACTAAGTCTACATTTTGCAGATTGCAAGCTTTGCAGAAGACTTGCACTACTCTTTCACAGGTTAACCTAGCACTAGCAGCAGTGGTGGGGGGCGGGGCAGAAGTGAGACTTACAATTCCTCAAGGAGAGAGGAATTATGCTTCCTTTTTTTTTTAAACAAAATAAACAAATTACAAAAAATTAAGTTAATCATGGCAGTGTTTCTTTATTTTTTTAAAACAAGCCCGCAGGGGAATTTCAGGGACAACTTAGGCACCCAAGAAGGGCCATCATTTGGCTCGTGGGTGCTATTATACGATTTTAACTCCCAGTAAAATAGTTAGGGTGTCTTTAGCTTCTGTACTGTGACATATTTCCCATTTAATTCATCTGCATGCACTGCCAACATCACAGTGATACAGAGATGGATGAAAATAAGCAAATTAAGCTCAGCCACACTGTCATTTAAAACATTTTTGATTACTTTGCCAGGTGTTTATTCGCATTGGACAGATTTTTTCACTACAATTTCTGGCACTGCTGTTGCAACTGCTACTAGCTTACATAAGCACAATTATATTTTGTTTCACAGGAAGAAAGGATGATTGGATTATTATATAAAAATACAAAGACATTTGAATTCTAGTATTCTTCGAGTATTTGGCATATTTTGCTGCATTATATTAACAGGGATGTCATATTTTCATTTCATAATTTCATTTAACTTTTTCAGTTAATAACATCATCACGTCGTTGATTTGCTGACCCAAAGTGAACCAAATATTAATGGCTAATATACTATAGGCCTTTAATAAAGCTGTGTGTCCCACAGCCACAGGTATATAAGGCTATACATTTTCTTTATTAGAAAAAGTTCTCGGAGCCGTCCTATTTTGCAAGTAAAAAGATAAAAATGTCCACCGGCATGTCAACAACAGATGAAGTTGTTTTCATTTTAATATAAGACAAGGACGGAAGAGCCAAGTGAAATAGAATCAAGCTGTCGAACTGTTTATGCTGCACAATGAACCAAAAGTAATAAAGTAGCACCCACGGGACTGCGTCCATACATTTATTCATTTCTGAACCCACAAAGCACAACCAAGTATGAAAAGATGGACACACAAACACAGATTGAAAGAGCATCTGTATGTCAGAGAAAGGGACGCATGCACAGTTCATCCATTGCGTACACATGCTCACTTATTCAGAGGCACATGAAAACACAGTGCATGCACACATGAACACACACATTGTGCAACGCCTTGGGCACATGCCACATTTTACACTTTACAGATTGTGTTCAAAGGAGACAAACAGGTCATCCGAACTAACATTAAAGGCCAATTTCTGTGAATCCATATTATCTCCTGCATTTGACCAATTACCCACATGCGTGGGCTGCAGTGAGGCAGAGACAGGGACAGGCGTAAAGATTGGCAAGCTTTGATTCCTGCCTCTCGTGGCCACTAGCCACTGTAGTCGAGCTTCACAGATGTCAACCACTTGATTAATCCTCCCTTTGGCTGACTCCCTCTCTTTTCCCTGTGCAGTGAGTTACTTCTTTCAAAATCCACTCCACCACCACCACACCATTCCAGCCTCCAAATGTGCAGCACAAACAACAGCAGAGGTAGCCACCCAGTCAGTTAGCAGCACAATGCTAACAAATCTAGTGACAATTCTTTTGCCTTTTTTTCAGTAAGTCACAGGGCTTGATTTGGATGCAGCTTAATCCCTATAAATATGCTCTAATGCAACTAAATTGCATTGTCAATTACATTTTAAGGGAAACTTATCTTCTTCTGGATCACATTTGTTCTTGACGTATCACAAAAAAGGTATAATAAAAGTCTGCAGGTGTCATAGAGCAGGGTATAGGTTGGGGTGGACGGATGGCTCAAAAAAACATCAAAAAATGTGCAAAACATTACAACATTTGAGAAGTTTTACATTTCCTGATAGGATAACATTATCTAAAAAAAAAACTTTATCTGTGTAATGATGGGATTTCAGGAAACTTTGGAGCAACAGTGACTGCATCATGAGCCGAGTGTCATCTCTGAAAAGTGCAGATGGTATCTTGCTAATGAACCTGAAATATCCAGGCTCAAAATGAGCGCCGCCAAACTGTTCTTCTGTTTCTGTACAGTGAAAAACAAAGTAGAGCCCTCTGACAGTCTCTGGGTTAACAAAAAATGCATCTAATGAGAGAGAATCTAATGATATATGATCCAACAAAGACATTTGCTTGAGCTGAGTGGTGATGCATGCTGCATGAAAAGCTAATTATGCATAATGTGTGAAATACCACAAATAATTGAATGAGTCACACATGCAAACATTCCCCGGGGAGAGCAATAAGTAAGAGTTGAATTGTGTAGCTTGTATTATAACAACAGAAAGATGCATGTGTTAATTAAAGAATAGTCTATACTATAAATAGATAGCACAGCATTCAGATGGATCAGCCGAGTATGAGGACAGAGGAACTGGAGGAACAAATGGAGGATAACATTAGGCTGGGTATTATGGTATACCAGGGTATTTAGAAATCTAACAGCGTTATTTTCAATAGCATTAAATATACAGCTCTTTCATTCTTTGTGTTTTACAATTTACTTACAGGGCCACAAAGAAAGGAAAAGGCCTCTGTCTCTGTTCTGGAGTATTTTGGGTTGAGTCCTGATGATAAAGGTGAGCCATCCAGCACATATAAAGCTGTTCTAGTTAATGTTTTAGTTATTTTATTTTGCAAATTGAATGGTCTCTCCTACAACAAGATAGCACCACCAGGGTTGGTGGTTGTTTAAACAATGAAAAGACTGACAAAGGCAGTTTTAATGAGATAATAGCTGTTTCCCAAAGTCAAGAAAGGATCCTCAAATGGCTATCTTTGAAGGATTCATCATCTGCATCCACCAAAGGACGTATCCGATGTCAATGTTCCTCAGAATTCTACTGAGGACTTTTCCTTTAAGGGAACTTTTCCTTTCAAGGATGCATGTGTGTATCCTCTGCACGCCTTGTGCACCATAATGCTTTGCACACAAATCTTCTTCTGCTTTGGGTTTTTTGGCGGTGGCCATACCGCCACCTACTGGTCTGGAGTGGAGCAATAGATCAGCCTTTGCACACAATTGTTTGCAGCGAGTTTTAAAAATGGCAACTGACAAAGTGGCTATGCTGCCAGTGCAATATGCTTTATATATATATATATATATATATATATATATATATATAAATTAGGGCTGTCAATCCATTAAAATGTTTCATGTCCATAGTGTCCATCTGTTGTAAATGTACCATAACAAGATATTTTTTAGTTACATTTCTAATAGTTTTATCAACATGGGAGTGGACACATATGCTTTCTTTACGCAAATGCCAGATTATTATTATTGCAATAATCCAAAAGAATGACAATACTGTCCAGGATAACCTCAAAGGAACTACATGTTCAAAAATATGCTGAAAGAATATGATGGCAAACTTTGGCTCAACAAGAAATAACAGATGTGACATGACGCAGTAATACTAACACCATGTAGGTTCCAACTTAACATGTGTCAAGGTTAACTAAACATCCTGTTTTAAGCAGCTAAACACAAAATGATTGACCTTATGCAACAGGTACCTTGGTCAGTTAAATAAGATCATTCTCTGGATTTTTCACACTTAAAGTGAATAATATCACACAGTGTAACAGTGTCTAACCTCACATGGGGATAATAAAGGCTCACAAAAACATTCTCTACTACTAAGTAGATTCAAAACAGGGTGATACAAAAACTAAATTAAGACAAACAATAAAGAAAGTGCTCATGTGGAATTTGAGACACTGAGTTTGAGGCACTGCTCTGTAGGTGCACATAGTAAGGTCTAAGGGAAAGGTAATCCAAGCACCACAGGACAATTATTAAGCTAGTCTTAGTGCGGTGGAAGAGAGAAACCTCAGAAATTCAGGAAAATAGGTTTAAGAATGTTCCTTTCTTGACAAGAGCTTGTGCAACAAAGGTGGCGGAAGGGGGGATTTGTTAACACGCAAATACAAATGCCATCATATGTTTAGATGTGAAAAGTTAGGAATAAAACATTATGAAAAAAAGATACAAGCCTAGGTAACATAATGCTGCAGTAAAAACAGATGTAGGAACTGCAGGAGAAGACTTGATATGGTGGAAGGTAGCAGAGATGGGTGATGATAAGTGGCTGTGCATCTGTGGAGACTCTGAATGTGTGCGCGAGTGTGTGTGTGTGCGAGCGTGTGTGTGTGTGTGTGTGTGTGTGTGTGATTGGCTGCTGGAGTGAAAGCAGGGTGCAGACGAACAGAGCAGAGGTTGGATGCGGTGGGAAGGTTTGATTAGATTCTGGGGTCTAGCTTGTGCCGCTAAATTAGCGTGCATGTGTGTGTGTGTGTGTGTGTGTGTCTGTGTGTGGATTTGATGACATGTGGTGAAGATGGAGTGAGGCTATAAACCAGGTGGCTGTGACTGTTGGAGGGTTTTAATATATGTGGGGAAGCTTGGAAGACAACAGGGAGCTTAGAAAGGTGGTATTAAAAGGGCGAGGCTTGGATGGCAGGAAGAAGTTAGAGAGAAAACATGAAAGTCGGGTGTGTCTCAGTGAAGGCTTAGTGTTTTCATGCATTGATACTGATACGGCTGCTGAAAATAAGAGAAAAGAATTCAGCTCTGGCAGGGGAAAAGAGTGTGTGTGTGTGTGGTGTGTGTGTGTGTGTGTGTGTGTGTGTGCAGCCAAGCCACTCGCATAAGGGTTTGGTTATATACAAGTATATAAATATGTATAATTTAGAGATGAAAAACAAAATGAAATGTAAATAGCAGAAGGAATTAGAATAAACATGACCGAGTTAATATTTTGGTGCCCCATTAAAATTAGAGTTTTAATAAGAGCTTGTGCCTTCATGCCCCATAATTTGCTTAATGCATCCAGGTCACTGCATCAGCTGACACTTGTTTAAATAAATTAAAATGCATATGTACACTTAAAAAAAAAAAAAAAGCAGGAGAAGCAGCCAAATAATAAAATCGGATTAACGGGTTTGTAATGTATGCAGGTGGAATCAAACAAGCAGAAATATGTTTGTGAAAACTGCACTCCACTTGCTGTAATCATGACAATTATCTTATTAGACAATAAGATAATGGTGTTTGCAGTAAGTGGTGATTTTAACTGTCTAACTGATGCCCTTTTCTAGCAGAAGGATAATGTGCAGGTGGATGAAGTAAATGAACTGAGTTCAATATGGGGTCACAATTCTGTCTACCTGCTTTCTAGCTGCCTGCCGGTGGAGAAAAAGTATTAAAAGTCTAGTCCTCCAGGGATTAATAAAGCATCACAGCCCTATTAATGATAAATAATGAAATCATGATAAGGGTAGGGTAACATATGGGTGGTGGTCAGAGCCCACAGGAGAATCGCTGAGGTTTGAGCACAGGCAGGAAATGCAAATAGAATAAAGTATCATGGGATTTAGTTATATGGGAGCAGGAGGAAGAGAGGTGAGGGAGGGGAAGGAAGTAATAAGAGAGAGATACGGGGAGGTAAATTGGGAAGTAAGGAGGAATGGTCGGGAGGAAGTGGGGAGAGCGAGACATAAGGTGAGGCGGAGGGAGAGGGAGAGGTAGGGGTGTGGAACGGCGGACATTGCTGGCACGGCGCGGCTGTGTGTCCTGGCACGGCTGCAGGACGGAGCAGTACACCTGCTCTCAGTCCAGTCCCTGTGGATCTACAGGCAGACTGTCATCTCTCACACTCAAACACACATTCGCTAATCGTATACAGTGCGCACACACAGATGCTGTCACGCATATATTTTCATTTTGCATCCACAAGTCCTCCGAAGCAGCAAAATCCAAGGCCTATCTGTTTCATTTTGATTATAAAACATCTAATTATTGGTGAAAACAGCTAAAATCCTGATTTGAAAATAAAGCTATCATAGCACACATGCGTTTCTAGATAGCACATACACACTGTAATGATACATTCAGGCACATCCATCATTACTGACTCATGACTCATCTGTTCCCTCTGAGTGTGTATATGTTGGCAAATGTGTTCACACTAACAGAGGTGCACTATAGCCTTAAATAATGGAATTAGTGGGCCTAGTAAGGACTGTTATGTAATACAATATTTTGGTTTTGTATTGATAAAAGCAGACTTTTGAGGATTCCTGAAGATTTAACTTGAAAAACAACAGAATGGAAGCAGCTTATAATTTGCACCTAATCAAGGCTTAATTAACAAATTATTTTAGATTTCCAAATTTGAAAACATTCATCAAGCGGATATAAAGCTGAAATGAGGACTGGGTGCTCATGCATAATTTTCTTAAGTTACACAACTTCTGAGTAAGTATTACAGATTTAAACGATTAGTGAATCCTTTATTCGAGCTGATGACAGAGGCCGCCGTGTTCCCTTTTGTTTCTGCTCCTTACAACTTGGTTCAAAGCATTCTTTGATTTTCATTACCATGCTTTAAGGAAAAGCTCAATAAATGTTTAAAAAAGATGAATAGCCACTTGTCTGATCACATTCCCCTTACACTAATGCTAAAACACAGCTAAAAGTCGACCCCTCCCACCCACAGTTTAGAAATAACAGCTTACAGAACTCACAAACACCACAACAACATATTAGTCTCAGACGTCACATGAAATGTCAAATAATAACCATAATCTAGAGAATTAAGTACGCCCATGCTGCGAGACTATTACTAAACAAAACAGTTGTATTAATCATATTGAATTAAGCTAATTAAAACACTCATTATTTTATGTTTATATGCCAGCTTAACCACTTGAAAGAGCATGCAGAATTTAGTTATATGAACATTTTATTGCAGAGGTTTTAACATTGATATTTCCTTATTAATATGTAAACATATGCACCAAATCCCTATAGGGAACCTGTGATTTAATGTAAATGTTCTGTCATGTTTTGTTCTCCAGTCACAGAGGAGTTCACACACACACACACACACACACAGATGATGTCATGTGGAGCGTAGGAGGTGTGAAAACAGAGCGAAACAAAGTTTATCAGAAAGGAATCTGACTTTGATTCGTTCCCTCGACCCTAATGTCTCACTCCTTTCAATAAGAAGAGAAAGTGACACAGCGCCGCGCTGCTTTGATGGCCTCCCGCCTTGGGCCAAGCCGGGGAAAATGACCATTGTGGACACAGGTTGTTGACCAAAGGCAATCTCCCCATTGTGGCCAAATAGCCCACAGAGATGTAAACATTACATGGAAGAATGGCCTACTGATCGGCCTCAGAGATTGCAAAGTGAAGGTCAATGGTTTGTCCAACAGCCTATCAGAGGGGTGTGTGTGTGACTGGTGCGAGTGTGTGTGTGTGTGTCAGAGCGGGGGGTGTGCGCGATTGGAATGGGGTGGAGGGAGGCGACGGTGGTAAATTGAACCACCCAGTTTCGAAAAGGACTTAAAAGTGACTGTCACAAAGGATAAGCTTGATCTCTTCACTGCCGCATACCTGTGGATAAAACACACGGATGTGCACGGCGGCCACAAAGGGCCACAGGTGTTGAGCATGATATCGACGTGCCTATAACTTCACTTCACACACAAGTATGTTTCTGTAACTCTAGAAGAGTCTTTGAAGGGACATGTGTTCTGCTAATCTTTAGAAAATGTTAGTCCTTCAAAATAAGGTTATCCTACCCAGAGTGTTTGTTGTTTATTCTCTTTACTTCCTTTTCTGCTTTTGCCTTCAGGGATGTTCATTTCTTTCACCTAAGCACTAGAAACTTTAATCTAACACAGCAATTACAGCGACGCTACCTTATGTTTAAGTTATTAAGGCATTGTATGAATATGGGTAGAGGCTAAGTCACTTCAAATTTGCGGGGAAATGAGCACCATTTGCATAACTCACTTGGCCGTGCTTTGCAATTATGCCCCCTGTTCCGACACATGCTGCATCGCGCTGCATGTAAATTCAATTCGGGTGATAAGAGTACCTTATGAATATACAGTTAATTGGCAGCAAATTCCCCAGTTCAATTTTCAATCGTTCCGCAATTACCGGAGGAATCATAATGGCTTTTTTTCTTCTCTTCTTACTCTCCTTCTCTCTCTTTTTCCAATGACAGAGCAAGACAAATACCAAAACAATTGTTCCTTGGGCAGTACCTCCTAAATAGAAAAAAAGAAGAGGAAGAAAGAAAAAAAAAAGATAAAAGGGAGAAGTGATCAAGGAGAAATTTGTGTCTCTTGCCTCCCAGTGCTGTGTGCACACGACTGAATCTGAGGGAGATTGCAGGCGACACGGCGTCTATGAGAGATCAAAGAGGTTCCTTGCTTTGCTTTGCATACCTCAAACACTATCAATAATGCATTTTCCTCCCCTACCTGCCGAGCACAGGGGGCTCCGAGTGCGCGCACGCACACATGCACACGTACATTGGCCTACAGCAGTGCCTGGCATTTAACTACACTGTCTGCAGAGCGGTTCAGGAGCAAAGATGGATGCAGGATGACAGCCACCTCGGGGCTACTGAGGGTTTCTCAAGGTAGGTGAGAACTCTGGTTAAAATGCATTTGAACAAAACATGCTGCAGTAACTAGAAAAGTCATCTCTCTGTGATCAATCAATTGCCCGTCCCTTAGACGTCTCTATTCACGCAGATGGGAATTAAACTGCACTGAGTAAACTTCTCCGGTTGAGAACAGGAGTTCACAGAAATAACAGCTGACTTACTATTCATATTATTCATTGCGGTTCTTGCTGGGATACATTATGTGATCATGAATGATACAGTGGAGACATGCACAAATAAGACTGGTTTTAGTACATAGAGTTTAGAAAGAAGTTTTAACATTATGTTCACGTCCTTGGAGCGGGTGGGGAAATTTAAGTCTGGAAAGTGAATAACTAACTACTTCTTACATCCATTACTGTTGAGGTGACCTTGAATGAAGTACTTCATCCCACTGATTACAGTGCAGCTGCTCGGTGGCCAGCAGGACTCACTGTTCACTGGTTAAATAAAACTTTAAATGGGACCCAAAGGGATTAGAAAACAGAGAAAAAACGGCCAGGAAAGTGCACTCAGTGTAGTGCAGTTGTCCACCAAGCATGGAGAATCTCCTGTATGCTGATCAAGTCTTTAAAAGTTGTTTGCTTGTTGCCTTTCACACAGACCTGACAAAGCATGAAGTCAGACTTTTTATACATCTGCATCATTTCGTCATTTCAGCATAGTTTTGATATGTATTGCAATCAAAACACAGCGAGATCAGTTTATTTTGCTGATATAGTAGCGCCGTAGTGGCAGTCATCCAGACACAGTTCCTGTACAATGGTGAAAAATCACTAAACTGTGTGTACCTCTGGATGATATTATATGGCGTTTGGTTTTCTGACGTATCTGCGACTTCCACAACAGGTACAAAACACTATCAGTGTATGTCCATTTCTTTGGACTATGCCTTTTGCAGAGCATACTTTCTTTGTCTGCCTTGGACTGATCATCTGTATACCAAACCCTGCAAGTAGTAAAACTTTATAGTCATATACACTGTGTGTTTGAGTCCTCTACTCTTTGCTTGTATCACTTTGTTTTGTGATAAAGACAATCCTGCTGTTGTTTTTTTATTGTAAATCACTGCACTACAAGGGGTTCTTATACATATATTCATAAATGTGCACAAAAAGTATTAGGTAGATTGGTCTACCAGTATGAGAGAGTAGTTATATAAAGACACACTCATGCATGCAAACACAGACCGATCTCTGCCACATGATCTCTGCCAGCTGTAAAAAAATTTTTTTTTTAAATTAAATAAAAAAACTAACAAGAAAAGAATCTTTCTAACTGTTTTAACATTTACAGAACATATGAGAAGGACACTGACTGAGGATGTTTTGCAACAGGACACTTTGTCAGTATATAGCTGTTGATGGTCCCACTGCTGATCCTAATTATTGAGTCTTTGACCTTTCTAGTATAGAATTGTTTGTCTTACTACCTGGTCTCCATGTCCCCAATGGTGGGGGTATTCATTACTGGCTCGTATGCTGAATCAACAGTATGGAGTGGACAGACTATAATCAATAAAATTCTGTGCCTAGTTTTGCATGTTTACATGCATTTTCAAATGCATATTGATTTTTATGTAGAAAAGCCTTATAGTTTTTTTTAATCATACAGATCACTTTACTGGAAAAAAAAAAGAGAAGAAAGAAGACCAAAGAAGAAAAAAAGACCAAAATGAGAAAGAAAAAAAAAGCCTCGGCTAAAAGCAGATGAAAGCTGTGGCTTGATTAGGCATCTACTGTCCTTTTTTCAACTCATATCCATCAGGAAACAATGTAGCCTCCATTAGGTGAGCTGATGGATGACTATGAAGCATGGGCATTTATATTCATTTTTCTAGCATTAAAATGTCAGTAAATTTCCCAGCATTGCACTGGCTGCCCAAGTCTCTACTTTTCAGTCCTGTTTGTGTGGCTGCAATATAGGAAATCATTTTATCCTACGGTACAGTCAAAACTGGGCGTTTAATGTGATTGTGAAGAGCTATAAATAAGATGCTTTGAAAAAAAAAAAAATCTTATAAAAAATAAGACATGAAGAATACATTTAATCCTTTAAACAGAACTTTAAATGGGATTTAATGTCTCAATCGGAAATTTGCAGCGCAGGAAATTATGCAAAACAACTTAAGCAAGACGGATCTGACCGTGGGATGACCGATTCCCTCGTGCTAAGCTCCTCTTTAAGGCACCGGCACGGAAGTGGCACGGAGTCCCTCTGTGAGAAACCATGTCGCAGCTCAAGTGGAAGGGTGCATCAGTGACCGAAGCGTCAAGGTGCCTCGAGAACCATATGCTCAAGCACACCAGTACAGTCTGTGTTCATGCAATAGATGCAAGCATGCAAACAGTCACACAAATCCCACTGTGTGTAACTATCAGGACTGGAGCACTTGATAGGTAGTGTTTACTGTTCTTACTGGCATCAGCATGAATAAATATGGCCATAGATATGAATATTTGCAACAGCAATATAAAAAAGTTGAGGCACGATAAGCACTGAGGGTAAATGTACAGTTTTGAGTGAACACTGGCTCATATAATATGTATTTGGCACCAATCAGAAATTCAAGCTATATAAAACAGCCATTAAACAGTAAGAGACAGGAAACACCTTGCTCCCGCCACAATTAGAGCCTCTTCCAGTATAATGATCAGGTCATAAAATGTGATGAACCTGATAACGATTAGCCTAATTTCTTTCATAAATTAATCGAGTGTAGGCATGCAGCCTAAGCAACAAAAGAGGCGGACATGAAAATTAAAGTGTAATCTCAAAAGTACTGTGATAAGGTTGTATCTCGATGAAGAGGAAGGAAAAGGAGAAGAGTGTATTTTGTGTGTGTGTGTTTTTTTCTGGATGCCCACACCTGAGTTTCATTTTATTTCATATTGAGCTTCATGCCCGAGAAGGCAGAGGGGAAGCAGGTCTTTAATGTCAAGGAACAGTATCCCACCATGACATTTTGAATTTTCTTGTCTATTTTTTCTCATCATCATCATGTCACCTCACAGAAAATGTTTGCAACAGGAGGAAATGTTGGCCAGCTAGGAGTTTAAAACCTCAATCAATATATATTTTTCAGGCCGACAGTCATCTTAGGATTCAGACAGGATTTCAGAACAGTAACAGTAAGTCTCAATCAAGTGGAATATTTAATTGCATTATTGTCCATTGTTAATGCAAATGAACATATCTGACCTAAACATTTAAGGGAGTTTCGAGTATTTAATACTTTAATCAACATAGGAGTGGAGGATTTGCTTGTTTTATGCAGATGTATTCTTTGGAATCAATATACCACATAGTAGTTAGAGTACAAGCTACTCAATCATAGAACCAGAGTGACATAAAATAACCTATATTTTCCATTACTGGTCAAAATAATGCACTGTCACCCCGCGGTAACTGGGATTGCATCTCTCCGGTGAGTGCCAATGGCGACCTCCCAACATTTCCACTTCTTCTGCAGTCTTCATCCAAGTTGTCTATCTCTGAGATTGTTATTTTACAAGGTCCTCCATTGGCCTGCAACAAGCTAATAGGACTGTCTGCATTTAATGTGTGTTTCAAATGACTTTTTCTTTATTTATTGCTGCCAGCTGCCATCCAACTTTGGCCAAAGGGTTATCACAACTCCCCCTATTTGCAGGTTGAAAAAGCCACATTATAATCAAATACCTGGAGATAAGTCAGAGCAGACAGTCTGATGTGTCTCAAATTTCAATCCGGTGAGAAAGGATCTGGCCATCCTCTAGAAAATCACTTCAATAAGAAATGTGATCTGCCAGACTGTCTGACAGTTCAATGTAATCTCTAAATCACTTCAGACCATTGGAATGCCAAATATGAAGGCTCTAATTCATCTAAGTTTTAAGAGGGAGTTTAAGTAGATGGATCTGTTCAAGTTGGCAATACAGGAATGGGAATGAGGTAAGAAATAAATTACTGAACAAATGTGTTGGGTGTGTATTCAAAATGCCAATCTTATTCCCCACTCAGATCTCATGGTGACAGTCTTTTTCTCCTCTTAAAGGGTGGCAGCTCTGCTATTCTGATTTAATTAAGAGGATTAGGTAACACAGGAACAAAGAGAGACTTAAACTACCATCATATGCTGCTGGTTGAGGATTTAAACTGCTTTGTTCGGGTTCGATTTGTTGTTTTTTGTGCTTGCACACACGCTTAAAAGAAGACCTTCTCTGCCTTGGATGTGTGAGATGTAAGTCAAAGTGTTCATTCAGATACAGCACATCCATCAATGTGTCTTACGGCCTTTAAGCGGATATTTCCTTGTTCAATTTACACACACTTGACTTCACAGCAGTTCCTAACATGACCTTAGATTTCATCACAGTGCCAGACACATGTGCTGAAGAACATATAGAAGACGTACACACCCATTCATGCATTCACACACATGCACACACACACAGCAGGCCATACATATTAATGAGAGATCAACATCATCTTCTGCTTTCCCCCCACTAAGCTTTTGCCCTTTTCTCATGTACAGCAAAGGACAGAGACTTGCCATGCATGAGCACACATTAACACACACACACACACACACACACACACCCCGCACGCATACAAAGCACACTAACAGTCACAAAACTGCAGCATTGTTTTCCCTCCTTCTGCCCACTTTATTCACACACAAGCTGGCAACGACAGCAACAAATGGCAGCAAAGGCTGAAGAGTGCCCCCTGCTGTTGCACCGAGACCAAGGTCGGTCCACCTGGTCCTGGTCATTCCACTGCTCTGTCTCTCTATTAGCAGAGGCTTACTTGGAGGTGGAGGGAGGTCGATATCATACTGCAGCTGCCAGAGTAATAAAACCACAGGCAACCCCGACTGAGCAAGAGAGGGAGCGGGAGTGCAAGACAAGGCTGGCAAAGTAGGTACGAGGATTTAGGCAATGGCCAGGAGAAGTGAGGGCAGCGAAACTCCAAAGAGAGTCGAGATAAAGTAAAGAGAGGAGAAGCGGATAGGTAATTCCATGAAAGAGGGGAAGTCTTGGGGGAGTGGAGAGACATGCTGGGAAACTTGGCAAGAGAGAGGGGATCTGCAGGGAGAAGATGGAGAGGTGGGGGGTCTGAAGAGGAGGAGGAGATCAGTGGGAAGGGAAAAGGTTTGAGTACAGAGCACAACACAGCAGCTGCCTTCCAGCACCGCTTCTGAAACCTGGGATTCAATGGGCTGAATTATAACACAGTATTTGATATTTTATCAAAATGATTTAGGTAAAAAAAAAAAAAACATTTAAAAGGGAATTGACGATGCTTTTTTCCTTATTTTCTGCCATATATATATATATATATATACATACACACACACACACACAAGGTGTACACGTTTCAAGTAATGTAATCAATGTAACATAATCCCTGTGAGAAAAAACTTCTGACTGTCCTGAACAGTCTGTTTCCGACCGTTTTTTTTTCCGTCTTTGCTTATACCGATGTGTGATGATTATGCAGTGTGTATATTACATACACTGCTACATACAGGTGCATCTCAATAAATTAGAATATCATAGAAAAGTTAATTTATGTCAGTATTTCAATTCAAAAAGTGGAAATAACACATTATATAGATCCATTACACACAGAATAAAACACTTCATGTCTAAATTTATGTAATTTCTTCTTATTATAATGGTTATGGCTTACATTTAATGAAGACCTAAAATTCAGTGTCTCCAAAAAATGTTTTTTTTACAAAAGACCAATTTTAAAAAGTGTGTTTAATATGGAAATGTTGGCCTCTGAAAAGTATGTCCATCGATATGCACTCAATACTTGGTTGGGGCTATTTAACTTGAACTACTGGAAATGGACTTTTCCATCATATTCTAATGTATTGAGATGCACCTGTATAGTTGCATGCTAATGTCAGGGAAATCTTTAATCTTTGGTTCATTTATTCCCAATTTTGGATCACATTCCTTTTCAATTTGGGTAATTTTTAATTTTGAAGCCCAATTGGTGATTTCACAACACAAAGCGCTGCTACAGTGCCATCACAGTCCTTCCATTACTATATTTAGCTACATGCTAATGCCAAAGAAACCTGTAATCTTGGTTGCCAATGGTGGTAATTTCTGCCCAATTTTGGATCACATTGCTGCTTTTATTGGTGATTTAGAGAGAGAGAGAGAGAGAGAGAGAGAGAGAGGGAGAGAGAGAGAGAGAGAGAGAGAGTTAGAAATTGAAATAATGTGGTTCAGTTATTCCTCTGGCTGGCTTCAGTGATGGACAGCACAGAGCAATGTGAGCTTGGATGTGGAAGACTCAACATGTTCTAGTGGATACCAAAATACACAAATCAACCTGAAAATTGGCATAAAATGTCCCCTTTAAATAGAGTGTATGTTTTTGTACAGCAGTCGTGATGCTTTCAGATTGAGTATATGGGAGAAAAACAGAAGTAGGCATGCCTTACACAGTTTTAAATCAGGCAAATGCTGTATTTTCTAACCTAATTTTCATTGGCAATGCATTTTTGTGCCTTCAAAACAACAAAATGTTTAATATTGGCATAAAATTAATAAGTAATTTCCACATCATCACAATATACTTTTCAAGAATGGATGACGCATCTCTCCTCTGTGTTAATTGTTTTGTAATATCCTTCACATGTTCCAAGTATGAGTCTTATCTAGAGGCATCTCATGAGCTCCAGCAACTTTTGCTAAGCTCAGACAAACAAACTTAACTCTTAATTAGATCAGAAATAGCTCAACACTTCATTAGCGAAGGGCAGGGAACATTTAATGTGTTGTTGTGCAATAGTGTGGCAAGAGAGGCTTGCATAGAGCCTTATTCACACTGTAACAAACATTAAAATAAATGCAAGAAGAAATATTAAAAGCCAACACATCCCACACATCTCATCCAGTTTCAACCAAATTGGCATCGTCAGATTTTGTCTTAAACAAATGGCTACAACAGCTATTTGACTTCATGACTGCATGGTCATTATCTTGTTCCAAATAAGAGTATAACTGGGCTTTGATTCTTTACGCCAGACACATTGACATGTCAAAGGAGAAAAAGCAAAGGTGTAATTAAAGCTGCTCTAATCAATACTTTTATATCAACAATGGATCAAATGACATGTTATGTGAAAGGGATCGATGCTAGTGGCAAACCACCAAACTTTGCAATTCTGCTCACCTCTATTGGTTCAGGCTCATCAACCTTGTTTCCCGCAGCAGCAGTTTTCAATACAAAAGCTTCGATAAACCCACTGAAAGCTACCTGCCACAGCACCAAATGGCACACAGACAAAGTTAGCTGTTACAGTTAGTGTGGTATTTAGCAGGCGAAGAGCTAATTACTGCCTCTGGAGTTGGTGGAAAACAAATCAAAGCTAAAAGGAGAGCAAATAATGGGCATAGATTTACCAAGCAGAGAGATATAAAACTCTGAATGAAAGTTAATGTTGCTCTGTGTGTTTTACTTACACATCCTCATATGTATAGAACCCTATTTTAAGGAGGAAATGTTTTAGTTTTCTCTCTGATGTCCTACAGCTACTCTGTATTAACTCTCAATGATTTATGGCATTTACATGTTAACAGAAGCTTTACTTCTTGTTAAAGTAATGCTTACCACTCATTTCTGCTCCCTGTAGCTGCAGTCAGCTAGTTGAGATAGTCATGCTCCCAGAACTGGGAGCTGGAGCACCAGGGGTTTGTTGGTGTTTACACCACTAGTACAGGAGTTTTGGACCGCTGTTGGGAGGAGGTTTTCAGGCTCACAGCTAATGCAGATGCTGGTAGGGTGTGTCATTGACGTCATGCCTGTATGTAAGAAGCGTATTCAGCAGCCTCGACAAACATGACAGCTGAAGCAAACAAAGAGTACATTGACACACAAAGCTTAGAATGGAAAAAGAGAGAGTGACCAAGCAAGAGACTGTCAGGCAACAGTTAATCTTGAACTGACTTTCAATGGTTTGTGAGAGCTTTGCAATATAAAAGGCTGTAAGACTGGGCTGGACTTCTGGCTGGTTGATTAACATATTACAACAAGTAATATTAGCTGGCTTGCTATGTCTTGTGTTGTTGCACCTTATTGATGTTTGGCTGTGTTCGCCAAAGTTTTCAACTAGTTTTTTACACTGCAGTGTAGAAGTTAATTGCACATGGAGATCGTAGCAAAATAAAATGCGGGGAAAAAACTATTCAATGTAATGTTTTTATAACATTAACAATGATTTTCAGTAAATTGTTATGGTGCCCTGATATTGTGTATACTAGCTCATATTGGCATGGCTTACTTGAAACCATAATGAATCCTATGACACCTGTTCTTTTTCTGCTATCGCAGCTCAGAGAGTTGTAAAAGGTCTTTGATGGCATTGGTGACAGTTAAATTAAGTCCCATCCTTCCAAAATCCCTTTTTATCTTATTCCATCTTCCAAAATTAACAATCTTCATTAAAACAATAATGAAGCATTAAAATAATAATAATGATGATGATAAATAACAAATCTAGCAATCAAACTAATATTGGTTGTGATGAAAACAGAAATAGTGGTGATATGAGTGAGGACAGATGAAGATGGTAGAGGATGGGAATACAAAACAGTTGGTGGGTGAGGTAGTAGCTCTTCAGGACAACATCAGCCAATATCTGGGCAATAGAAAGTCATAGAGCTGGAAAGAGACGTACATACAGTCCTAACTATCAAAGATCAATGAGGGGGCTTGAAGGGCAGCCTGAAACCCAGAGTAATTGCAGGGGATCAGGGAGGTTATCATCTCAGGTCTCCCCCTCTCCAACTCCCTTCCTTTCCACTGATGGATGAGAGACTTCTCAGCTAGCCAATGGACAAGAGGACCATTGAGATTAATCCCGCAATAAAAGGTCCATTACTCCTCATTGGAATGACAAGAGGTCCATTCGTTATGGCAAATGGTTTTTTTGTATGACTGTGTGAGACTGAGCTCCACAATTAGGAGACCCGGGTTCATATGTCATCATCAGGCCAAGTACGGTGGAGATTGAAACGGAGCTGCCGATGATGGGCACGGGTTACCAAAGAGAGAGGGAGAAAAAGAGAGATGCGATTGGCAGAGCTGCAGGGTAGAAGAGTGGAAAGATAGCAAATCAGCCATGTTGAAGAAATTTTTAAAAATGGAGGAAACTGGTGAGAAAATGAGGGAGGAGACGTTCTGAAGCAAGAGGAAGAAAAAGAGATGGCTGGCCGGCTAGTTGGCGGTTTGACAGGGGGGCCCGTAGTGGAGACACCTCGGTAGACGGCACTTAAATGGCTGTCTGTCAGAACAGCAATGGCTTCTCTCTGTTCCACTCGTTGTAATGAGCTCGTTATGGTTCAGGCCATTACGGCGTGGACCCTGTTTGGAAGAAGCTGAGATGCCATTAGACATTGTGAGAGTCTTGTGGGAGAGAAAGAAGTGGAATGATGGGAGAGTCGGCAAAACGGTGGAATAAAGAGAGGGAGGGTGAGAGTGATAGGAACAGAGACAGAAAGGCAGAAGAATGGGGGATAAATTAACTAAAATGGGACCAAGAAGAAGACAGGTAGCGTTTGTAATGAGGGAAATTATGTAGGATGAAAGGAGATGTAAGGGGAATTGACTTACTGAGAGAAAGAGGTTCATATCCATAAGGAGACCACAACTTTCACAGCTCCTTTTTCTCTGTGAAGTAACTTGGATAGTGTTACTGAGGAAGGCTTTCCCTACTGAGCGCCAAGCATTCAAGTGGCTTCAGCTATTATCTCATGAGTCTTAATGCATACGGGCCCGAGCTAAATTAAAATTAAAAGCAGTGTTGCGTGAACATTCAGCCCACATATATATGCAAGCCTAAAGCCAAATGCAACAATGGAGCACATGCAATATAACAAGAGTTACTATATATTATAGTATCGAAGTCAGCAATTAAAGATTAATTAGATATTAATGTGTTTTCACATGTATGTGTGAGCACTTTGTCTGACACTAATTATGCTTTTTTTTAATTAATTGTTTAATCTGCTAAATTAAATATATGCTTGAAAAATGTCCTTCAAAAGCTACAAAAAAAACCTTCATATTTAAGATGCATGGAATCAATGCATAGTAGGTAATGTTTAAAGAGTTATATACCAAAATATGGGGGAAAAAAAAACTCCATGTCCTTTCTTGAATATTTTGCATGAAACAGCTCCTTCTTTGAGGAACTTTTTGTTTAGCCAAATTATGTTTTACATTCACTGCTACTCAAAGTAACACACTGGGCTTTATTCATGAATGCGTTCTTGTTTTTCTCTTACACTTGTTCTTGCACAAAGAAATAAAAGCAAAGGCAAACAATTCTAGGAGGAATTCATGACACGTCTGGTGACAGCCAAGGTTGTTTTTACCCAGTTGAGTATTATATTGGATGTGCGTGCCAGGCAATTCACGATAAGCTTAAATAGGGAAACCCCACAATAAACCCATATAAGGGCAGGGTTAGGGGAAGGGTTAGGGATGCAGTGTGCAAACCAAAACAACAAGCCACTGACATTTGACAGGCCAGACAAAAGAAGAAAATAAAGAAAAAAGAAAATGCCACTTTACGGCAGAAAAAAAGGGGAAAAAAGATGTTTCTTCTGCCATGGCAGGTCGAAAAGCTTGTCACCTACCACCAGACTTTTGGTATACAATATATATATTGATGTTTGTAGAAATTACAGTAAAACACTATCAAATTGCATCTGAAAGGTAGTTAAATTTAATCTTGTATATCACCGTAGTAGACAGTTACTGTCAAAAATCAAATCGAGGAATGTAAAATTCTCATGTAAAATTCATGGAGAAATACCATAATGTCACAAAGACACAATTACCCTAAAATAACAGGATAATTCAGTCTAAATTACAAATTTTGCTGATATTTACATTTAAATCTACAGTAGAAAACCCACTCACTGTATTTTTTATGGTGAAGTTCTGGCAACCACAGCTGTCGGTATTTTACTGTAAATTAAACAGACTTTTTAATTAGTGTATTTAGAATGTATTGACTGTCATATTAATAGTTTTGCATTTTTGATAAAAGTGCAGACTTCTAAAAAATCTGTCATACAACAACACTTTGCAATGAGTCATGCAGCTTCAGCAGAACCTTGATTCACCTGCAAACTCACAAAACTGTTGTGCAGCACAAAAGAGTTGTGTGCTCCCCCCATTAGGCTAAACAGGTGTGTGTGTGTGTGTGTGTGTGTGTGTGTGTGTGTGTGTGTGTGTGTGTGTGTGTGTGTGTGTGTGTGTGTGCATGTGTGTGTGTGCGCACATTGGTCTAATTTTGTTGTGATTAAGGCTTCCACCTAATTATCTTTCATAAGTTTGGACATTTTAAATTATTAAATGAATAAACAATTATGGAGCATTTTTCTTCTGAGTTTTCTTAAATTGCTTTTTCCATCCTCATTATTTCACAGCACAAACACATGAGTGGGCTTTTGTGCTAGTGACGTACGTGTGGTCCAGGGCACTATTAAAGTCAAGAACAAACAGGAAGTAAGTTCAGGAAGTTTTTAGGTACAACTTAACATGAAATGCATATGCATGGTTTTGTGTATCCTTGAGCTCAAACTCAAGGAAAGATGCTTTTTACTTGCATGAACGTAAGAAAAAAAACCAAGAAAAACATCAATAATCCTAAATATATTTACCGTCCATATGCATGTTCTGTATGTGCATATGTATAATGTTTGGGGCGTACTGTGTCCTCTTCTATGACAGCATTTCTCATCGGCACAGCCAGCAATGAGTCCTTTTGCAGCATCCAAATGTATGCCAGCCACACTGCTGATAGTTGTGTCTCCTTCATGTAAGACTTTTGTGGCTGGAGGACATTTCTCTCACTTTTCATCCACAGAGCATATATTTGCATTCTAATACATCACTTAATTTAACTACATTCTGGGAGACCAAGATTTCTGTATGTGAGCTCAGGGGCTCTTTACCCCTGAGGTCTAAACACACACACACACACACACACACACACACACTGTTTTGTGTGGACAAATGTGCCAATGCAGAAAAACAGTCATGCAAACAAACAGACCTTTACGGGTGGTTAGACAGCGAGCCAACTAAATGTCAGATTGGCAGATGCTCCATCTCAGCGTCTGGCTCCTTTGATTTTCATCTGTTTACCCGATCTCACAAATACAGAACATGCCCAAATCAATTATGATTCAGCCAAATGTCACATACAGGTGGAATGCTTAATGACACTTGGCTTAATGATAGTTTGCTTTGTATCCGATTGATTACATGTCTATGAATGTTTAACAATCATTCTGTTCGTGTTTACCAAAGGTTCATATCAGAAGACATATGTTTACAGTGATTCCAGACAATACATTCATGTCAATTAACTCCCTATTGGATTTCTTCTAAGTAAATAAATCCCTGTATGTTAAATGACAGGTCATAAGAATGGAAAATGTTTCACATGAGAAACGCCCGTCACAGGTCAGATAGATGTTATAAATGGAACCATGAGTTTGTGTATCAGGCAGAATCTGGTTTTGTAGATTATAGATTTATAGATATGTACATATCTGTCAGAGTCCAGCAATCGGGTCAGGCTCCAACGAATACCTGCTGGTAGGGATTTTGATCAAATTTTATATCTGGATTTGATTTGGGGTAAAACATTTTTTTAAAAATCAAAGAAAACATCCAGGTCGGATCGCAGAATGATAAATATATTAAAATAAATTAAAACTTTTATTATACTGGAGATTATATTAAACTAAAATGTATAAAAAAGAACAATAACTATATGCATGTTCTTGGATGGCACCATATAACACTCAGCTAGAGTTAATGTCATGTTATGTTATTCGCATTGCCGATGGCATCTGCAGCACAGTGTTGTGACAAACACAAACAGCCAGAGACACGGCCTTTGATTCATCAGCAGCTGACCGGCTTCAGTATGGCAGCTTCCTGTGCAGCTAATGGCAGAAACAACATCACTTCAACATGGATTTATGGATTATTATGTACAGAAACAGATCATTATTTAATGAATTGGTCTTACAGGTGCATCTCAATAAATTAGAATATCATAGAAAAGTTTGTTTATGTCAGTAATTCAATTCAAAAGGTGGAATAACACATTATATAGATCCATTACACACAGAATGACACATTTCATGTCTTAATTTATATATTTTTTTCTAATTATAATGATTATGGCTTACATTTAATAAAAGACATACAATTCAGTGTCTCACAAAAAGTAATGTTACAAAAGACCAATTTTTAAAAGTATGTTTAATATGGAAATGTTGGCCTGAAAAGTATGTCCATCTATATGTACTCAATACTTGGTTGGGGCTATTTGACTTTAATTACTGGAAATTGACTTTTACATGATATTCTAATGTATTGAGATGCACCTGTATAAGGTCTCCAAAAAGATACCTTCATTTCATGCTGATTACAAAGTTTCTGAAAAGGATACGATCACAAGTGAGCTCATTGGAAATCAGCTTACTTTTGCTGTTGTTTAGGACATTACCAAAGGACATTATCAATAACCTGATCAAATTATTTGAATAATGTATGCATGGATACATTAGGATCCACTGTTTTTGGCTTAGGACTGAGTGGACTTTGTGTTGATGAGTTAGGTCAGAAAGATCAAACTCTTGCAGGAGTCTGATCTGTGTGTACATGTGCAATAAAGAGTAAAATTCTGCTTATACTGATTATATATTCTTCATGACTTCTTTTGATCCCATTAAAAAACTTGCTTTGCTGTGACTAGAGGCTCTAACTGTGTTTAAATGACTGTCCAAGAACAGCTGAGGAAAATGTGATAAGTTTTGTTTGAAGGCTGGTCCATCTTAGTGCTGAAGTGAAAGTTTACTCATTTGAAATTGCATAATGGTTATGATTATGTTTATGGTTATGATTATGCTACCGGTATCTTATGACAAGCCACACAACTTTTAATTAGCCCCACCTTCTCATCTGCTCACTGCCAGATTTACAGATAACACTGCTGTCTGTCAACAACTGTTTGTGTGCTGATAATATTTTGAGCTAACGCTGTCAGACAGAGGTCCTGGACTGATAAAGAGTTGGTGGATATCCAGTAATAAAATCTCATCTCTAGAGGGACTCATAATTAGGAAATGTTCAGTGAAGCAGGGTGGTTCTTTCATTATTTCTCTTCTCTCTGCTGCTACTACCTCACTAAAGCAAAACCTTTATATAATCAGCAACAACTCCACTCTGTGTGCACATGGCCTCAATGCCCCACCTACTTCTGTCCTCGCACTCTAAACTGTATTTAAAGTCTCAGTGGGAGCCACTGGGAATAACATCAAGGACATGGTTTTCATTAAATAGTATTGAGTGCTAATCATTTGACTTTTCCTATAAAAATACTAACACTGAACATTGGAACCACAAGAAAAATATATATAAAAAAAGCAACACTGCAAAACGAACTCATGTCTATAGACAAATGATGCACTTTAACAACTATTTTGCCGGCAGTCCCTCAGGTCATAACTTCAGCCTGCTCTCCCCAAACATCTGCTGTACCCCCACTGCTCACTAGATCAAGATCTATGGGTTTGCACAGGCAGTGCTACGAGGACGGTGTGACTTTATGGGCCACAGGGGTGGAAGTGGCTGTGCTGCAAGTGCACACTTTGTCACTCCAGCAACAGAGTCCCCTGTGAGAGGTCACACGTATAGAGGTTCTCCATTTATCTTATGTCAGGGGTGAAGGCAGCCCTGTACAGCAGATGACAGAATACAGACAGGACACCTGCTACATAGGCTTAGGTTTTAATTTTTTTGTGTCATATATATGTTAGGATACTTTAAAAGTGGGAAAATTAAATAAAAGAAATGGCTATAAAAACTCCAACTCCAGCAGCTTTCTTATGTTTGGTGGTGATTTTATTTTCAGCCTGTTCTCCCATCAGAAACGTCAATATAGATCATGTGTACAGGCAGCAAAAAACGAGCGATTTCTTCATATTTCACTCTCCGCTGTAATGCATCCGCCACCATCTTCCTGACGTAGTAGTGATTGACAGCCAAGCAAAGTTTAAAAAGGCAGATTTCCATGTTCGGTTTGAGGCTGTGGTGGATGGGTCAAACAAGTGGCAGACTTTCACCCAGTAGAGTGGAGTAAACCATTCAAAAGTAAACCATTTAACTTAACTTCAGTTACATTGTTTACGTAAGTTGCATGAATCATGTTTTTAAACGTATCTTTGCATAGTCACGTGAACCCTAACTACTTCACTTCCAGCATTAAGGGACATTTATTTACTGTTTAAACTACCGAGCCTTACCAGAAGTTTTGTGCCCTAATCCTAGGTCAGTGGTTTTACAACATAAATCCACAGAAACTGCAGCATTTTTTTACAACCGCAGACCGTACGTGTGTGCTATTTTTAGAATGCGCCATTGTACCACGAGCCGCGATACATACATGTGTGCCGTGAAACGCAAGCAGCAATACGTACATACCTGCCGTAATTTGTGGTACTGACACATGACCTCTTCTGCTGTTTATGATGGTAAACTTTTCTTTTTTTTTTTCCCGCATAATGTCAGTAATAAAGGAAGTGGCTTGTTAGTTGTTGCTAGTCACATAGGAGCTGTCTAATGTATGCCTCTGTGCCACAGAAATGAGAATCACCTAAAAACCAAAATTAAAAATTAAACACACATGAAAGAGGTGGTGCTGGTGCAGCCGTGACAGCAGGTGGGTGTTATTGCTGTCACCCTGTAAGTGGGTGTGTGTGTGTGTGTGTGTGTGTGTATGTGTGTGTGTGTGTGTGTGTGTGTGTGTGTGTGTGTGTGTGTTTTATCATGGCAAAATATAGTCCCAGAGACACATTATTGTAGGATCAATGATAACTGTGATTTGTTTAAAGATTTAATACTGACATCATGTTAAAATACACATATGATAAAACTGTGCAAATGTTTCTTTCCATTCTCACTTTGTTATGTAGTGACAGTTATAGATTCTTCCTCCAACTCCCTTTTCTCATATTTTTAGTGTAATTCATTTGCCAAAAAATGGACGAAATGCAAAATAGTTGTGTAGTTGGCTCGGCACTGGGACACTTTTTATGTTTTCAGCACCATGGAGAGCGACAGCAGGGGTAGCAGTCCACTAATAAAAGCCTTGAAAGTACCAGAATGCAAAACACCTACAATATTCCATAATACCTCACATGCATCCAGAAAACATATGTATCATTTCAAATAATCATATTGCACAGTATGATTCATAGGCTGGTGTGATCCTGTCACAAGATGGACAAAAAAAAACACAAACTATAAGTTTCCCTTGTCCTCTACTGGTGTAAATGTAGTACAAAACTACTTAGGGATAAGATAAAAAGTTAGATTTTTTTTTCTAAGGACACATAAAGAGTTTCTCTGCATTGGAACATTTCTATGGGAGGCACTTGGCTTGACTCCACAGGGACCACCGTCTCAAGAAATACTTGTAGACAGAGTTGTTTTATGGGCCTACAGCTGAAAGGGTTATAGATGTACTAGCTTGTTGCTTTTGAAGCTTGCCTTCAGAGACGGCCCTCCCTCTGAGGGAGTAATACTTGGGGACAATGTTACTTTATGGGATGTGTGATGTATGGGCTGGTGGCTGTGGGAGCTGCTTTCTCTCCACAGAGCTCCCTGTGCTCTCAGATGTGGTGCGTATGGATGCCACATACTGTGACAGACTATGATCATATTTCATGATGAAGAGAAAAAAAAACACGGCGCGGTATTGATCTATTAGCTTATGGCTGGGTGAAATGGAAGTTCCTATACAGTAGCTTACTTTATAGAGTTTCTTCTGAGGACTTAATAGTTTGTGTTCCTTTCTGATGCCTCGGGGAGGTAACCATGGGTATCTCTTATTGTTCCCGGATCCTTCATAGCTTTACAGCCCCCTCCTGCACTCCATACTTATCTTTCTTCCTTTCTTTTCTCTCTCTCCATCCTTTGATATTTTTTTGTACCATACCCCCCTCTCCTCTGTTCTGTATTGAAACAGTATATATATATATATATATATATATATATATATATATATATATATATATATATATATATATATATATATATGTATTTGTGGCAGTTCTTTTCCCTACAGATGTCCATAAGATCACAACCATCTATCTTGATCTGTCCAGCAGTATGCAGAGCTAGCCTTATTTTTTACATTTGGTTTATTTAGGTTGTGCAGAAAAAAAGGACTAAAAACAAAGTTGCACGGACTCATGAAGTAACTTGATTAATGCAAAAATGTTTTGGCACTGTAACCACTCACCGTTCACTACATATGTTCAGTAAATGAGAATTTTACCCAGTAATAACAACAGCAATAAAAGGGCATGTAAAAAGTAACTTTTTCCTGCATATATTTTTTTATTTTCTCCTGGATTTCAAATAGAGAAATTCTGAGCAAAAGGTTGCACTTGCTATGGTGATAAAGGTGGCTGCTAGAAGGTTTCAGCTACAGGTAAAGTTTTTCTTTATAATTGTTATCAACATAGTGGTAGTGTAGTAGTGTAATGCATTAGTTGTTGTAGTGGTATAGGGCGCAACAGGAATGAGTTAGCATTTTAGCGCCCTGGGGTCTATCCTCTCAAATTCAATGAGGATTTTAAATGAGTTTGTGGTTAGAGGCCTGAAATTAGGTCTATAGTTAACATGTTTTGTTTTACAACATAAAATATGTTTGCAAATACCCTCACTTGTGAATTTTTTTACTTTTTATGTGTCCTTAAAAAGGTGGTTGCTAACAAGTGGCTAAATGAGACCACAGTGGTTGTTGGGGAGATTAAACGTCATCACACCGGACACGGACAGAAACTCTCTCACTAGTCCGCCTCACAGCCTCTAGTCATATTTTTCAGGCTTCTACGGTGCTGATGTAGAAGTCATGCGACCGTGGAGTAGTTAGCTACTGCATAACTTCAGCTTTATACTGTTGGCTGCATTAACGCTTTAAACATCATAAAAGTGGTGTTTATTTGTGAAGATTATCCTGCTGGACAAAACGTGGAAGCATCAGAAACTTGAGCTTATTTTCTGCCATGACCCAAAATCCAATGCAAAAATCCCATAGGCGAATTCTCAATAAACCCAATGGCGATGCTTCTCCTACAGGGTTGGCCTACAAAAATATGTACTTTTGTTTGCTCTCTATAAGCAGCATAAGCTGAATATAAAGATGGATTTAATTTATTTGTTTGTGTTCAGCTAAACTGTTTATATAGGGGGACTCCATCGATTTGACATTTAAAATGTGTTTACAGATCTTGGGAAATAATGCAGCATATGTGAAAGTCGGTGTCTGTGTGGCAAGAAAACACATCATATCATACATTATAGGTGGCCAGAATGGAGGAACACAGGCTCTCTCCATCAATCGTGTGGTGAGTTTTCTGCAGAGGAAACTTCCTGTTGTCTGGGATGTGCAAAGCTTTAAATATGAATACATATGCTTTTATATGCTATACAGACAATGCAAGTAGAGTTTAAAATGTGTTCTAGTTAAGTTTAAGGGTTTTATATGCATGCATGGTTGCAGACAGACTGGGAACTAAACAGTTGGCTGTTTAATATTCATATTGTTTCACTGGTTATTGTGCAACCGTCTGGAGCTTTTTAGAGCAAAATTCAACTAGCAGATCTGTTGTGTGTAATTGTGCCTTGGCAGTGAGCAACATGACTTCAGTTAGAACAGATACCTGCAGCCTTCAGATGCCTGTAATGAGTCACCAGAGTAAAGAGAAGGCCTTCTGTGAAGGCTGCAAGCTGATGTGGATTGCAAAGTTAATAAAAATCACTTGTTCATTTTCATTCTGTTTGGCTGACATTAGACATAAGGAGACATAATGGGTGGGTGATTTTAGAGAGGGTGATACTGGTTTGCCTTTACAAAATAAAGTGACCAAAATATTCTGTAATAGAACATAAGTGCCTAAGCCTTCTCACTGCTCAGAGTAGGCTGGCAGCAGACAACACAAGATGCACTCAGTCTTGGCACCAAGACTGCAATGTGTTTTGGATTGGTTACTAAGTCATTACAATGCTGCTGGATTGAGTCTGTTTAATTCAATACAAAAATAATAAGTCTTTATTGTTGCCAGGGGGCTATTCTGATGCAGCATAAAAACAAAGAAACATGGGAGAAACCTACTGTACATAAAACAACAACAAAAACACTGTCAACAACCAATAGAAGAAGCATACTGCACACACAACTACAACAAGTAGGCTAATATCAAACATCAAGCTTACAAACTACAATCAGTGAGCAAGAATTACTCCCTTGTGGTTGTATGACTGCACCAGTCAGCCACATTGCAGATTAGATCCATGTCTGTCTCGACTCATGTTGCCAAGACAGTAGACAACACTATACTTGCATACTAGATGGATGTCAACATACACACACACACACACACACATTCAACCTGGTAGCAAAGAAGATCTGTACAATCCTTACAATTTTAAGGTTGGCACCAGGCAGCAACCTCCCAGTCTAAGCAATGAAGCAAAGACAGAGGTGCCTTAAGCCTGCAATGCTTCAAAAATCCAGCAGGGGTCGACACTGTTGGTTGCAAAAGAAGTCCGGTCCTATCTATCTCAAAAACTGAAAGTAATTCTCACTTGATTAATTACCGCAGTAAAAAGGCTTGTGGCAAGAGAAGATGGTCTCAATCGCTAGTTCCAAGTCTTCTCCAATACAATATGATGTTATTGTGTAAATAATGTTCCCATTTAGAAGAAAATAGATGATAAAGCAGGGTATGATTTGGGGAGTGGCTACCTTTGACTGACAGGTCGCTAACATGGCAAGCTGTCTTTATGAGAGAAGAAAATAAAGCATTTCAATGGAACTGTGTACATCTGAACAGCCGTGAACTTTGTTTGTTTTGTCCATCCTTTCAGAATCTGCAGTGACCCTTTTACAGTGCGTTTCAGTCCATATGAACATTTTGGTCATTTAAAAATGTCTTGCTCAGCGTTCAGTTGTACTAAAAGACACTCCAAGGAGTCAGCTGTTCATTTTTTTCCAGTAAGTAATTTACATTTTGTACGAATTTTATGATGTCACAGGGAAGTTGACCTTTGGATATAAAATGCCATCACTTCATCGTTTTATGTCATTAGACATTTGTGTGAAATTTTGTCATAATATGCATATGGATTCCTTAAAACGGAGGAAGCTCGGTATCACCTGGGGGCGGCCAATCAGATGTCGGGGGGGGGGGGGGGGGGGGGGGGGGGGGGGGGGCACTCCAGGCCACCCCAGGCCAGTCGATGGACTTGCCCCCTGTTGTGAATGGATTGCTTGTTGTTGCTAGGGTGACGCTTTGTGTTTTCAGCACCATGGAGAGCCACAGCAGGGGTAGCAGTCCGTTGACAAAAGCCCTGAAAGTACACACATGCAAATTAACTACAGTGTTTCAAAATGCCTCACATGCATGCCAAAACCCCCGCAACAATTTAAATATGTCATAATGCACAGTGTGATTCATGGCTATTGATCCAGACAGTGTGAAACAAGCAGAACACAAGTGAAAGCTTTGCCCATTGTCTGTCGGTGATGTTTGAACCAGGTCAGAGCAGCGGGGTGCTTCCTTTCATCTACACCTTATCCTCTTTTTTTTTTTCACACATATATACACAAACAAGTCTTTGTCACACTTCAGTCTGCTTTCCTTACATCATCCCGGCCTTTCATAGGTTTTTTTTCTCAATTACCTCTCTGTTTCTCTCTCTCTCCTATGTCATTCTCACATTACCTTCCTCTATCCCTACACTACTTCTCTGCCTCGTTCTGTTCCTGTTGCTTTCTTTCATCGCTGCCTTCATCCATGTACTCCTCCGCTGTGTTCTTTAATTTCCTGTGCATGAAAGATTCATCTGACTGCTTTAATAATAAATAAGGAGGCACAGTTGAAAAGTGCAGAAGGCACTACAGCAGCGAGGATCCAAAAGACAAGGGAGAGTAATATTCCTGCTCCGTCTGGCCTCCCTCCGTCCCTCCCCTCTATTAATCTTTCTTCCATTGTCACTCTGTCTCTTTCTTCGCTGCTGTCCCCGAGCGTTGCGAATGAGACCCTCTGGATAAAGACAAGGTGCAGGACCACAGTAGATGGCATGAGGTCCTAGTTATCCACAGCATACTGATTCAGTGAGTCACTCAGTCAAACACTCATGATGCTGTCACACTGACAGCTTGTTCTCTTTGGCTTTCAAACCTCATGGGTAAGAGTTCTTGCTGATCAGATACAGGAAAAGTACAACCTTAATTAAAAAAAGTTGAATGCTGCGGAAAATAATGGTAAATAAAACCCCTCAAAAAAGACTTAAATTCAGAATTCAGAGTGTATATTTACAAAAAAATAGCAAAGTTTTAGAAGTTTCAACATAAAATATATCGATTTTGTACAGTTTTTAATTGAATATATGACACTAAGAATTGGCAAATTATTCCCTTTTGTTTTGTGACACTTAAGAAAAGGTCACAACTTTTTCAAAAGTGTGATTGTAGGACTGTCTCACAAACTCAAAACTGTAAATTATCCTTGTTTTGACCACCTTTTGTTTTGTATTTTTCTATATGAATATATGTTATTATTATTAGTAGTAACTTTTTCATTTACTTCTCTTTTTCAGTTATTATTACTTTATATTATCTTTTTTATTGTATCGCATGCAATGGTCTCTAATGATTAAAATAATAACTTTTTTTTTAGTTATTTATTTTAATGAATTTTCTTGTTCTGTCTTATTACAAATATATAAGTAATGTATGAAGCATCTCAAACTGCACTACCCCATTTTAAAACTGCTACACAAATTAAGTTGGATTGATTGAAACTCATTTTCAATAGATGAGAAAAGTTAAAGATGATTGCTGATGGAAGGGAGCCAGATGAAATTGCAGTTCACATAATTACAGCATACTTTAAATGCAAATAAGGAACTAAACTAAACTAAAGTGAAGTTTGGGTTCAAATATCAGACTGTTTGTGCTTGACTACCAACAAATCTTTACCTTACTGCACCATGGCTTCATATGGGCTTTCACAACTGTGCACACCATTTAACTATTTCAACATGTGGGTTTTGTGGTTATTTTCTGCATTGCACAAATCATGTGTGTACTCTAATGAGCATTCTGCTTGGACGGAGTCACAAAGCCACATTTTTAAGTTTCTTTATTCAATTATTTTTGCATGCATGTTTTATTTAAAAAAACATGTATTTCCAAATGTGGTGGTTTTTATGTTTAATAATTTCTCTTTTTTGGGCTGTGAAACTTATCCTAGATTAAAACTTTTTTAGATTAAATTGCATTAAGCAGGAAGTCCTTTCCACAAGGTGTAAAAACAAGGCGTTTTTTCTTAAATTGTATTTTGGAGTTAAACGGTTTTAGAGTCATACAAAATGGCATTGCTCTTTGTTGCCCGAGCAAGCTGTTCAAATAAACTGCCAAAATATGTTTGGCATGAACACACTCTGTCATTCAGTGAGTCAGTCGGACAATCCGACACTTCTTCCCTCCATCCTCACTCATAAACATATCTCACCTCCTCCTTCCATCCCTTATCCTGCTTGGGCGGCCCGGAGAACAACTGGAGAGCACCCAAAAACCAGTCTCACAACAGCTTCGAGCAATTCTTCATCCTAACACGCTCCCTCTAACTTAGCTTGTGTTCCAAAGCCCCAGGAGCCTGACAACGTGTCTTTGTCACCAAGAACAACCTCATCCCTCTCAACGTCCTTCTGTTTCTACATCCCGTCGTCGCAGCCTGCCTCGGGATATAATGTGGAGAAAACTCAATCAGAAATAAAACAAGTCTCTCTTTAGCTGAGAGCAGAATCCCCTCAGTGAATGCAATATGTAGCGCCACACCATAGACTCAAAACCTCTCCTGGGGTTTGTGCTGAAGTTTGGTCAATCATTCACAGCAAACAGAGCAAAACATTGCCCTGCATTATTTATTTACCAAGGTGTGTTTACTTCAAGTCATTTACTCTTTAAAAGGTTGCTTGTTAAAGCGTTCACTGACCTCCGCACTCTGCTGAACAACACGGGTGGGGGTTGGATGCTGGAAATACACTTGTTAGTCTAAATATGGATCGCATGTAGCCTTATGGGAAATATGGAATAATTTTCATCTTTATTTTTTTCACGTCATTCGGTTTTATCACCAGTGGTGGAAAAAGTTAGATCCCTTACTTAAGGAAAAGTACTAATACCACAATGTGAAATGACTCTACTACAAGTATAATGCCACTCAGACTGTTATATGTATTATAAGATGATTATTATTGATGCAATATGTAATCAACATTTTAATATTGTCAAGGCAGGACTAGTTTCAACTACTTAGTATTAGGTCATATGCTTAATGTTGACCTGACATGTAACTAAAACTGTTGGACAAATCTAGTTGAGAAAAAAGTATAAAGTTAGATAAAATGAAAATACTCAAGTACCTTAAATTGTACTTGAGTAAATGTAACATTTACAGTATTTGGTTGTATTTCTGACCTTCTCCATAGCTACAACACTTACTGTCACTTACAATACCTTACTTCCGGTAATTACATCCATATATTTTACTTTTCAACTCTCTCTCTTGTTACACCTTACCATATACTTTTTTTTTCTAATCTTAAGCAAGTACAATATTTCCTCTAGGATTTTTTTCAGCAGTGGTGTTAAAGAGTTATTTGTCCCCTGGATGGTATGTGCATGTAAATATCATTCAGCAATTTAGAAAGTATTAAAAATGACACACGACTGCAAAACAAGCTTTAGAACCAGTGTTTACCACAGGATTTTCTGAGACTATGATGGCGGGAACCAAACAAAGTAAGGGGGTCAGGGTTCATGCTTTCCCGGAGAATTTTTTGCCCTAAAAGCCTCTCATTCTAATGCCACTATTCCAGCTTAATAATTGCTTGTTTTAATTACTTATTGTACAGGAGAATAAGGGTTCTTCTGTTCTACTTAGGCATCATATTTTGACAGTCTTCTTTTAAATTATTTGGTGAACTCTGCTAACACATCCATTTGCTCTTATTTTGAAAGCTACATGTTTTTGCTTTTTTTTTTAACGCGGGTTAGCACGTTCTCACCATAACTCTTTGTAAATACGTGCATGATGAAAATAAGTGGTTGCTGATTGGCCACAGTGTGCTTCTTTTTCTTCCAGTAACGTGAGCTAGCCATCCACTCTTACAGGTAGTCTAACCTCACTCAGACATTGGAGTAATGCTAACAGAGTGCTAGCGCTGTTACGGTTGTCATGACATCTCAAGTGTTTACCGTCCTGGTTCCAGTCGCATGTCCCTGCGGCGAGAGAGTGGAAGACAGTTCGGCGAAACCTCTTCGCCTAACCTAACCAAACTGTAAACATTTCACAACGTTAATGAGATGCTTAACAGTGATTCTTTTGTTTTGGTATGTGGACATGTTCTCCTGCGACCAGCAAGGGCGCTAATTTTGGAAACGTATTTGAGGGAAGCAAAAAACGACATGTGGTGGTCAAGACTAAGTAGTTACTTTACTAAGTTACTCCCCTAAATTAGTAACTATAAGTAACTTTAAGTAACTCAATAAGTTCCTCTTTATTGAAATTACCTAAAAAAGTACTTTCAAAGTTAGCGATTTACGTATACCTTCTGGTGCGTTATCCCTTCTATTGGAAAGAAAAGTGTGAAGATGAATTGTGTTCAATAAGCAGTTATGCAAAGAAAATGAAAATTCAAAGTTAAATTAAATATGAGATATAGATTTTAAATTCCGCCCTGCACTTTAAATTAAGTCCCAATTGTGATGCATTTCTCATGCTTTTGATCCCTTTACTTCCCTCTCACTGCACAGTTTATAATCATTAAAATGAAATTCATGGAGAGAGCATGATGTCTGACTGACTGAATATAAACTATGCTTCGTATACGCACTGCACATTATACAATAAACCTATATCAGGAGGGCTGTCAGGGAGGACGTGCCCTAGAAATGCAAAGGGTAAAACAGCTCAGAAATGCATTTGATGCGCTACATGCCCCATGATCTTCCCATCAACTTTGCTCAACGTTGCAAGAGAGAGAGAGAGGGATATTATAAATGGATTTCATTGACATGCAATATGGGATTTACGGGCAAAGGCGACCATTCACTCATCTTCATTAGATCTGTGGGGGAGATGGTGAAATAACACAGACCTTTATTTATAACGCAGAGTGGGGACACGGACAAAATCCCTCTGTGACACTCGGGCGTTAAGATTTGTCACGCCTCTTTGCCGTTTTGTGCCCCACAAAAAGTGACACCCGGAGTAAAAACATCTTTTCAAGGTTTCGTAGCGGCCCGTGTTATGGAAGGAGGGAGGGAAATGACACCACTATACGAGCCACTGCCAGCCATTTTCTGTTGATGAGATGTTTCATGCTTCTTTAAGCACAGATTGCAAAATAAGAGTCACGTTGTGTCCTCCAGTGCTGAGGGAAATGATTGTGGCCTTGCGGGCGAATGCTGCCTCGGAGTATGGAATGAATGTGCCAGTGAAGCGTACCACATTAAGACGTTATGGACCAGGGCGTGCACTTATTCTGCTGTTGATAATGCCCTTTGGTGGAGTAGACTCACAAAGAACTTACGACAGTGACAGCACACCATGACAGGCAGATGAAATGCTCAGGATCTGATACATTTACACCCCAACAGGAAAGAATTACTCACCTCTTAAGGTCATTTTTGGTGCTATTTTCTCAATTCAGCAATTTCGTTTTACACATTCATTAACGTAATGAGGCTGTTATGACCCTCAGCCACATCAAACCTGTCAGAGCCAATACATAATGTCAAAAATACCTGTCCAACTCTGATAAAGATGTTGTGTTGCTGTGGTTCTGGTCTCCAGGAAATGAATTGACAGTGGTAAGCCCAAGTGATTCCTTTTTGGATTGGTTGGTATTGATTGACGTGAGGCCATCAGACTTAACTCCAGGGGCTCAAATGAGACCTTTACCAAAGCCCTGACAACTAACTCCAAATCCCAGGGTGGGCTTACTCACTCATTTATAATTAAAAACCTATTAAGCACTCTAAAAATGGTCAAGAAACCACAACAAAAAAATCATTTAAACAGCAGGTAACAACACTCAACTACTCACAAAGAGAGAAGGAAGAAAGATCAAACATAACAAAATGTACTGCTCCTATATTTGCATGTATTGTTGTTATATTTGCATTTGTGTGTGTGTGTGTGTGTGTGTGTGTGTGTGTGCATGTGTTATGGTTATTTTCTTTTTCTCTCTCATTTTTTCATTGTTTTTCTTGTTTGTCTACAATTTCTGTGTTATTGTTTTTGTGCTGGTGGCTATGTTATTTACGTTTTGATGATTGGTATCTCTGTCTTGATGCATGCAACCATTATTTTGGAAAAATAAAAACTTTTGAGTCAAGTCGATACAACTTGATAAGGTAAAACAACAAAACATAAGATATCAACATGAGAAAATGCAGACTTGCCACAGTTGGGATCCCATTGTGCTCTGCAGGTTAGGATTGTGTGTAAAATATTATTACATTAATTATCATTAATCATTATCATCATTGTTTATAAATTATTATATAACAAACTTGCAATTGCACATGGAACTCAAGAACAGCATGCGCATCCTGTGTCTTTTCACACAAACTCATTCTCTTTCATGTCTGGGTAAAGTAAAATCAGAGATTTGTATGAAAACATATTTTACAAGTTACAAAATAATAGCTGAAAACATGTAAAAACAAAAACTAAATGACAGAATTTTGGAGTTAGACCATTAAACAGTTTTTCTACAGTTCTTTGTTTTTTGGGTGTGTCTAAAATCATGGCTCAATGACACACTGGAGCCTCCTCATCATAACTCCAACCCCAGCACTATATAAGTATATTTACCAACTTACTTATAAAGTTTACTGAAGCTAACATTAACTCATGTCAGCGGTCATGGCAACGAAAGATTACAATGTCTGAAGGAATATCCTACATGTGCGCTAATACTGGAGCATTTTATAAACCTAAAAATAAAACGTTATTGTCTACAGGGGGGCGCAAGGACCTCCATGTCAAAGACAACAACATGAGAGCACATCTCTGCACTGCAGAACACCCGAACAGAAACAAAAGATTTATTCTACGTAGTTTGTTCGGCATGAATATTTTGAGAGAGACAGAGAGCCAGCGTGACAGCAGCAGAAAGTCACAGAATCAGATATCAGGTTTCAGCACCCCCAGCGTCTCAGAGCAGAGCATATTGCTTGTTTTTTCACTATTTTAAACTTTTTTTTCTGATTCACATCTGGCTGGGTGTTTAATAATATATTTCTGTAGTGTGAGAAAGCTCAGATTACATTTATATATTTGCTTCACCCAGACTTGTAAACCCAGACAAGATTTTCTTGCTGCAAGACTTTAAATTGAATGGAAATGACTGTGTCACATTAACAAAAGACTGACTCGTACACCTTGTGTTGCCAGTTCTATTTTAAACTTTTTTTTGGCTATAAAACTGCTTGGGAACTCGACCTTTCTGACATTAGCCATCTTGCCCCTTCTAATTTACTTTTCAATTACCAGCAAGGGAAAAAGAGCATCATGGCCCTGGATTGAAACACTACTGTGATGTCTCCTTTGAGATTCATTTAGCAGACGTTCAACCACAACTTACTTTGTCAGACACATCGGTCAGTTGTTGTTGAATTGCTGCTGATTAGACCGCACAGGGGAGCATAAATCCAGAGCACTGGAATCTGTTGTTCCATCTCACATTTCCCATACTGTACGTCCTTGTTGTGAAAGATAAAAATAAGATATCAGGCTGTTGCTTGTTTGTGACTCTACTGGGGAACTAAACAAACATTATTTTGTGATGACTAAGAAGGAGCTGATGCTGATGCTGTTTAGAGCATTGCAAGGTTTTTTGATCTTTTGTTTTGTTTTGGGCTTTTTCCCCGAACGACTCATGTTTTGGGAGACTTTCAGTAGCTATTCAAAATTATTCTGCCTGTAAATCACCTGTGTCTAAGTTTAGCCAATGAAAAAAACATATCTCACAACACAAAAAAAAGACTACACGTGACAAGAAATGTGATTTTCTAATGAAATACTGTGCTGTCCTTCAGTTGATGTTGTTGTTACTTCATGCAAAACAACACAACAGGGACTTTACCGAAACATGATGAGGGGGAAGGTGATGATACATATATAAATACACAAGCTAACAAACAAATACATAATACAAAGTGTGTGTGTGCGTTTAATAAATTAATGAATAATAATGATTATTATTATTTAATTATCATATTTATTTGTTTTTATCCATTCTTTTTATCTATTATATTATATATTTTTATCCTTACTTTAATAAAAAATAATAACAATAATAATTATTATATTAGTGTTATTATTATTATTATTATTATTATTATTATTATTGTTATTATTATTATATCATAATATTATGTTACCTACTTTTGTCTATTCTTTTATGTATTCTATCATCATTATTTTTATACTGACCCATTTTATTATTATCATTATTAATACAATTACTATATAATAATAATATTTTTTATTATTATTATTATTATTATTATTATTATTATCATTCTTATTATTATTAGAAATACTGTAGTGGTAGTGCTGTAGTGGTTAAGTACTAGTAAAAATAATCATAATAAAAGTAATGGAATGACTCCAGAATTAAGTGTGAAACTACTCCAATAATCATCTCAGAGGCTCTGTTGTTTTGGTGTGTTTGTTTGTTTTGTTTGTTGACCTCTACATGCTGCTGTATGCGGGACACAGAGGAGTAGGTGTGAGTGTCACCGGCAGGATAAAGTCGAAACAATATTGTTCACGTTGATACTCTCCCCTGGGTATCGGTCTTAGCATACAGACAATGAGAGGGTGGGATGGAGGAGGAGAGGGTGGCACAGAGGAGTGGGAATAAGACTAGGAGGAAGGGGGAGGGAGAAGAGGAAGAGAGAGAGAGAGAGAGAGAGAGAGAGGTGGGGGGGGGGGGGGGGGTGGACAAAGCTGTCTGTTTTGGAGCATACAAGTCTCACTGCTATTTGATGAAGATGAAGTGAAGTGTTAAAAATCAATAATCTGCTCGATATGTCCTCAGAAAGGTTTGACCACTGGGTCCCCAACCAAGGGATTCATTTGAGATACGGCTTGAATATATTCTGAGAGCTTCAGTCAATTTCAGTGCTGCTTTGGCTGCAACCGAAATACCTGATAAACCTGAGCAAGGTGCAATCAAATCTCATCGAACAAGTCTAGAAGCTCAAAATAAAACGAAATTTTGATGAAAGGAATAAAACAGAAAGGAAGTTGCATGCACCAATAAATAGATAACAATACAGCTATACACGTGAATATATAAGAGGTAAAATAGTACAACTGGGCTCACCAAAAGAAAAAGAAAAAGAACATTTGGACAAAATGGAAATGAGGCTAAATCTGAAGATGACCATATCCAATCAAGACCAAATGGCAAAGTCAGGCACACATTTTCCACCATTAAATGATAATTTATTAGATCAAATGTTAAATCTCTCAGTCGTGGTGGCTTTTATCAGCCCTCATCAGTCTTCTGGATAACAATAGAGATGGAGGAAAGACGTAGGAAACAATCACCATTACACTCTGAAACCACTCAGCAATAAGAAGAGATATAGGTCGGATTGTTTGTATAAAAAAAAAAGGGGGAAGAAAAAGAACGGAGTCGCTCCTCATTAACATTGCCCTCAGTAATGCAGTGACATTGTGGTTGTCCCCTTGACAATCAGAGTACACCACAGGGAAATGCATCATCTATAGGGGCGCTGTATCTCACCAGATTGGAGCTATAGCCTCATCAGAGCAGCCATTGGACCATAGCCATGCAAACAGACTATTGATCCGAGTAGAGAATACTAAATATAAGATCATAATGGCCCTGCTTAGTCTAGAGGCTGTAAAACATGAGATCATCAAGCTGGTTTATAACTCAGGGGAGATAAGATGGAAGGGGTGGTGTGTGCACGCACGTGTGAGTGTGTATGTGCACATGAAGGAGAATAAAGAAAGATAGAAGTTGCGTCAGAGGACTACAGAAGTCCCAGGACACTTGATGTGGTCTCCTGGGAGCCAGCTGCACTGAAAATTAGACCATATCTATATTAACTGGTGTATCTGATGTATGATCATTTTAATTGGTTACAGTTCGTTTTCATCATTCCTCTCTTCAGTACATTCATCTTATCTAATTAACAGTTAAGTGCTGATTTCAGAAAGCTGTCATAGGTCTGCTGATAAATTACTCCTCCTTTATTACAGTAACATAAACTGTGTATTTATAGTGGGTAAAAATTATATAATGGGATTAGATTTTCACAATATGTTTATGCAGGAGTGGGCATATATAATGTTATGTTACCATAACACTATATATCATGATAGGGTAATTGTTTTCTAAATGTAATTAAAATTACAGTACTGTAGCATAAGTTCGATTTTTTTCTTTTTTTGAACTTCCATTAGACCACAAACAAAAACAACTTCCTCCCATGAGAAAACACTCAAGTTAAAAACAAATGACTCAAACAACACAACTAAAATTGTTTCAAAATTGAGACTTTACGGACACCCTGTACATAGTGATTGACTCAGCAGCAGCATCAACAAAAGTTTCCATATGTACTAGTGAAAATTGGTTCTGTCTTCTTCCTTCCCAATTTGGTGTGATGTGTGATTCATTGTGTTGTGACTAGGGTGATAGTCGAATGGTTACTGCACTGCAAAAAAGCCAACTTGTATTTTTCTGCCTAAAACAGTGATTTAAGTTGGTAAAACTTGGAAATATAAATGATTGACATTTAGGGCAATAATGTAAGTTAGCACAACAAAGGAAGCCAGTTGTATGCTCAAAAACAAGTTTGCGAGCTGTTGTTATCTTTAAGTTGGGGTTCAAAACAAGGGACAATAGTTCTGCTAACTCTTATTTCTTTGTTGTGAAATGCGGGAAATCGGTGAAATTCATTAGCGAAAGCGGCTAACTGATGCTAGCGACTAACTGATGCTATCGGCTAACTGATGCTAGCGGCTAACTGATTCTAGCGGCGCTGCGTGTTACAGCTACATGAGTAGCCATTAGCGTATCAATGCTAACTCAAAATTGACATTTCATAGCGGCATTACAATTGTGTCAATTCAGCACATTGCAGAAGTTAGCGGAAGTAAGGATTAAAAGTTATTACAATGTAAAATTATAAGTTAGTATAACTTACAGTTGAGTTGATAAAAATCTGAATTCAGAGTTGAGCAAACTCAAAATCAAAAACTTAAAATATTTAGTTTAATTGTCCAACTTAAAATTTTATCGAAGTTTGTTGCCTTGAAATTTTGAGTTCACCCAACTTTTCTTTTTTTGCAGTGTGGGTCACTAGTCTTGCATAGCCAGACCTATCTGCACCGTGCTGCCGCGTCAGCGCTGGAGGATTGTCTGGACGCGTACCAGATGCTGCATTAGTTTCATTTCATGATGACACACTACATGGTCATTTTCTTTCCCAATACCTTACACCTAGTGGGTCAAACTGATATTGTGTAATTATAGTTTGATTGATTTTAAAACACCATAGCTTTTTGCATGTTTTAGTCCATTTACTAATACATGCAAAGTCACTTTTTCTAATACCCTGGCCATCAACTGGTTTCCATTCATTTCCATACAGTATGAAAATCTATTTGCGAGCTTGATGTATTACAGTTAACATCAAGTCAACATTAATCTTTATTGCATTACTGCTAAATTATTGTTGTGAGGTCATGCAGTGCATTCTTCTCAAATTAATCTTTACCTAAACGGCTGTACCCTGTAATGATAATTAAATAAAAACACTTAACACTGACTGCTCATTGTAACTGAACAGTTAAAGTTTCATGAGTCTGCTAATTGATTCTCATATTACACAGAAATTAATGGAAACGAGTGACTGCCTGGAACTAGTAGGAAAAAAGAAATACATTCAAAAATCTACAATTGTAGATCATCAAAAAATACACACATAATTCCAAGTTTTGGAGCTAAAACTTGCAAAGACACTAAAAAAAACGTATAATAAATCCTCAAAGCTTAACCTTCTGGAAATGAAAAGTAGTGCTTTACCAAGAGGTGAGGGTCAGGCTGGAGCCTCCAAAGTGCTTCCTTTTGCATCTGAAGTTAAAAAATGTGACTTCCACCCCAGAATAACATATTCAAACTATGATGTATGAGTCTAGGAGAGCCTTCAATTAATTTCCCATGCCAGGTAATGTGAAGGTGCCATAGCCCTGGTACATTAAGCGGAACTAAATGAAATAATGCAGACATTATGGTTCATTGCAACAACTAGGTTCCATATCACCTGCAATCTATTTTGGCTAATCAATCTGCCAGCGCTTCCACAAGATTAATTATCCAGGAATGGATCTTTCCTTTCCTATTCCGCTTCACCACACCCTCCACCTGCTGATACTCGTTCTGCAATAATTAGTGCACGGGATAAAAGTATGGACTCTGGAATCATAGTGCACTATTTAGTGAGCGCTACTGGATCACACGCCATCAAGGCTAATAAGATGAATAATGTTACAGTCCTCCCTGCTTGCAACTGACCTGTCCTGACTCAGCATAACATGAGATATCATGCATGGACACATTGTGTATGTCACAGCAATCTATAGTATTTTTTTTTTTTTTGCTGTAAAACAGTAGCAACTGTTGCTCAAAACAAGAGGCCCACGCGGGAACATTTGATTCCAAATAGTTTTCTTTGGCAATAGGTCTCCAAATATCTCTTCATATGCAACATTTATGAGTCCCTTTATTCAACTATTGTTCCTTTAGGCTGCCTGATCACATGACATCCCTTTCCAGCTGGAAATAGAAGTGAAGGAGCTCAGCTGTTGTTTCTGCAAAAGTTTCCTCTGGATAGAAAAGCAGTTTGTTGCTCTAACCTAGAACAGTGTTGGCAGTAACACATTACAAAGTGACTTTAATCACTTTTTTTGTTGTAACAAGTAACGGAACACATTAGTTTTGTAATTTAAGTAATAAGTTATTCAGTTAAATTTTCAAATAAGCAAACTGATACTGATACTGTTACTCCTAGTAACCAGGTGTCATCAAGTTTGTATTTACTTTCAAGAACCTCAAATACTTTAACCTTTTTAATCGTAGTAGAACTGAAAAAGGAATGAAATGTTGTATGAAGTTGTTAAGTTTTATGCATGAGGCCCAGTACCCTCTTAAATCATATGTTTGCTCATAATAAAACATAATGGAGCTATAAAGGGGACACTGTGCCATCCGGCTGTTAGACTGCAGAGTTACAGGTTATGGGCTGTAGAAGGCTCTGATATGATGGTGGTTTTCATTGTTGTTAATGCAAAATTACTGTAGTTACATTTTTCAGAAAGCAATGATACAGCAACAGTCATTGTCAATGGAAGCTAGAGACATGAAGCTACAGTCTGACACCTGACACTTTAAGGGCATGATCCACTGCATTAAATAACGAATTGCGATGCACAAAACTTGATGGAAACACCAAACTTTGAAAACAGGTTTAAAAAATGTGCATAAAATTTTTTACACTCCGTGAGATGTGTTTTGTCTTTTTCGAAAAAATAGTTAATGTGCTTAACAGGATGGAATGGAAATGGAAACACCTTTGCAAGTAAGTTCTGACATATCCAACATATTACTCATGACTGATCAGCTGTTTCAGCTCTGACATGAAAGAACAATTATAAGCTGCCAAATTGAATCTAATTCCTGGAGACTCTCCATTTTCTCTTGTGGGTGGCCAAAGTTACTACTACTAGTTACTCTTATTCTTCTGCTGTTTTCTCTCTGGTACAATCTCTTCTTCTACTGTTTACTGACGGATTAGCCTACAGCATTACATTACACTGTCATCTTCTGACGAAAGTATGTTTATGCAGCTTTGTTTATTCAATCTAAACCAGTTGATGAAAACATCCCTAATTCACATTTTCTTTAATGCAACATTTTAAAATTTCGCTACATAATAATAATAATTTGAGTCTACTGTAATAGAACCATGGTTAAGGTTGAGCTGACCTCCAGCACTGCAATGACATGGTGGAATGTCAACCAGTCATGATTTGGGAGAACGAAACACTTTTCAACAAGCTGTGGTATTAGTAGTGGTGCACACAGGGATGCATTGTGGTAAATGTGACTCTCTCAACTTTTAAAAGTGCTTTACAAATAAAGTTGAGTTGATGATTCATGTTTTAGATTCACAGAAGTCCATGACGACACTACACTACATAAAGAGCACTTAAGCAACATTTCAACAGTGACTCAGCATGAACAAAGCTTGCAATGGTTGGTAGTTTTGCTGATTTGTCACTGGTCAACTTTCTGGATGATCATTCTCAACATCAGAATGATTCAATCAGTCAATCAATACTTTAATGTGACAAAGGGGAACTGGTGTTTTGCCAACACTTCACCATTCGTGGAAATTAAAACTTGCCAGCTGAGGTAAGCCTCAACATCTACTTTAAATTAAAGTCCAAAAAACTCCAGAAAGGAAAGTGAATCAATGCACATTTCTGCCAGTTAATGTCACGTCAACAATCTGAAGATTTTATAATGAAAGGGATTCTTCTGTAGGTGCAGCATGACATTTCTGTGCCGTTTGCTATCAGATATGGCATTTATGGAAGTTTGATGAGTTGTTTCCCCTTCTGTCCGCACATTGTTTCCCAAGCTTGTGCTGAATGAGAGTCACGGTGCTATGAGTGGCAGCAAAATGCTGAAGTGGATTAAGGCTGCCGGAAATTAAGTTTGATGCTTCAACTTTTCCTCCTCAGCAAAGCTAGAAAATATAGATTTTTAAGGCGTTTTTTATTATGTGTGATATTTCCTTTCAGGAAGCTCAAATTCAAGTCTACTCAATGAGCTGGAAAAACAAACACTCGGGAGTTTCTTAATATCTCAGGAGATTGTGTAGAACCGGCAGCCTCTTTGTCATCTTGTGAAACTCAATATGAATACATAACAGTACCTTTGATTAGGGAAACAGAACTGGCCCAAGATTAAATAGATTTAGTGTTATGTTGTTCCAAGTGGAATTATGTGTCTAATAAAAGGATTCAATTTGGCTTTAAATCAAGGGACATTTTTTCAGTCCACCAAGCAGATGGAGATGTAGGCTGTCATAAGATGTAATGATATCAGCCACAGCAGGGCAGAGTAAATCTCCGGTTTCACTGCTGCTTGTCCCCCGTCGTTGTTGACTTAAATGAATCCCTCACGTACAACCCATGCAGGTGTACAGACATACTTTCGGGTCGAGTGTGAGCACGTGCCACCTACAAATTTTCCTCTCCAACCACAAAGTCAACGCTGATGGAGGTCAAAATGAGAAAGTGTCACTGTTGAGAACACGGCCCGCTTTATTTATGTCCAATAAAGTTGGAATAAATCTCCCTCATTCCTTTAATCCATGTCGGCGGTAAATCAGCCCAGTGCAGTGTTTGAGCTCCACAGTTATGACCCATTACATCTGATTGAAAGGAGACGGTATTTTCTTTCCCCCTAAGCCTCATGCTATCACCTGGCGTAAACAATCATATTACTTCACTGTGTAGAGCCTCTGTAATTAAATTAACGAGCCAGTGGTGATAGAGAAAGATGTCACTAATAATGACTGACCTCTTAACTCACCTCTCACCTTCAGCTTCATTCTTTGTTCTTTTCTCTTGTGTCTTCTTTGTTTTTCTGAAAGGCACAAAAAAAGAAAAGAAAGATGAACAAAACATCAACAACAACAGCAAAAATGATATTCAGCTACAGAAAATGCCCAACTGGGAAATGGTTGGGCACAGTTAAGGGGACACATCATGAAAATCACACCTTTTCAATGCTTGTTGCATATAATTCTATAGTTTCTACCAACACACAAAAGCATAAGACAACCCAGTTGGTGTTTTTTTTAACAAAACACCATTTACAGTTGTCATGACCAGGGAGTTATAAAAACTGCTTTAGCTCCAGGTTGAAAACATGATTATTTCTCCAGTAAAGTTGGACATTTTAACATGGGAGTCTATTATCCCTTTTCAAACAAGGCAGTTCCAGGGCCTGTTCGGAGCCGTTGCCTAATCTCAAACCAGTTCATCGCGTTTTTAATAGCCAAAGAACCGGCTCTCAGCCAGGAAAACTGGTTCCAGACCAACTCTTTGCTGGTCTCGAACCGCTTACGTTAGAGGCTGGACGCGGGATTATCGTGACCAATAACTAAAACATCATTAATTTTATGTTATTTGTTTAACTGCAAAGTGATTGATACGAGCTAGCGGGCTAGCATTACCTTATAACAAAGGCTAACATCAACATCTTACGTTGAGTGCTAATAACAAAATTGATAGAGTTCAAGACGAACAGCACAAATGTGTTGTACATGTCGTGTTTAGATGCCAATGTAGGCTCGCAAAGCCTGGAGCAACATCTCTAGAGAGACGATGTAGTCCATAATTGTTGTTATAAAGCTTGTGCAGATCGGAGACAGATATAATGACATAATGACGTGTCTCTCGAGCCTGTGGAAAAGCAAGCAGGTTCTGAGAGGGTTCGCTAGTTCAACCAACTGCTAGCCAGCACTAGAACCAGGTTTGGGTTGGTCAAAAGAAGTGGTATGAGAGAATCATTCATTTTTAGAGCCAGCCTCAGTGGCCAGTCGGGGAACTGCACTTCGGCATCGGCTTCACTTTCAGCTCCAGGGGTTGCAGCTTAGCTTCATTTAGCTAAATGGAGCATTTCAGGAAGAGGGTGAGTAAAGGTATATTCTGGTACAGACAGTATTAGGAAAATCACATGTTTCAGTGTACATTAAAGTATGCTCTTGAACATGTTCTCATAATAAGTATGTGCAACAAGACCTGATTTGTTGCAGACATGCAGGACTGTTTCATAGCACATATTGTAAGGAGTTTAGAGAACCAAACAGGGAAACACACAAATGGACCTAAAGCTTTGGACAGCTATTGTTACAGCAGATGGCAAAACAAGATGTATCCTCTTCAGTTAAGCTAAAAAAAAAAGAAAAAACTTTGAGCAAAGCACAAGATCCACTCTGCAGAATGAAGATTTACAGGACCTTTAGGTTTGACCATGGGTTTGTTGTCAGCATAGCAGTTGCAACAGTATTTCTAAAGTGAGTGTCTGCCATTGACAGTGATATTTATATTCAAGGATTTTGCACACACAGTAACAAATTTAACCCTCACTCCTTTTTTTTTATAACTGCAGAAAATGCTTTATATAGTGGTCAACTGACGTGGGGTTTTTTTAATGGCCAATGCCTATGCTGATATATTTTCTTATTCTTTGCATCTTATAAAATACAACATTAATATAACTAAATAGTTGATCTTAAATTCATGTAAATTTGAAGTTGTTTTTTGAATAAATGTGCACAGACAATCAAAAATTACTACAACTTCAGTTTAATTTAAGTGCACTTCAAAACAGCATTTCTCAGCAGCATCTTCTTTTTTCTGAGAGGGAAAGGAAATTTGTAAACTCCAATTATCTCTAAACCCTTGTATTTTCTACTTAGCCCTCCTAAACCGTCAGCAGGACTCCATAAAAGTGACTTGATGATAGAGAACCATGCACTGTCAGAGAAATTATAAATAGCTTTCTCACCTCAAACTCTTATCTGTTAAGTGTGCCGCTATCACTTTTCCTGTTTGTTTTTTCTGCTGGAGATACAAGAAGTGGGCCATGCTGTGTTCATATATGTAAGATATGAAGAGACGTATATGCAATATTGTCAAGAAGCACAGAAGTGGATGTATTGAATGTGTTAGGAGGCTTGTAGCGCGTGTAAAACTCTTTTCAAAAGGTTTGTTTTATCACGCTCTGCTGGATCAACGTTTTACGAGCCACTGACTCCCTTCCGAGCCTCACCTCTCATCTCTTTTTCGTGAGTTGGAGAGCACTTAAGCAGATGTTTCTCTGCCATCCTCCTTTGCTGTCCCTGTCACACCTGGCCTTACGAGTCTGCAGCTGTTTCCCGGGGCCTTCAAACAGCACACATAACCGTGCATAGCGACCTTTGTTACGGTTTTGCTTTTGAGTAGAATTCTTTGTACAGAGGAAAAGTTTTGGAGGAGCCTGAAGGGAATTATCTGACTAAACAGTTGATGTTTTGGAGAAGATTTCAGATTTTTACCTGGCCTTGCAGAATGGTTTTATGAGGGTGAAAAAATAACCTTTTTTATCCCTCAATGGAGTCATCAAGAAAATGTCCCTATTGTGACTCCTCACTTATCAAGATTCACTGCACCAGTTGAAATGTTGTTGAATGGAAGAGTTGAATGAAACTATTTACCTCTCTGAACACATTTGCCGTGCCAATCCGAGCGCAGCATCTAACCAAAGCCGTTTGTCAAGTCAATATTGTTGGGGAAAATCTCTAGGGGATCTGTGCATTTCTTTGTTTTCTTTTGGACCAATTACAATGACTGATGACGATCGAACCCGAGGCAAGGATTTCGACAGGGCTCAAGAAGCAATTAAGGGTACGCCAAAGTAAGGCAGAAACACACAGACTATCACCGCAACAGACAACGTCTGGATTCAGAGGAGCCACCTGCTTAGTTTAACATGGCTTTTTTAGGGAATCCAGGGGTTGAGTGTTCTATTCAACTTCCCATTGATTTGAAAGGACTGAACCTTTATTCTGATTTTTAAACGACAAGTGGAGGAGACACTCTTCGTTTTAAAAAATGTAATTGCTCACAGACATTCAAGCAAGTAAGTGCACCTGTCATGTATCATGTGCTTGAAAAGCACTTAGTCATCTCACTTCCCCTTTTCTCAGTTGTTTTTGTGTGTATGGCTGCTAAACTGTGAATAGATGTATTCTTCTGCTGCTGGTACTCAACACCATTAAATGTTATGTTGGCCACATGAAAGGATGGGTTCATGGGTGAATCTGCCCTGATCCCAAGACCATATCAACAGCATTAGTGTTGGTTATACCAATTCATCCGATATGGAAAAATAATATATGCATATGGAATACAAATAAATGTGCACATTTATGAAAACTAGCAACAAAGCAAAGAGCTGAACATTATACATTTTATAAAGATAGAACTTGCTGAACAAACAAGTTGTTGTCTTGAATTAAAACAGATTGTAGAGGTGCTCCTAATAAAGCATCCATTGCAAGTATATATTTGCAATTACAATCTATTCACTCAACAGCCACTTTACTAGGTGAAGTGTGTACCTAATAAAGTGGCAGTGTGGTCTTCTGCTGCTGAAGCCCATCTACTTTAAGGTTGTTGTGCTACAGCAGCACGTGTTGTGTGTTCAGAGATGCTCCTCTGCAGACCTTTGCTTGTAACGAGTGGTTATTTGAGTTACTGTTGCCTTTCTGTCATCTGGTACCAGTCATTTTAGCTCACTGGATATTTTCTCTTTTTTGGACCATTCTCTGCAAACCCTAGAGATGGTTGTGTGTGTCAAAATCCCAGCAGATCAGCAGTTTATGAAATACTCAGAGCAGCCCGTCTGCCACCAACAACCATGTCATGTTCAAAGTCACTTGAATCACCTTTCTGATGCTGGGCTTGAACTTCAGCAGCTCGTCTTCACCACGTCTAGCCTAAATGCATGGAGCTGCTGCCATGTGTTTGGTGGATTAGATATTTGCGTTAACGAGCAGTTGAACAGGTGTAACCAATGAAGTGGCTGCAGAGTGTATATACAGAATATGCTGCATAAACTGGGTTCATTGTTTTCCACTGTGTAAAATGTGTTATTTTCGGACAGCTACACTAATAAATGGCATTTGTGAACAATATGAGGGCATGGGGAGTCCCACATAATTAATTTAAGAACCAATGCATGTAGGAGAAGGTGTATAATACATGTACAATACATATGTATATCCCTGTAGCATGTACTGAACATACAGTAGGTAATGTGTGACATATATTCAGAGAACACATGTTCAGGAAAATTGTACATAAGACAGTCATATCATTTTAAAATATCTATATATATTAATATGGCCAACATGTCACCTTGTCAATGGTTACATTCTATATGGAAATATAAGACAGAGACAAATGAGTTAAAAAAGGAGATTTTGAAAAGTTGTTAAAAAGTAATCCAAAGTATGTAGAATATGATACTTGATTTGAGTAATGTAATGGGACACAGAACTGTAACAACACTGAATGTGGCTGAAGTCCCACAACTTGTTAGTTCTTTCACTAACCTCATTCTTCACACCTGCCCTCTGTAAATGTCACTGCATTCCAAGTCCTGTGCCCTTTCCTCTCCCCTAAAATCTAAGACACCCAGTGTTGATATGCACTACCCTGGTGTCTCTAACAGGGAAAAACACTATGTACAATAGACCAACACTGTGATACTAAAGCCTGATAGGATTATGAAAAAAAATGTGTTAAGCCCTGTGGGCCTCTATGGCATTTTCCATCTCACAAATGGATCCATACACTTTGTGCTGTTTATTTTATCGTGTCTCAAAGAAAGCTCAGTTTTTCATATTCGAGGTATCTGATACTTTCACAGTCTTTATTCTTTTCTTTATCTTTAAATAATTCATATTCTTTCATTCCCTCATTCTCATTCATGCATATCACTGTTTGTTTCTCCCCTAAACTGAACTCCTTCGCTCTCTCATCCTGTTATCTCTTGTTCTAACTCATCCCCTCTTCCCTCTCTTATTACAGGCCTCTTGTTCTCGCTGTGGCTTGTTACCTTTTTTGCAGGCTGAAACCCCTGGCTATCGGTGTCAGCAGCATTATGTGGCATGTCCATGTGTTGTGTTGTCCCAAAGGGGGGTTCCCTCACCAGCCAGTGAATTAATGAGTCCCCAGTGTGAAAGCGTTGTTTGTTTGTCAGTGGGGTCACTGAGCAATGTGTGTGTTAAGCATGCATGAGGGAAGTTCTAATGTAAATGTTCGTGTGTTTGGAATGAGGCCGGGTGTGTGTGAAGAAAAATGAACAGCGGCAATGCTTGTGTTATTGTATATGTTATATGCCAGTGGATGTAACCACATTACGTACACCATATGTGATTCATGTGCAAGGAAATGCAAATTCAGCATTATTATGAAGACTGTAAAAAAAAGTAGAATTAATGGATTAACAGGTGCACCGGCATCAATTCTCAGTGTAATGACACACTTGTTGTAGAGTATGGTACATACATAACTATTTAAGGAGGGAGCTTGAGAATAAGGGCCAGCGTTAGGAAGGTTACTTTTTTATGTAATAAGTTAGTAACCCTCTTTTTTTTCATTTTAATTTTATTAATTCTTCTTTTCTAACCAAAAAAATTGAACAACATAAACTAAAACAGCGTAGGCTAGATGCGTATACATATTCATACACATACTCACATAGGCACCATTAAACAGATTTACATAAACATATAAACATTTACACACATATAGCCCTATACATATACATGCATCTGCCCCGTCTAAGTAATAAGATAGAAATAAGAACCAGTTAACTTAATATTCAATACGCAGTTCCTTATATCATTTTGGTTCGAAAAATAAGTGAGTAGGCTGAAGTATAAAATACTTATCTAGGCCTATCCCCTGATACTCAACACTTCAAAATAAGACATTTTATCTCTATATATAGCCACTTAATGTCAAATAAATATGTATTATTATTATTATTATTATTATTATTATCCAGTGGGGTCTGTTTACCCTGTTGTTTCCTCTGGTTTGACTTTAATCAATTCAATGTTAACTGCATTTTCACTGCTGGTAAACACGCTTTACACGATACAATATTGTTGGAGCCCAGAAGAAACATATTGTTGAATGTCCAGCCCTGAAAAGCGTTGCTTTCCTGTAACATGACTACCCACCTGGTTGGCTGGTCACTGGCCTGCAGATTAAGGTTGCTCAGAGCAATGCACATTGATATGATTGGCAGGCGAGAGGTAGTGCAAATTCAATCAGGTGAACGAAACAAAAACAACACCCAAAACTGTAGCTTATTCTGTCACCTCAATGAAGCCTGGAGCCAGCTTGTTGTGACATAAACTCACAGTTTGTACTTTTTCCATAAAAAATGGACAGGTGGAGGGCTCTAGCTCTGATTGACAGTGAGATGCTGTTCCCAAATAGTATGTTGGTTCAGGAAAACAGATCTGTGTGGCTACATTAGACCCTATAAGAGGGAGAAGAAATCACTGGAGTACCACCAGCTGGTCCAGAAGCTTCGCTTGGATGATGGTCAATTCAAGGATTACTTTGGGATTTCAGCCTCTCAATTCATCCGATTGGACAATGAGCAAAAAACACATGATTTTTGGCGCTTTTTTTTTTTTCAACTTTAGGCGTTCATGGCAAGTTTGCAAAGCACAGCAGCCGGCAAAATGGCTCACTCTCACTGAAAACAATTAGAAAAAGCCACCCCTGAGCTGCTAAAAAGTGCTCTTGGGCCCTTAGACAGCTCTCTGCAGATAATTCTGCACTTAAGTGTGTGACTATTTAGTGGCTTACAGGTGCATCTCAATACATTAGAATATGATGGAAAAGTCAATTTCTAGTAGTTCAAGTCAAATAGTCCCAACCAAGTATTGAGTCATATAGATGGACATACTTTTCAGAGGCCAACATTTCCATATTCATTTTAAAATTGGTCTTTTGTTATATTACTTTTTTTTAGACACTGAATGTTATGTCTTCATTAAATGTAAGCCATAACCATTATAATTAGAAGAAATTATATAAATTAAGACATGAAACGTTTCATTCTGTGTGTAATGGATCTATAGAATGTGTTATTTCCACTTTTTGAATTTAATTACTGACATAAATAAACTTTTCTATGATATTCTAATTTATTGAGATGCACCTGTATATGCCTCCATCATACTACAGTGCTACAGGGGTAATTCATTTGACCAGTTTATCAATTTTATCAGTTTGTAAATAGCAAAGTCAAGACATGCATACAACTAATACAGCAATTGCCTGAACCTTCCGGAAACCAGCAAGAAAATAATTCAAAACAAGCAAGTGCAAGTTCAAAGACAATGAGTTTTTAATCACTCTGCAGTCGAGTGAAAAATGCTTCAGTTTAAACAATCGTGGTGGAGTAACACTTCCTGGCAACAATTCAACCTCAATTTGGCATTTGTCCATTTTCCACTCAAACGTGATTGAAGAGCTCAGTGTGTCAGAAGGTCTAATGAAATGAAGCACCACGCAACAAAGACATTCTCCAGTGATGTAGATGAGCAGTCATTTTATCACTGATAGAAACACTGATGCTCTCCCCGTCTCTAAAATTGAGAGGTGCAGATGTTAGATTAGATGAACTCTAATAATTGAAGCTTGATTTGTCTGATTATTTCATCTCCTTATTTTCCCCACTGTGTTCGTACTGTTGTGTAATTACTCTGCAAAGACGTCTACCCTAGCAATTTGTACAGACACAAATCATTTTCAGATACTGAAGATAATTTCCGAGACACCTCAGAGAAATTCTCTTCAGCTGTATTTAAATAATCAAATGATAAAGTTTAGAGGTGTTATGGTCCCCAAATGAATCAAATAATGAGCATAATATGATATAGTTTAACAGTGAAGACTTCTCTGCCACTTCATTTGTCAGTTTTACTTTCTTTATTTCCATTGTGTGTCATCAGCTTAAATCCAAGCATCCTCGCTAAAAAAGAGTGACATTCCGGAGCTAATTAGGGCCCCATTACTTATTTAAAGGTAACTTGTTTATGTGAGAGCAGAGGTATAAATTATCCAATAGACGATGTCTTTGGGGTATTTTGTTGTACAGAGCTTTATTAACAGCAACTGGTGAGGTCAATTTAATGGCATCCCAATTATTTCGAGAGTCCCCGCTGTTGCCAGTGCCAGCCAGAAGCAGCCAGCTAGCACCCATTTAGAGAGGCAAGGGAACTGTAGCACTTAATGACACTGTTAAAAAGATTCTCTGTGGACAGATGTGCCTTTTATTTGGAGCGGGGGACAGTTTTGTAGTAAAATGAGAGAAACTGAGCCAATGGGAAAAAAGGGAAACTCTTCTTCTTTTTTTTCCGGTGAAACTAAACTGGCAGAACTCGCACTGCCCAGAAAAGCCTTTTATTAGAAAAAATTAATAATCTCTTTCTTCGGAAATTTGACAGTGTTTGGCTAAATAATGGGCTAAAATTAAGTGGATACTTTAGAATGTCCATTATGACTCAAGATATTACAGTGACTATTAAAGTGGAGAGGTTTTAATGTGTCATAGGTAGGGATGTGCAACATGGAGAAAATTAAACAACACAATATTTTTTACCAAATACCTCAAAAGCAATATTGTAGCGATGCTGTTGAGTAGACTTTTGGTGCTTTCACAAAATAATTACACAGTGAGGTTGATAAATGGTAATGCGGACAACACAACACATAATATAATTTTACCATATCAAAAAAAGATATTACACTTAGACTTAGACAGACTTTATTGTCATTCAGTTATACTTAAAAATATGCACATTCCGTTGCATTGGGTCACAGTGATTGTACTCTGGATGTCATAAATAAGGTATAAATATAAAATATAAAACTGTAAAAATAGAATATTTATATTGCAAAGAAGTGTAGCAGCTATATCTAGACTCATATCTCGATATTGATATAATATTGATGATATTTCGCAGCCTTAGTCATTGGGGTATATCCTACACTTGCTGCAAAGCAATGCACAGTGCAACACAAGTGTCATTGCTAGTTTCAGACCTTTGCAGTTGTCATTTTCATGCTCATGTTGTCCATACCATCTGTATGGCCATGGGTGTGTTGGTCTTAATGAGGTGTGAAAAGGACGTGGGGTTAAACGTGGATAGTTGGACGGGATACAGAGTGGGGTACAGATTGGTTGGTCAGCAGAATGTACAATGCATGACCTGATTCTAGGGCGGCTGTGGCTCAGTTGGTAGAGCGTTCATCCAGTAACCGGAAGGTTGGTTCGATCCCCGACCATGGCAGCTACATGTCAAAGTATCCTTGAGCAAGATACTGAACCCCAAATTGCTCCCGATGCTGCGTTCATTGGTGCGTGAATGAATTCCCAATGGTGGCACCAGTGTGCCCTGGTAGCCTCGGCCACCAGTATGAATGTGTGTGTGAATGGGTGAATGAGCGTAGAGTGTTGTGTAAAGCGCTTTGGATAAAAGCGCTATATAAGTGCTAATAATAATAAAATAAATATATAATGATTGAATATGAGAAGGGATGAGAAGGTGGTGTAAAACATATGAGGTAAGTAAGGGAAGTCTATACAGAAGTTTGTTTGTTTTTTCTTGTAGAATTTGAAGGAACATTTTCTAAAAACTAGAATGTGTGTATTTAATAGAAAACAGTTGTAGAAATTGGACTGTTTGTTTGTATGTTTGTATAACTTTGTATAACAACAGAAAGTGATTGTGCCATTGGCAAAGAAAAAACTGGTCTAAAGTCAATGGTGCAGTATTTTCCTGCTATTTAAGGGTTGCATTATTCAGATAGTAAGATGCACATGTGAATTCACTTCAGTAAAGATCCTCTTCCTTACTTAAATAGGTTACATAGTCTTTATAGTCAAATGGAGTTGTTGATGGGACAGAGGACAGGAAGACAGGAGAGACAGAGGATTCGCTCTCTTCTTTTCTTACTAAATCCCCCTTTCAAATAGCAATGCAGGCGCGCTTGATCTTTTAAAAGGAAAATAAAACACTTTAATTCATGTTGAGCACAAAACAAACCTATTACTAAATACTACCCTGCACCCTGACACCCAAATTATGCAAAAGTGAAGTTAGACACTCCCTAAATATAGCTGCACCATGCACTTTAGACCATGGCTATAGATTGTTTTATTAGGGCCAATAGTGTTATTGCACTAAAGAGCAATATGTCAAGTAACTCTCTCAATCATTATTTCTCTGAATTTGTCAATTCACTCCAGTTCACCAAATGTAAATTTCATCTTCAGATCTTTTATCATTGTATCCAGCTCTTATTTTGTTAACCATGATGTTTAATTGCGCAATATTACAGAATGACTCTCAAAAAGCTCCAGTGTTTTCTGCCTGTGGTTTGATTAATTAAAGATGGCTTGCAACAAACTATTTTGCATCTCCTCTCAGATCTGAAACGTTTCTATGTTTGTGCATGACTGAGGAAGTCTCTCGCCTTTTCATCTCTATCTCCTCTCCCCCGGAGTCACCTGGCTTTGTGTTCTCCCTCACCGCCACCTGTTCTGTCAAAACTCCCTCCTTCTCTCCGATGTTTTCCATTTCATCTGAAGACTTCAGAGGTCCTCCAAACAGCTGCTGCCGCATCTGCCTTGCAGCAGAATAAATTGCACACATGCACAATAATGTAAATGATTTCGCTCCTGCTGCAATGTTACTCAGCGCAGTGAATAAAGATCTTAGCAATACCTTGTTTCCCCTTTGAGGAGAACATGCTTGAAAAATGCACTGTAATGTAGCCTTGTGTTTTTATCAGGCAATTCATTTTTGTTTTCCTGTACAGTATGCTTAGTCTCCAATCTGTATTTCTCCGTCTCTCTCTCTCAGTCTTCGTCTTCTGAACAGCCTCATCAATTTTAAATTTACCGACTTACTGTAGGTACGATAACCAAAACACATTAACCACCATGACAGCTGGAACACAAGGCACAAGAGGTAGATTAATCAACCATGTGCGTAGTGTTGCCAAGGTGGCACCGTCCCAAGGCTGCGTGAGAATCACAGAATACAGACCATTACCCTAAAACACAAATTCATCACAGTGTAAATCTGGTGGCGATCCCCTGAAACACCGCTGACAATTAGAGAGGCCACTGAGAACGCTCTTAATTGGTTTTTCAACAGATTGAGTTTGCGCCAGTGTCATTTTTCAGCAAAGAGAGTAGCTGAGTGTGTAAAGAAGAGCAACGGATACAACAACTTCAATTAACACCAGTTGGGAAAATGTCTCCTGTAGGGCATTTGTCATTATTGGTGGTTGTCCTCATACCAGTGCACAATATGCACGTCCACTCATACTGTGCATGAGTTAAAACCGCTCTGGTAGCTTTTCTATATAACAGCAACCCATTACAGCCTGTTCTCCTCCCAAAAAAGTCAGTACAGGTAGCCAAAAATTAGCTATAATTTCATATTTCAACATTCGCTGTAAAGCGTCCGTCGCCATCTTGCTGACATAGTCGTGATTGACAGCTAAGCGAAGTTTAAAAGGGCGTTCGGTTGGAGGTTGGGGTGGTGGATGGGTAAAACTAATGGCTGACGTTGCGGAGCAGGGTTCACGTCCGGTTGGAAAACTAAAGTAAATTATTTTTAATTTAACTTACGTTGTTTACGTCACTTCCGCCATTTACGTACATTTATTTACGGTTTAAAATGTCTTTTATAATGCCTTAACAGGACATCCATAGAAACTGCAGCCTTTTTTTTACAATCGGGAGTGTGCTATTTTTAGAAAGCACTGCTGTACCGCGAGCCCTGAAACACGACATGTAAGTAAGTAAGTAAATTGTATTTATAAAGCGCTTTTCAAAGGGAAAAAAAACCCCACAAAGTGCTTTACAAGGGCATAAAAACAACACACAGGCAAACACAGAAAAACACAATACATTAAGAAAATATAATTAAAGCCTGGACATCTAGTTGACCAGGTTCATATCGTCAACTAAATGCCTGTCTAAACAGATGTGTCTTAAGTTGATATTTAAAAGGAATCCACAGATACTGTGGACCGTAAGGGTGCAGGCAAAGCCTTCGAGAGTTTGGGAGCTATTGATTCAAAGGCTCGATCAACTCGAGTCTTAAGGTGGGTGCGTGGGACTGACAAAAAATTTAAGGTGTTTGATCAGAGGGAGCGAGCAGAGGGATATGGGTAAAGTAGCTCAATTACATATGCCGTGGCCAGGTCGTGCAGTGCTCTGTAGGTAAGAGTGAGAATCTTAAACTGGATCCTGTATGCAACGGGGAGCCAGTGTATATGTACATATGTGCCGGTGTATACAAGCCACGTTAGATACCTACATGATGTAATTTGTGGTACTGACCCACGACCTCTTCTGTCATTTAGGTTGGTTACATATAGTTTGGCAGCAGGCCTTCTATTTAACACTCACAGCCAGACTTTGGCTCCACGCTTCCTAACACTTGCTTTTTTATGTGTGCCAGTTTCTTGTCATAAAAAATATAAAATTTTAGAATGCTTCCAATTATCTAAAACACTTTGGCAGAAATGGTTTCTCCTCCATTAGGCATTTGCTGTATATATTTCTCTCACACCCACACACCAATATGCACACACAAACATGCACTTTGCAGCAGGCTCCATGCACGTTGCATCCTCCCCTTAGAGAGAAAGATGAAGCTGAGTTAGCACTAGACATTTCTCTCATAGCTGAAAGATTAAACACAGCAATAAGCGGCAGCTTACTCCTGTGTAAATTAAGCTTAGTCACTGTAAGGTCTGCCCAGCAGCTTCTGTCAAACACTGTCGGTACTGTCAGATGGAACGAGAGGGGAGAAAGTGACTCCAAGTTCCTCCCATAACATGTTGACTGTCACTGAAAGACTTGCAACACCTCCTGTCCCTTCCTCCATTAGTGTCAGTGAAACAAATACAGATATAGTATACAGATACTCCACATTGTGACATAAAATGCCCCCGGCAACAGGGGGCTGCATTGATTCTTCACACAAAACTGAAACTCTGTCCGTCAGGAAAAAGCTGTAACCAGCCTGGAGGTTTTTCCACAACATTTTCCAGGAGTTTTTTTCTTGACAATACAGCATAATACTTGTCTCAGGTTCATTGCAGGTGTCATCACTATCACTATATAACTGTACAATATAATTAAGGTGTCTGTCCACTCCTAGTTGAAAGAATGAAAAAGTTGTTATATTCAAAAGTTATACTTATCATCTTTTAGTTGATTAGAAATTGTTTCAATGTGGCAAACCTATTAGACTCTGTTGTACTTGTTACAAGCTCTGGGAGACAACTGGAGTTGAGGCATCTGAACGAAAACTTCAAAGTCATTTTAATTAAGTGTTTTCATTGAAACATTGGCAAAACACTTGAGTGGCTACATTTTCTACTTCATGTTGATAACACTGTATGTCACTTTTCTACTTCATGTTGATAACACTGGATGTCACTTTTCTCTCCATCTGCTGCCTGGCAGCCACAAAGTATGGCCATTAACCCAGTTTCAGTAAGCTTTTTTGCCCTAACAAAACCAAATGAAACCTACCTGGTTACAACCATACCTGGTTAAAACCATAGTTAATCCCAGCTCCATGCTGAAGGGTCACCAAGCTGACTTATTCCCACTGGGCGTCTTTGAGAATGATGCTCTTAGTTTGAAAAGTTCAAAAAGTTTGCTGCAAGTCTGTGCTTTCCAGGTAAACCTGCTTTTAAGCATCATACCTTGCATCTTATTCTACCAACAGTCAGGTTCAAATGAAATACACCAGGGTAACCGGATCCCAAGAAACCAAATGTGGGACAAAGAGTATATTTGTGTTGAGACAAAGCTCCGAGGTAGTCTAAAATGTTTTGATTTTATTATTATAATTCATGTTTTATTTATTTATTTAAATTCAACTGTGGAAGCTGCTTTTTTACAACCATGCGTCATGTTGTTTTTTGCAATCTTTAAGTCTGGAAAAGTAACCAGTGCTAGCTTTCTACCCCAGCCTTGGTGACCTTTTAGATTGGTAGTGCTGAACCGTTTGGTAAATGCAACATGTAGTCATTTCAACTGCAGCTACCTCATTTGTCTGGCAATCATTTTTGAGTTTCAGTGGGAATACATTCATAGAACGGCACATCATTTTGCAAAAAAAAAAAAAAAACATCTCTGTGAATTGACTATCCCTATAACCACTTAAGTAGTTTCCATAAGTGGAAGATAGCATCTAAATGTCAATTTTCCAGGAAGCGTGGGAACCCTGTATAAAATCTGCCAGAATCAACCTTGGATACCACATATGGTTTAATTTCAGAAGAGAAGAGAAAGGTCAAGAAGAAATAAGTGCCCAAACCCTGCTGCTTCAGTAGATGCTACATCCATTGTAACCTTTTAATACTGAGCTGTCAGACTGAACATAATGGCTGTCATATTAAGGACAGATCAATCAATCATAACCTACCGCCTTCTGTTGCACCAAAACCTAAGTATGGTTGATTTGTGCCACACAGGCCTGACAGATTATATGGCAGTGAAAAACAGATGTGCAGACAGGGCACACATTCGACAGTGACGTCTGAGTCTTAGTCGTTGTTCTTTTAATCACTGTAAGAATTTCCTACAGCACACACACACACACACACACACACACACACACACACTTACTTTTAGGAGTGATGACAGAAGGAGAAACTGACACGACTGTGAAGGATTTTGGGTGGGTGGGTGGGTGGAGGGGGGGAGCTTCTGTTCCTGTTCCTTGTCAGGCTGCAGGAGGAAGCAGAGGAAAGGAGCTAAGACAGTGTGATTGAGCTGCTGTGACACCAGCAAGGTCAGTTGTGACGCTTTCCTGCTGCGGCAGCATTCTCAGAGTGAGGGGAATTCTTCACATATAAAAAGACATTGATGTCTAACTATCTGGTGCATGCAGTGGGCCGGCTTGGTTTGGTGCATAGGAGGGGAGCCAGGTAATAGGTGTCTATATGGAAGTAACTATCAAGACCAATGTAATGGTCGGCAAATATTGGCCTATTGCAGGCTTATTGTATTCAGCGGTTTCAGCGTATATGTCGTTGCACACTTGGACACAAAGAGATTCCGGGCCTCCATAAGATTTAAAAAAATTATTTCACTTTTATGACACAATCATTATACATATGTGCTGATGTTTAAATGTCACAGCATCTAACTCAAAGGACCCCTGCCTGAAGTGCCTGTGTGAGCTTCATTCATCATATTCATAACTCAACCTACTAAAATATTAGTTCTATTACAAATGAACATACAGTACAGGCCAAAAGTTTGGACACACCCATCTCATTCGATGCGTTTTTCTTTATTTTCATGACTATTTACATTGTAGATTCTCACTGAAGGCATCAAAACTATGAATGAACACATATGGAATTATGTACTTAACAAAAAAAGTGTGAAATAACTGAAAACATGTCTTGTATTTTAGATTCCTCAAATTAGCCACCCTTTGCTTACTAGAATATAAGACATGTTTTCAGTTATTTCACACTTTTTTGTTAAGTACATAATTCCACATGTGTTCATTAATAGTTTTGATGAATTTACAATGTCAATAGTCATGAAAATAAAGGAAAAACATTGAATGAGAAGGTGTGTCCAAACTTTTGGCCTGTACTGTATGCCAGATATGAACATACATCAGAATATAAATTAACCAAATAATACATGAGAGTAAGTGTACATGAGTGGGTGGGTGTCCAGTGTCTATGTCCACCATAACTATGAATCCCACATTTTTTTACAGAACATATAATTCAGAAAACAAGCCTCAGATGCAAGGTGGCTAAAAAGCAACCTTGAATAGGCAGTAAGGCGTCAGACTACTTCTCCAAAGATGATGTGTCTTTGCATGTCATATTGCTGCAAAATCAGTGAATTATATGAACGAAAAGGTCTATTTTCTTTCCAGCTGAAAAATGCACAACAGCAGTTGTTATATCGCTAATCAGTTCCCCTCTTAAATCAGTGGCGGTATGTCTCTCAGAAATCCCATAATGAGCCCTGGAACTGGTAGATGATGACAGTTACTGCAATTTAAAGTCAAGATTGAGAAATATGGTAAAGTAAGAAGACAAAACATGTTTGTGCCAAACTCCTAAGATTAAATAAAGGTGAACGTCTTCCTCCACAAATGACACATATTATCGAACTGATATTATCGAAAAAGGGTTTTCAATTTTTGCAGAACTTCAAGGGGTTGTCCTTGAGCCAAAAACTTATAGCTTCAATAGGGATAAGTTCCATTATGCTGTGCATCCACTTTGAAAGGTTAGGGGCTTATCAGAAAACCAAAGGGAGTAAAAGATATCGCCTTGCACCATAAAGAAGGATTGAGCAGTTTCAACACGGAGATTTAAAAGTTGCAACGCTGAGCGAATATCAATCCTGCAAGTCTTTTTTTCCCAAACATGACATTTATTTGTTTATACCAACTGTTTCCCAGAGGTCTTCATTATTAAAAGGGCAGTCAAAAATACAATGCAAGTATAAATGTAGTAATTTGAGGCATATTCTACTGAATCAGCCTCACAGAGAGGGTAAAGTTGATCAGTTTATTGTGCTGCAGGATGTGCAGGATCATGAGAGGTCATTGAAAGACTCAGCAGCCATCAGCCATCAAATAAGCAGCAACAGAGCTCATTCAACCCATCTGGTTTAAGATGAGTACTCCTGAGAAAATAAAGAAAGCTTGTTCGGTCCTCTGATGTCCTTGTACATTTTCTGCCCTTTAAAGGTACTGTTAAATAATTACCCTTTAGCCTTTCCTGAACACAAACCCACTTCTTAGAAAAACACACAGAGGGTGCCCTGGGGCTACATGGATTCAAGATCATATCTAAACCAGCCTTAGAGACACAAGAAAGACATACAATTTCAGTAAAACCAACATCTATTATGATGAAACACGGTTTAACCCAGCAACCTTGAAAGAAAGAAACATAAAGAGAATGAGGTGCCACAATAGTTAAGCCACAACACTAATCCTAAAGCTTCAGATTTTGCCAATTTTGATTTCAGGGTGTGTTTTTAAGGTATAATATGTAACTTTTCTACATTAAAATGCCTAAAACACTGATTTACTGTTATATATTTAGTTAAGTTGCGCACTTATTATCACAAATGTTTCCAACTATTTTCAATCCCAAGTTTTTCTCTGTTGTGTGTCAGCATTGCAGTGTGCCTGAGAGAAGCTGTGATCATTTTACTTTTAAATCCAGTTTTAAGCCACATTTTTGCATTTTTGTCATTTCTTACCATATGCATTTGGATAAAGGATTTCAGTCATCGGGTGTCACACACAATCTAAGCAAATGTTTGTGGCAGCTGTGTGCTGAACAGCATTAGAGAAACACTGTTTTTTAACGTGAACTGCTATTGTCAGTGATTTTACCTGTGTTCACCTGGCCCGTTAGATTTTTCAGAGAAGGGAAGACCTCTGCGGATAATTCGGCTACTGGTAAAAACCTTCTGAACATCTGGATCTTAAGTTATTAGAGAAACAAGCTGAGTTGGCAGCAGCTCAGCTCCTCTGGGGTGTCCTTTTTCTGTTCAAGAAACGCTGCTTTATCCAAGTGTATTTAGCTGCTTTGTTCAGCTAGTCTGTTTGTTTTAAAGAGGAGGAAACTTCTGCTGATAATGAGGTTCCTAAAACCCTAACTGAGAGAAGCTCAGTACAGGGGCTACAGGCTGAAACCCTAGTGGCAGAAAATAACGTATCGTGTGTTTAAATGGGTCCAATTACATGACCTTATTTGACAAATGGACAGATCTAGATGTCCCAAGCGCATCACTGCCTTTAGGACACCGTGGCAAGGATAAAGGCTTTGTGAACAGTCTACACCTGGGAGATGTAGTTTATATCCACCAACAAGTCCTAACTTATGTCCACGCCAAGAGCAAGTACATCATCATATTACACCTAATAACCTCAGCGTGATGCAGCGAGCAGAGATCCACAACTTATTCATGCTCGGCTCAGTTATGATGGCCATCGAATGAAGTGGCCATATGTGTGGGTCAGCTCTTTATGAATTCCTCATGGTGATGGAGCCTGGCAGGGGAGGATTTATCCGTGAAAACAGATGGGCAGGAAAAGAAGGAGCGAGCCATCAAGCTGAGAAAGCCCTGCTGGGAGTCTCCTTATGGTGGAGTGAATTACAGACGTCTGGCAATGCTTAATGTCAGAATGCTGCACATTATGTTTGATTGATCAGTTTTATATTGTTTAAAGTGACTTAAATATAAGTGCCTATAAGTAAGATTCACAGGGAGCATGCTGGAGAGGTGCGAGGAGTTTATCAGTAATGTGAAAAGAGGTTTATTTTGGGGTTTATATCTCCATAAAGTTCTACAATACTAGATTACATAAACTGGAAAACAATAATGCTCCTGTTTTTCTGTCACTGATTGCTTGGCATGCATCAGTAGCCTTCACAATAAAAAGACCTGTGAGCTGTGCAAAAGAGAATAATTTCATATTTGAACAGCTGATTTTTATGGTGTTGACAACAACAAAATCCACAATACACATGAGAAGACAAACTGTCTAATTAGCGTATCTCCTTTGTTTTCAGTAGATAACGAATGTCTACCCATAATAATTAAATGAGCACCCATAAAGCAAAGTAGAAGTGTAGCAGCCAATTGCAAGTTAATGAGCACAATAGACTGCAATGATTTCACTGGCAATTACTGTATGTGTATTGTCTTATTGATTCCTTTCATTGTTTTGTCACTTAGATAGTCATTAGCATGCTCACTTATTATATAGAAACCTCCACTTTTACTATGTTTTTTAAGGACAACAAAAAAATTCTTCCAGCAGGATCTGTTCTGCATGCTGAATGTGGCAGTTGTTAAGAATTATGTTATACTTCTTAAGCACAAATGACATGGCTTCATAATTTTACCACCAATGATGATTCATAGGTTTAATTTGCACAGCAAGGTGTACACAGGAAGCAAATATTTAATAATCACAGTGGAACAGAGGAAGTTTTTTTTAGGTTGTGAAAAGAAGAAAAATAACTAATTAAGCACCACTAGGAAGCAGGGCCCCCTCCTGTGACTTCATTATCCTGAATTTTAAGCTTTTTCTGAATAAGTAATGCACTGTGTCATTGTCTCAATCTGACACAGTATCAGAGGAAAAATCGCAGGTGGATATGAGAAAAATGTTGAATATATGAACATTGCAAGAACTAATCTTATTTTACATTAAAACATAACAACTACATAATGTTCGTGATAGATAGACAATGGAATGATCTGTGCTAACTTTTGAAGACCATTTTACATGCTTTTTTATCTCATCACGCTTGGATTACTGCAACAGCCTTTTTACCTGGTGGGAAGGTGGATAGACCAAACATACTCCAGACCTTCAAACAGGACACTGGCGCTGGAAGTTATGTCCTGAAGCAGTGGGTTCCTTTGAACCCTTGCTAACCGATGCCAAGCGGTTGTGTAATGTAACCTTAGGTTTTTTTGGTGAAGTTTAAAAGAGCAAAATAATCTTGACGTTTAATGTTTTTGTCCGATCTCATACAAACACTAAAGTTTCATATGAAATCCAATTAACAAGTTTATGAAAATATGTTGTCTCATACTGGAATGGAACCAAGCAGACCACTATCAGCTGTGGACACATGCTCCTTCTTAAACATTGCAGGAGAAAAATGTGGCTTTTTGAGCAGAGATGTATTTTTCTGTGTCTGAGGCCCCGTTTACACGAGGACGCTCGTGGGTAAAAACGACATTATTTTTTATATATTTTATCGGAAGTGCCTTTCGTTTAGACGGTGATGGCATTTTGGGGGCTTAAAGACGCAAAAATCTGAAACCACCTTCCAAAGTGGAAAAGTTAAATACGCTCAGCCGTAGCGTGTCCGTCTACACTGACAAGACGCAAAACTCTGCTCAGATCTGCTCACGTCACGTATGTGTTTATGTCACATACATGCTCCAGTACAGGAAAATAAACAAACGTGGGATTATTTCCATGCGTCGGACCTTCAAGCTGCTCTGGCAGCTCTGATAAACTTACAGGAGTCTTTCCACCAAATGTACAGGATATGTAGAGATAGTATTAGTGAACAGAGAAGGATCTGGAATTACCTCTATCACATTTTGGATGCAGCAAATCGTCGGAGGCGAGCCAGACGGCTGTGAACGAGACCTGGGAGATCTAGTGATGGTGGATAACTTTGTGGAAGGAGAAGCTGATGAAAATGTGTGGCGTGAAAACTTCTGCATGCCCAAAGATGCTCTTATCACTTTAAGTGATGCCGCCTGGCTGCATACAATCGAATTTCACACACTTTTGCGTCACCTTATGCACGCAGATTTCCTCCCGAAAACGCTCGTCTAAACGAGGAATAAAAAGTGAAGACACGACGCCACTTTTGCGTCTTCTGTTCAGACTGTCCTTGTGTAAACGTAGCCTGATTGTGTCAATTACTTTTTGAATCTGGTCTAATTATCCTCAGCACCTTTCAGATTTTCCAAAGGACCATTTCAGATCTGACACTTTGGCCTAATAAAGACCTCTGTCCAAGTCCTCTTTGCTAGACCAACTTCCTTTCTCTTTGCCCCACAAAGCAAACCAGATGTATTCTAACTCAACTTCACCTTATATAACTTGTGATTGGTTAAAGAGATACAAATGAGCCCTTGGCTTTCTCTCCCATTCAAACCAAGGTCAGAATACTGTCCTGGCTAAACAACGTTGCGTCACCATTCATTACCAGTCAGTGTTGGTTACACTGGTTAAATGATAAATAGTAGTCAATGCACCAGCTTATGAGCATGGAAGACTTATCTGTTAAAAGTGAAAGGGTATCCATTCCTCCAGGGAAAAACAAGAAGGAAATGCTGTTCTTGCATTTTCAGTACAGTGCTGGATAATTCACTGGCCAGTTAGTAAATTATGCGCAAATCTCTGGCTTTTATATCTCAAGTATAGTAGTTTCTTGCCAATATAAATAGTAATAAAGCACATTTTTAAGTATGCCTATCAATTACTGACATTGCATTTAGCTAATGCATGCTCATCCAGATAAATGGACTACTGTACCTCAACACACAGACTGCTTTGCTCCCGTAAATTGCAAACCTTGTAACGCGAGCCAAAAATCAAACAAAACGTGTTATTATAATACGTGTTATTATGTTGTTCGCACACTGTATTATGCTTCATCTATCATATTTTGTACTGCAGACAGAGCATGTGAGCATGTATAAAGCCCAAACACTGTGGCTGTCTGCTTGCCTTCACTTTGTGTCACTGAAAATGAAATGCATTTATTCAATAATAACCCACTTTAGCAAGCTGTTCCCCTACTGCCAGCACAACCTGCTTCCCTCAGCTCTAATGGCAGCCCAATTATGAATGGTAGATGGGTACCTAATAGAAAGGAGAAACTACCTCTCGCCTAGCCCGGGAGGGGGAAAAAAACTGAGAAAAAAGGGGATAAGAAACAAGAGCACAAGATCACATCTCCTGTCTACTTTATGCCGATCCTCTGACAAATATTAGATAGCACTGAAAAACACTTTCACCTCGGAGATGAGAGCTGCAATTATTTTCAGGATCTTATGTCAACTTCTCTTCTATCTCTCCTTGCTGGCTTTAGGCAGAATGCATAAGACAAGCTCTTGTATTGTGCAGTGGGAGGAAGTAGAAGCAATAACATGTTGCTGAAGACAGACAGTATTGATATCATAAGATCGACCACAGCACCTGCCCCTATCCCAAAGGAACCAAAAATTGAAGTTATCACAACAGATTTTCTTCTTTTTTTCCAAACCATGCACACTGGCACTGCACAATCAAACTCTGTTTGGGATACTGAGAATTCATACAATGTTCCTGAGCTTATTTATTGATTTATTGATGCTCTGTTGTAGTTCAGATGCCTTGGAACTATCACAAAAAATATCAAATATTTAAGATAAATTGTCAGATTCATTTAAGAGTTCTAAACACACATGCAAGACTGCAAACAACAAACAGTCTTGACATACAATGAAACTTTATATATTAATACAGCATCTTATTCCCACTGGAATAATAATGTGAATATCCAGGTTTTAACCCATCGCTTATCATGCATGTTACCTATTATATTCAATTCACCTATGTTTGGGATTATGGAAGAAGGGAACAAAAAAATATAAAGATTAGGATTTGATCTAACTGACTGATGATGCCTTACTATGTTGCAATATTTTTGTACAATTCCAAAAAAGGGACATATTACAGTTATAATCCTTCACAGTAGGGCTAGGATATATTGAAATTCTCCAATTGACAGTATTGATTTCAGAAAAAAAACAATAAATTACATTATTGTCCAAAAAAAAGCTGAAGAGACGGATGCACATAGGTGTCAGGGTTTACATTAGTCTGCATTTACTGGAGTTTTGCTGATATCACACATAATTGTTTAATACTAAAATAAATTTGTCATTGGCCCAAATTTCCCTTGTGAAAGAGGAAGAGAGTAAATAAAGAGAGCAAGCTGCATTAGCGTGAACAAAGCAGTGAATCAGAAGAGAAAAATATTATTTTCAGATTGTTCCACAGTGGTAATGTTTTAAAGCACGAATAAACAATCCCGCACTTTGCATGGCTGGATTTTGTGAAAAGACAAGCTTCATCCTGTCCCTGCATGTGATGTCAACACAACAACACAACCACAAGTTGCTTCACGGAGCAGAGGAAACGTAAAAAAGCAAAGGAAACATCGAAGCACATAAAAACATGCAACAACTTATTCATCAGAAACTGCGTCTATCATACTATTGATATACTACGACAATGCGCTGAAAAAACAAGATCTCCCACTTAAGCCTCAGAATATGTTCTTTGTACATACCAACCATAACGACCCATATGAGTGTTTGTCAGATGAACCCATATGATTGCTTTGCGGTTCTTGGTACAGTGCATAGCAAATCATAGAATTTAGGCTACAAATCCACTGACCTAGGTTTAGGGCAAAACACTTTCTGGTAAGGTGTTATAAAAGACAGTTTAAAAAGTAAAAAAAATGTATGTAAATGCCAAAAGTAGTTGCAAGGGCGACGCTTGGTTAAGTTTAAGCACCAAAAGTACTTGGTTTAGTTTGGTAAAAGATCATGAGAACATGTCACTAGTCCTTTGTGCCTGGTTCTGATGAACAGGCATTTATTTTGTAAGACTTTAACTCTGTAACTGTTCATGCAACTGTGTTCATCCTCGAGTAAAGAAGCTGTTATTTCGAATAAAAGGAGCAGCAGCAAGGTTGGCCCCTATAACTTGAGCAATTAGACCAGTTTATGTTTAAATGTAAGTAATTGCTGGAAGCAATTGCGTGGGCGACGTGATTTCTTGAAGTGACAAAGTTACGTAAAAAACCTGATAAACAAAACCTGATGCACAAAACGAGATGCATGGAAGTTTAAAACTATGTTTAAATCACATTGTTTACTTTTTACATGGGACACAAACCCCGTTCTCTTGGGTGAAAGTTCGGGGCCTGTCCGACCCATCCATCACCCCTTCCGCCTGCCTCACGTGCAACTTCTATCACTTATACTTTGTATTGCCGTCATTAGGGATGGGTACCTTTCACATTTGAACGATACGGTACCGATACCCGGTACCTGGGAATCGGTACCGGTAGTCAACGGTACCAATTTTCGGTACTTTTGCGTTTGTTTATGTGGTAATAAATGTTGTTTAATAATAAAATCTAATTTTTTCAATTCAACATATTTATTTCTCAAAATATAAACTTTAAAAAATATATAATTATAAAATTATATAATTATATAAAACAATATAAAATCCAGGATGAGCAGTGCTTTATTGTTGAGTGAACGTGCGTTTTATAACATGAAGGTTGCAGTGTTATCAAAGGATGCAGAGGAGCGCTCTCAGGTGGCAAGTGCACGGAGGAAAAAAAAAAAAAAAGGTTGCAAGTGCACGTGTGATTTGTTGTGATGACGTCGTAGCTGTGCGGCGCAGCACCAGTCAGACAGTATTATAGCCATAGCATGGTTGGAATAAACAAAGTTGAGTCGGGCTGCTCTGTGCACATATCGAGGATGACGTAGGATCCGAGGGATTTAATTTCAGCGAGGCAGTTTGGAGTAAAGTGGCCAGTAATATTCCTGAGTTGAAGAGCGAAGTATTAGCGGAGGACCAGCGATGCAGCGGCTAGCTGCTAGCTGTTAATGACTGGTCTACAGAAGAATGCAGAGAGCAAACTGAGTAAGAAAGGTCCAATCTGGAGGCAGACGAAGGCCAAGCCCGGGTAGAGACATTGGAGAGATAGCAGCTGGTGGCTAGCAGGCCGAGAGCCGGCTGTTCGTCTCTGCGCCGGGTTGGAAGAGGGCAGCAGCTAGTGGCTAGTGGCCGCGGTGAGCAGACAGGACCAGACGAGGAGGTAAAGAAAAAAAGAAAAAATAGTGCGATCGTCAGCACGCTTGTTAATCAAAGACGTTAAATGAAAACAGCTTGAAATCAATGATCAGTTTAAAGGTAACGCCGTTAAGGTACCGAAACGTGGTACCGTTTGATTTTACATGAATCGGTACTCGGTAGTACCGACGGAATTCGGTCTGTACCTATAAAAGTACCGAATTCGGTACCCATCCCTAGCCGTCATACATAATTACTACAGCTGCTAGAGGGTGGTGCAGGGCAGTCAAAATTGTAAATATGGATCATATTTTGCTGCCTGTACAAATAACCTATAGGGTCGTTTTTGAGAGGAGACCAGCCTCAATTGAAGCATGCAGACAACAAGAGAAAAAGAAAGGGACTGAATAATGCAAGACTGCATGATTATATTATTCTTTTATAGTGGACATGAGGGTACCATTATCATTGCCAACCAATATTGTGGTGAACGATAGTGTCATCCAATCTCCTTCTCAGTCACCTACACTCTCTTTTGTAATTTTTCTGCTACCTTCAGGCATAGATCCTAAACAGACCCATCTGTACAAAGCAGTTCACAGTGCAGCCCAATTGGTACCCAGGCCTGAGACCCCTGAGACACACTAACTGAGGAGTGACTAAGCATGCAACTGAGAGATTAATCATGGTTTAGAATAAAAGCAAAGAGTCAATACCTTTTCTTTCACTGGGGGCCAATCAGAAGTGCAGAAGGCGGGAAAGTGACACACACACACACAAACACACACTGCAATACCCTGTTGTCTGTAATCTAATCTTAACCACGGCATGCTAATACATCACAATTACCTACTCAGTCTGGATGGTGCCATTAGAAATACATTGTCTCCATTACCACAGAGACTCTGTGTGTGTGTGTGTGTGTGTGTGTGTGTGTGAGTGCATGCCCTCACAAGTTTGGATGTCTGTTTGAGAACCGAGACGCTCTCGATCTCTCCGCAGACCATTTCATATTCAATTACATTTTCCTTACATCATTGGGATTGCTGTGTGTATGCCAAGTCAATAATGGCCCAGATCACTTGTCTGGGGTGCAGAGAGGCATTAGTGACATTTAGGTTGTTAGCACCTCTATTAGAGGGAGCCTGGAACAAGCGTCTGAAAGAAAGAAAAGGGGGAAAACAGTTGCAAAGAAAAGCATAGGTTTGTGTACCAGCAGGTGTTTGAATGTATCTCAGCCTGAGGAAGACCATTTAGAGCATCATTATACTTGCACAATATTAAGCCACTTATTTTTCCACTTAATTAAAACAGGTTGATTATTTGATCAGAATTCAATAATTTTCCTTCATCACATGTCCGGATATTGACACATTATATTCGGATGGTACTACTACTCATAAAAAGTACCTTATATGTGCGGCTCGTTTCATCTGAGTGCTTGGCTCATCCCTAGTGGTTTATGTTGTGATTTGAAACAAGACTACAATTATAAACATGTGGTTAATGTTGTGAATCAGTGCTAGTTTGGTTAGGTTTAAGCACCAAAGCTACTTGGTTTGGTTTAGTAAAAGATTATGAAAATATGTCACTAGTCCTTTGTGCCTGGCTTGAACGGGCATTTATTTTGTAAGACTTTAACTCTGTAACTGTTCATGCAACTGTGTTCATCCTTGAGTAAAGAAGCTGTTATTTCAAATAAAAGGAGCAGCAGCAAGGTTGGCCCCTATAATTTGAGCATCATTAAATGTTCAATTTTGACACCTTGCAAGCTGTTATATAAAAATCAGGTGTCTATGCAACAATAAACTATCTCATCCTGTCCTAAAAAAAGCAATCTCCCTTAAAATTAATCATATTTGAATATTTATTTTGACCTATATTCTAAAATAAGCCACTCGTCCACAGGGAGGACTTACCAGGGCAGGACAGCTCTGATGCATGGGCCATCGGACACGCACAACGCTGCAAAACTTTCCTGCTTAATTAGCAAAAAAAGAAGCAAGGGAAGACGACACACAATCACGCAAAGGCATGCACATACACACACACTCACACGCATGCCCCGTTGAGGTAAATTTACTGCAGTGGTAAACCTGAGGTGACCTCTTAGAGAGGAGCAGCGAGGAGTGACACACCAAGTCAGGAGAATTAGCGCCACCAAAAAGAACATCATTAGTGTTGACACTTCATTAGGTAGGGAGAGCAAATAGAGGGAGAAGAGGGAGGAAGAGTGTGTGTCAGTCAGTGTGCATCCAGAAAAGATGAAGACAGCTCAGCTGGACAAATGAAGCGCTCCACCTGCCATAACCTCAAACCCATGACTACAAAGGACACTTGTAAAATGTAGACCGATGTTTCATGTCCTTTCCTAAAGGCAAAATCTACAACGCAATATGGCATCTCCTGCTGGCATGCTGGCACCCCACCACCTCCATCATACAGTGACAAACTGCAGTAGAACGGATTGCTAAGTATCTTTTAGGTGGGAAAGGTTGTAAAATGTAGATGATAAATACAGGCATTTGTCAAGAAGATACAGTCAAATCATGGACTACAGAAATATTGACAGCAAATCTTTAACAACTCCATTAGGAGATTAAGTGACAGACAATCATTATTACTGTTAAAAACACTGATAAACACACATCTTTATACTGGTTTGAGCAAAATATCTGTGACCTTGAGAACCACCAGAAACAAAGATTTGGTCGACTTCCAGTTTTATGTTCAACAAGGGGTACTTATTATTGAAAAAAGCAAGTACATCCTTAAAAGCTTCTTTGGCTCCTATTATTGTTCTAAATCCAAGTTTGTAGATTTTTAAAGTCTCAACAACTTCTAACCCACTTCCCTACAGCTGTCTGACTGGGCGAGCTTCCTCCTGAAGGGTTAAATCGATTCTCAGTGGATGTTCTATAGACCTAAAGTGAAAACTGATCTTGAAACATTTAGCTTTTCTTTGAGATGCCAGAGCTCTGAATTCTTTGAAAGTGATGCTTGCATTTTCCTGGAATTGTCAATCGGTAGTGAGTCAAAGGCAAAGAAAAGTTAATGTTTGGTTTTGAAGACATTCTGTGTATCATCCAGGCAGTTTTATCCATTTTATTGATTGGTGTTCATGGCCATTAAAACTTTTCAGTGTTGCTTTAAGGCTAAAGAGAAAGTTTCCATTGCTTTGAAACTTGTTGAATGACCTGTTGACAGAGAATCTTTATAGACTCTCTGGGTTTCGTTCACAGAACATCACATTACCTCTTAAGAGTTCAATAAACTAGACTCTGCATTCTGGAAGACCAGGTTGATCCTATTAAGAATCATTTCTATTCATATCTTCCTGAATGTGACCATCTCTTCTGACAAGAATTTAATCCAAATGTCATGACTTGTCCAATTACAAGATCACTATTTTGCAGAGCCTCCATCTCAAACTTCAGCACACCTCCACTCATCTGTGGCTTCATGATTATCCAAAGACCCAACTAGCACTTTTTAGCACCAACCTAGATTACCCTGAAAAAAAGAGAGAATTAATTCTTCATTTGGAAGAATGGTTCCAGAGCCACTGCCTGTCATATTTAATTGGTACCATTCGATCTTGCTCACAAGTTTTGTCTTTTTTCCCCACAAAAAAGATCCCATTCCACATGCTGATAAGTCAATTTCATTGGCCAGGGTTCAGTCCACCAAAATCCCTATCCTCATAAGCTGGCCAATTACCAACACAATGAATGCTTATCCCTCTGCTAAAATGTCCTTTACAGAGGAAGCTACACATAGTTTATTCAAGTTTACCTCCATATAGCTCCATGGGTTCAAGATTTGCTACAATATGCCCACCTGAAAGCTCCACTCTGGCTCAAGGAAAGGGCCAGACTTCTCTTTTTTGTCTACATAAGAATATTTGCTGCCAGATTGCATGGGATTACCAACAGTACCAGGAGTTATGTTCCCATAAAACACAGCACATAGGGTTATGGGTACAAGCACTATAGCAAATCAATGTAATTAACCACGCTGCCAGGGGAGAAGAGATTTTGGTTGAATTACCTTTTGGTATTGTAGATTATAGAATTGTACAACATTCATTCAGTCTTAAAGCCTTTCATCCTGCAGCAGCTTATATCTGTTGGTTTAAATGGTCTTTGTATTGATTAGTAATGCCCCAATTGTGTTTGTTGCTGCCGATACTGAGATACTGACTGTCAATGAGCCATACTGACCGATACCAGTCTTTTTTGTTGTGGTTGTTGTCTTGTTTTCTTATAGCAGCTGGTCTTATTGTATTTTAGTAGGTCAGTTTGACTCATATGTAGTGTATTGGGATATATATAGCTATAAAACACATTATATATTAGCAGTGCAATGGTTCACAAAATTCAAGGCTGGGTTTGTATCATGATTCTAGGGTAACGGTTTTCAGTTCGGTATGTTTTTGGTACAGAGAGGGGGCGTGCAATCAATCGGAGCATCCCTAGTATTGATCCTGATTATTGATGGATGACATCAGTATGGATCCAAGATTTTTCACTATACGCCCACCGGCAAGCTCCACTTTCAGGGCATGCTCTAGAAAAAGGGCCTGGTTTCTCTTTTTAACTATATTGGAATCTTTGGTGGCTCTTCATATGTAGCCAGTTTGCCATCAGATACCTATAATGCCAGGAGTTACTTCCCGCTCTAAGGCTCACAGGGTTGTGCACACCTCTTCAAATGAATACATACATAATCAATATCCCCAATGACATACTTTTTATTGTTACAGATTTCCACATGGCAAAAGTTCTAGGGACAAGGAAGTTATTTGTTGACACAAGATGCCACTTCTACTTTTCGTTGGTGACAGAGAGAATCACCATGACCCAAACGCTTTGTCAAAACTCATTGGTCAGTGATGCATGTTGGTGTGTGCAGGTGTGAGGTAGATGAGACAGAAAGGATCTTGTCTTACAAAATAAAGTCCACTTCATTTAGTATCAAACTTCAGCAGCGGTGGGGAGAAAGGAAGAGAAAAGCAGAGAAAAGATAAGGGGAAAGTAATCGGGTGGGGACACCATTAGGTAATGACCTGATAACTGTGTAAAGCTGCGATAATACAATATGATTACTGAACCCTTATTGCTCTGTTGGACCAGGGATATTTTACACATCCAAACTGATCCGTCCTCAAGACATTATGGCTGCAATTGGCCAAAACTGTATGATAGCAAATCAATGTAATTAACAAGGTTGGAAGGGGAGAAGAGATTGGTGATGAGTAATAGATTCTTTTCTTTCTGTATTATAGATTAGAGAATTGCATTGTCTAATGTACATTTACACATTATAGCTTTTCAATACGCAGTAGCCTAGATCTGTTGGTTTAAATTCTATTGTCTGTATTGATCCCGTTAAATCTTGTTTATGGTTGCTAATTATTGACATCAGTATAGAGACGAAGACAAGAGGTTCGCCTTACCTCGACATTACCTTGCCATGCCTCACCCTATGTCTTTACTCATCTCGTCTTGAGTGTCCTGTCCCTCTCTGTCCCGTCTTTCCCCTCCCTCTTTGGCCTCACCATGTCTTGTCTCGACATATCATGTCCCACCTAGTTATATCTTCCCCTTCCTCTGGTTTGATTTGATTGTACAGCTCTTTCCCTTTGGCCTCTGAACATCAGTTTAAATATAACTGTACCCAGAAAATAGCATGAATAAGAGAAACAGATTACTTTCTTGACCAGGAACTGAGTTACAGCTGGCATTGTTGGGGAAATACTGAGCTGCTAATAAGACAGAAGTTTTGGCAAAAGATTTTTTTGGCTTTGGGACACATAGTTGAGACAAAGGCTGAGTAGGATCTGTATAATATGGGTCTCCTTGGGCTACAGGTACCCTCATAAATATTTGTTGGAAGCCTCAGGTTGGCATAAGCTGTGATTGGTTATTCTGCCAAGCAGGTTGTCAGACCAAACATGCTGATGCATTAAGTAGATCAGGGAAATATTTGCATACTGGTTTACATATAATTGAAGCTGACATGTAGTCATGCAATTCCAAGTTCCACACAGAAGATTCCTAAGGCTGTCTTCCATAATGTATGCATGTTGTTTAACCATGGCAAAATTTACTCTTTCCATTCACTGTAAAACGTTTTATTGTAGATTTATAGTAATTTACTGGCAGCAGCTATAGTTTCTTGCTATATTTTAGAGATAAAGTGTAATACTAGAAATACATTTACAGTATAGTACTGTAAATAATAGCTGTAATGGTGCTGTAATGACATTTTCTCCCAGATTGCATGCAGTAGATTACTGTTCAGATTTTACTGTAAATTTACACTAACACCGAAAATCCACCAGGCCCGTTGACGGTGCATTGCGTGACATCGTGTATTTGGTTAGTCCTCCACACGGCGTCAACACCCACCAGGAACGTCCTGTGTGCGCCACAGTGTTTACCTTTCGTACGATGTTGTTTACCTTTTGTCTGACAGTGTTTACTTGCTGATTTGATCATTTTCATCGATATTTGCTCTTCTACCACTGGTAAGAATGACTTTTGTGTTTTTTGTGTGATGTAACTTGTATTTATTGCTGTTTTATACCTTTTATGCTGTAGCCTGTGTACTTTTATTTACTGCCTTAATTACAGTTATAAACTACGTGAATGAAAGCTTTATGCCTGTGTATCAACTACTGGCCTGGTGCCACAGGTTGTAATATTATGTTGATCTAGTGACATGAAATATGACCAGGAGTCTGCTCATGGTGTTTTATTTTGAGAAACGACCGGATTCGCTCTGCAATTTCTGTCTGACTTCTTTTCAGAACGATACGCTCAAAAAGAGAACAGACGTATAATTCACGCGTGGCCGAGCGATGGGACGCGTCTTAAACAGAGCACTACGGAGCTGGTGGAGGCTGATAAATCGACTAAAATGGCCGCGTATTACTTGCAATGATGCGAAGCTCACACGACGCGCCGCGGACGGGCCTGGAGAATTTTGGGGGTAAGATTGACAGTGTTGTGTCAAGCACATATGACCTAGGGAAACCTACAAGAATATATATGTTTTCAGATGGGTTCATTGCAATGAATGATATGAAATTGTGAGCCATCCAGTCCCAAGTATCTTACCTAACACATATTTGTTGCAAAAAAGTCTGGATTTCTGTGAATTTCTCTAAAACAAATTGAAATTTCCCTGGCCCTGAGAGGATTACCATTTCCAGAGCTCACATCTAACACACTACTTTCTCTTTCCTGACACAGACAGCTTTCGCAAGGTTTCCCAGCGAAAAGAAATCCCAGCGGTGCTTGTCTGTTAACAAAATGACTGCGAGAGAACCTGCTATAAGTCTGGACTGTCTGTTAGACAGGCTTTGAATGACAAGGCCGTTAGGACCAAGGATCTGTGCTCGAGTCACAGAATGTGCTACAATGGACAGGAGCAGACTTTTTACAACTTTAACCGTGTCAGAAGTGCACACACATAACCCCTGGTGTTACCATACACCTCCATCTCTCCAGTCCACCCTGCAAAAACCGGATTTAATGCTTTAGAGATCAAGCTCCTTTTTTTCCCCCCGCTAAGTCTTTCATTCTCCCTTTCGAGTTCTCTCTCTCACTGCTCTCCTTCCTTAGCTTTTCGGCCTTTGGGTTTTTTGTGTTAAAAATGGTGTTGAAAGCTGGAGGGCTGAAAGTTGAATGGATGCCACTCTTGGTAAACTGCCCATGAAGGACAGTCTGAGAGACGGTCAGAGGAAAAGAGAGAACATGAGGGATTCAGTGAGAGTAAGCATTAAAGAGAGGACAGAACAAAAGGGTGAGGACAAAATACAAGGTGCAAGGGACACTTAGAAAAGGATAGTGAGGAAGACTGAAAAAAGAAAAGTAGAACAAAGAAGCAGAATGAGTGAGTGTTAGAAAATAGTGGGAGAGGTGAGAGTGAAGAATAGGAGAGGAAAGAAAGCTGTACCTGTCAGTCACTTCACTCCTTTGTCAAACTTGGATGTGTGTTGCCTGCAAGGCCCTGACAAAGTGGTGTGAATCAGGAAGAAGACAGGGAATTGAGGGCTCCAGGGACGCAGAATAGTAACGGGGAATTGCAGCGTGAAACTCTCTGACTCAGAAAGTTTGAACCTGAAACTGTCTGACTCAGACAACCTGACAAATACAACTTTGGAGCGTAATAGGACACTGAAATATTCACGACGCTTGGTTTGCCCACAGCATGAAATAAGTATGAGACTGATGCATTTGGGTATTCTGTGCTGAAATACTACACTAAACACAGAAAATCTTTGAGGATTTGATACTGTGTCCTCTGTTAGCAGAGAAGCGCTTCACCTGCAGTTCCCTTATGTAATACAGTGTAGAACTTGTAACTGTGTTGTGTTTTTTTGCCTTAAAACAATTTACATTTCATGTTGCTGACTGTTAGAATAAAAGATCTGCCAAATTATACAATGTTATGCATGTAAAAGTTTTAAGCAAACCCTGACTGTTTCTCTAAATCCTTTTAAAAGCATTTTTGCTTTTATCATGCTCTGATTATATTGCCTATGACACATTTATCAAAAAGATTAAATGTAAAGCGTATGCATATATCCTGTTTTGTCGCTAAGATTAAGTGAAACATACAGCATATGGATTTTATGCAAGATTAGGACGCACTGCATCTTTAAGTTATGTGACAGGCTGTGTCAAGCATTGTAAATGGAGAAGGTTAAATTGGTGTGGGTGTGTGTTTGGTAGTGGGGTGATTGACGACAAAACTAATGAAACATTTTGTATTTTCCTCCAGTCTCATAATTTAAGCTCCTCATGCACAGTTGTCCTCATTTATGATATGCATTTAAGTTGACAGTTACTAGCCTCTGTCAGCCAGTAAGGCAGCCCCTTGGCTTCCCCCAACTCTGGGATTTTCCACAGTGTCACGCCATACAAAGCAGCAAAATAAAGTTGGAAACATGTGCATTTTCCACTTGAACACAGTTCACCTCAAGTCCTGTTGACACGTAGTGCTCCATTTACACATGCAAGCCTTACACAACTCGCTCTAAAGTCCTTTAAAGTCAAAGAGTCATGGCTTCTTTGCAGTAAAAATAAGGATAAAGTGTCAAATATATTGTTAATACCGAAAAGGAGATCCTGACAGCGGACCTGGCAGGCGTAACCCAGCAGGGGAACAGAGAGATGTAGCAAACAAACTAAGGTCTAGCTTACAAGCCAAGCCAAGCCTCTGGCATTGACAACACCAGCAAGATTTCCAGCTGTTAAATAAGGTTCAAATTGCCAACTAGTATGCAAAATTACTCTAAAGGGGTACATTTTTTGTTTTGTTGGCAGTACGGTGTATGAGTTTAAAGCTGAATATGCAAAGATTGGAAAAAAGCCCATGTGAAGTAGAGTGTGACCTCCTCTTGCAGTTCTCATCCTCTCCTCTCTGCTGAGAATGTTTTAATGACGTTCACGAAGTCTCTAAATTTACAATAACATTTTTTTTCTCTGAAAACATTTTAGGTGAGAAACAGGCATGCAGAAAAATTTAACACTCAGTCTGACCACAGTTCACAAACACGAGCCATTGACATGATCGGCAGCAGAGGAACTTTTTCTTCACAAAACCTATTCATATAAAAGTTACCAACAGTAACTTAAAAACAGAAAAGTTGCTGGTTGCTCAGTGTATAAGAAGGGAGATCAATCAGGTGTCGGATGCTCTTGGAAAAACTGGGAAAAATGCAAAACAAACAGAAGAGCTTCAAGGTGGAAAAAGTCACTATGCAACTCTAAGCTGGTTTGATTTCATCCAAACCAGCTGAACTAGCATTTGTTATGATGACACATTATAGCAAATTAAAAAGTAGCCTACATCAGCAACCTTTGCAGATGACGCCACAGTGGTAAATCCAATTTGTTTTGTATTAGCACGAAGCAGTATGAAGAAGCGATTAACATAATATTATTTAGAAAATGGACTACTGGAGCCACTAGTCTTAGACGGAGGAAGGAGACTAAAGTCAGTAGAAGTGGGGAGGAGAAATATGCACACAGTGTCTATTGGGTTTTCCAATTGAACAGTTTGTGTGTTTTTTCAGTCTCAAAGAGAACTAAAACAATGCCAATATGGCAACATTTTCTTCATTTTTTTTGCCGACAATATAGATGAGAGAGCCCTGAATTAAAGTGTAGCGACTTCATGACTGGTCCTTTATCGGCTCAGTCTCATTATGTTCCACTCAGGAGCGGCTGCTGAGTCATGTACACTGGCCCAGCCCTAAAGGTGACCACTGAACCCCAAGTTGACGTGTGTCTGGTTACTATGTAATTGAAGTATCACTGGTGGATATATATCCCTATTTCAATTTTTATTTTCAATATCTAGAATAAACATGACAGAAACAGTACAATAAAGCCATAACTGAGACAAAAACCTAGGCTTCTGTTAAGTTTCTACACCACTATATTTAAGTAATATCTCTGATCTGCAGGTTCATCTAGCATGTAACATGATTTACAGTTTAAAGAATGACCAAAGCTGATATGAAGGATGGTTAGAGATAACATAGGCGTGAAACAAGCTGTTCTGCACTGCAGAGAGACAAGGGAACACTGATACAATCTCCTCTCGTCTTGTCTTCTCCATATATCTACTGCACCTGCTTTTGTTCCTGTGTGCTATATTTGTATCTCACCAAATCGTGTCGGCAGAACACATCATAGCATAGATTGAATTTTTGCTAAATCAGGAAGTAGTGGGGTGTTATGTTCTCACATTTTTAGAGTCATTCCTTTATTTCATATCAGAAATATTGCAATTTTTAAACATAGCATCAAGCATGATCTCAGTGTCACATCCTTAAATAAAATACAAAAAATGAGGTCGGATGTAAATCAGGTTCTAAAAGTTTCAATGGCACAAGTGTTGAGGTCAGCCTGTTCAATAAACACAGTGGAATGAAAAAAAACTATTATTTTTCTAGCTTTTAAAGGTCATCGTAACAAATGTTTTTTCTTGAAATAAATAGTTGGTTGGATTCCTTTTAGCTGCTTCAGCTTTCAGGGTCCTGTTATTGTGCAAGTTACTCAGTCACACTGTCATGATACTATAGCAGGTGTTTTTGCACTCAAGATTGTTTAGTCCATTACACCATTACAATAATTGATTCAACAACAATTCTTCATTTGTGGCTGCAAAGGGCTTTTTGTTGAGGAGTTGTTCCATTTTTTTTAAATTAAATTAAAAAATCTAATGCACTGAGGATATTTAGATGCACACACCTTTAGTAAAGGTAGAAATCGTTGTTTTCCTGCACTATAATTGTACAGGTAACCAGCACTTGGGAGAGATCAGAGAGGGAGCCTCGCGTGGTGTCAATGACTGTAAACTGCACAAACACAGGCACATTTTCTCACAACCCAAAACTGAGGCCTGCACACAAATGTCCACCGCATGGGTCAGTGAGTTTTGATGGAGAGTTGGGTCATGGTGAACTGGAAGGGGAGCCAAAGATTAAGGAACGAGGTGGCGTTTCACTGTGGGTGGCACGGAAGCAGCCTCCAGTTATTTTATTAGCCAGACAGAAACACTGCGGGACACTCTCTAATACCACTGGTGATTTACACGTATTCAGGGGCACACACACACACACACACACACACACACACACACACACTGAGCCTTCCTGACAGCCCTCCCTGGGTGTGTTTCTTGCAGGGCTACGCAGAGATTAGCCATTATTTCACATCAGCGAGGCTGGCAATGTTTAAAGAGAGTTGTTACTGTTATCTTGACAGGTAGAAAACTAACTCCCCTCTGCTCTGCACAGTGAATGAGTGTGTGTGCTTCTTTTATTATGTATGTTGTGTACTTACATTGTCTGTAAGTGTGTGTGTATAAATATAGTATCCGGCAGGGGAGTAAATCAACACAATGTCCTGTGGGCAACATAAAGGGGCTGTACCCAACATTCAGAACATTATATATAGCAGTAAACAACTATTGACTATGTAAAGATATAGGGGAGTCCCCGCTGTTCTGTATTGCTCTCACACAGCGATTATCGATATTGACACCTTACAATCCACAGTCGCCCAAGCACACTGGTAACTCAGTCCTCACTGCTGCCATTTTTAACACTGTTTGCTGCGGCGATAGCACCATTAGCTGCCAGCTCAGCCATAAGCCGTGTTTGCATCAACAAAGTTCTATGCGCATTTTGAAGATTTGCATGAGAAAACACCAAAATTAAAGTATTACAAGTACAAAATTAAGTAACCAGAAGAAGTTTAGAAAATGTGCATAAAAAGTTTCTATGTTCGCTCAAGGTGGTTTTTGTAATTTTCCTAAAATAATTAATGTGCTAAAAGGAAGATGGAAAAGCTTTTTTCGAATAAGTTCTGATGCAGTGAACATTTCACTCACGACTGACAAGCTGTAGACAGATTTTCTCTCATGTGTGGCCAAAGTTGTCTGATTAATAACCTCTATATTATTATTTTTTCTCTTGCTAAATCTGTCCTCTTCCTCTAATGTTTACTGATAGATTAGCCTACAGCAATACATTACACTGCCATCTTCTGACCAAAGTTTGTTTGGTTTAAAATTCGCATTTTATTTAATGCAAAATTTCAAAATTTTGCTTAAAAATTCAATTTGAATCATTAAATTTAATTAGAAAAACAGCTATTAACACATTAAGGCAACTGATATGTTCTGAATTACAGAAAATAATGGTCACTATTAGTGCCATCCTGATTGTTGGGTTGATTTGACCATTTAAACTAAAGAGTTTTGTAACTAATGTAAATGTAATGTAATTATTGTATAGAAATGCTCATTTAACATTGGGTAAAAAATATTTTTGATTGTTTACTACAGAGTTTGCAGTGCAAACTGTTTAGATTTTTAATTTGACTCACGTGAACAATAGTGCACAGAATACATAAACTCCAACATTTTCAAATATGTACACGCATTTTCATTTTAAGTGCAGAAACAATTTGTTTGAGCAACTTTTTTAATAATTGATCAATTGTTTACATTAACGATCAGCCAAAATATAAATCGTTCCAGCTTCACAATGCAAGGTAAGGCTGATTGTTTTTAGCAGTATGTCATTTCAAATAGAAAATCTTTGGGTTTTGGAACACTGGTTCGACAAAATATACAACAAAAAAAGCACAAATCCCAAAGACATGTCATTGGACTTATGATGAGTGTTTTGCTTGCTTGAATTACTTTTTCATGCCTAAATAATCAATCAATTACTCAAAAAAGTAATTGGTAAATTAAATAATTGTAAAAAATAAATAAATAAATGGCTGATTTACTTGAATCATATGGTACCTTTCCTGGTCAGTAACAAAAGCACAACATGCATTATGAAAATTTGAGTTTGCAAAGACTCATTTTTTATTAGCCTACAGTGTAATTTGGTACCTGAACCAAGCATTTACAAGTAAAAATAACACATAAACTTGGCAATAAAGTCCACCAAGGAATCAGAATTCAGGCCAACCCTTAGACACCAAAATAATATCTCATCTCCTGAACCTGAACTTGAGGATTTACTAGACATAGAAAAACTAAATGACAAAAGCTGTTTGAAAGCACTATTTTTGAATGATCTGGAGTGTTGAAATGGGTTTAGTCAACTTCTACTACTTCTATCATCACTTTTTAATGGTCCACATTAATCTTTCAAGTCTACCTAAGCGGATCCAACAGGAGTTATCATAAGCCCAGAGATTTCAAAATACTTCTTCTGAGCAGAGTGACTTATCTGATGCCAGAGGCTGGGAGACGTGTCAAATGTAGTGAGACACACAACCCTTCCCTTCGCACCTCTTATCCTCGCATGCAGACTCTTTCCAAAAGAACCTCATACCCACCCAGATTTATCTCACTTCTGTTTTTTTCTGTATGTTTTTGCCGTGCTGTGACCCAGTTACAAAGGTTGAAGATCCTCTCCCTGCTCAAATCTCTGTCCTACATATCAAGTCGGCCGCTCTCAAAACATTTCAACCACGATATCTCAGTGGAAATATAATGCTGTTGATATCAGACTTCATTCACATGTCATGACTGGATGGTTCCATGCTTATCTCACTCAATTTACAATTAGACCATCTCGGGCCAGTGTAGTGACCCTTCAATGGGACCCTTAAATTAATTTCTCATGCATGAGTCTTATTCAATATCCATTCCATTCAATATCGATAACTCATTAAAGGTTCATTGTCTTCAATAAATGCCTGAATAATGTGAATGAGCTCAATTTCTCCCAATTGTTCATGCATGACACAGGTTCAATACGATCAATAACTCATTCTCCTGGAATCTCCCAACACACACTTTCCCCTCTTGAAAATGACCTTCAAAACATCTCCACATTCCTGATTGGGCGTCCGACGGTTTCCATCATCATTACAGTTATTTCTGATCTCAAGGTGGAAGTGAGGCGGGTCATGTTCTGTGATTTGTGTCCACCTCTCATTGGAAGGAAATGGATTTTTCTAAGAATTTGAGGGTGAATAACATGTCAAACACGGTTGGGGGGTGAAGAAGCTTTCAGGCTGGAGAAGAGAGAAATGAGAAAAAGTCTACTAGAAGATCCTTGTTACCTACAATGGAATGATCCATTAATGGTATCTGATGGACGTACTGTTCCATTACTTATATAACAGTGGCCAGGGACACTTGAAATAGGCTTTCATTTCTAAAAAAAAAAAAAAGGCCTTTATTCCTAATCGTCCGTTTAGATAAAACAATACTTTATGAAATGGTAAATGGACTGCAATTGTATAGCGTCTTAGTGACCACTCAAAGTGCTTCAACACTACAGACAGCACACAAACTGTCTATATAAACTGTCAACATACTGTTGGCCAAGGATACCCTACATGGTGCCACCTGCCACCATCAGGAATTCATTCTCACACCGATGAACACAGCATGGGGTTCAGTATCTCGCTCAAAGATGCTTCGACAGGTAGGCTTCCATGGCATTGAACCACCTGACCTTCCGTTCAGTGGGGGACCACTCTACCAGCCGAGCCACAGCCGCCCAGCATATTTCAGTACCAAGCTTCTCTGTTTGGTTGTTGTTTTAATTATGCCTCTGCACCAGGAATTTTTTGGTTGGTTGTCCATCAGTTTTTAGCCAGATAATGTATAAAAGAAGTGGACATAGCCACTGTGTCGTCACCCGTTGGACTACTGATTTCAACCAGAGTTTGGCATCTTCACCAATATAACCATCTTGTTTTTTTGTTTTTGTGACCATATTTGGTTGAGAGGGTTGACTTGGGAGGTTGTACAAATTACCAGAGTTTTCAATCATAAAGTAGCCATAATCTAAAGCAGTGGTTCTCAACCTTTTTTCAGTGATGTACCCCCTTTGAAATATTTTTTCAGCCAACCATGACAAAGCATTTTTGGTTGAAAAAAAAAAGGCTTTAAAACAGAGCGCTGTGCCAGCAGTGTCTGATTTGTTAAACTTTGAAACAGTTTTTTTTTTTTTTCATGTTTGAATTTTGTATGTGTTTATCAGTTCCAAACATTTTAAATGTTAATAATCAATGACTAAATTTATTGCAAATATTTCTCATCATTAAAATGTCGTGATTCAAACTAATGTAGTAAAAACAGTGACCATATAAGCATCTAAAACTGCTATGCTTCAACCACGACTCCATCTTTGAGTTTTCAAGTGATTGACAGGTCGGGTCGATCATGGTGTGGTTGAATTCAAGGTAATTGGATATTGGATTGGATATTTTATTCTATTGGGAAGACATTAAAAGCCTACCAGAAAAGGGAGTCACTGAATTATGTTGAATTTTGCAAGTAAGACATCCTGGCGCAGGTACAGTAAATCCAATAAAAAAAATAAAAGTAAAGAGTAGGCTTTTTTGTTTGTGCCAGACACATACTGTAAATGCATGTCAGTATTTAAGAATATACAATATATGAACAAACAGCACATGAAGCAAAACCTAACTGCGTTCAGACAACTGGGCAGTGTTTTTTAAGCTTGGCACTCTGCACTGAGAAAAGTCTGATGTTTTTCTTTCACTGCATGAGTACTTTTGTTTATGAATGAGTGTCAGGAAACATCAATAAATGTCACTTTTTGCAAGGACGGCGCTCCTGATTGTCCTGTTGTTGAGGCTAAATGACAGAAAAACACACAGGGAAAGCCACTACCCCAGACTACAATTTCAACCTGTATAGTTTGAGACATAAGAACTGGGGGGAGCAACAATGGGTGTATTTAAAGTGTCAAAGTGGCAGAGGAGGCCCCAGAGCAGACGTCTAAATCAGCCTCTGTTACAGTGGAAGGCCATATCCAAGCCTCCATGATACACGGCCAGAAGGCTTAAGTGACTAAGTGCACCTCCACCCAGGGGAATTAGAGAGGGAAGAGGCCTCTAAGAATAATTCTGGCAGGTTCTGAATTATTGTCTTTTCCCAGCTGGCTCCCTTTTGCCTCTCCATCTCCTCCCCCCTGTGGCTGTGAATACAGCCAAATCCCCCTTGCTTTGCCTGGCTGGCTGGTATATTTCGACCATGTTGAAAAGCCCCGTAGAGGTTTAACGGATGGTTTTTGTCTGACTCAGAGAAACATAAGCATACGGCTAGTGGCAGGCGAAGACGATGTGTCGGTAATAACAGTAATAAGAAAAGATGCCGCCAGATAAACATCAATCTGAGTAACTGCTGGTTCCTGTTCCACTTTATCATCTGAAGGGATGCTGTGTTCTGAATTAAAGTTTACAGACGGAGAAACAAACAGAGAAAAAGAGAGGGAGGTTTAACATCTCCAATCAGCAGGATCTGTAATTTCTGGCAACGTCTTGAAGCTTGAGCAGCGCTTCCATCAGCTCCCCACCAGAGGAAACAAACCTGCGCCGGCTCTCACAATCAAAAACCTGCATTGATTTTACCATACCTAAGAGAGAAATTATTTCATCTCACCTCAGGCTCTGAGGATCTGCTTTACAGGAGGCACTCTCAAAGATAAACTTTTTAATTTGCACTCGTGTGCAGGCACTATGGATATATCCTGAAAAAGCTCTTTTTAATGTTTTATTCCTTCTCCGCTGCAAATGATACAGAGATTTCATATTCCAATAGCCCAGGAGGTGAACAGAAATTGGTGAGGGAGTCTGTGGGCATTTAGGACGGGATTGAGTTTTTAAGGATGTGTGTCTGTGTGTGTTTGTGTGCATCCAAGAACGTGTGCGTCGTCAGCGAGCACCGACTCAGCTCACCTCCTCCTTATTCATGCATTCTCTCCCATTTCATATGCAGCGTGGCGCCTCGACATGAAAAGAGCTACCCTAATTGGAGACTGCTTTCTATGTAGGTTCCGTTCCACATTTCCACATCGGGAATTCACAGAAAATAGTAATAGCAGTGAAGGGAGAAGGGAATGTGTGTGTGTTTGTGTGCATACTACAGAGTGGAGTGGAAGAAAATGAGAGCCAGGGATAGACAGACGGATGGATGGACGGACGGATGGAGGGAGAGAGAAAAGACAGAAGACGTGATTATGGCTAAACTGTCGTCTTCCATTTTCGATCTGAGTGATTCCATTATCTGGACATAATCCGCCCAAGATCTGCTTATTCTCCATTCCAGCTCTGGAAATTTCACAGTGAAAGAACCCGTTTCTGTCACTGCATCTCAATCAGGTCATTGTCTTACTTTTCAAGGGCGAGCGTGCCCCGGCTCGCACTCGATAAAAAGCCAACTGCGGGCCTTATACGGCTTGACCTCTGTTTGAGGACATTGATTATGCAACTCATTTGTTTGCACATACTGTACTGTATTTTCCCTTCCCTTCTCCCTGCACAAACACACAACAACCCCTCCTTTCCCCCTCCATCTTATACACCTTTGGGAAGATGGCTGTCATTGGGATTGCTTGGAGCTGTGGTCATACTGAGCCTCTGAATGGGAATTCAGCTTAGGGGCCAGCTAAGGTAACGGATTGGTCTCTGCAGCTTAGCACGGCCCAGGTGCTTGGTCAGATATTGGAAGAGATTTTAATGTGGTTTGCATGCATGAGGACAGCAAACCCGGAAGATGGCTTTGGCTGGCGTGGAGAAAAGGGCAGGAAAGAAGAAAGGGTTTGGGGGGAAGGGGGGTGAATAGTTGCTCGAGAAGGAGAAAAAAAAAAGTGAAGAGGGAATTTGCAAAATGACTGGAGAGAAATAAGAGACTGGCATGGTTTGAAATGAAACAGAGAGACAGGAACGAGGGCCTCAAAGAAAGAAAGAGAGAAAGTGGAATGAGGCATGGAAGGGAAGGGGAAGAATGCAAATAAGGCAGCGGAAAAAGGAAGAAAGAATGAGAGGAGGAAGATTGGAGGAGCGTCTGGTTTAAAAAGGAAACACAATGAAAGAATTTCACCAGAGGCATGGATTGTCTATCCAGAACATTTCCTTTTCAGCACCATCAAAGACGGCAGAACTTGCCGATGCTGCGCTTTTTATCTCTCCATTCTCTAACTCTCCCTCTCTCTCCCTTCTGTTTTGTTTCTCTCCAAAAAGACCTCTGAAATGACTGACATTCAAGGGTGACCTCATTGTTGTCTTCTTATTCGGTTATTTTTCCTCCTATAAAAGCTGGCTTTTTGCTGTCTCACGCCGGCAATATCCAGCAAGCTCTGTTGTGAAATTGCACTGATCTGGGACAAAGATTAATCTCCTTATCTCCTTTAACGAAGCCAGGCCTAAGGGTGTGCATATTATTAGCTTTTAGACCTCTATGGTTTAATATCGCTCCACAAGATATGACTTCTCACCACAGACAAAGACTGTGTGATATATCTTTGGTTCCACATGACAAAGAGATGGTGGTCTTTTCTGCAAAGCCCATCAATCATACATGAACAATTAGGCAGCAGAAAAGAGACAGGTCAAAATTTAGAGATTAGTGGATAGAGGGGTTTCTCTTCTCTTGATGTGGGAGTTTGATGAGGTGCAACTGTCTCATTAGGAAGTCATTTTTGAGCTTTCTTTGTGCTCGGCTGTAGACAAAATCCACCAGCTGATTTATGAGTTGCACTCTCGAGCGACGCCACCTTTACTGCGGCGGCGTGCTCCAACTGAAAGCAGTTTTTCTGAGTGTGCGTGAAAGCACAGATGGTCAGATTGATCACAGTCAGCAATCATTTCTTCTGACAGATGAAGGAATGTGAGTGTTGTTCTGTCACAATACACTCGGCTGAGATTGGTTTAAAGTCCTTTGAGAAATAAAAAAAATTGACTGACCTAGAGCCCAACCAATCTATTGGTTGGCCAACAGACATATCAGTATCTATCAGTGTATGTTGTTCGATAAGTCAGATACAGAAGCTATATAATACAAAAAACAAAGCTTGAGGTGATTTAGAAATATTCTAAGGCATTAATTATTCTTTTGTTTGTTTTTGTCAATTGACTGATAATGAACATACAATTAGTATGTATTATTTTATTTTTTAAATCAGATTTCATTTCTCAAATTGGTTGCCAATGTAATATATCATATGCATAATGTTAAATAATGAATAATATTCTTTGATAAAGTGATTTGTTCAAGAAAAGAGCCTTCTGAGTAGCTTTTTTTCATCATATTAAAGCAAAATTGGTGCACAACCCACAAAGAAAAACCCTATTTTCATTCCAGCTTAGAAAAATCCATATTTCGGTCACCATATTGTTTATCAGTGATTTTTTTTTCCCGTCTAAAATTGGTACCTAACTGAAAAATCCCATCTTGGTGGGGCTCTGGTCTGACCTCCACAAGATGGATGTGAATTGTGTAATTACGTTTAAGAATTTGCTTTGCTGTAAATATAAATCAACAAATTTGTAATCTATCCATTTGGATGTTGTAATCTTTTGCGTTTTAATCCGATAGAAATTATTTAAAATCACATTATATCAACTTGTGTTGAACATAATTTGATTGGTCTATAAAATATCAGCAGAGAGCAAAAAAATGCTCATTACTGTTTCCCACCCAATTATAACAAAAAAAGGTAATCTGTATTTATTCACAATTGAATAGCTGGATTTTTATGAATAGGATAAAATATTATAATATATAAATAGCTGCAGATTAACACATGACGAACATGCATATTTGTGCCTATGAAACCATACAGGATGCACAGTTTCTGACATGAAGAAGACTTTTCGTGTGAACAGAAATAACTTCATGCATTCATAAATCAAATATGTTGTAAAAGTGAGATTCCACCACAGTAGCAGCTTGTTTACTTCCCTGCAGTGTATAGATGGAAGACAGCAGGTGAAGAATCTGAAACTTGGGATGCAGACTGCATGCTAATCCCTACAACCCAATCCATGTCCGACTTTTACCACTTTTTACTATTTACTGTGAATTTTATTGGCAGTTCGACCTTCATACCCTCAAGTTCATATCGTTCATCGAGCCGCAAGACTTGTCAATCAACTTTTCTATCATGAAAAGGCATCTCGCCTGCAGCTGAGGTAAGTAGCATCCATAAAGCCTGCAGAGTAGTTGAAGAAGCAGATGGTGAACACCAGAAATGAGCAATAAAAACAGGGATGCAAATGTTGACTAGTGTTATTTTAACCTTCAGTATAGTAGCAGCTATAAAAAAAACACATCTACAGCAACTGGTACACACACAGAAATGTTGTTAACTTTAGAGAAAATGCCATTAAAAGAGGAGATTTGGGTGTGAGGAGTGCAGCACAGACGTGCATCATGTAGAGCTTTTCATCTGCTATAATGTGAAAAATGTATATAATTGAAATGGCAGACGTTCTCCTGCACAGGCTATAAAAATAAATCATCAGGCACCAAAATGCAATACCACAAAGACTTAATCCAATGATTTTATACTGCATTTACACATAATTGTATTTCCTGTCAGGATTAATGGAACCGTGATCACAATTTTGCATCTGAGAATCCCGTTCTATTTTAAAAGTCTTCTAGGTAATAATAGGGGTTCGTTTTTTTCCTTTAATCGCTCTTCTGATAATGTCCTCCCAGCACCTCTGTAGTCACAAAGGTAGAGAACTCTAGAGGCTCACAGACAGCGAACCACCGCCTCTGTCCAAAAGAAGGGGTTCCTTCATCACTCAGAACACCCTCGATACCCAGAGGCACCTGGGAACATTTCCTCCTCAAAAACTTCCCCACGCTGACTGCTCAGAGAATAGAAGCCATCTTTCACTCGTTCTCCATTTCTATATCCTCCTATCTCCCTCACTCTTCTAAGTCTAAGCTCTGATATTTCTACTGTGCTGAAGAATCTTTTTGTGACAAAGTGAACTACACCCTGCTTTATTACTACTTAAAGAATGACAGTGTTTTAATTGGAGCTGGGCGATATGGCAGGGTATACATTTGCTAAGGTGACATGTCTTGCAACTAATTTGGAAGTGACTTACTTCCTCCATCGCAGCTGTCTGCCATGTTTGACATCACCATGCCACCAGTGACAGAATTGTGACGATTGTTGCTCTAGATCACCTTTACTTACAAAATTGTTGGCCAAAAAAAGTTAAACAATGTTGTAATGGAGCCACAAACCTTATTATGAGCTTATTATGAGTCTACATTCTAGTCATTCTAGTACTTTCTAGTAAAAAAAAATGTGTCTTTCAAAACATATCCGGAGAGGATTATTACAAGGAAAGTTTAATATAAAGAATAAAGGGTCTGTGAGCTGTTACCTGCAGTAAAGTGAAGAAGATATACGTTTTCCAATAGATTCAAACACTGACTAGGACTAATAAAAAAAACAGCATTATACTGGGTAATACTGAATAATACAGGCTACAATACTGTTTTTGTAAAGCTATTGGATTATTTGGATATTAGACGGGTGTCCGACAAATCGTGAAAAAAGGTAAACTCAAGACCTTCTATTTTCAAGTATCATTTCCAAATGTAGACACCAGCTTGACATTATTAAAATCAATTTCAAACCTGACAATTAGCATTTAAATACTGAGGGAGAGGAATTAAATTTTTTCCTGCCTTGTCATACAATAAATAAGAATAAAATAACATCAGGTTCTTTTACTGTAAGAGGCAAAACCAGGGCTTTTTCCCCCCATGTTTTCCATATGCACTTTAATTAAGCTGAGCTGGTTTGGTGTTAGAGGTTAAGATCACACAGATGTGAACACAGAGAGACGTGGAAACATTAAAAAGGGAAGACTTACAAATCCCAGCCCTCCATTCCCACAGCGCCCTGACATAAAACTTGATTTGTCCACCTAAATTACATCGGCTTCTTACAAGAGACTTTTCCCTGCTGACGGAGGAGGAGGCACGTTTCGCGATAATGGGCAAAGAAAATAAATTGACATTTAAATAATCCTAATCGCTTTCTCAGGGAGCCTAGTGGTGAGCATCTCAGGGGCAAAGGCAGCATGAAGATAACACGGGCTGTCATCACTGTTAAAAGAGTGGGGGACGCTTCTGCCGTATCTCCCATCAAATATGTGCCAGCTGAAACCCCACTGAGCCCTCTCGACCCGATGCAAATGAAAGAAGAGATCTGAAAGCAAAGGCAGGAGAGAGAGGGACAAAAAGAGTGAGAGATGGGAAATAAATATGCAAAGAGAGAGAGGAAGAGAGATGGAGTACTAGGAATATTGTTGTCTCATTCAAGTCATTGTGTGCCACAAGCAGGGTGAAAAGTTTTGTTTTGAAAGTTTTTTTTTAAATCGCTCACTCAAAAAGCTGTTTGGGATAATGATATCGCAGCATTAAATGTATTGCAGTGTAGCCTAAGCAACTCAGTGCCTGATGCTTAAAGTGAATACATGCATTTCAGAGCAGACACCCCAAATTGTCTCCATAACACCATAATTACCTTCGGGTATTTCCATTCAAAAAGTAAGAAAGAACACGCTCACAGATATACACGCTGTCAAACTGTGGTCACCAGGAAAGTAGACAAGTCTGACAGAAGCAGCAGCTGTGACAGAAACTGCACTTCCACACTATTCTGCCACATCACTCAAGGCCAAAACAGAAAACTTCACATCAAATTGCTTAAATTTTAATTCTCTACTAGACTGCTGTCCTATAGCCAAATGCTCGAGGTCAGGCAGCTCCATGAAAAGATGCCTGGTGGCAGTTTTTTCTCTTGAAGGACTTTCTTAAGTTAAAGAAGGGTTCATGCCAAAGAGTAACTGAATGGTCACGGTGCTGATTATCAGCAGTTAAATTAAAGACATAGTTTGCAAGGGTTGGGTAATATGGTGTATATCGTGTAGAAAATTGTCCACCGGTAGAGATAGCGTCGTTCAAATGACATAAATAAATTAAATAAATTGCTAACACAGTTCTAAAACTGTATTTTTTGTATCTTGTTCAAGACCATTTAAAAAAAAAAAAAAAAAAATATATATATATATATATATATATATATATATATATATACAGCCCTAACTTATTGATCATCTATCATGATTTAAATAATTGTCTAGAAATCATTAGCAAGTAGTGAAAAAAAACTGCCCTTTATAATTTCCCAAATTCTCGTTTTATGCCTCCAACAAACACAAAGACAATCAGTTTAATATAATAAAAAGCAGAAACAGAAAGTTTAGAAGCTCTAACCAGACAACCAGACAATGTTTGGCATTTTTGCTTGAAAAATGACTGAAATTATGAATCAATAAGCAAATAATTTAAATACCAAACAAAAACATTGATATTTGATGACTCAAAATTCAACTTTCTTTCTTAAAAAACTTCCAAAACTGCACCTGTAATTTTCTGACGTTGAACAATCGACTTATCAGCTCCACCTTACAAATTTGCTTACATTATCTTTACATCTTTTTTTGCAATTGTTTTATGAGTTTTCAACCAAATTAACAGTCAAACAGTTCCTCCTGGTGTTATTCCACCAAACTGTGTCCCAACTTTTCTGACAAGTAAAAGTAACGTAGATATATAGTTTCAACAAAAACTGAAAACTATAACCTCTGTGACGGTTGGATTTGTTGCAGGACTGTTTTATCAGTTTGTATTAGTTTTAGCTCAGTGAACATAACAAACCAGTGATGGAGGATACCACCTATAATAAAGGCAAGAATGACACGGACTGAGGCTGAGTCATATCTCATGGAGTTTTCAATCTAAAATTACAAAACTGGCCTTCAGTGTGTTTAAGTTCAGTGCCAAAGCAGGGACATAGTGCAACATTATATAAAGAGTAAAGAAAGATTCAGGAGGATGGAGGACAGGCTGATGGCTGTGTAGCTTTGAACTCCTGGCCCGTATTACAGTAAATGTTATACAATGGCTGCAATCTTTCCTTAACCCTAACCCATTTATTTTAGTTGCCATCTCAACCATACCTAAACATAGGGGTGGCATGGCATTAAATGCTTAAGTATCATTGTGGTGGCAAAGACGGTGAGAAAAAACCTATAACTGGTATGAAGACTTGTTGACCTGCAGTAATGTCCTTGAAAGAAGGTGAGAAAAATGCGATGTGTGATTCTGTTGCTATAGCCTGAGACTTTTAGAGCTCAGTAATAAGCTCGATCTCCAACAGCATGACTCTTGACCTTCTCTTTTCTCTAAGAAAAAAAAAACACAGATGTCATGTAATAAGATTCATTACTTTTTTACTCTCTCTCTCTGCGACAGTGCGTCCTTATCCCACCCAGACACCGACCGCTGGCCCCTCCTCCCCCTACATGTGGAGCCAGAGGTCCCTGTCTGTCTCCCTCCCAGGAGTACCATCCTCATGCACCTCTCTATTCCTCTTTTCACTATCACAAGCTGAATCCGCTGACAGCTCCCCATAAAAGAGAATTCCAATCAGTCTACCCACCTGCACAATGGGAGATATGAACCTGGGCCTTTTACAGACACATACAGACACAGATAGAAAGACGGAGAAAGGTCTTCGAGTTCATTTCTGTATTTCGATGGCTTCACAAAAAAATGAATAAAGGGAATGTGGGCATCAGCTAAAATATAATATAATTTTATTATATCAAACTAACAAACATAAAAGAAAGATTGATACACTTGTTTATGTGATCACTATGGAGCTGGTGCTGGGGGTGCATTAGCTTAGCTTAGCATAAAGATTGGAAAAAGGGGGAAACAGCGAGCCTGGCTCTAACTACCAACACTTCCCATTCAAAAGTTGGGTGCCCATCTTCAGATTTCTGTGTGCTCATGAGCTTAAAATCATAATATGGAAATAAAATGGTGCTACAAAGTAGATATGTTGGATTACAACTAAAATATTCCTTTACCTGACTTCAGGGTTAATGCTAATGAATAACCTTTCCAACTAATCTAGGTTATTTTAAGTCAATAGCCACAAGTTGTAAAAGCACAACTTGTTATTTCTATATTTCGGTGTGTACGGATTAAAGAGACAAGATAGATGTGTCATTAGCAAGAGGATCTTAAAGCCAGGCTAATTGTTTCCCCTTATAACCAGTCTATAACCTCTAGATACTCACTTGTCACGCAGACATGAGTGTTACCGTCTCATCTACCTCTTGCTATTGCAGACCCAACATTACATAATGCTGCGTCCAATTAAAAACATTCACCAGGGTGGTTTTTGCATATGCAGCTTTAGATGAAGAGCTGCAGGCGACTTACTGCGGTTTGTACAATCCAGCGTAACTTTAAGACGGGGAAACTGTAAGCACAGAAATCATCTTTGCAGCAGGAAGCAGTGAGAGTTTTGGGTAATGTCATTTTAATTTGGAGAAATACAAAACATAGCAGGCATTGAGCCTGACCCATGGCTTTCATCTCTCACTTAGATGTTGGTCTCTCCTGACAATAAGTGATTTAGAGACAGATGAGAGAAAGGAATGAGTGCTGTCAGATATTAGAGGGGAGTCAAATTGATTTCTCTGGGACCAAAATGAAATAAGACCAGGATGGGAGTCATTTTCTCCAAGAGGCAGCACATTCTAAAGGCCAAATCTGGAATTGTTCTTGAAGCAAGGGAAAACAGACCTCTTGGTCTTTTGAAAATGTTAAGAAATGCTTATGGTTTTACCAAAAAGTTGGTAAGATTATGGATAAAGAACAGACAAGATTTTGATGTGCATATGGATAATTTCTTTCCCTATTTTTAATTCCGTTTCTGAAAGGAGGACCAAAAGATACACAGACTCCACTCCACTGAAGCAGCACCTTCTTCTCTACAAAGCTCCAGCTGTATGAGGCATAATGACTGCCACCATTCATTACTCATTCCACTCCGACTTCCCTATTTTTGATTATTATTCTCCAATAGTCTCACCCTAATTTGAACCACTTGCTTGGCTCTCGAGCTAATTAAACCATGCACCACAGTTCTAGCTTAATGCTTACAAAGGGCTTTGGCACACTGTACTATACAACTCTCCCTCCTAACTCCCACCTGTTTGTATTCAAATCTGTACTCATCTTGGTTTCAGTGTTCACAAGTCAGCACTTTGCCTCATCTTTTAAAAGTTTCAGACCTCGTTTTCTGTCCTCTCATCCTCTTATTTTCTCCCCCCACACAGATGAATAATAAATGGAGCATCATGGGGATTTCTCTTTCAGATGAGCAGCTGCGTTTTGTGAGTCAAATGCCCTAAATTTCACTAGACATGTATAGAGTCAGTGGCAAAAGTTTTGAGGAAGATTAGTTCTGGATGGTTTGTTAAAATCCTCAGTGTTCGAGGGGCTGAAAGATCATCTCTAGACGAATTATATTTATCAAGAATCAAGGAATGCTTACTTATATCCAGATAAATTGAATACACTTTGAATGGCTGTACTTAAATAACTATGTTCTATGAATGCTAGCTTGGATTTTCTTTCTAAGAGTGAGTTGACCCTTCAGCCTGTTCTCCCGTCAAAAATGTCAGTATAGGTCACGTGAACAGGCAGCGAAAAACGAGCTATGTCTCCGTATTTCACCTTCCATTGCAATGCGACCGCTGCCATCTTGCTGATGTAGTAGTGATTGACAACCAAGCAAAGATTAAAACAGCACATTCGCACATTTAGTTGGAGGTTGGGGTGGTGGACGGGTCGAAAAAGCAGCGGACTTTCACCAAGGAGAGCTGGGTTCATGTCGTGTGTGGAAAAAAAAGTGACTGACACGACGTCTTCTGCTGTTTATGTTGGAGAACCCTTGTTTACTGATCATCATACGTCCCCAAGTCTCCAACACTAGTTCAGCTGCAAGACTGCCTGGCATATTGTATGTAACAAAGAAAGCTAATTGAACCAGGTCTCATTGAAAAAGGAGCATTTATGGCTATCACTTTCATTCAAAGTTTGAACATTAATTCAAATGTAGTTAAACATTCCAACTGTAATGACCTGTGTGTTATACTTTACACCACTAGCAAAGAAGCTTTGGACCGCTGGGAGGATAAGGATTTCAGGTCCAGACCGGGGTGGGGAGCAGCGCCACTATCATGCCTGATCCGATGCCATGTGAGCAGGCAACATAGCCAGATTCTGCAGCCTCTATGGACGTGGATATGAAGAAAATTAAGACGAAATTGATGGAGGAAAATAAGAAAAGAAGCTCTTGGATTAACGCTAGTAAGTAATATTAGCTGGCTTGCTATGTCTTGTGTTGTTGCACTTGCTTGATGTTTGGCTTTGTTGACATTCAAATTAATTTTAACAAACTAAATTGTATTTAAGATTTCAAATTTGTTCAAACTTGATTTTGGAAAAAAGTGACACTCCTAGTGGCATTTTGTCACAAAATATTTTTAGTATTATTAAATTTTACTTTAATTGATTAATCTTCAAAATTCTATGTGTCAGTTAAAAGTTAAATGATTAATTATCAACATCCCATATTGGAAAAATATTTGTATTAATAATCTGATGGTTTCATCCTTAATAGATATTACTTTTGCATTTTGTCTCACCAGAAAGGGAACTATGGGAGTATGATCTGATCACCATCACAGCAGAAACAGCACCACTTTATCACAGAACCACTCATGTCAATACTCAATTTGCCACTCACATTCGGTGGAAATTGAATAGAGTGGACAATTTCACAAAACACTGATAAAAAGCTTCATTATATGATAAACTAGTCATCATGACTCTTTGACTCCTTCAACCTCTGTCTCTCTCTTTCTCTCACACACTCTCCCGTCAGATAACGCTGCAACAGCTCCATCGATAAAGTGGACTCTCTTTGTACTCTGAGCCAGGGCTGTTTGAGGAGACCCGAATCGCTTAATAGATCCGGTCATTACAGCCGAGGATTAGAGCAGAACATTTGGCCGTGTTCTCTCAATAATTAGCTGGGGGGGGGCAGCTATAGATTTCAGCTTGAACTGGAGTCTTCTTGATGCACATTTTTGATCCCAGTGACTGTAGTTAATTTGAATTTAGTAGCAGGTATTTGGGCTTTAATAGTGGTGTGTTATTTGCGTTTAAATAATCAATTCACTGTAACTGCATGACTGTTGCTTGAGAAAATTCTATCTAAACCATCCAAACCAAGAAAAAATATCTGAGAAAACTCAACTTAATAAACTTCCCACATGGATTATAGTAATTGTAAATAGTGCAGCAAAAAAGGCAGCCCTTAAGCATTTAGCTTCCTTTTGCATCAACTTCCTTTAAGATTTATAGAAGCTGTTACACTGAAAGAGGGGAAATTATGAAGAATGAGAGTTATTCATATTCCACCAATAGCTCCATGACGATGAGACAAGCAGCAGAAGATATTAAATGACACTTTAATATGTATCTGACACACTGAAAGGCACTGTGACTTATTCTGTAACTCCTCTAAATAAGTATTGAGGGTTCAGAACTTCTAAAATGATCATTTATTTTTGCTGTTTAAATTCGTATTTAAAAAGACCTACTATGTTACGATGCTACCTGGCACCAAATGTGATATAGCCACTATGCTAAGGTCATATATTCAAATGTAAATTATTAATTTAAATGTGATCACAACAAACTTTTAGCCACTAGATGGCCCGAGGGTTTATTTACAACAGCTTGACATGCTATACAAAGAGATGTAGACGATTCAGCTTTTGATTCGGATAGTGAAACTGAAAGCTAATTTCAATTAAGAGCTAATTTCCAAAAACAGATCTCTCCATTTTTATCTATTTTTCCTATTTCTTATTTTTTTGAGTGAGTACAGTCGAGGGGATATGATTCAAAATGCTGTTGGGTTGCTTTGAAAAGACATTTGAAACATTTTTATTGTGCAATCAGGGGGAAATGAACCAAAATGGTGTTGGTTTATCCATATGTAAAATTACTTTTATCTGTTGTTGCAAATTAATTCTTCATTTAGAATCAATATCCTAACCCCCCTCCTGTTTTACAGAATGACAAATACTCTGCACGCTGAGTGAACCGGCCTTGATGGAAAGCGTTCCCCTTTAAGTGACGACCACAAAGCTCCCAACAGCTTCACCAACATTTCAGACATGATTTAACTGCAGCATTCCAACAAGCCAATCTGTGCGTGTGTAGGGAATGGGCAAAGGTTGGTGAGGTTCAGTGGAGCTCTGAAAAACAAATGTCTTTTGATTAAACCAAACCACTTTGTCATGCACATTTGATGCTACCATCTCTTTACGGTACTGCAATTTGCAGCACATGGGCTCCAGTGCTTAAGAAGATATGGATATTGGGCAAATTTATATAAAAATAAGTCTCAGTATCGACTTCAATAGTTGGTAGAATGGATGTGATATACTGAATGAATAATGACCTATTTGACAAACTGACTTGGTGAGATCACAGTGATTCATCTTGTGTAAAATGTCAACTTCTCTCTCCAGTGCTGAGGCTTTCCAACAACATGCTATTTTCGTCCAATTTACACGTTCGTGATTCTTATTTTTCATGTCAGATCACAGGTGTGTTCTGCAGTCACCTTACTTTGGATCTGAACGAATAAAAATTCATCAGTTTGATACCGACCTTAAAAGAAACTATGTGAGTGCGTATGTTGCTCAAGAGTGAATGAATCATACGCCACTCTGGTGTCTGAATGATGTGAACCATTCATACATTTTTTATGGCAATTCCACAGTGGACTGCAGGGCTAACATGAAGTCAGTGTGAATTATGACTAATACAAATGTCACCGCATGGCTTGCACATACATACACACACACAAACACACTCCATTACCTGCACTTTAGAGATGGATGTCCTTTTAACACGACATGTAAATGTTTCAAACATAGTAAACAAATGAGGTAATAAAAAGGCTGACATCAGACTCCCTCTATGTGATATCACCAGGATGATATGCAAGAAACTGAATCCCTGGTTCTTCAGCCAGGAGACTGATGTTGGTGTCTCGTTGTTTGAAATTATGTTCGAAAGTGTTGTTTATTTTAGGCCCAACCTTGTTTTTCTTCCAAACTTAAGGAATGTGGGTTTGATGCCTACACTTGAAAGTTTTACAGACTTTACAACTTGTTGAAAACGGCAATATTAAAAACATGACATAGTATACACAGCCATCATCAAAGCTCAAAACGCAGCTCAACAATGTGCAACATGTTGAAAACAGTGGTAATCACGTCACATTTCATAAGATATCATATGAACTGTGCCACAGAAGTGTTTGCACTACTAGTTCCATGTTTGCTCTACTAGTTTTTTAGTTTAGTCTTTGTTGTTTTTATTGTATAATATTTATTTATTTTCTGTTTTGTACTCTGTACTTGTGCTGCTGCAACACCTGAATTTCCCCCACAGGGGATCAATAAAGGAATCTTATCTTAAACCCCTTCATATGTTCAAAAAAACAAACAAAAAAACCTAAAAGACAACTTTACAACAAACAGCAGTCAAAAGACTGGAATATATATTTGACAAGCTATTTAGCCATTTTTGCCCAAACAAATGACTAAATACTATAAAGTGATTATCAGAATAGTTGCAGATAATTTTCAGTTGATTAATCAACCAATAATTTCACAATTTTACATCCCAACTCAGATAGAAACTTTTTGAGCATGTCGGTGTCACTTTCTGCAAGTCACATGCAAAGTGGATTCAAAATAAACTTCTGTGTTCACAGGAAATAGTTAACTTTAGGCAATAAAACTACTTGACTTAAGTTAGAGTAAAAGAACAAGGTTGGGATTAAAAGCAACTACTTCCACACTAAACTAGTGGACCAGTTATAAAGGTTGACTCCAAATTACATTAACTTTCAAATGGGACACGAACACCATCTCCTGGGTTTTAACTCCTAGAGGCCCTTAATGCTCTTAACTTCACATCTGTTACACGAAGAGTCTAATATTGCAGCGGATGAGGAGTTAATGGAAAGCCCTGTGCATCTCAAACATCTGACATCGGCAAACATCTTCAAGCAAAAATATCCCTGAAGTGAAAAAGACGCTGCCGATTTTATCTATCAAGGTCTCGTTTGCTGTCTCATGATTTGCCAATGATGACATGATGTTTTAAAAACCCTTTGATGGCTTCAAATGCTCTAAATGATAGTGAAAGAAACTGCAGTGTAAAATGTAAATCAAAGAGAGCAGCAGCTGAGAAACCTGCATACCAAAGTCTACCAGTCTCATTGGAAATTCACAACATGTTCATCTCCATGTGAACTCCCTGAAACATGTATCTGCTATTCTTATTTAGGTCATCACCCTTGCGCGCCATCGTGCGCAGCAGAACAGACTATCCATGCGCAATACGGGCTGAGAAGCGTGTCTACCAGTGCATACATTCAATCTCACTGCTCTGAAAATAGCTATTATAATGGATATATTCACTCAAGTGAAAATTCATGGCCACGATAAGCCGTAGCTCTGGTATATCTTCTCAGAGTTTCCAAGGCTTGAAGAGGCGAACAGAGGAGCGAGTCCTAAGTGAATATATATAACTCTCCCATTTTTCAAAAGGGGACTTGTCACCTATCTGATGAAACTAACTCTTTGAGGTTTTTCTCAGTTGATCAACTCAAAAGAAATATCACTCCATACTTGTCATATCTCATCACACACACACACACACACCTATAAGACATCTGTCCTGTCCTAAAACAACTTTCACCTCATATTTCATTTCTTGCACATGTATTTTTCACTTTATTTCCACAATGTTTTCTGTGTTACTGTTTATATGTTGTATTAGTGATTATTTTTTCTTACCAATTAATTTATATGAAAACTACTTTACTTACTGTGATTAATTGCTTTAAAATATTTATTCACTGCTTTGAGGGTGCAATGCTTTAATAAGGCGTTTGATTTTTTTCTCGCATGAATAAGCACTCTTTGTATGTATTGTTTTTAATTGTAACTGTGTTATTATGGTGTACGAGGGTCAGTTCATGCAAATTACAAACTAAAATAAATGGATTTTTTTGTTTTATGTGCAGCAGTGCTGCAACTGTTGCTTTTAAATGATTTTAAAAAAAAATTTCACATCTGGATAATTTCTTCAACAAGAAGTCGAACATGTGAATTGAATAAACATGTGTGCTGCTCTGTGAGCAGAAGATTTCTTTAAAGCTCCAGTTTTAAGCCACTGACTCTTCCAAAACCACATTTTGGACAGTATAGTGTCATGCTTGCATGGTAAATCCCATTGTGTTTATAATCCCTGTCCATCTCAATGAAAGAGCAGACCAAACTTCCCTCAAACAACAATCCTCCATGTGTTTTGTCCTTACAAACAACACTGAAGGTGACTGCTAGCAGTAAAAAAAATAAAGACTGTGCGCTTTTTGTTTCAACAAATAAAAGTACAGTTGCTTAATTCAAGTACTGCACCCTCTCCGGAGAATTTTATGCTAGTGGTTATCTATAATTATATCCAGAGTTATTTGTGTGGATAAATGATCATACTTGGCAGAGCAGACAGGAGGTGAGGAAGAGGTTTGCTGATAAAGCACCTGACAGAAAGTTTCCAGCCCTGCATCACTGCAAAGACAAGTATTGACAGATTACGTATGCATGCACATGCTCCTGGTGATGCTGCATACTGCGGTTTGGTGCAACAGGATCAAAACAACTTATTGAGTATCTTAGTGGTTTCCAACCCAGAGGTGGGGGACGAAGGAGACATCTGGGTGGTCATGGAATGATTGTTTTAACAATAATAATTATATTCTTGTTTTTAACAGCAATAGTAGCTTCCAGGACTGTAACAATAGCTCTATTCCCCCCTACAGACATGTTGAGAAGGGGCTGGAATCTCTTCGACTCTTCCTCCCTCACTGAGAAATTCTGGATCTTGCCTCTGTTTGCACCAAATATCTGCATCAGCATCTTTTAGTTTGTTTATCTTGTTTGTTAGCTCGTTAGCTTGTAACTGGCAGTGGCTGACACAGCATTAGGGGTTGGGAAACATACAGTAATATATCTATTACTATGTTGCAGTGTGTTTTTTCGCTCTCTGTACAGACAAGTCCACTGTGCTGCAGTTTTTTGTACAGCATTTGATTGACTTTTTAGAAGTCGTGATGTACCTAATCTTGCTTGCCCGGCGTATGTTTGAACTTCAGATTGTGGTGAAGAGCACAGACATCTCTCTCTACAGTAGAGAAATGTGAAAACACCTCTCTAGTGACAAACTTTGCACAGCTACAAGTTAGTACAGGTCAAGGTCAGACCTTTTAGGGGACATAAACATAAGAAAAACACATGTTTGAACAGAGGGAGACAGTGAAGGGGAATAACTAAAACTGTTAACAACTCTCAAAGTTTGTGATAAGGCATCACGGTGTATATAGGTTGATTTTTCAAGTTACAACCTTATTCCAAAAAACTTGTGACACTGTGCAAAACATAATTGACAAAAAAACTAAAGTTTTCCAGTTAGAGTATTACATATCTTGTCTTTGTGCTGTATTCAACTGAATATAGGTCAAAAAAATGATTTGAAAATCATTGCATTGTGTTTTCATTATGTTTTTCACAGGGACCAGGGTTGTAGAAACAATATTCAATAAGTCGAACTCACAAATAAAGAAGAAAATAAACTTAATTTCAATTCAGGGCTTATTTAAACAATTGATGTATTATTTTTATTATTATGACCTACTGTATTAAAATCAATTAAAACATGATTAAATGAGCTTCACTTAGATTACTCATGTGAAACCAAAAATGTAACCAGTTACACCAATTCAAGTAACTACAGGATCCAGATTATACTGAAAACACTGGGTCAGATTAAGACATTAACTATGCACAGTGTCCCTGTATAACTCCCCCCACACACACCCCGCATACACACACATCTGCAGGTAAACACACAAACACATAAACCATGTGTGTGGGTCTGCCAAAGTCCAAACACACATTCGTTACGCTTCTGAGTCACTGCAGAATTAACTACAAGCAGAGAAACGCAGAGAAACACACACACAGTCGTACAACATAGTCCCATGCCACTGCAGGAGGGGACAGCACTCCAGGCCAAACTCCTCCACAAGTTGTGCTGATGGGAGAGTTATCGGAGAAACATCTAGTGCAGATCCAGGCCTCAGGGCGGCACCACGACAGATTCCACCTGACCGCGTTTCACCTTAGCTCTGCATTTTGTCTAAGATTTCCCCCCTCCTGCCTTCTTTTCATCACAAGTAATTGACGTTTTAGCCTTGAAGCACTGCACCATGGGACCCGGGATACACACACGCGCACATACACACTCTGGCTTCAGGTTATAACATATCCACCTTTCAGCTTTTTTTTGCATTACAGTCTTAACGGTAACTTGGGTCAATTTTTTTCCAGTATGCTGAGCTTTCACCAATGCGGAGAAACTTTTTATGTCTAACTTTTAAAAGAAATACACTTCTCGGGAAGTGGAGAGTTTGCTTTGTGTCAACGCATCATGTTTGAACTTGATATTGATCCTGTAAGAAAAAAAAAAAAAATGTGTGAAATGGCTTTGGATGCTAATTACAGCTTCAACAACACACCCATCATCCCCTCTGAATCTGTAGATTTTAAGAGTCCCAAAAAGGCATCACGACTGCAGTACGATGCTCTGAACCGTCCTTATTTTATCCCCTGCGGACAAAGACACTCAATCTTGTCTTAGATATTGCTCTGATGTCAAAATCTGCGCGCTTCTTCTCAGTGCTCTGGATACTTCTGTCAATGCCACACTCTATGGGGAGCCCACTTTACGTAGTGCCATTGGCTCTCGAACACAAGTGCCCACATTAACACTGACTTGGAAGACTTCACACTTCCCTTTTTGCTGCGACTCTCAAGACATCTTTTTTTACTGAACCATGAAGAAAATCATCCCCTCAAACAGGATTTTGAGGCTGCTGCAGTGATTGTATTCATTCTTCTATTCCCCAGCGGGTGTGGCTTTGTTGGGGGGGTTGAGGAGGAGATGAGGCTGACAGAGACAGAGAGCGAGTGACTGTTGATATTGTGGGACACTCCCCCCTCCCCTAACATGATTGCAAATGTTTGTTTTTATCTCATGTGCATGTCTAGAAACAAAGCGTGCAATGACTGTATGTCCACATACTATATGAAGGAAAATACACAAAATGTTTGTGTGCAGAGCTGTGTAAAATATTTTTTTAGTGTGCATGTTTCTGTTACTGTAAGTGCACACACAATGCATTTGTGTTTATACATTATTGTCTGCATGTACGGTACGACTGGTGTGTTTGAGCACATTTACATTATAACTAAGTAGGCTCCTCAAAAATCAACAAAAATACAACACAAGCAAGGATCTAGTCAGAAAATAACACATGAGCATTGGTGGAAAAAGTATTCAGATCCCTTACTAAAGTAAAAGTACTAACAACAGTCTGTGAAATTGACACTGAAGTATAAGTACAAAAGTATAAGCATCAAAATGTACTTAAAGTATCAAAAATAAAAGTACTCATTATGCAGAATGACCCCACTCAGATTGTTATATTTATTCCAAATATAGTATTAGATTATTTGTATTGATGCATTTATGTAAGCAGTTAAATTTTGTAAAGACAGGGCTCATTTTAACTATTTATGAGGTTTAATAAAAAAAAAAAAAAAGTCTAATCACTTTAAATTGATCATGTTTTTCATGTTAAATCTTGACCTGAAAAGTGACTAAAGCCGTCAGCTAAATGTAGTGGAGTAGAAGTATAAAGTTACATAAAATGGATATACTCAAGTAAAGTACAAGTACCTCAAAATTGTACTTAGGTACAGTACTTGAGTAGACGTACTTAGTTACTGTACATTCAACCACTGCACATGAGTAAGTGTCATGGGTTAAGTTTAACGAGTCCAATAGCATAAAGGTGCGATCAGACAGTGCATAAGAACAGTGCAAATAGTGTTTTGTTGTTGTTGTTGCTGTATCTCATCCATGTAGATTATGTTCCCCAAAGTGCTGGGTCTTAAATCTCTTCTTAAGCCGAGGACACACTTCAAGTTTTTGCCAGATTTCAACCACGATTCCCAGTTGGGCAAGTCTGCACCAATCTGCACAAGTTGGGGACAGTCGGCATGGCTAGTTGGCACAAAAATCTGTTAGTGTGTGAGGGGAAAAGACGCCAATCTGCAAGTGTGTGAGAGGAACCAAAGTTGGTTGGTTAGTGGTGAACAACCAAATTTAAAACTTGACCACTGAGGGTGAGAAGTGTCTGGCATTCCGCACTCAACTTTTTAAATAAAGGGCAACATGTGAGTACACTGCTTTTCTCCAAACTGTCAATGTGAAAGTGCATCATGCAGTGTACTTAAGTATACAAACTGAGACACAGCAAGGGGCATCAGCTGTTTCGCCAAGTGTCTAAAAACAAGAGGAAGCACATTGTAGTGTGACTTTATGATAGAGCAACAAAGTCCACGGAGTACAAAGTCAGGGTGATTGGATTTAAAACTGCAACATCTCCCTGCATCTTTCCCTCTTGATGTATGTTGTTCACAGCAAGAAGTATCTTTGACCTGGAATAACTGTCTTTTACAACAACAACAAAAAAGTGTTGAAAAAGAAACTATCCAGCTACTGAATAGCATTAAGAACTGTGCTTTAATCAAATCACCAAAATACCTACAAACCTAGCAGGAAGGCTTTGATTTGTGTCAAGTCCATTCACAGTGTTTCATCCAATGGTGTGGAGAGTGGTGGGTTGAAATATTAGAGATGTGATTAACAGTATGCCTGCAGATTCATTTCAGTATCAAAGGGTTGGAAAGGCCAGGCTTCAGAAGCTGCTGCAGTGAACAGTGGTGGAAAGACATGTGAAGGATGAGAGGCTCTTTTAATTGGTTACTACTGTGGCCAAACACCAAGGCTATGGGTTAAATGGGAGTGACTCAGAGCATACACCCTTTCAAGCTGCATCTTCACACTGGAAGTCATCAATGAACTCTGTCTCTAAAAATATACTTCTAAATAGTTTGGTTTGAGCTGCGAAAACCCTGTGGTTAAGGTTAGGCAACGATAGCTTGATTAAATATTTAAAAATAATACTATCTTGTGCTTGAAGTCAGAGTTGACATTTTTAATATTCAACCAGGACACTGATCTCTCCCCAACCTTTTCCAAGTGATTAAAGTGCATAAACAGAAGCATAAAACCTTATTCATGCTTAAGTTGTGATTAGCAAATACTGTCAGAAAAGCACATTAAATATGAAGTCAGTGATAAGATGAAATGAGCATTGTGTGACTTTGTATATATGCTATACTGATAAATAAAATGTATTAGTGAAACATTACATTTCTTTTAAAACTAGTGTTTCTCCTACCATTATAGTGGTGGGTCAGGCTGCCATGTCTATTTGATCCCTCTCCCTGACTCACCAAATTATTGATTAAATTCATTCTGGATTTCCTAAATAATAACTATCTATAGATATTGAGATTTTTTTAAATAAATATATAGACATTAAGAAAATTTAAGGTGAAAATAAAAACCCTGAATCATGTCTAATAGTTTTTTGGTGTATTCAATTTAAAATGGGCTCCTACCTGTTAATGCAAATGAACTCTTTAAACTGTGTTAAAACTGAATACATGCAAAATACATATGGATTAAATATTAGATTACATTCACAAGAAGTATGACGCATGTAGCCTGTGTCCCATTTAAATTAAGAAATCCCACTAAATTTTGAGGTAAAATAGTTCTTACTGGGGATTTCCACCGGACGCGTTACAGCAGCAGCACGTCAGCTTAGCGAGCCGGCCGTATACACGCGAGATAACGAGATCACGCGATAATCCTGACCATACGGGAGACCGCAAGATCCCGTGATAAACTTTAAACTCTATTTATACAGTCTATGGATAAACTGTGTGTATAAAGTAAACAACAACAACAAAAACCAACTTACTTTGCTTCTCTGAGGTGAAAGATATGTTGATCTGACCATCTATCCTTATAAAAACAATATCTTATGTCATAAATGATTGTATGATGTTCCACTTCAACAATCAGTCTCTTGTCTTCCGTGTCGTCGATCCTCTGAGACCCTTTGATTGATTGATTGCTGATCTGGTGCCCCGGTCATAACATAATGTTGATGTGAAGTAGTTTTAGGCTGCATGAACTGCGTATTGTGTTTTATTTTGAAAGGGGCGGAAGTGTTTTACGCTGAGTCTGAGTCGGACTTCCTGTCTGGTGCGATCTGCTCTGTTGAGATTCACGCGATTTGGCAGCGTCTCGCGGAGAAATAGAAGTCCTACCTGATGCTCGCGTAGAGTCGCTGACGTGACGCTGCTGTAACGTTACGCAGCGCGCCCGGTGGAAATGCTCTTATTGATTAGAGTGTTACCTATTTGCAACGGCATACGCGACGCTGACGTGATGCTGCAGTAACGCGCCCGGTGGAAATCAGGCTTTACTTCACTCAGTCCCACAGCTGCTACATTTACTAGCGGGGATGATGACGAGCTAGCGTTAGCCTCCCGCTGCACGTTAGTTGACAATCCAACAACTGTGAAAGTTTCCTGCTCTCCTTTCTCCTTCCTTTTGTGTTCCCTGCCTTTGTGAACATGCTTCTGACTTAAATAGCTAAGTATTTTACAGAGTTATTACAACTGTAGCATTACACTTGCTAAACTGATTTGGGAAAATGCTACATTTTTACGTAGGCTGTCACATAAACAGCGGGCGGTTTCATTGGGCAAAATTAGCATAGCTACTGAGCAATCATTTCACCTCTGAAACTTTTTAAAAACAAACAAGAATAATGAATGAAATTGGGGAAATCATTTCTTTATTTTTCTAATAAAAAGAGGAAGTTTAGCGACATTTGAATCATTACTAATAAACTGATGACCAAACACAAAAGTTTTCATGAGTATTCATGTTTACTTGCACTGAAATGGCCAACAGGGCCATTAGAATTTTTAATTCATGCCTATAATATGGACCATCTAAAAATTCAGCATTCTCCATTTGTATTTTAAATGGTCTGCCTATCATTTCAACCACACCTGCCAAAAGAGTTAGCAGCAGCTGTACTGTAATATATTCCCTGAGTGGCGGCTGGTTTATCATTGAAGGAACACGCACAACTGTCTGCTGTCAAAAGAAAATAGATAGACTACATAACTGCCAGAATCCTACTGGTGATCCTCATCAAGATGAATGATGCTAAGTGAACATTTTGAGTCTGCAGGATAGAGCAACACACACACACACACACACACACACAGTCTCACATACACACACAGTCTCACACACACACACACACACACACAGTCACACGCTAGATCCGACACAGGCTACACCGCAGCGCTAATGGGTACATAAAAGTTTGTGTAAATCAGTCATGGTGTTAGCGCGAGTTGAGCCGAAGCACAAGCTGAGAGCCTCTCTCTCCCTCCAGGGCTAGCTTAATGGCATGCTGCTCCAGTCCTTAACATACAGGCTGAGACAACAGCGGGCAAAGTGTCAGTAGCTAACTCTCTTTCCTTGTCTGTCAATAATGAGGCCTGACAGCCGCAGAGAGGTGGGCATGCTGACAAAGCATACACGCACGCATTGGAAACACACATTACATTATCATCTGCTAGATGAGTGGGGCGAGCACTAACACTAACACTACCTTACACATGTAATGTTTCATCCTGTGTGTGTAGAGACTGGGTTTGTGTCATAGCTGTCCAGCTAGTATAATGCCACTAAATGAAAGGAATTCAATGCCTGAAATTAGTCTGGGTAACGTTTAAAGGTGCCATATTGTAAAAAATGAGATTTCCATTTTGTTTTTATTTTTAAGCAGATCTAAGTGCTTTATATATACTGTGGTGGAAACAGTATTCAGATCCCGAATGTAAGTAAAAGTACTAACACCACACTGTGAAATCACTTTATGTTAAATTTTGACCTGAAACGTAAATAAAGGTGTCAGCTGAATGCAGTGGAGTAAAAAACATATTTGCCTCAAAATGTAGTGAAGTAGAAAGTTACATAAAATGACAATACTCCAGCAAAGTACAAGTACTTTAAATTGTACTTAACTACATTCCACCACTGAGTATAAAAGCGTTCAATCCACGGAGAAAGGCACACAACACATATTTAGAATCTTTGCCTTTAAAGAAGTCGTCAGGACTTACGTAGAGTTGTGATGTCACAACATTATTCTATATAGGTAGAAAGTGCCACTATGTTGCCTTTACAGTCATTCCCGGCTGCAATGATGGTGCAGAGATGCCAAGACCTGTTAACACTGACCAATCAGAGCAGACTGGGCTTTGTCCAGAGGCGGTCTTAAAGAGACAGGTGCTAAAGCGGAGTGTTTCAAACAGAGTCACCCTGTCTGAAGTGCTCCGTATAGGTATAATCAGACAGACTATGTAAAAAATAATGGGTTTTATTCTAGTAGAACCCCAAAATACAAGTATCAACTTGAAAATAAGCATAATGTGTCCCCTTTAAAAAGAAAATTGCCAAAATACATTTAAGACCCAGATGTCTTTTATCCCCGTCATGTCTTCCACTTGTCTGTTTCCAGCTCTCTCTCCTTCTCGTCTCTCTTGCTGTATCTAAATCTGTCCTCCACACTCCCTCTCCCTCTCTGATCGGTCTGAAATATTGTTCTTCCTCCCTGTCTCTGAGCACCCACCCTCTCTTTTCACGCTGGTGTCTGTAAGCAGATTAACAGTCTAAAGTCCTCCTCGACGGGTGTAAACCTGACGCTGGTTTTAATAGACTCTGTTTGCCACAGCATGCAACATAGTCACGGTCTTGTGATTCATGAGCAACACACAGGCACTTAGACACGTATATTTAAACACAAACCATATACAGAGACAGAAGATTATTAAGAAAGTGCACGCAGTCTCAAAAAATAGGTACACTGACGCCGTCACACGTTTAATCTGCTGACTCACAAACAGGCAGGCTGAACTCACGGGGAAATGTGTTTTTTGTCAACTACTGTTTCCAAGGTCAAGAATGAACTTTTAATCTCCATTTATAAGCCAACATGGACGAGAAGCCCTTAGAGTCCACAGAGGAATGGAAATTTTAAATTTGTTTTGAGCAAACCAGCTCACCCGCATCAAGTGGATGTTTGCTGCAGAGTATGGGAGAGAGACAAAGTAAACAAGAAGCTGTATAGAAAGCTGTAAGGCCAACATTAGCTGCACTGTGTAACAATATAAAAAAATATATTAATTATTTAACCCTGCATTAACAACTACTTATCTGACCATAATACCATGGACTACTTCTTCTTTTTGGACTACTTTTTAGGTCTCTTTAGTTCTTGATGGCGTTAGTAACACCAAGAAACAACTAAAGAAACCCAAATAGTGAACATGATATCTACATTACAATGTGTTCACACCTAGAGATGGCCTTTCGCATGGCTATGTACTGGAAAGTTGTTGGTTTTTTAAGGAGACAGATTTTGCATGGTTTTTAAGACTTACTTCGAGGCTGAAGACATCTTTGCGAATGCCTGCTGATCAGATTTTACATTTTGGTGTGTACTAGTTGTCATCTAAAAGGCACAATGAGAAGGATTTTCCTAAAAAATAAAACAATGTATAGACTCATACACAAACTATAGAAGGGCACTCAGAGTGAAGATGGCCACCAAGGCCAAATACTCAAAATTGCAATGTGAACAAAAGTAAAAAAAAATAGGTTGTGTATCTACCCCGTGTTAAGAAGCCATACCAAAATGTAATGTTTTTTTTCTTTGGCTCGTGCTACACTCTTCAAAAATCTTTCAGCATAATCCGGCTGGTAGTTTTCCTGTAATGCTGCTGACAAACAGACAGACAACATTTGTGGTTAACACGAAAATCTGTGTGGTCTGAATCGGAAGCTTGCTAAATACTCTCCTGTTAATTCTCCTGTCTGAACACAAGTACTTTGTCAATATTCTAGCTAGACTGAAGATGGCTAAACACTGTCTAATTAGATGTAAGTGAGCCAGGGAGGAGGGACCAACTTTGAATGTTGTATTTACAAACTGCAATGGACAAAATCCAACACATCCTGCCTTTAATGCAGAACTTAAACATATGTCACATGATGAATAGCTACAGATCCTTAAGGTCATCCACAGATCTGGGATTTTACTGTATACTCAGTAATACTACCTCAGTGGAAGAATTACAGCACAAATGGCTGCTTTATAAGTTCATTGTGGATATTTTCCTGAGGGGCAGATCTATCTTCGGGTTTGGAAGGGAGAGGTTTGCCATAACTGAAAAGTTCAAACACCCTGGGAGTTTGAACTTTTTTTTTTGCCTTGCCAGCAAAGCTGCTGCTGATGAAGTGATGATGAAATGAATCTCTACAGTCTGTACTTGTGAATTACTGTAAGTTATTTTTGATATCCAGAGAGCGGAGACTTTGATTGGACTCTGATTGGCTGCTTCCTGCTGCAGTGTCAGAGTGACGACTGATTGCTCCCTTTCCCTCTCTCACTCTTTCTCTCTCTCTCTCTCTCTCTCTCTCCCTCCCTAGATTATTTGTTGAAAGTTTGTCCAACACTGCTGCGACTCGACAAGCTTCAAAGTAAACTCCACAGTCTTATTCTACATGTGGTAGCCTGGGAGCGCGGGGCCGTCCCCGAGCACCCGCTCCCTGCAGATCCAGAGCAGGTTTGCTGTCACTGCGCTTAATGAAGACCTTGCATTCTATTTCATCAACCCTTTCTTCTTCCTCTACCAGTCCTCTTCTACGTATTGCATATGGCCATTTCATTATTAATGAGTGCTCATCTCTTCGCTAATGAGTACACTGATTTCAGAGTGGTTTCGTTTGGAGTGTCATGCTCTTGTGACAAAAAAAATAATACATTTAGCTTTGATATTTTTTGTACTTTTTGGCTGATGGTTGAGATTTAACTTGAAAATATAAAAACTTTATTTCATCTCTTGTTGTTCAGAAAAACTTCAGAATCCGGGGACAGTTCACATGCAGCTAATGAGAAGAAAAAAGAGAGATACAGAATATTGTGAAGGAGGAATAGATCCAAACAAGCAGGCTTAATAATACCACTTGCAGTCTAATACCTGATGGTAACCTTTCAAGCTCAAACATTTATTTTTGTAAGTAGCATTTCATGCCAATTACACCTAGGACAGACTCATTTCCTCGCCTCTTCTTTCCTCTCCCCTCTAATCTCCTTTCTCCTAATCCCATCTGATCTTTATTTCTCTCCCCTTTCTTTATTTATATCGTCTTCTTTCCTTTCCTCCTTTTCTGCTTTCTGCATTTCACTCCTCTCTTTTTTTCCTTTCCTCTCCTCTCCTTTCACCATTTCACCTGTTAGTTCCGGCACGGCGTACAGCCTGAGAGCTGTCAGGGAGCCGACACACTTTCTCCCCCTGTGGTCGGAGAACCAACCCTAATCAGACCCCCAGCAACAGCTCTTAGCTCCTCATCCTCCTGCAAGACACTGATAGAAGTGCTGTGGTTTGTTTTCCTGCAAGTGTTAATTATGTAACCCAATTATACCATCACAGAGCTGACGCAGGGAAGCTAAATTAAAAGTGATTGGCTTCATTACAGTCGCCTGAATGCTGCACAGGGTGCTTTCAGGAGGCCTATTTAAAGTTACTTCTCTGGTGAAAAACACTCCAAACCGTGGGATGTCACCATATTGGATTTTTCTCGGAATTGTTGCAGCATAGGTGTTGCATACATTTAGCACAAATTGGATTTTCGTTCATTTCCATAAAGATGAATCAACACTGATGTTTAAAAGCACCGTGTGAACCACAGGCCTCCTTTGCTTCCAGTCATGCTGCTTTGCTTGTTTGTATTGTTGTACTGCCAGACGAGTCATTACTGCAGCCAGATGGAGCCAAAAGGTCGTCATTCTCCTGCATTAGAACAACCTGGGAGCTTTCAAACCGGAAAGGTTATGATCTGCATACATTTCTCCATCTCCACACAGAACCTGTATGTAACCTATCATCCATTAAACATTATGACTCAGGAAAAAGAACATCTTCTGATGATTATGATACCATATTTTTCTTATTCCTAATGGTGATATCTAGGAGGTAATGTAATGTAAAACCATGTTGACTTATACAATATATATGACCCATTCAAACTTCTGTGACACTGAAAATGTGCAAATGTGAAACACCAATGACTGTAATCAAGGCTGCACAGACTAAGCCTGGTCTTATGCAGTGTTGTAATCACCTGGACTGTGACGGCCCCCTATAGTCTAATATACCACTAGTGCCACTATAGTTTAATATACCACACTAATGTCATGTGAGAGATGTGTGCACATTCACATACTTCTACACTAAAAATAAACAATGAGCTTTAGGTGAGTAAATTCAGAGCTTTCCATAAGTTCACTCAAAACAGACTACTGTATTAGGCTATATTATTTTCGATTCTAATAAAAAATTGTTTTGATTAACAAGTGTGTGCCAAACCTAATACTAGCTCCTGAAGTACAGGCTGGTCAGAGGTGATCCAAGCCATTCAGCACATGCCTTAAATAAAACATAGAAGAACCCTTATTCTCCTTTACAAGAGTCCCTATATGTTTACAATCAGGTATAGGCAATGTCATTAAAATATGCAACGATTTAGATCAGTGTATATGAGGATTAGAATGTGCGAGAGGCCACCAAATTTGGGCTTTTACGGCAAGAATTCTCTGCCCCTCTAGCCACCTACTTTTCTCCACTGGCTGGCTACTCCATGTCCTAGTGGAAAACATGTTAACAACAACTAAAAATGTCACAGTAGGATAACAATAATGATTCTATATTACGGTATCTCCCGACTATGAAAAATATTATGTGAGGTGTTTGCTCACATTTAGCATTTAGCTCTCAAAGTGCACAAGACTGATGAAACTGACTGATTAAAAATGTAAATATTTTTCTCCCAGGTGGGCATCCCCCTGGACCCTCCTAGATGGTTCAGGTCTATCCACCATAGTCTCATAAAATCCTGTGGGAAACACCGGTCCAATTCCAAAACATTTCCAAAACAATTATACAAAGTTCATTGCACTGAATATTAGAGCCCCCCAAAACATGGTGTCTATCAATATCCCTGATTATAAAAGCAACACCTAAAATGTATGGGAAAAATGTATTTATTAAGATTTAAAAAGAGTTGGGTCAATTTCCAGTTTTGCCGGTCCGGTCCGGTGTTCCAGCTTAAACCAATCTCATTTTATGCCAACCGGCTGAACCAGCATTAATCATTATGACACATTCTGGCAAATTAATAAGAAGCTGACATCAGCAACCTGTGCTGACAGTGTCACAGTGTATTTCCAGTGTTTTCCACACGTAGGCCGGGGCATATTTTTGGTTGCCAAAGTATATCTGGTGTTATTTTTCTAATCTGTTCGGGAGGACAACACCATCCAATTATCTCCCCTCACTGTTAGCTCATGCTCTGCCGTCCGAGCAGAAATAAAGTAATGTGAGAGACATGTTGAGATATACATCAACCTCAACACAAACAATGCAGGGCACCATCTACAGTAAAAGCAACAGATCCAGTTCTTTGTAATCTGCCCTCTGGGGACCATGAATACCTGCATAACAGTTCATGAAAATGCATCATTCTCTGAGGAGACATATCAACCTGGAATGAAGTGTTGAACCGACTGACCCACAGACATTTCCATCCCATGAGACACAATGCTAGCTTTGATAAATAAATAAAAAAACTCTAAGCTGCTTCAGCAACACTGTGTGAGCACAGTATAATAAGACTTTGTTGATAGATGTCTGGCAACAACTTTCACATTTTGATTCATTTATTTTTCAAGCTGAGCCTTGCCCACTTTCACACAGGGAGTAGAGCACAGAAAGTATATCAGATAGAAATCTCTCATGTAAAACAACCACAACTGGTTCAACTAAACAGAAAACTCAGGGGCCATGTGGGACCCCATCCATAAAAGTTAGACAAAATATGTTTTCAGGGCCATATCATACCAATGAGATTGTGCATAGGAAAATATGCCTTTTGATACTGATGCTAACATGATGTAACTGTGCATATGAAACTTTTCCACCATTCTCTGTCATTAAAATCACACGACTAGCAGGAAAAGTAGGTCAGATTATGACAAAGTGTAAATGCGAGCAGGTCCCTCCCCGCCTTGGGACTCAACATCAGAAAGAGGGTTTTGGGTGTGAGGCCCCACGACGGTCTAACATCTTGTCCGGAGGATATATTTGAACATCAATCTGCCTCGGGCTACAAAATAAAAGATTAGCTGCAGCTCTGTGGGCCGTTTTGAAATTAGGACTTACTCACTTAGACACTCACTGTAGTTACTCACTTTCTTCTTTTGCCTACCCATTGACTTGTACTATTAAAGGGAAATAAGAATTATTTTTCCTATGGATCTCCCTTGACCTACTTCTGAAGACAATGCGTTCCCAGGACGCCTCCGACATTTATTTTGTTTGGAGTGAATAACTTTCCCTGAGTGGCTTGATTTCGTAGCATGCCACTGACATAAATGCCTCTTCTTGATCAAGGGCCTCATCTACCTGGAGAGACAGCAGCAAGAGGAAGAGGATGGGACTGTGACGAGACGAAGAGGAGAGAGGGGGGACAACAAATTGAGGAGCGGAAGGGAGGGATTGGGAAAGAGGGGTGTAGAGGGAAACGCATTTAGCTCGGTTAAGTGTGACTGTCACACTTTACTGTATATTTAGCCTACATATACAGAGGGAGCTATTTTTGTGAGCCAAACCGAAAAAGACGAACTTGCTTCTTCTTTTCCATTTCATGGTCACTGCTCTGGGTTTCATACATGAAACAAGGATGGAATTAAGCTTGTTTTCTACAGTTTCATGATACCCTAGTATAAGTTGGAGAGGAGAGGAGAGGAGAGGAGAGGAGAGGAGACTAACCAAACATTGGTAACGTTCTCATTGCTGCTCACTCATGTTCACCACCATCATACCTTAATGGTGATCATTTTGCACTCCTCCTCTGTTCTCCGCCCACCGTTTTGTTTTGCATCTGCACTCCGTTCCCGCTTCTCTCACTTCTTTTTTTCTTTCTTTCTTCATCCCAACATGTCTCCTGTCTCCAAACTCCTACACTTCCCTGCCTCTTCTCGTTCAGCTCAGTCATTCCCTCCTCCATAAAGTAGTTGTAAGCACTTTCAAAAAAAAAAAAAAAAAAAAAGTCCTCAACATGAGGTATGAAGCAACACTGCCCCCCAAAGGCTGAAGGAATTTGGGAAAACTAGTGTTCAGGAAGATGGAGAAGTTCCACACCAGACCTCATTAATAATAATCTTATTATTAAACATTTAAAATAAGTCCCTAAATGGTTCAACTCTTTATCAATTTAATCCTTTTTTTGGAAATGTATCGCCCTTATATGTCTCCTAAACTCAAAAGTATAAAACTTTGGAAATGTCAGCAGCGTATATTACATATATCATATTTCTTGGAAGAGGATATTGTATGGTTTTGTGGTGGATTTACTTTAGCGACTGTGTCTTATTTCCTCCTGTATCAGCAGTGAGCTGCAGTGGCTCATCTGTTATGCTTCACATGTACACACTCGCTCAAATTCTCGCTCTGACTTTACTCCAGCAGACAGAATTTAGATTTGTGAATCAGTGGGGAAACACAATGCACACAATTTATTTGACAAAGAAACAGAATCAAGAAAACTTGTTAGATGGTGCTGCCTTTCTATCTATTTATTTTAATTGGAGAGTTTTTAAATGACCAGTCCAGGTATAATTGCAGTTAAAAAATGTCATTGGAAGCATGGATATATTGTTGGCAAAAGAAAAGGCTTTGATATGAAAAGAAACCATCTCCTGAATAGATTAATCTTTGTCCAATAAATCTTAAAGTCTCCATTCAGTATGTTCAGGCACGAGGAGCCACGATTAAAAGGAGCTTAAAGTTTGAGAAAGTCTCTTTCTTTTGTCATTAAATTTGCACTACAAAGTACATCCAATTTTCTGGCATTAATATGTGTTGATTCTGCAGCAACAGTCATTTGTGCTGTTGTTTATTTAGTCAGCCAGCAGACATGGCTCTGGGGCGGCTTTTCAGAACTATCTAAAAAGAGTTAAATCAACTCTGATGGATGAGCACTTACATAACCACTGGCACGGCGTTTACTTTTACTCTCTGAATGAAATTAACAGTGACGATTTTGCCGTGTACCAATCACTTTGTAAAGCACTTGTCATTTTTTTCCCTAAATGTTGGCGACATCTTTTTTGGGGAGCCAAATTGTTCACATCATGCAAACTAAAACAGGATGGATGCTGACAGGAGGAGAAACATTTGTGTCACAGATAATAAGCCACTGCAATAAAATCACAACCTGCTTTCAGGATTCTAATCCTCATGATTTTCTTAGATATCAATTTTAGAAGTGCCAGACACATGTTTCATGGAAACTCGGAGGTGTTTTTTTTTGTTTTTTTTGCACAGCAGTGTTTTGCAGTGCTGCATTGCAATCACAAACATCAGCATTTCCATTACCACTGCATAAAAATTACCATTTGGCCCCTCTGTGCAACGCAATGCTGTATACTTTACACGGAGGCTCGGTCACCTACAAGTCATTGATATTCAGTATTCAGAATGGTTTCTGAGCTGCATGCAGAGTTAGCACGCTCCTTTACTCCCCACAGTACAGCCATCAGCATCACCACACTCTCAGCCAGGAGGTTTTACTGGAATCTGTTGCAGCAGTGACACACACCTCAGCTGCAATTATCGAGATTTAACTGAACTTATTCATTCGCATTTATTTTGTCACATTTTCAACTGTAAAAATGACATATTGATTAACAATACACTCACCTGCCACTACATTAGGTAGACCTGTTCAACTGTCCATTAATGCAAATATCTACTCAGTAGAGGTGGGGGATAAAAATCTATACAGCATAGTATTGTGATATTTTGCGTGACAAGAGTATATCGATTCATGGCCGCCAAGTATCGATATTTAGTGCTCCGACATCAATATTTTCTTACTTTTAGGAATATCCTGGAGATATTGGTATCACATAAAACTAGTAGATCTAAGGAATCTTTCGGCACCATGTGCAACTCAGGATATCATCAGGATATCGTGTCTGGACGTTGTTGAAATAACGCTGCAAAATTAGGCTTTTTTATGTTTCATTCAAAAAAATTCAGAGCAGTGAAGCATAAAGTTGAGAAAAGTTTGAGAAAATGCTGCAATTGTTGTCCTCCATAAATGTTTGATATCAGTTTACCAAAAGTTTAATTTGACTTATTACTTTGTCAGTCTGTGGGTTTGACTCTCATTGTGGAGAAATAAAAATAAATAATAAAGAGTTAAATCGCAATATATTGTATCGCAATACATATCGCAAAATGCTTAAAAACGCAATAATATTGTATTGAGACTCAATAAATGAATAAAATCGTATCAGGAGGCCTCAGGTGATTCCCACCTCTACTAATTAGCCAATCACATTGCATTTAGGCCTGTAGACAGGCTGAAGTTCAAAGAGAGCATCAGAATGGGGAAGAAAGGTGATTTGGGTGACTTTGATCTTTGATCTGAAATTTCAGAAACTGCTGATCTACTGGGATTTTCTCACACAACCATCTCTAGGGTTTACAGAGAATGGTCTGAATAAGAGAAAATATCAAGTGAGCGGCAGTTTTCTGGGCCAAAATGCCTTGTTGATGCCAGAGGAGAATGGCCAGACTGGTTCAAGATGATAGAAAGGCAACTCTTACTCAAAAAAACAGTCTTTACAACCGAGGTCTGCAGAAGACCATCTCTGAACACACAACACGTCCAACCTTGAAGCAAATGGGCTACAGCAGCAGAAGACCACACTGGGTGCCACTTTTGTCAGCTAAGAACAGGGAACTGAGGCTACAATTTGCACAAGCTCACTAAAATTGGACAATAGAAGATTGGTAAAATGTTGCCTGGTCTGACGAGTCTCAATTTCTGCTGCGACATTCAGATGGTCAGGTCAGAATTTGGCGTAAAAAAACTGAAAGCATGGATCCATCCTGCCTTGTATCAATGGTTCAGGCTGGTGGTGGTGTAATGGGTCAGGGGATATTTTCTATGCACACTTTGGGCCCTTTAGCACCATCTGAGCATGATTGAAATACCAGCGCGTACCTGAGTATTGTTGTTGTTGCTGACCACGTCCATCCCTTTATGACCCCAGTGTGTCATCTTCTAATGGCTACTTCCAGCAGGATAAGCTTGCAGCTTGAGCCTCTTCCACACATTGTTTGCAGTGAATTACTGCTGTTAGGGGTTTTAACACATGCACTACATTTAGGAACATTTTTGTCTTGCACCTTTTCACACCTGCCATGGCAATCATGAGGAAGAGCATGTAGGTGTGACATCACATGTTGGGTTTTCAAATTATTAAAGCGGATTTGATCTGATGACTTACATCCAGCTCAACTCAGATCAACCTGTCAAACTAGGCAGCACTGATCAAATATGAATCAACATTCTGTTACACAATTGTTTGGCTGTAACTTGAGAAAGCTTGTGACCAGGTCGCCATGTTTTTCCTGCTTGAAAGCTCCAGTTGTGTGGGGGTCACATTTCATTCCTGTGATTGGTTGTGGGTCTATTCAGAGGCATTTTTGGTCTTTGCTCATCAATAAAGCCCCTTGCAAATCAAAAATGTACTGAGATGCTTTTGCGACTAACTCTGGTGATGGCAGGCTGTGGGAAAATGTAAAAATAGGCTCTTCCGGTCATTATGCCATAAATCATTTCATCTAATTTTGCAGGGAATTGGACCTGGTGACAGTCATTAAGAATAACTATAGAAACAGTCGATCTTTTTGCTAATAGTCTAGATTGCTTATAGGCCTATTGGTCATATGTAGGCACCATTTATAAATGTGGTCTGTTAATTACCAATAAAAAACCCTTGCTGCTGTGTGAAGAATCAATGTGTACAGCAACAAGAAGCTTTCAACAAACTGCAGTGAAAGTTTGATTTTATTAAAAAGGCAGAAGCTGTTATGTACCATTTCTTGATCTTTGTTGTACTTCACTTCACTGGCATAAGTTTCCACAGAATGTTTATTTGTCTGCTGTAATCCTAATGGCTGTGACTGATGGTGTGAGAAAAGATGAGAATGTCAAATGACTCATGATCATAAAGATGCAATGCTATGTGCATCATGAAACAGTGAGTAAGACTACCAATTAGTCAATCCAAATTAATCTTGCTACTGGCACTGGGTATTAAGTATCCCAGATCAAGTCCCATGAATTACTAATTTACATTTCTACTTGTGTTGCTTGTAAATCACAAGAACATTTGAATTTTACAATTCAATGGGTTTGGCAGTGATTTGTTTTCTGAGGAGGCAGTTCGAGCGAACAGGCACTCTGATTCATGATTGGACTTGCAAATGTAGACTCTGTTATGTGTAAAACAACCGCCAGCTAATGGTTGGTCATGGAAAACAATAAAACAGACACAAGGTTGTTGGATAAATACATGTTTGGCAGATCAAGGACAGCGACATAGCAGCGAGCAGACTCATACATATTCTGGATTATAGTGGGGTGATGATGCTAAATTACACATAAACAGTGAGAGGAAGCCTTGAAGAGCCAGACTATATAGCTCTATCTGTGAGGCAACTAATGATAGCTTTACCACTCAACTGGCTTCAGTTAGCTTTCACGACTGGTCCTATAGTTCCATCAGTACTCCAGCCTGATACATCTGCAGATATGAGTCAATTACAGACATATTAATATAAGATGGGTAGTGTAGTGGTTATACCCTCACAGCAAGAAGGTCGCGGTTTCGACTATGGCCTGCGGCTCTTCTGTATGGAGTTTGGATATTCTCTCCGTGTCAGCGTGGGTTCTCTCCGGGTACTCCGGCTTCCTCCCACAGTCCAAAAACATGCACTTAGGTTTAATTGGTGACTCTAAATTGCCCGTAGGTGTTTATGAGAGCGCGATTGTCTGTCTCTATGTGTCAGCCCTGTGATAGTCTGGCGACGTGTCCAGGGTGTAACCCGCCTCTCACCTAATGTCAGCTGGGATCGGCTCCAGCCCCCCCGCGAGCCGAGTGCGGATAAGTGGTTAAGGATAATTAATAAATGTATTATCAAGGGTATTTCAGAGACATTGCTGCTAGTCCATATTCTGTCAGCCTTACAGCACTGACAAGATTGTTTTTTAACTATAAAATATATGGATGCTATTAATGACCTTTTTTTTATGATGAACAGATCATGAAATCATTCTCTTGTAAAGCCTCAAATATCAACAATCGCCTCAAAAATTCTGTAAGGATCGGCCCTAGTTTACTCATTTTTATCAATACAGCTGCCAAGAAATGTGCCATTTATGTTTAATTGCCACTAAAAGTGTTATTATAGGCTTCAAAGAATGATTATTTTCATTCAAAATATTTCATGAATTTATTAATTGTGTGCTTGCATGAATAATAATGTAAAGAAATTATATTTAATGCTCAAATCTGTTGATTTGATAGAGTCGTATAAAAGTGAACTGACTCAGTAATCATAGCTACAGTACACAGCATTATCCACATCGAGAGTGTACTAACATTAGCTGCTGGTCATTCAGACCAAACTAGAAAAGTGTTGAGAATCTCCTGCATAGTAAGACTTGTCAATCCAAACTCCAAAACAAGCATTTTGAAAGTTGTTTGCTTGTCTATTTTGCAGACAGACCTGACAAAGCATGAATTCAGACTTTTTACACATCTGCATCATGCTGCAGTTATTTTGGCATATGTTATATCAGTTTATTGCAATTAATTCACAGCAAAATGTCTTTATTATTAAATTATATTCAAGTGATGAAGATACAAGACTGACTGAGTGAGTGAGAGGAGGCAGGGCTGTGTGGGCATGGCAGCAGTGTGTGTTAACTTGCTGTCAGAGAGGAGAGAGAGAGCAGAAATAGCAGCTGGTACCCGTGTATCAATACTGTCATACCTGCATTTTTACCACTTGCCCAATCGGAGTTGCTCGATTGCTTGATTAACGTGCCTGACATGGCATTTTACTTTCCCCAGACAATTGGGCAATCCTCATTGGTAAGCCCTGATGATGTAGCACACTTACTACCCCTGCTTTTGTGAGCAGACATGGTTTCTTAATGATTTGGGGTCATCTCAGCAGGGTGAGTATATACAGCATGTTTCCAAAGTAACTTCTGTGGCTAAAACAGCAAATGGAGAACTAGAGAAATGTCACAAGCCCTGTCAGTAGCAATGTGGCTTTACACTGTCCCCAGTGTATGCTCTCACCTCCTGAATACGTTGCTTGAGAGCTGAAGCCATCAATGAAGAGGCCTGTCATGTCATTTAATCTCATCTCACAACCATCTCTTCTGTCACAGCTGGTTGCAGCTACCCTCTTTCCTTTCTGTCCCTGTTAGGCACTGTACACTTCCAATAGTGTTCCAGTGTTTGTCTGCTAAACACTGATAGTAACCCTAATTACCTTCTCTCTCCAGACAACACAGACCTGTGTGCTGTGTCATCTGTTCTCTTTGTACATCTGCATGACCCCTGGAGGATTAGGAAGTGACCCCTGCTTCAACAGTGTCGCTGGAACGCTGCCTAATGAGACACACACACACACATGCAATGCGCTCTCACACAGAAAAAGAAATGGGGAATAATGAATATCATGCCAGCTGCACTGTAGACCCAACTATCCAATTACTGTCAGTGGTGAAGCTGTGTGTTGTAAACGATGCAGGTAAAGATGCTGGTAAGGGCTGAAAAAAATCTCTCAGTGGCTTTGAACATTAGTTAAAAAAGACAAACCATCTACTGTTATTGAAGAATGTATGAGGAGCATTTGAATTAAAAAATCAGTTGGCTCAGTCTTTGCTTTCTTACAGTAGCCAAAATAAGAGCAATGTTCAAGGTCAAATTTAATTAACTTTCTGTATTATGAAACAAAGTGTACAGATGTCTACACCTGTTAGGGCGGGACAAATTACACCTTTATCATTCTTACTGCTCGATGAAGATTTGTGACCTCATAAATTCCCTTCAAATCTCCCAGAGGTCTAATCAGTCAGAATAACTGAAAACACCTGTGTGGGTGTTCAGAGGCTTTAAAGGTGCAATGTGTAATATTGGGTAACATTTTCCAAAACAATAGAGGGCAGTATTTTACCTCCTGTCAACCAGATTGTGTACAATTAAAAAATGGGTAATACAACTCAGAAATGAACACCAATATGTCCCTTATTCTAAAAAAGTTGGGATGCTGTTCAAGAACTTGAATGCATTCTGTTTTTATTAAAGTTTTGCACACCGACCCATTTTTTTTTTTTTTTTCTCAAGGGTTGTGTGTTACAATATGAGTTTGTACAATCTAAACTACTTACTAAAAGCAGAGCAAAAACATGTAAAATTAGCCCAAACTGCTGAAACTCTGAGAGGTCAATATAACACGGATATGTGTTATATTGTATGTTATTATATGTGTGGAGTCTGTCCATAGTTTCCCAATTTTAACAAGTCTATAGTACCAAGGAAATAGCCATATCGAAACCATAAATCAATGCCATTTTGAATGTTTTTCAGTAGAGTTTGCATTGTCATTTGTGGCACTAAATATCAAATGTTAGACGTTACTTGCCTCAATGACTTTACTTGCCAAGACTGGTTTCCAATGTTTGCTCTTGCTTTGCCTCTTCTTATATCACTTGTTTTCACTGCTGCTGAACATGGTTTCTTTCCAAGAGTGGGTGGTATTACAAGAGAGGATGGGCCAAGGCTAGCTGGTTAGTATGCTAATATCAGTAGCAATCTCTGCAAACAACAAATAGACGTGTTTGACATATTGTCAAAACTGTCACTTCTTCACATTATAATTGATAATATCAGTTTATTTTTAGATTGTTATAAACTGAAATTATGGCCATATTTTATACATTGCAGACAGTCATGACCTCTGGCAACTGAAAAGTAACTAACCACGCGCAGCACGGCACAAAGCCAGGTCTCTGGTCCTTGATTTGGTGCCAAACACGACAGAACCAATGAAACAGTCATCTAAAGGACAAGGGGAGAGAGGTGAAATGCGAGTCGGCTGAATATAAGTTCAGCTCTTTTATATCACCAAAAAGACGTTTCTGTTTTGTGTGATAGTGATGGTTTGTGTCAGAGATGATAAGCAGAAGGAACAGGGGGCATGGCAGAGATTTGGGGTGTTGAGGCAGAACACAATGGGATATGGATAAGAACAGAACAAATGGAGGATATCAAAATGAAATGAGTAATTACAGCCAAAGATTAGAAGAATGGCATTAAAAAAAAGAATAATTACAGTATCTTCAAAGACTAATTCATGAGTTAGGAGTGGAATTTAGGAGTGTGTTGTTGGATAATCACATAATCAGGCACAATTTGATTAAACAGGATTCAATTCAGTTCAATATTTCTGTCCACAAGGGAATACCCTCCTTATAGCCAGAAGCATGAAAAAAATACAAACAAATATGGATACACACGCTCAGCTCTTCTACTAACGTATTTCTTTATTTGCAGACATTTAGAATGTTTGGTAAATGCTGGAAGTTGTTACGAGGGAGATCTGAGCACCAGAATGACCTAGTTATGTTGATCTACGACATTAACTGACATTATTTAACAACATTGTCAAATTTTGCTTCGACATGGGACACAAACCCTTGTCTCTTGGGTGAAAGTCCTGGCTTTGTTAAATGGGCTGATAACAACCTACTGGCCAACCAGCAGGTGGAGCACGCCTACTCGCCCATACTGTCCTACAAAAACTAACTGCAGTAGCTACATTTTTGGTGAAAAATTGAGTTATAACTAAAAATGAACTCCTTGTCTGTTTTATCTTGTGACAAAGTTTTAGATTTCAATTTTGCTTAATTTCATAGAAATAATATTAAAAATGCAGTAATGCAATTCAAAACCAAAGCAGTCGGCTTTGACTGTGATACAGTGTAGCCTTGTATTTCTTCAATGTGTTGAATAGTGAAGACAAGAATAATTGAAATTACAAGTTTATTTCATATGGAAATGATTATCTAGATAGTGATGAAGTAAAAAAGTGAGAAGTCTAAAATACACAAATATTTGCATAGAGTTGTTAAACACTTTTAAATCCACTTATAACGAAATCAATTTGAAAATGTTTATTCAATGAAAACAAAAATTAAAAGCTGAAAGAAGACAACAACATTGTAGTTACTGCACTCTGTTTTTACATTACTATAAGAACATTTTACAGCAATACAAAGCCAGAGTGCAGTAACTAAATTTTTGGGGTCAAAGGTAAAATAAATTATCATTATTAAATAATAAATTATCTAACCCTAACCTACCTATAACCCATTTGGCTGGCCAGTTAAAAAAACGTTAAAAAAAAATAAAATAAAAAAAAACAACAAACAAACTATAAAGCATTTTTTCTCAGTTTTACCCTTTGCGTAGTTATTGCAGTTAGGCTTTGTAGGGCAGGATAATTATGGGCTGATAACGTCCATTCAATCGCCTGATAACATTCTAATCTGGTGTTTCAAGTTGAGTATTTGAAAGCTAGAGAAAATACCGAATAGAATGGAGAAACAATTAAGTATATTCAGCAGTCGGATAATGTGCATGTGAAAATGTCTGTTTACCGTTCACATCATTAAATATGCAATGCAGTATGTCCTCATTTTATTGGTCTCTTGAATTCTGCCCATTTTCTCCTGAAGGATTAGAGCACAGGGAGTTTATTTTACCCTTTTAACAAGGAAAGGCTGCTGAGGTCACATTCCTATTTGCAGAAGAAACCTGAGGGAGAAGCTGCATGTGAAGGAATGGTAACACTAATTCTCACACACACACACACACACACACCTGGGAGCTGCCCGGTGTTATCACAGCATTATGCTGCAGTTCCGCAGAAGAACTGAGGGCTCTAAATGCATCTTCACAGTGAGAAAAATGTATCTGTATCAGATCTCAGGGCTTGTCTTGACAATTTAAAATCAACCACATGAAAGTCCATTCAAAACAGACCCCAGATCTGCATCTGTGATCAGCTCTGTCTCTGAAGCCACTGAGCAGCTTTTAAGTGCTTTCAGTGATGCTCATTCAGAATTGCTATACATCCTTCACAGGACTGCAGTCTCATAGTTACACCAGAACCTACCACAATGACATTATCTATGAGATTTACGATCTTGGTCAATGATCCTAAAATACAGTTAAGAGCCTTAATAAATATACTTCGCTCTGTTGAACCCAGGACGTGTCCAAGAACTGCTGTTACCAATAGAGACATTTGTTCTAAAGGACATACAGAAGTCAAAGAAAGTCCACTTTCTCTCATTTTCACCCTTTAAACTTAAACTGATTTTCCCTCCATTTAGTTTGGAACTCCTCTGGAGTGTGTCCTTGTTTTCATATTCATGCTTTTCCTTTCAATCCAATGACAATCTGCTAGAAGGGCATCTCTGATGCATTACTTGTTTGGAATAAATCAAATCTGCAAAAAGCTAAAATAACTTTAAGGCTATCAACTTGATGGAGTCTGGGACTGTGAAAAGTGCCTCTGGCAAAGTTTGCCTGGGTTCTTGACACTTCAGAGAGTCAGACAGAGCTGCTCATGTATTCACAAAACAGTAAAAGATTGACCATTAATGGCACTACATAAAGGAGGAATGGATGGTTTTCATCCTAGACACAGGGCAAAAGCTGCAGTCAGTTGAGTGATCTCTGTCGGTCTTAGTGATTTTAATGTCTATCCACTGTAAAACTGCTGACTATGTACAGGTCTCTGTACTTTTCATTAGGCTATATTGTAAAAAATTGATCCACATAAATATAGTTCAAGTGGCTTAGAACTTAGCTTCCACAATATTTAGTTTGAACTCAGTTGGTTAGCCAGACGCTATATTAAATGTTGGCATTGTGCATTTTGGCAAACTGTAGATTTTTTTGAATATCTACATTTTTGAAACCCCAAATATGTTTAATTTGAAGATTTCTGAACTGCTACCACTTATTATTGTGAAATGTGACAACCACTTATTTAAACACATTATAACCACAATACATTGTAAACATGGACGATCACTGTTTTCAAGATGTGATGTCGCGGTTTGAAACACTTTGATCAAGGTTAAGTACCAAAACCACCTGGTTAAGGTTTGGTAAAAAAAATAACAGGGTTAGGCTCAAAACTAGAATCACCACCTCGCAGTTGAAAACCTCCCCAAAGGTTCCAAGTGGGTGTTTGTGTCAAATCTGAAGAAAGTCCCTCAAAGTATTCCTGAGATATCGTGTTCATGAGGATGAGAATAGAATGAGATAACCTTTACGATCAAATCTAATGAAATCGGTTCATCCTTGAGTCCAAGTGGATGTGATGACATCAATTTGAAGAAATCCCTTCCAGGCAGAGGCAAAAAACACTAATTCAAAACTTACTTTTCAACAACGGGAAACAAAAACACAACTTCCTGAAAAAACTTTGCACAACGGAAGATAAACACCGCTCTCCCGGTTCAAAGTCCTGGGTTTGTTGGACCCATTCTCTATTCCGCCCACCAGGCGACTACCACATGCAGCATTTAACATCACATTGCTTTGTCACCAGAAAAAAAAAGGTTGCAGATTAACATATCTGTCGTTTGCAGACACGTACAATGCCAACATTTCTTGCTGGCAACTGGGCTGATCCTCCACATGAAGTATCTACTTAAGTGTAAGTTGTGACCATAAAACAAAATGGTTCCACAATAAGCCGCATCCCTTATGTTCAGAAGAAACTGTGGAGGCAAGAAGAAGCTTGGCAGGCTAATGAGCAGAGACGGCAAGACAGACAGAAGAGAAAGAAGGAGGGTACTTTGATGGGATGAAATGAGATGATAATTAAAGGCTTTACAGTAGACATGTGGTGGGAGAGGTGGATGAAAAGAAGCAGAGCAATAACAGATCTCTGGGGAGAAGAACTCGTATAAAGGAGCAGTGACGCTAATGAAGGAGGGAGTTAGAAAGATGACCAACACAATGACAGGAAAGCAATGTGGAAGGAGTAGAATTTAGACTAGAAGTTTTAGAATAGATCATTTTTTTTGTTTCAAATGCCAATCTGCTCTACATTTGGCATCTGTGGCTTACTGAAGATCTTCCATTTCATTGGACTTCCATCATTTCATTCATCATTTCACATGGTCTGATGATCATGATTTCATGATTAAATGGAATATATGATAAGCGTATATCATAGCTGAAAAATGAAGGCTGAGATACTGTAGCAGCAGCTTGTCAGCAGTCAACAACAAGGTGAGAATATTGAACCAACCAGACTTGGTTCTGTTGGACACATTTTCATTTTCCTCCCAGATTCAATTTAATCTAAAATCTCATTGCAGGCTTTTGTTCCAAACAGGTCATTTTTTAATACTCCATAAAAACTGTGAAAAGGCGTTTAGTCAAACTGCGCTTGACTGTATTTACCTGCCATCCATCTATTTAAGATTAGACAGAGCCTTTGAAAATGAAGAGGATAAAATATGATACCTTTTGTGAGAAAAGCGAGTCAACAAAAAAAACAAAGAAAGTTTGGAAAAAATAAGCTCTGACAGATCATTCAAGAGTGCTTGGAAAATCTTTAAATGTGTTGTGTTGTTTCTTTTACAAAGCGGTTGATTCTCCTTTCTGCTTTTGATCAGCCTCTCTGTATTCTGGTAGCTGCGGGAAAGGAAACCAACAAAGGGCATCAGTCCATCACAGAGATGAGAGGTGACCTTGCTACGATGGAAAAGATCTGCAATTCCCGTTGGTTAAAGTAACATTTCTCCCTCCAACAAAACAACACAAGAATGTAAATGCAGATGTCCTTTTAAAGAGCAAGAAGTACTGATACAGGAAAAACGTATAGAAAAAAATTGAGGAATGTGCACTGCATCAGAATAAGACATGGGGGAAACGAGAAAATACAGCAAACCTTTGGTGAATCAAGCTCTCCATCTCTACTCATTTCTCACTGATAATTGTATCAAATGTGTAAAAAAGCCTTGGTTTTAGCCGTGTCAGCTACAGTGTTCCTGTTTCTAGGGCTGCCCTCTCTTAGCCAGTTAGAAAACCAATCAATCGTCAGTTCATGTCACATTTTTAAGTGTGAACTGCTTTGAACTGTAAAGCTGAGACTGACCAACGCACAATTAGCAATGTTTCATGCACCAGACAAACTGAACTTGCTGAAAGTAGATTACTCGTACATGAAGTAAATAAAACACACCACCATCTAGCAGAATAAAAAATGTATTGTATTATTTAATTACCCCCAAAATGAACTTGTTTTTCCAATGTTAATAATTTATATAATTAATAGCAATACTTGAATTGATTCAATTAGTGCAGTGCCCATAAGAAGTATGTATTCTTATAGTGGGAGATTACGTCGATTTTTCATTTATGGCCAAATTGGGTTGTGTGTGAAAGTGGGATGTACAATGAGGTGTAATACTCTTGCGTGTTAATATACAAAGTGTATATTTGGAAATACTTGGATGTACATTGAGATATAAAGAGACACAGAAATAGTTATTTTAAGAAAAAGAAACTTAATCATTCAACATGGTTGGACATATATACAGACACAGATATAGGAGAGCATAAGTTTACATGCAGCACAAACAGATGGATGTGAATAATGTGAGTAAGGGTTATTAGGTTTGTTGATGCAGACCACTACAACATCTGCAACTCCATAAAACACTTACTTTTCATAAGGTTTCACCATCCAGCACATACACATTGAATATTGATATTCGCTGGAAACTATTTTTGGATAATCAAACCTTGTAGCGCACTTTAAAACTCAGAAAGATAGGTAGGCTAAATAGACTTACAGATGAGATGGGTCAGGAGTGGAAATCCAGAGAGAATTGTGTTGCTGACCAGGTGTAGGCCTATCACACAATGGGGCGGGGCTCCCCTAAAAGGCGTCCGATCGGAAACAGTGCAATGCTGCAACACGTCCTACGTAAATATTGATATTTTGAAAAAATAATTCAAAAATCTTCAAAATCAAGGATGCACACCTTCGTGCCATTCGCAAGCCACATACAAAATCTTAGGTCAGTCTGACTAACGGTCAGCGAGATATGCCCTAGACACACACACACACACACACAAAATATCATGATACTTTGCCATATAATTTTTTACCCACTCACATCAGAAAATGCAAGTAAATTGAAAGAGTCATCATTTAAAATGCATAAATTGGATGCACATGCCACTCACAATATACAGACAAAAGAAGTGTAGCAATCTAGGGAGTGAATGTGGTAACTGCAGAGAGGTGACACATTTTGAAATATCACAATGAGACAACTCTGACCTTATCATTCACTGCAGGCCCTCTGCACTGTCTATTCAGTTCATTTACAGCAACACACCCTTTCCAGTGTATTCATTCTCCATATCAGTGTCATGATTCTAATAAAAAATGCTAAGGGTGCAACTATTTTGCTATTCTGTTGTCCTTGAAATCCCAGAATGCATCATGTTGAAGAAAGTTAACAGCTCACACACACGACACCTCTATCATGGTTTGGTCATGTTATAAATTATTCTCACTAACTGTGAGCTGCAGGGAAGCTCTGTTGTTTCAAACAAAGCCATCCAGAGGCTCTGTAATGGAGCTGTTCATTATTAAACAAAAGCTTAAATGGAACATGCATTAGGGGAAACGGAGACACTCACTGTGTCAACCAATCACACAGAAGAGGAGCTGAGACTTATTATGTGTCAGTCCGGTCGCATTCAGTACCCAAGGCTTTTGTGGAATTTGTCTCTTCAGCGAATGGAAATAAAAGTGAATCACAAAAGTTTTTCGATGACCACATTCTGTTCCTTTGGTTCTCCAGCAGTGTTATCCACTGTTCTTGTAGTCTGCTGATACACTTGGCCTGGAGGACACTCACTGCTTTTGAAAAGTTTAAATTTTTCACAATAAAAGTGGCCGAAACTTCTCCACTGAAAGCAGTCCCTCGAGTAATTTCATCCATGGTTGCTGGTAAAAAAAAAAAAAAAAAAAAAAAACTTTAGCGATATACTCTCTAGAAAGTAGGCCAACTTTAATTGAATCACAGAAACAGGAAAAAGGTTTTTAATTTCTTAATCTTGAGGCAAAGCATGAACAGTGCAAATTATTTAATTAGCAATGACTGCCGTGGTGAAGGATGCATACATGACTTGCTTAATAATTTTGATTTACCTCAATGGCAAGCCAGGAGTTGGCTCTGAATAGTTGCTTTTCTCTGTCTCTTCTGAAAATAGCACCCAGGCTGAGCTAATTTATTTTTTGACTGGGCCTATGTGAGAGCCAGATGTAACGAGAGAGAGAGCTATAGTGACATGTAACATCGTTGCCATGGCACTCCAGATAAGGGAGCAGGGAAGGAAATTATTTATTTTCCATTTTCAGCTTGAAAGTTAACTTTTCAATCCAGATTTTGTGAAATGGCATTAAAAATTAGAGTGACTTTAACTGACTTCTGCAGCTCTCTAGGCGTTTCATTTTAACTGCACATAGATGCCTTTCCAGCCATGCAGGAGGTCAGTCAATTCACAGTTTATGTCAGTGGGTGGGACCAGAGTTATAAAGGTTACTTGTAAAGTCATCAGGGGTGAAATGCACTTAATAACTACTGGTACCATCCTTTAATATTAAAAACTCCATCAAAGCCATGTTATTATGAACTAATTAATGCACATCTTGCTACCCAGCATGGAAAAACAAGGTTATGATATCAAAATCAGCATTCAAGTGAATGTTTTAATCTTATAATGCTCTATTTTCTATCCTCAAAGCAAGAAAAACTGCTGGATTTCATGATGGTAAAGGTTAAGCTTTATTATGTGTACTCGTATGTATTATTATATATGTGCATTGTAAATGCTAATATAAAAGTAAACATTAAATGGGCACCATATTCTTCCAGATTACCCTTTAGCCTCATATTAAAAAGGTCTCACCCACACACACAGCGATATTTGTGCAAGACAGTAAATCCCAGCGCCCTGCTAATGTATGGCTATGAACTTTACTTTATGGATTTGACTTTACCCACTGTGCATAGTGAATCACGTCTTACTCCACAGTCTTACGACGCATTAGCATATGTAGGTGATATGACAACCGAGGCACGTCACCTAAGGCAGTGAGAGATGAGGGCAACGTTAATGAGTACAAAAAGTAGCCAGTGCACTGTTGCTGGTAATGTTTCCCATCTGTATTCCCCTGCACATCATCACCCCCAGTTCATATCTCTCACGCGCAGTTATTCCCCAGGCAGCAGAAGATCAAATCCTGCTGTGGCAGTGATGGATTACACAGAAAATGCTTACAAATTTGCTCAGTAATGACAAAAGAGATCTGAGCTGAGATATGAATTATAAACTCATAACAAGGTATAAGCACAACACTGGATAGAGTTACTAAAAATAATGGCGCTGCCCTTAAAATACCCCAAATCTGTTTTTTCTGCCAGTTCTCCCCCCACATGGATATTTGGCCTCGTCTGCCACTGACTTCTGAGCTGTCCATGCAGGCCGCACAAGAAGGAAGAAATCTTGGCATTACACAGCCAAACCAAACTGAAGGGAGCTGAGCCTAAGCCGGAAGCACAAGTACAACTCTCTTAAACAAATTAAGTATTGAGCATTGCTGATTCAGCCAATTTTCAAAACTCAGGGTTTGCCAACAAAGCTGCTGAGAAACACTTTGAAGCAGGATTTTCACTCTACCCCTTGTAAAACTCTGACGGGAAAAGTAACTAAGGCTAAATCTGGTGAAGAAAAACTCATATCCTTCTGAAAGCAAGGGACACAGGAGTCTGTAAAAGGGCAGGATTTCACCAAAATTAAATAAAGCGGCTAGTGACAAGATGTTTAAATGTCAAGACTGATCCCCAAGGTGCTCTTTAGCAGCCGACTTCAGCTGATCCAGTGCAGTTGCTGTGCAGTGTTTCTCCTATTTGTTGAGTGCTTTGGAGCTGTGGATGGGCCAAAAGACTCATTCTACCACCTGCCACCACACTGAACTCCGTTCTCAAATTTAGCACTTTAAAGTTTCTTTAAATATTTATCAGTTAGGCCTGCTTTCCAAATATTTATCAGCTCCTTTCTGAAATCCACATGAACCACTCTTTACATCAGCATATGTTAGATGCACCGCACAGCACAAATTTTAAAAGAAAATATGTCACTTTTAAAACTGGTTTGCTTGGTACTTCCTGTTATTTCCTTCCAAAGTGTTCAAAATATTACTTTGGCCAATGTCACATCTACTAACATGGAGTGGGCGGATTATATGATCTATACTGCAGCCAGCCACTGGTGGGGATATCGATGTTTTCAGGCTTCAGTCAATCTGTGTGACTGACACGTTATTATAGATTCCACTGCAGTTCACAACAAGACCGACAGCGCTATGATTGGTCAGGACTGTGTCTTACATCCCTGTTGCTTAACGTTAAAAAGTATGTAGGGCTAGTTTTACAACTGATTGGTTAGCTCAGGTTGGAAGTCATGGCGCAGTCAAACCCGGGACATTGGGTTTCGACTCTTTATTGTATGGTGTTCAATTTAGAACAAGAACATGTAGGTTTAACCAAGTGGCTAAGTTAAACATTCAATTATCATTAACTTTGAATGCTACTATTGTGTTTTGCTATCTTCTTATAGACCCAATGCTGCAATATGACACTGTTTGACACAGAAAGTAAAGCATCGTGCTGACCAATCCCATCGTCGCAGGTCGTGTCTTGTTGTTAACTGTATTGGGATCCATAATTATGCTAACTGGCTAGCACTAACATGTCACCAGCAGACTAGCATGCACGCATCCCATTTATAAAAGTTCAACAACAAGCCCTGGCAACACAAAACATACTGCCTTTACATTTTTTACAAGTAAGTTAACACAAGAAAATGTTATATTTTGATTGGCAGTATTGTGGCAAGGTTAGTTTTTTGTGGAAATGTGTGTAAAAGGTGCAAAAAGCCTCATACAGTAGTGTAAACACAGGCTTATATACTCTATGCAGAAGCCTTTTAAAGTCAGTTGAATGTCTTTTCTTGAAATATCCAAAGTTTTGGATGGCTTACAAGACATTCGGTATTTAAATAAGCAACACCTATTGACACAACATTTATTTTAATTAGTGATGCACCCTTTAAAGAGGGTAGCAGACATTATCCCGAAGCCACGAATCGAGTTCTCTCCCTCTCACAGTCAACAGCGTGTTTGTAATCCTGTTTATAACACACACATGCACTGTCAGGCAAAGCTAAGAAGACAGCAAGTCAGAGATGCACACAGACACAGACACACACACACACACACACAAACACACACACATACAGCTGCTTATGCAAGCTGCAAGGTAAGCAGTGTACTTTAAGCTAAAATTGCCTCCGCTATACACTTGCAAAAAGTTGGCAAGAGCATGGTGTTCAAGAAAGGGAAAGGAAGAGAGCAGAGAGAGAGATGCACGGATGAAAGGATCAAGGAGGGCGAAGGAGAAAGAGGTGGGAGGAGAGGGGTGTGGGTAACTCAACAAATTGGATATCAAATTAGATTATGAGGTTGGACATGTCTTGTGGTGCACTTGGGCCTTCTCGCTTTGTCCCGCTCTCTATCTGTTTCTACCCCTGTCACACCTGACTAAGAGACAATAATGTGAGAGGATAGTGTGCATTTGGCCACAGTGAACCGCTTTATCCTTGGCCACCTTGCACTTTGCACACAAATACACATACAAAGAAGCATGCACACTGCTTGCTGTGTGTCAGCTCCACTAAGGCAAGAACGATTGACTTGCAAAACCATCTCTTACTGCCATTCTGTTATGTCTCACTTTGAATGTTGTGCCTGACCCAACAACACAGAAAATATATATATATTGCATCCAAACACATACAATAATTTAAAAACCTTTGATACAATTTGAAATACAAGGGTTCTGCTGAAAATACTTCAGTTGAGGGAGTAGGTGGTAGCTCATTGTAGAAAACTCTGCTCCGACAGAAAACACAACATAACAGGCTTTTTTTGTTGCCACCATTCATGTTCTTTTGTCAGAGTGGGTTGCTGCTTCGTTTCACAGAGGCAGAGTTCAGTGGGAGGTTGTTGGTTTTATAAGCAGATGTGAACATACACAAAGGCTTCTTCAAAAAAGATGCTTGTTTTTGAGTGAAACTAGCAGCCTGTCTGTCAGATTTGGATCGACTGGCTGAGATTGCGCTGAACAAGCGACAGAGAAAACTCCACATACAGTGTCAAACAAAACTTTGAATGTTAATACAGTGGCCACCAGAGTGGGAAAGGGCAAAGAGAGATCAGGGCTGCAGCGAGAAATATGTGGAATAGTGAAATCAATCGGGCTGAACAGAGCAAAGATAAGGTCGATAACGACGCATCTGTATTCTCACAAGGAGCCCTCTCACAAAGCTCTATAGCAGCATTTATCAACCTTTACTGGACCATGACCCAGGCTTTAGCACCCATAATTCTCCTGATTGCAGCAATTAACTGTGAAATTGAGTATGGCATTATAAGAGCTGTGCATTGTATGAAAATGATTATGGATTTCAAACCATTGTAAAATCTAAATAATCATTAGAAAACTCAACCAGTATGACAAGCAACCATATTTAGGGTTTGAAACCAAATATGGTTGCTTGTTATACAAGTTTTGCCACTCCATCATCATGATCAAATCCAGGAAAATAATACTTAGAGCGTCTAACGAAACAGTACTTCACACTTTTGCTCTGCAGAATTTCCCTTTGACCCCTTTTCCTTTGAGCCAGGACATCCAGATAAACAGAAGAATGTTGAATGTCAATGTTTCCCAAAATCATTTTTTCTCAGCCTCTGTAGCAGATAGACATGAAATAAAAAATGTCAAGGTCATTGTTTGTTTACAGTGTACGCAGTTAGTGTACGTCATCATTCTACTGTAACTACAGATGTCAACTAGCAGGTCTGTGGGCATGTAGTAGTCTGAGTCATCATCAGATTCATCGTCAATAATACTGTAGTCGGCCTCTATGACGCTCCTCTCGCTCAGGTCATTGATGTGAGGGCATGTTTTGGATGATCTCGTCTCTGTTCAATATTATTGCTGTCAAGTCTTCCATGTAAAGGTGTGGAAGAACATAGTCCACACTTGTATTTCAGTAAATCCCAATGCATTTCAACGGTTCTTAAAAAATGACAAGATCATCCAAAACACACTGAAGTAGCGTCTACCAACTTAAAGTTAGAAGAGTGCATACGACTCTCCCAGTCTTAAAGGTATACACACAAATGCTGCATCCAATCTAAATGTGTTCATGGTAAAACAATAACTTTCCTCATAGCAAATTGCTAATTAGTGTGCCTCAACATGGCTTTGCACTCCACAACAGAAGCTAACCGAAAGCATGGCGCAGAAACAATGCAACCTCCCCACTGGGACGAGGGTAGAATGCTTAGTGCTCTATCACAAAAGACTATGACCTTCCAGTGCTCTTAAGAATCAAGGATTTTCAAATGAAGGATGATGAAGGATGATGTCACAGACACCCTCTTATCATTATTCCATTGGGATGAAGTGGCAGGGCATGCAGATCACTCATTGTTATAGCCAAAGTCAAAGAAAGCAGCAACCCTCTGCTAGAAGTGAGTGGAGTTTTAAAGAACCAAACATGATCGCCACCAAGGAACCACTGGACTTACTGTCCTGCTTATACCCTGCAGTAAACCAATCACTCTCACTCTGGCACACACACACACACACACACACACACACACACACACACAATAATAGGGGATTCAACACAACAGATCAATGCCTTTTTCTTTAACCCCACTTGTGTGTGTCCCTCTCAGGATTCAAGCACCTAAAGGCAATCCCAGACTAACCATTGTGCCTATTGCACGCTTAAATGTGCAACCTGCAGGAATGCTCCCTTGCACTCAGAAAATGTCTATAAATTATATTTTATGCCTTGAGGACAGGAAGAAGACAGAAACACCAGAAGAAGTTCATGCTGGATGTGGTCACTACAGGGATACCAAAGCTCATAATAGCCCTTTTGGCAACTAAAACTTCAGTCACAGAGTTTGTGATTCTAAGGAGTAATGAAAACTGGCTTTGCTGATATAACCACACTTTATGTACCCTACAGCAGATGGTTGGAACAACAAGGAGGGTCAGGAGAACGATGATGAATACTAATGGACTCAACAGTGAGTTTACCATATTGAAGTGTTAAATCCTGCGTTGCTGACTAAAGGAAGGGCCAAGATTTCCTAAGTATCAGTTTCACACCAAGCTACAATCCTCATTTGATTAAAAAAGTTATACCTTTTTTTCATATTAGACAGTTGCCTTAGGGTATCATTCCAATTTTTCATTAGTTCGTCAATCAAATTGTTCCTTTTGACTACACTTAATTATTTTCTTTTTCTGTTTAAATTAATGTTTTGTTTTGTTTTAATAGCAGTGTATTTGGGTCCTGGAGGGCCCAAGTCAAAGGCATTCCATTTGAATAGACAGAATAGAATAAATAGATAAAATGTTTGCCATGGGTCCAAATCAGCCTGTCAAAAACGTGAATATAGGTTGTGTGTACAGGCAGAAAAAAATAAGCTATGTCTCCGTATTTCACCGTTGCATCCCATGTGAAAACAAAGGTAAGCCTTTTTTAACTTAAGTTACGTGAAACACGTTTTTGAACGTAACTTACTTTTTTACGTAACTTGCAGTTATGTGACCCTTGTAACTTCTTCACTTCCGGCATTTACGTACATTTATTTACCGTTTAAACTGTCTTTTATAACAACTTACCAGGAAGTTTATTGCCCTAAACCTTGGGTCAGTGGTTTAACAACATAAATCCACAGAAACTGCAGCCTTTTTTACAACCGCGGACCATACGTGTGTGCTATTTTTAGACCGCGCCGTTGTACCACGAGCCGCGTTACTTACCTACATGCCGTAATTTGTGGTACTGAAACACGGCCGCTTCTGCCGTTTATGTTGAAGACCTTGTTGGTCCAAAATCAAAGTATTTCTATCACACATCCAGTGGAGTAGGGGCACTCTGTCAGGCATTTTGAAAGAGACATACACAGAAGATATGAATTTCCTCACGTGCAAATTAACCAACTTTCCTTAAATGATGTTCTAAAATTGTGTTTTTTCTTTTCTTCATGTGACATTATTTACACAACTAATAGAGTTAGAAGAAGAAGAAGAAGAAGAATGAGAAGCTAAATATATTATACTACGATTGCTGTTTTTAACAGCAGTTGGTTTTTGGCGTCCCGAGGGATGAACACCAGTCGTCCTTGTATGTGAAAGTGGCTGTACGGAAAATTCAGAGCATATCGAATGCCTTTACACGGCTGTCGGCTAATGGTGCGAAATCGACAGCTAACAGTTCTAAAAATGTCAACAGTGGGGACAGAGTTAACTAATTGATCTATGGGGAGTGGGCAGCCATTATGCTTCTGTGACAATGTCATGGGCCGGTGAGGGTTAAATCACGGTTAAGCACAACTCCACCCCAAATAATGCAGCCGTTGACTAAGGCTGACATTCTGTTATTGGTCTCCAATCCCAGTGGAGCCGGGGTTGGCACAAAGACATGCCAGATAGCAAGGGTGACTTTTAAGCATAAACACTGTTTGCTAGGGCAAAACTTTCCACACTGTTGGAAAGTTTCATATAAATGAGGTGCATCAAGCATTTTCAATCAAACTGCTTGACGCGAAGGTTGTAAGTTGCCTTAGGCAAAGACGCTTTTAGAGCAGTATTTCAAAGCCAGGCGTTTTGGCTTCTACTTCTCAGGCAGACGGACCTGTTTACTCAACAGAAACATTGTTTAATATGGGAAAATTACAAATAGGTTGATGTATCTGTCATGTAAAAGTAGATGAGGGACTCTAATCAGATGTTAAGTAGTAACGTACATTACACAAGGGTGTACGATGCAAAAATCTCCCCGCACTTGTCAGGCTGCTCTGCAAAAAGCAATCACTGTAATAGCTTCATTGTTGTTCATTCACCATCACTGCTTAATTACTACCAAAGAAGAATCTGTTCTCTCGTTTCTGACCTGAAATGCAGAGCGCCTATCCAGACATCTCAAAATGTTTTCTCTAATCTCACTTCTACCGATTCACCCAACTGAATAAATTGGTGATGAATCAAGTGATTTTCTAAAAGAAAGATAATCTCATGCCGATGTCTTCCTGTCTTCCTGTGATGCACCCAGGACCCCGATCTCCACAACAAACACTGTCTACCTTTTCCTGTTCTTTTTGATGCGACTGCCAAGACAATCACAGAGCATGCAGTCGCTAAGAGAAATAAAATGCTTTCCATGCCAAATAAGACTCTGGCGGATGAAAGTAGCCTCACAGGTAGAAATGAAACCCCCATGACAGATATACACAGACAGACAAACGCAATTGTTCTCCTGATGACACACTCTCTCCCTCAGTCCCATCCACACACACACACACACATAGTGATTGAGCCAGAGAGACACAGGAGGGACTTGCCCAAATGAGCTGCATGTGAAAGATGAGTGTTGAGTGTAATCCCTGCAGAAGGCAAATAGACTTTGGAGGTTTTTATATAGAAGCCAGGCAGCAGAGCTGGGACTGTCACCTCCTGCTGTGGCTTTGAAGACTGGGGTTGGAGAGCACAGAGCCAGATAGGATGGGGAGAACAGGGAGCAAGCATCTGTTTTCTGGCTTGGTCGGTCGGGATGTTTTATCTGTCTGTCTGCCTGCCTGGCTTCTCAGTCTGTACATTTCTTTCCCCCCCTTTCTGTCTTGTCCTATTTTCCTCTGTGTCTTTCTCTGTATTGTTCTCCGTCTCTGACTGACTTTTTCTCTATGAAGATGACATGAATCTTTAATGATCCTCTGTGGAAACTTTTCCAGAAGCAAAAGTCGTGGAAAAAAGCGAGAGGGGGGGTATAAACATGAAAATACGGTAAAAGGGATTGAGATTATATAAAGTTATCAGAGCTGTCAAAGGGAAAGCTTGTAAATCAAAAAATGTTATTCCAAAACTTGTCGAGAACTAGAAAACCACACATGATGCCATGCTACGGCTGGGTATCGGCACTCCATACCACATAACAAAGTAGCACGTAGTTTGAAACTTCTCCAGTCAAATGAGGACTGCATTTCTCCATTTTTGTACCCACATCTGGAAAAAAAGAAAATAAAAGACTACATGTATGGTTTTGCATCATGTTTTTGGCCTACTACTACTGCTGCAGCAGCAACAACAGTTGGCAGCTCAGCGTACTGTGTTTGTGTTAAAGATAATTTCAATGGGGAGGAGTGGTGGTGGCATTCAAAACAGATTTTACACATCTGGATGCTTCGATTGAAATGATGGGCATCCAGTGAATACTCCATTGGTATTTGTACTGCTTTATGGATGTAGTAACACATACGTAAATATAATACAAAATTGCCTTCCATCACTGTATTGAATTGGCATTACCTGTGCTCCATCAGCCTATAAATATGGGTGAGTAGGGCCCTACTCCTTCTAGTAGGTTTAGCTGCTTATTTAAAAATAGGTAGAATATGTTTCCCTGCCTATTCAATGGCTGCCCACTGTTTTATTACATTTCACTTTTACTTTAGTAAGGTTCGGCACTGAAAAGGTTACTTTTATTTCAAGATTTTCTATTTCATTCAGTTTGGGCTACAAAACTACTTTTCTTGAGTTTAAGGGCTTAAAAAATCTTGCTAAGGTGTAATAAAACATACTTAAAAAAGGAACACTGTAAAAAAAAAAAAAAAAAAAAAAGCTTGTAGAAAATACAGTAAAACACAGTCAAACTGCATTAGAAATAGAGCATAAAAATTAAAAATTGAATATCATCATCGTTCACACTTTTAATTACTGTAAATCAAGGAAAAGGAAAAACTATTAAACTGTAGAACACAGAGTTTTTTTCATGTAAAATTAAAGGAGAAATACCATAATGTGACAAGGACACAATTACACTTAAAATAAAGGGACTACTCTAATTCACAGTTTTTGCTGATATTTACATTTAAATTTACAATAGAAAACCCACTAACTGTATTTTTTATGGTGAAGTTCTGGCAACCACTGTTGCCGGTATTTTTCCATAAATTAAACAGAAGTGTAAAACAACTGCACATAAATGCCAAAAATGAAGTAGTTACAAGGACAATACCGTAATTGTTGTAGTTACTGTGGTTACATAAAAACGGGAGACTGAAGTTAAGTCACGTTACTTTAAATAACATTGTTTACTATTGGTTTCACCAGGGCCGGTTCTAGCCCATTGGCTGCCCTAGGCGATATTGAGAAAATGGCAGCAAGAGTTACCTTATCATATCTGAATTTCTGTTCCCAGGAATTATGTAATACACAGTCTACTCATGTTTACCATCCAGGCCGAGGGGTATCAAGGTGACAGAGGTGGAGTAGCTATCATTGGTGAAGGGGTCTTTCTTTAGACACAGTGCTTGTGCGTTACTATTTATAGAACGCAGTTTTTATTTCACTGTCAGGTTGTGATTGATCACTTCCTCTGAACAGAGATGATTTCCTGTCAGGGACCCAACCTGCCGACAGAATTTAATTTGGGAAAATACGTTTAATATAGCTTCTCAGACGCTCTTCCCCACTGCTTCTCCACTTCATGATTTAAGCTGATAAGACTGGTGTAAGCTAGTGGCTTGGCTCTAGAATTGGCAATTATGTTGCTGCTGAATGCATGGCAGACACTGGTGATCCCCTGAGTTTTATCTGACATGTTTAAAATTTCCACATGTCAAACAGGATATGTCTATGTTTAGACACACTGAAAACGCTGAGTGGTGTATTTATATTATTATTATATATTTTTTTGCTTTACTAGTGGTATGCATTAAAGAAAAGCAGACATTTACATGAACACCTTTTGTAACTTGATTAAATAGACTGCATTACAATCATTTGTTACTGCATAAATGTCTCTCCTATGTGTCTATCACTCAGTCTCTCCCTCTCATCTCTTTATCTGCATTGCAACACTTTCTCCCTCCCTCCACCCCAAGCACTGTCTCTTCTCACCGTTTCCCTCTCATCAGCCTCCATATCTACCTCCCTCTGCCCCTTCTCCCTTCATCTCCCGTGTTGTCATCCTGCACCACCACCCAACCATCTCCAACTCTGTCAGCAGTTAGATCAAAGTATCGAGACATGGGGTATTTAACCCATCACTGGTCCTGCTGATAAGCACCTCCTAAAGGCCTGCTGGCAGACTGACAGCGGCTGATTTTCCCACACACATGCACACAGATTTACATGTATGACTCATAAGCCCCTTTCACACATGCACTTCAAACCTGAACTTATCTAGACGCAACACTACTGCTGAGGAGCTCTATGTGATAACGCAAACGTAAAGATCAGTACTGGACATTAAAAGGAGTTCAGCCTGCAAGCGCCATATACAAAGTCTGTGTAATGTTCGATTTGGCCCGTGTTAGAATAGGTCAGCGCCAGGAGAATTCAAAGTGAGCTAGTTTGTCTGTTGATGACTTTTCTATCACTGGTGCAAAACTGCAGAGATTCAAGCGATTTTGTCAGTATGTGCTGATGCTACAATTTTCAGACAAATTCCAAGGAAAAGCAAGGTACTCTGTTTTTTAGGACCATATTACAAATCAGATACAAGACAGCAGAGTAGCTTTTGTGTTACACAAACCCAAGGAGAAGAGGGTTTGTGTCCCATGTGAAAAAAAAGTAAACAATGTGATTCAAACATCACTTAACTCCCCGAGTTACTTCAAGTAGTCACATTGTCCTTGTAGCGACTACACTTCTGGCATTTACATAAATTCATTTACTCTTTAAACTGTCTTTTAGAACGCCTAACCAGGATATTTTTTGTCCTAAACCTAGAGAAGTGGTTTTTTAGCATAAATTCAGTGAAACTGAACTGGAAACTGCAGTCTTTTTCTCCCTTCTTTTTTTTTAAGAGCGAATGTTACGATGTCCTGAAACCAGTAGGGTTGATATTTTTAGACGGTCATGTGTGTATCCTATGCACACAAAGTTAGATGTTGCTGTATGCATTGCACTGCACGTAATTTTAAAGTGTCAAGCAGTGTTATTTGTACGCTCATTGGGTGAGACCTGTTTGGATATACGGTAATCATTATAATCAAATTTTTCTTTCTTATTTCCTTAAAAATGAAAACACTGATTTCTGAACTACCCAGGCACTTTTTTTGCATTATATTTTGTTTTCATATTGGCCAATATTGGACAACATATTACACCTGTAATAAAAGTAAGAGTAAGAAAAGTGTTGATCTTGCTCCATCTCTGTGCGTGTTATGCGATAAGTAGGGCAAATGAAGAGTAAAGTCCATTGTTACTGCAAAATAATAAAAGTATAAAAGCCTAAAACAAGTAAAGCGTTTAATTTAAGTTTAAGAGTTTCATTTAAGAACAGACAGATGTCAAAAATACTCAAGGCTTTACATCTTAAATGTAAAAACAGATGGATGGGTTTACTCAAAACTCTGTAATGTTACATATCTAAAATTTGATAAATGCCTCCTGGTATACAAGACGTCACCATAAGAGACTTTCCATTTATAATAATGAATATATGCCATGGTGGGAAACGCTAACAAATGGGAAAAGCCTTGTTTTTCTCTCACTCAAACTTTAAATGCATAAAAATGGACTGGAATTGTTCCACAAGGTCATAGACACACAGACGCTCTCTCACACACACACACACACACACACACACACCGATGCTACCTCTCTCTCACACACATACACACAAACACACACACACACACACACAAACACACGGATGACATTGTCAAAAGAGTAAACGGCAAGATAAATGACAAACTTTATGGCATTCGTATTGTGCATATATCAGTGTTTTTAAATTCAAAACAGACATTACATATTTCACTGTCTCTTAGATGCACAAAGACAGGCCCACACACACACACACACACACACACACACACACACCAAGAAGAACTCCTAAGCCTGCAAGGAGAGAGAGAGAGGAAAAGAGGACAGGTTATTGGCCTTTAAAACGCAGAAAGTGCTGATGCTTGCCATCGATTGATATCTTTCATCTGTTCAATGGGGCGAGTGCATGCATAATCACAATTACAGATGGGTCTGATCTTTAATCTACTGCCGATTCATTTTTGTCGATGCCTTTCATTTATATTCATTAGCTCTTTGAACCTGAAACGGGAGATTTCCTTTCACACTCTTGAGGTCAGATGCTGCCTGCTGTCACAAAACTTTTGTAACGCAGACTCTCATTCTCTCTCTCTTCCTCTCAGTCTTTATCTCTCTGCATATCTATCCATCTGTCCATACATCAATCCATTAAATCCATCCACATCTCAGGAAAGTTACCTTGCCCTTTGATCGAGGATACACTACCGAACATCTAAACTAAACTTTGTGGGTGGAAAAATAGCTGCCTCATCTGTTTTGACAAACTCTGGTTGTGAATGCTCCTGCTAGAACATTACTTAAGTTTCAAAGTGGTTTCATCATAAAATGGGTGCCTTCATAATTTCCAAAGAGAGCAGAAGAGAGGCCATAAATTAGCACATTTATTACTCTTTCATCAGAGTTGCCAAAGTAAGCTACTGTTGAAAAGTGAGAGGAAGACGGAGGATTCAAACGCTTCCCAAAGGGAGAAGAAAGCTAAATGAGAACCCTCGAGGTCTCACCACTAATTGACCTCAGCTTTTTGCAAATTGTGTGTGAAGATACTTCACACAAAATAATAATTGTCTTGACAGATTTTTTTTTTTTTAACATTGCAACTTTGAGACACAAAAAAAGAACATGCCTATGTTGCTGTTACATTTGTAGTAACAGCTTTTGGGACTTGCAATTTGTATCAAACGTGTGACAGAAACCAGAAATCAATCCATCAAGTGATAAACACACATCATGTTGTGACTACTTGTATGGAGCATTGACAACCTGAACAAGCTCTCCTGAGCAATGGCTTCCAGGCCTGCCATTTCTGTCTTAGCCTCTCACCTCAACCTACCCCTCAGACGTGCCATATTTTTAAGTGCTGTGATAAAACATGACAGGGTAGCAAAGCAACTCCATTAAAAAATGCAATTACTGTAATGGGTATGGCAGGATGCTCAGTTTCAGTGTAAAAGGGGGACTATTTCTCTCCTGACCTCTATAACCCTGTCTCAAAACCATCATGGCTAAAGTGCTACGGGCAGCTAATATTGACAGACCTGTTTGGCAGTGATGATTGGGCTATTGATGAGATGGTATGGGGGTTAATATGAGGAGAGAAGCCCTGTGGCCATGAGCAATATAATCTGAAAACAGAACTCCGCTCTTTGTAAAGGCTTGGCTACATTTTTCAGAGGGCTCGCTAACGGCGAAAAATGTGTTTTTTTACAGGTTAAAGCAGATAAAAAAACAAAGGAGTCCATTGGTACCAACCATGTGGTAATATCTTATTGGAAAGGTGGCAAAATAATGCTCGAGTTACATTTTGGCAAGCCAAACTGACAAGGGCGCCCATAATCTCTAATGTTGACAACTGAATGAAAATGGTTTCTATATTGTGTATAAAATGTATGTATATTTATGTATGTATATAATGTCTTCATTTGTATTTTCATTTTTAAGATGGGACTCCATGAGCCTAATAAAAGTTCCCGCAGTAGCCATTCCATTATAGTGAGAGCATTTTTTGAATCTTCACCAAAAACTAGAGGCTTAAGACGTTCAGAGGACATGGCTTTCCTAGGTATATTTATTTTTACTTGACTTTTAGTACCACTTTTAGCAGAGTTTCTCAGCACTTTTCAGAACAGAAGTGGTTGTTATAAAATTGCCAAAAAAAGCAATTCTTGTAGAAATGTCTCCCAAATGTCAAAAGCTTTTGATACCAAATCACAGCATGGATTTTTCTAGGGTGTTCCTCAAGTTATTGGAGTATTAATGTGATATTTTGGTCAGATTTGTATCCATTCTTGGTCGTAAAAAAAAAAAGTTAGCATCAAATGTGTTTTTGTTTTTTTTGTTTCGGTTTTTAATTGGTGAAATTACAACAAGGTAACATGAGGGTGACATGAGGGACAAATACACTACACCATGTGGACACACATGGTGTAGAGACAGCAAGTAGAGACAGCAGACATACATCGCAAACAACAACAAAGAAAAACATAAATGATAAACGATTTGCACAGAGGCATCACAGGTGTATGTGCGTGTGTGTGTGTGTGTATGTGCGTGTGTGTGTGTGGATGAGGGGCAGATGCTACGACATATGTATAAATATATAGAACATGGCTCACTTATATGTATAACACAATGAAAATAAATACGCAAACAAAGCAAGAAGCACTAACGCGAGAAGAGGGGGAAGAGGAAAGAAAGAGAGAAAACAAATAAGAATAAATAAAATAAATAAATATAAAGATAATATTTAAAAAATTATAGTAAAGTATATATATATATATATATATACATATATATATATACATATACATATATATATATATATATATATATATACATATAAATATGTATACATACATATACATGCATACATACGTACATACAAAATAAAAATAAACAATATATCATATAATAACACAGGGGGACGGGAGACATCATCACACAATATAGTTTGATGCGATACAGAACAACATCTTACACAATAACAAGATGTGCAAGATCATACACATAATTAACCCAACATAAACCAACACATCATAACAATGATAGCCACAACAACAACATACGCCGCAGTGAGGGGACGAGGCCAGACCAGTGCAAATGTGTTTCAATGTTATCAACCGAAAGAAAATTGCTCAAACAACTTTTGAAACATAACTGAGCATGGGAATGGCCATCATCATAATCATTATGTTCTCAGCTGTTATACACTTCCAAGTTATTTTAAATCATAAATCGACTAGTTTATTTACAGTTTCATGAATAGAAGAACTTGACACACAGCACTGAAATTAATCAAATTAAGCTTCAGGTTCCCAGCTTTCAGATGATGTACATCACTTCTGTGTCACATTTACTGTTGACTTGCTATCTCCCACTTAGGATCCCGTCCCCCCACCCCGACACCACTAAAAAGGCTGCAGTACAGTATCACGCATGCATTTAAGTAAATTGCCCTGTCAGGCCACATGCTGTTTTAGATAACTGAAAATGACTACATTATGAAAAGGGGCTCATTCACAATATTCTCCTGTGATGTCTTCTTACACGCAGACAGTGCTTATTTATGTATGAAATTAAATAAATGACGTTTGATGGCGCTGACATCTTGACATGTCAAACTGGTGGCAGTTAAAAAAAACAGATAAATCCATGAGAAACAGTCTGAATGAAGGGCTCCATGTGGAATTTTTTTTTTTTTGTCCATTACCACGGAGAAAGACATAATGATGAAAACCATCCACTGATAAAAACCATCATCAGTTTGACAGCTGGAAATATTATCTGTGATGGAGCAGCAGTGGCAAAATCACCTGAGACTTTGAGGATATTCCATTTTCTCTAAGCCACTGCATCATTGAGAGATAAAAATCTGGGGATGAAACAGACTGAATAAAGCACCGACATTTTCCATCTTTTAAACTACGTGGATGTCTATCTTCTCATCTTTTTACCCCCCCATTCAAAATCCAAGTTCTGTCTGAACGATCATGACTCACAGAAAAGGCGAGAAACATGACCGGGAGCTTGTTAGCTTGTAGCAAACAATTTGTTAGTTTCAGGTTTGCAAGTTGTCATATCCGTCTTTGTTAACAGATGTGGGAACAGACTCAGCATATCACCAATTAGACGACATCAGCAGGGGGCCGGGTGCAACTTGTTGTGGCAGAAAAATTAATTACTACATCTAGCCAAGCCTAACAATAGTCCATAATTTTAATCATGACTGTTCATATCATCATGGTTCATTCACAAGTCATCCATTGTGAATGACTTGTCAGGATCTGCATTATGCAAATCCTGTTCCTGTGAGTTGACAGCACCGGTGCTCAGATGCACCCTGTGAGGTTTGATTGCAACTGTAATTACTGTTTTTTCAGATTAATTTGTCAGTAAATTAGCCCCGACTATGTGACGAAAACATTGGCTGATTTTAATCATTTTATAACATTAACCTTTTGGTTGTTAACATCATGAATCTCTTCGGTTGAGCGATATAGAGGGAAGAGTCAGTGATGTTTGCTTCCCAAGTCTTAATGAGTTTCAAAGTCATACGTTTGCTTTTGTCTGTCCCTTAAAGGGTCAGTTCACTCAAATCATTAAAAAAAAAATTCCACTTAGCTTGAAGCAAATTGTGTTGCAGTCAAAGTTAAACAGTACACATTTTCACTGACTGACTGACTGACTGGTTTGGGTTAATCGCGGATGACAGTAACCCCCTCCAACTGATGAATGTGGAATTTATTTAGTCTCAAAACACTTAAATTAAAACTAAAACTAAAACTAAACACTAAAATTGATAATGACAAACATTTCAGACATATACTTCTTCGTATGCACTTCAAATATTATCACGCAATTGCATTAGTGTTATCAGCTCCATAGGTATGAGTTAGAACAGGTCTGCACCACCTTCTAGTAGGTTGAGATGGCTGTTGTCAGCTCTATATTAAAGTATTGTTAGCCGCTAAACTAAAGTGGCCATAGTATAAGGAACGTCAGTGTCTGTGCAGGGACGAGGTGGGGGATGGGATGGCTCATTTTAAACAGGACTTCGACCCAGGAGATCCTGGTTCGCATCCTGTGTCAAACTAAAAGTGTGAAACTAAAAATAAATTCATAATTGAACATGCTCATTTACTAACTTTAGGTATTTGACTTCAACCATTACCTTTTTTTACTGAAACTAACCACAGAGTATATTTTTGCCCAAAACCAACCATGTTTTTTCCTAAATCTAACCATGAAGTTTCTTTTTCCTAAACTTAACAACATAGTTTTTATGTCCAAGCCTAACAAAAGTGTGACCAACCATTTAATAGTGTAATAACGACCTTCTGCACATAAAGTAGGTGGAGGAGGAACCTTCTTACCTATATGTAATAGGCTGATACAAACTTATAACGACCATTTAATGGGCTGATGGCATTCGAAACTCATTTAATTTATACGATTATTCAAGTGGCCATGTGCAATTCCCTGCACTCAATTTAATAACTGGTCATTTATTTTGCCTATTTTTTCACTGAATGTATTAGTGATGTGGGTGGTAGAAGATATCTGTGATAAGTTCTCCTTACTAATGTGTTCTGGTTGAAGGCCAACCTTGTGGCACACGCTTCCAATAAAAATGTGTTATAATAGTGCTAAGATAATTGGAGAATACTTCAAAAAATAAGAAAATAATATTGCACCTTAACACAAAGTATTTAAACAGACAAGGAAACCTGGGAATATATTTAGAATGGTGTGCAGCTTATTAAATTAGCATTTTCCCTTAAGGCTCAAATGCATGTTAGAGGATGTCTTTGATTTACACTTTATTTTGAGTTGATTATGATTGGATTTCTTTGTTGTTAGTCACTTATGTGGCATGCTAGACCTAGTGCCAAAAGATAATTTTCTGTTTAATCTCAAAGAAGACGTCTCTTCCCATGACCTTCTCTGATATTCCCAACAAAAAAAGAGTAAGAGAGAGAGGGACAGAGACAAAAAGAGACTTAAGTTAGTTCAGGGTAAAAGCACTCCAAGTCCTAGAAAGTCGATAGAGTTACGTAACTCAATTTCCTTCAAGTCCAAGAACATCATGAAGATAATGGATTTCTTGTCAGGGGAACAGGGGCTCGCTGGTGTGAGATGCCAGCTGTGCACACACACACACACACACACACACACACACACACCATAGTACACAGACTTTATGTAAAGAGAAGGATGACTAAAAATGTTGACAAAGTCAAGGGATGGAAATTATTTTTGAAGAAAAGAGAGAAACTGGGGAAGAGAGAGGGATGCCAGCCAGAGATAAAATGAATTGGAAAGAGGAATGCTTATTTTAGCTGGAGGATAAAAAGAGACCCAAAGGGACATGCAGCGGGCAGAGGAAAAGTTGAAAAGAGTGAGACAGTGTGAAAGAGAAGCAAATTGACCAAAGACAGAAGAGGAATAGGAGGGAGATAAAGTACTGAAAGGAACAGAAAGACAGAGGAGGAGGTAACGAAGGGACAAATAATTTGACCGGTGGTTTAAATGATACCCTAAGGGAGAGCACAAGAGTAGAAGAGGCAGAGAAACTGGTTCAAGGAAAGAGGTGGAGAAAAGAAAGAAAAGAGAATTATATTAAAGCATTCAAGGGGTTAGATAATTTTGCTTGAGGATCCAGCAAGACAGGGGATCGAAAGAGAGAAAAACAAGAGAGAGGGGATGGAAACAACGGAAGGACAGAACAAAATAGACAGACAGGGGGGAAGGAAGGAGGGAAAGAGGGAAAGAGGGAAGCGACGATAGTTTCGGCGGAGGATTAAGAAGGACCCTGAGGGCCATCCCAAAGGAAAGGAGGATGATCAGAGAGAAGCACTGACAGTTGGTGGAGATTTAAATTCTCACAAGTTATACATGAATCACCAAGGGGTTTTTAAAGTAACAAGGAGTTCACTTAGAAGTTTGTGCCCGCTGATGAAAAATGTGTGAACCACCTGCAGCCTCAACAGGCTTTATTTGCATTGGGGCCCCAGCTTGCGTCTTTTCCGATTTGTCATCAGCTTGTGAAATGCAGAAACTCTCTTCCCCCAAAAAACAACTGCATCATTCATTTCAGGAAACCATGGGCATTAAGATGCTGCTGTAAATGCTTCCAATCTTCTGGGAAGGTTTTTCACAGGGTTTTGGGAACCCTACTGCAGGGATTTGGTCTCATTTAGCCACAAGATCGTCGAGATTTGAGCTTAGGCATTCATGTTGAGCCACAAGGTCGAAATTATAGTTCATTTAAAGTCCCCCTCCCTCAGAAATGTCTCTTTGTTATGTTTGAATTTCTTTGTTGTTTCCACCAACGGCCAAAACAGACTAGCCACCGTAACTGCAGATCATGAGCGGGCCAAGTAGCTCCATTCAGCCTGAATACTTCTTCCACTACTGCTTATTACACAGTAATTATCTTAAATCAATTATTGTAACAAACCACCACACATATTTAATGGTTAATCAGTTGATAAATAACCACTGAAATGAAATAATGAATTAAAAGTGTACGTTTAGTCATTGTTTCTTATAACATTATTTTATTATTTTAAATAGGTGCATATAAAATAAAGATTTTTCATTAAAACAGTGCTTTATGAGATTTTGAAGAATTATAGTTGAATACTGAGTCTCTGAGTCTTTAAATACAGACTACCAACCCAAAGTGTCGACTTGTCATGAGACTCAAGAATCAATATCTTTCTCTACAATCAGATACTGCACCTTTAATAGAAACTGCATGGATAGAACAAAGATGCTGCATTGAAATCTATCATCCATTCAAGGTGAATCATCAGATAAATTAAACATCCCACATCTGACAAATGTGCCTTTATAATTAGGGGATCTCACTCTAAAGTGATTGTAAGATAAGCACTTCATTTGTGCACAGGAAAAACTTCCTGTAGGGGTGAAGAGTTTAATCATTGATAATAAGGGCTTAGCTACACATGTTGCAGTAGTAAGAAATCAATTACCTCTCTCTTATACAGCAGTACTGTTTTCTCAGCCTTGTAGTGTTTCCCTCACACATATTTAACTTCTTGCACACATATTTAACAGTGAAAGTGCATTTTTTTTCTTTTTTTTAATAGAACATTTCCCTTTTGCACATCCATTGCCTCAGTCTACGACCTGAAGCGCATAGTGAACAGCAAACTACTTAATGCTGTACAGTACATCAGCTGTTGCACCATGTGTGTCATCCATATGGGAATAAAGGAGGGAAAGAGAGCAGTGAGTGTTTCTCTGCTGTTCAGCCATGACGGTTTGATATAAGAGTTGTTAGATGTTGCTCATTCATGTAAACCAATGAATGCACTAAATATTCAGAGGGCCATAGAAAATTACTCATGCGCATGAGGCACACACTAACACACATTTACTCTTTGTATAACAGCATTTACACTACAGAGACTCAGCTGCACTTAACCAGGTAAAACTGCGTAAATGTAGAAACTCATACACCACTGCCACAGGCGCCACTTCAAATTTACATGAATTACCTTCACTGCCTCCAAGATGAATGTTGAAATGACAAGTCAATGAATCCATTTGTTAATCGACAGAAAATCTATGAAAAATGTAAGTTATTCATTAGGCTAAAAGCATTTAAACCACTCACTGGTTTCAGGTTTTCAAATGTGTGGATTCAGTTTAAGGGGAGGTGAACTACTGTAGCTAGTTATAGAGACTGTATCCCAAATCGGACACATCTGCAATGCCGCACTTTCACAGTCATTTCGAATAAGATCGCCACCACCTGTGTAGGTATAATTGATGTATACATATTTAACAAACTACCTGTGAAATGTAATTTATGTACATGGAGATTTGCATGTCTAATAGCAATACCAAAGTAACTCTGATGAGAAAAAGCAGTAAGAACGCTTGGGCGACATTCAGGCAACAATCTTCAAAGTACATCTGTATGTTTACTGTACTGTATTTTATTGTGAAGGACAGAAATACGGTCCAGGTGTGTTGATAACAATGAATGATAGCGGTTTTATTTGTTTGGCTTACCCAGAAACATCAAATTTCTCCCAAAAAATCCCAGCAGTCTCCATTGTTTTACAGTGAGGAGATCCAAGTGTTCGATTTGGGTTACAGTTTGCGCACGGCTAATTCACCGGAGTTAGCATCCTTTTGCCGACCCCCAAGGCTAACGTACACAGTTAAAACAATATACGGTTAAAAAAGATAAGAATTTAAACTTTAGTTTCACACCATTTAATTAATTGGAAGCATAACATGATCAGTGATTTGGGATACAGTTATGTTAGCTACCATTAACTTGCTAGCCCACCTGGTCAAAATTGGCGCTAGTAAGTCACAATAGCTCTATTTGCTTCTACCATTTAATCTCTACTGTTTTGTTTGCTTCCCCCTGTCATTTGTTTACCATTGAACACCATTTCATTCAATAAGCAGTTACCGAAAAGAGGAAAGCAGTCAGTTAGCAAACTCTTTAGCTAGCGAGCTTGGCTTTTTTGCAAAAAGGGACAGTGTTGACACTGTTCATTGAAAACACATTTTTCAATCATTAACTCCTTCTCATAAATGTGTTCAAACCATAGCCCATGTTGTGGAACACAGCCAATACGCTATGATAGCTGACTCCATTTTGGACTCTCAAGGCAGCTTGCTGTAAGTCAATGGAGTCAATTCTCATGTTAAAGTTCACCAAAGCAGAACTCTACATGGAACGTTTGCAGCGTAAAGAATAATTTTATCTTCTCAAATTGATTCTCTGATCTGACCACTCCATTGGAATTAATTGATTTTGCAGATTGATTGGTGCATCCAGGCCTTTAACCTGAAGGTTAAAAGAAAAGAAAAGAAAAATCAAAGATGTCCATTGATACCCCATGGCATCTTATTGTTCAATAAATAAATAAAAAAGAGGAGTAAATTATAGAAAAGAAAAGAAATAATGAGAACAGTTGGATGAAAGCTATAACCTTCCATTTTTTTCTGTTATCTAGTTTCTACTTACATTATCAAACAACCTCTTCACTCAATATGCAAGCCCACAATTTGAAAAGGAAGGGACCATTTCAGGAGATAGACTGAGGGTTGAGGGTCTAAACATATGACTGGACTCTACTAATAGTAAGAAAATCATTTAAAGTTCAAACTGGTACGATCAGTATGTAACTGTAGTTTGACCTTCACTTGACAGTCTGTTGTTGTGTTGAGTGTTTTGGCAGACTGGGCAAGAGTCTTGTCACTTGTGATGGAAAGGTCTTGTAGATAGCAGGGTTTTACTGGGGAAAAAACAGCTCTGTCTTGTAGATTGAGGTTGCGATGGTGGGCAGATTTCCAGCTGCAGATATAAAGGAGAGCGGAGACGTGAGCCTCAATCTTGGTGTCAGAGGAGAGAAAAAGTAGAGCAGGAAAGCCATGGCTGTAGATGTTGTGCTCTGCAGTAATAGATGGTAGTTCCTAGTTTAAGTACTGTGAAACAAAGTGATAATTTGGAGCACAAACCATTTGCAGATCTCCAGTTCCCCAGATCAGTACCAGTGGAAATGAGCATAGAGAGGAAAAAGGGTGATGTGTAAAAGGCATACAGAGCAAGTGAGCCCATAGTAGCATAATTCAGAGCTTTAGAAAGAAAAAAAAATGGCATTCCCTTTCCTTTAATTTCTCACACCACATGGGCAGCAGCAGCAGCAGAGTGATTGAAGCTGATTGAAGGCAGCTGGTATACAGCCTGATGTATGTTAAAGGAGAATTTGATGATGTAAGACATCATTGGTGGATGCTGATTAGAACTAATGGTCAGGAAAGTCTGAGATGAAAAGACTAAAGGGCGGGGAAAAAAGAAATGAACATCTTAGTGGGGAGGCTGGAGACGTGTACTGTAGGTCTCCCATCTTCAAGGCCATTTACAAAAAGACTTCCTTTTTTGATGTCGGAGCTGTCCCAAAAATACATTCCGTAATGGTTTGTTTTCATACAAGAAAAATGTACCCTGTGATCATTACAGTATATGCGCTAGTAAATTCAGTATCACAAAGCACTGTTCACAGTTTCACGTTTCTCTGATCTAAAATAAGGTGACCATTATTTTTAAACCCTAACCCCTTAATTTTTTTATTATTATTAAGATAGGCTATATGATATCAATTGTGGCATAATCACCATATTTTGAGGGGGAATATATTGCACTCAATTTTAAATAATGTATTTAATAAAGTTATAATTTGGAATGAAATCAAAACTACAAAAAGAAGAGCAATGAGATGGCAGCAAGGATTACAACAGTTTTAGGTCCTCTTCTCAGAATTTACAAGGTGCATCTGAATGCACCATGAAGTCTCTGTTGGTTCCCACCCAGTTACCAATAAACTCACAGAGAAGGCAAAATGTTTCATACCACTTACTGCAGTAAAGTAGCGGGATTTTCAAGGTCTGTTGTTTCTCCATCAGCTATTGTAGGCTAGTATGTGTGAAAATGCTACATCTCACTCCAAAAACATATTTTCTACCAACCAAGATAAAAAAGACTAAGACTTTACATCCAACCTAATGTTTACAAGGTTGTATTCAGTAAGCAATGCTTTAACCTAAATGCTAATATCAGCATGCTAACATGCTTATGTTATGCAGATAATGTTCACCATTTTAGTTCAGAGTGGAGCATGCTAAAGCTTGTGAATTAGCACTAAACACAAAGCACAGCTAAGCCCTATGGGAATATCATGGGTCATAAACTTCTGTAATTGGACGTAATAAAAATTTGACTGGATGAAGATGCTAGATGAAAAGCAATGAAAACTGATGGCTAAAGGGATTTAAATTCATCCTGAGGGGGAAGCAAATGTGTCTAACAAATACCATAGCAATCTGTCTAATAGTGGTTGAAAACCTTCAATTAAAAACACAAATGTCATTGCAGTGCTAGAGGATATGTCATCATAATCAAAGTTGGGCAATGATTTTCTGGATACCATGAATAAGTAAACCAAATTACATAGCAATATATCTAATAGTTGCTGAAATATTTCACTAGTCAGGAGGAACCATCCTCTGGTGACCATGAATGCCTACACAGTTTCATGACAATCCATTTGATTGTTGTTTCGATAGAGCATTTCAGTCTCCACTAAGTTGTGGAGCAACAGTCAGACAGACATAAAAACCACAAATACCACTTCTCTCCCTTTCCTTCTGTGTCCCTCCCATTTTTATCTCTTTCCAATAAATCTCATTTTTACCCCTGAGCTTCTCTGCCCTCTTTTCTCAGTGATCTAAGTCTCTGCTCCATGTGGGCCCTTTAGTGACATTACTGAGCAGTGGATAAGGACCGTGTGGTTGTCTGTTGCCTGTTTCATAATTTCCATATGAAGTCTAATAATTTGCACCATTGTCACAACTAGGGGTTTCCAGCAGACCGAGTATTAACTCAAGATCAGAAGGCAGGCGGCTCGACAAAAAGCTGACGTATAAAAAGTAAGGTGGATGGTTCAAATTCATGAAGAAGGAACTCTGAGCTGGAAAAGTTCCACTTCACACAATGACTGCTGTGAAAGAACCATTACTGAAGTTAATTAACCTCAAACTGTTCCAATGGTGCTGCACAATGGACAGAAGTGAAAGACTGTGGCTCTACTGGCCAGGTCCCAGGTGTAAAATGTGTGTGTGTGTGTGTGAGTGTGTGTGTGTGTGTGTGTGTGTGTGTGTGTGTGTGTGTGTGTGTGTGTGTGTGTGTGTGTAAGAGAAAAATAAGGGCAAGATTGAAATAGATATTCGCAAAATATCTAAAGATACATACATCTAAATATACCAGTTAATAATATACATTACCAGTCAAAAGTTTGGACACATCTTCTCATTCAATGGTGACTGGTAGTGTATATCTAATGTAAAATCTTATTTGCATGTATGAATAAATCAAAGAAATTCAGGACAAGGTGTCCGTTTCATTTATAATCATACTGGAGACCCACATTAAAAGCAAAATATGAGTAGTGCATGAGCCTTACTGAACCAGTGGTTATATTTTTCAAACAATCATTAAAATGATGGGTTTGTTTATTAGTGAAGTCAGGAGTATCATGAATATCATTGTCCTACATACTGTAGCTAGCTAGCCACCATACATCCATAAAAAATAGTAGAGCTTCAACGACTTATCATAATTGATTAGTGGACTCACATAAAATTAATAGTCAATGGTTTTGACTATAAATTCATAATGTATTCATATAAAAATACCAAAAATGTGTTCCAGACTCCCAAAAGTGAGGATTTCCTGTTTGTCTAATTGATCTTAATGTTACTAAATTTAGTTGAGTTTAAAGTTGTTTGGACAAAACAAAAAAAAAGTAGACGTCTTCAACCTTTTTTGTTAAATTTTTTATATAAAGACGTTTTTGTTATATTTGTGGTAACTGTCACTATATCCTGACAGTAATACAGAGACATAAAAGACATCATAATTTGCATGAATCCCCCACTCCCACAGGAAAACAATCAGAGCAAAGTAGTCCTAAACGCAGCTGTCAATCATGTCAGTGACTGCACATGAACTGCGGTCAAACCATAACACTCGGCAGCGCTGATCAAATACAAATCAAGATTCTGTTACTCACCTTAAATGTTTTCAGAAACATATTGTTGTGTGCTGTTGAGCTATAAATTCAGAATTGGTGACCCGGCTGCCATTTAAAAGCAGTCAAATAATCGTTCTCCACAGAGATGGGGGGGGAACAAGAGGAGGTCTCACTCTACTTAATTTCAGCTTTAACCAACAACAATCATTGTGCACTTAGTGTAGGGGCGCCCCAGTAGCTCACCAGGTTTAGCTGCATGGTGGCCTGTCAAATCAGCTGGAGGCCCGGAATAATCTGTAAAAGAAAAGAACAAAACATTGTATTAACATGTGTTACGAGTCTCAGTATATACCCCTTCGCAAACACAAGCTAGAAACATGGGATGCAGTGACAATGACAAATCATTGCGAGTGTACAGCAGCTATAATCTATATGAATGTGAAACCGCACCTTGGACCAAATCAGCTTGCCCTCACATCGGAACGTCAGCCATAGAAAAATTACATGGCCAATAAGAGCTTATCATATAGCATCCATGAGAGAAGGAACCATCAATCAGAGCCGGGTGACAGCTGAGTAATTTAAACTGCAGCACGCCTCAGGCCCACATGTGTGCATGACCACGTGTGTGAACATACAGTATGTGTGTGTGTCTTCCCTACTGTGTGTGTCTGTGAGCGTACAGGTCTACTACCGTTCAGCCCCACAGCCACTGGCAGGTAATGAGAGCTTTATGTGTTTTCATTACTTTGTGCCAGACAACAGAATCACACTGAGGGCTGTTGGCAGAGACAGAGGCTGGAGGAATGCAGTCAAATCAGATTAAGGAGCTGAGATATATGGTACCACAGGTGAGCAGGTAGGCTGACTGAACTAACAAACTCCTGCTCTGGGGAGCAGCACACACAAACACTCTGATTCCTGCTTCACAAAGTGGAAAAGCATGCCTACAGCTCTATGTGCACACAAACACAGCACACAGAGCACATACAGACACTTAGAGAGAATACTTGTACTAAGGGCTCTCACTTTTTATTTCACTGTCTCCCATTTGGACAAGAGAAAAAAAAAAAATTGAACCATAATGATACATCTAAATTAAATTTGACAACAGCCCATGCCTTTTATACAAAAATCACTGATTCAGGTTTTTTGTGGACTTTGAAAAATACCACTGCCTTGCACTATTGTTACTGCGACAATAACTGTTACTGTTAACAATTACAATAAGTGGGTTGTGTTTGCAATGACAAACTATGCATCAGTTCCCCTATTTATTAACTTTTTTTTTTTATAAATGCCAGCAGGGATGCACATGTAGTTTTGTGGCAGAGACAGCCGGTTCTTTGTCTTCCGAAAAGTGAGGAACTGGTTCAAAATTTGGCACCAGCTCCAAACCGGCCCCTCAAACTGCCTTGGTCAACAAGGGGTTATAGAGAACATGCATTAACACATTGCATGCAACTGCCATCTAGTGCTCCAGAATATAAGTTTGTACAAATGTAAAAACACATGTAGATCCAAACTTTAATCTGATCCATCTGACTCAGTTTTAACTCCATGTCAATGCCTGTCCTAATGTTACCTTGGCTGAATGATATGGCCAAACTCTTCTACCATGGCACATATAACTTTAGTTAATGGTATGTGTCACAGTACAGTTAAAGTTCTGTAAACTCAGTAAGGAAATAGATTAAAATAACTATACTATAATGTATTGCATTTGGAACTTGATGGAAGCTTTAACTTTGCTGAGAATAATATTCTGTGTTACAGGTTTTAATGTTAACACAGGATGCCGCCTCCTACTTCACTCTCCCTCCATGTGTGCCCAAATTGCATCATCTTGTGAGGCAGCTGGATTCAAGAGATTGAGGAAAAACTCATGCTCACACGAGAATCAAACATTAATGCCGTCTCAAATAGCCCACAGTGGAAACACTATTGCAAAATCTCTTTCACATGTCTACTGTTGCATGGTATACCATATCGTCATATCGCCCAACCGGAAATACAAAAGATCCCAGTGAGTTCCAAGCAGTGAGTTGGGTATACAGATTTTAAATTTGGGACTACTTTTGGATAGGTACTCTGTATTAGCATATGCCCTGAGTTGAGGTATTGGAATTGGGACACAAAAAGTTGAATAGGTGCATCCTATAGCAAAATCCGATACCAAGTCAATGGACAGAGTGGACACAAGCAGGTTTGGATTCCCTCCAGGATGCCTGGTCTGAGGTAACAGTGTTGAAAATGTTTCAGCTTGCATGGACAGAAAAGTTGCCACTTCTTCAAAAGCTGTGTGCAGTTTGTCTCAACTTCATGAACTGACAGGGAACAAAAGGATAAAGGATTTTGTCTGAAAGAAAAAAAGTGACCAGAGTTTATGCAAGTTTTGAAATCCGCATGATAGTGACCCATATGCAGAATGTGCCCGTTTCTGCAGCTGACATCTGGACCATCACTAGTGACTGGAGATGTGCAAACAAAAAGAAACACTCCAGCCTAAACACAATGCATGCACACTGCATTTAGAGCTTTATAGACATACAATGACATTATGTCTGCATCTACAAACGGTGGAAGGAGCCATGTAGTCTCAATGAGTCAGATTGCAAGTTATAACAAGAAGAGACAGAAAGAGGAAAAAGCAAGAAAACAAAATTAACTGAAAGACAAGGGGGGGGGGGGGGGGGGGATGGGGGGGGCATGGTGGATGGGAAAAGTGACAGATTTGGAGAGGAGGTGGCGGAGTAATAGAAGATAAGTGCCTAAAGACAGTACAATATTTAATGCCACTGCCTTTGGACTCACATAGATCCCTGATGAGTTTGGCCTGAATCCGGCCACCTTGGTGTGATTTTTTGCTACAGGCTCAGTGCAAAAAAAAAAAGTCATTGTGTGAAGTGGAAAAAAAAAATCAAGGACTGGACTTGTCTCTCGTCTTTGCAATAAGAAAAGACAAAGGCTAGCTCAGGGAAAAATGGAGTAGTAGGAAACCCTAAGAATTATTAGTAGTAAATTATGGATGTTTGACTGCATGGGAGACTGAAAATGGGTTGAATGGAGGACTATCAAAACTGTGGTGGTGTTATTGTGAGAAATGAAAACAATTAAAGTTTAATTCCGAAGTGCCGCTGATATACCGTTGCCGCTGTATTAAAACTTAATTTAATGGCTACATTTTTGGGCTGCAATATCTTTTACAGATGCAGAAATATTCAGCAAAATATAGTATGTTCCCAGGAGTTGAATTAACAATTTTCAAGAAACAACTGCTACTTCAGTATCTGCTGTGTGCAAGTATTTTAGTGTATTTATCAAATTATGTAATGATTCAATACACTTGTTTAAAAGTTAATTGTTGTTGAAGTTCTTATGACAATCTTATATGAGGCATGATTGAAAATAATGTATGCAATCATTCCTGTAGGGAACCAATTTCATTTTGTTAAGATTAAATCCTGGGCCAACAAAGCTTGTGCTTTTCTGCCAGGATGTTTGTTAGACTTCAATCTGAGTGAAAGAGCATGGCATAAAAAGAACTCTTGGGAAAATGAACAGAACTAGATTTTTGACTAGAAAAGCTAATTCAATGGTTACCCTTGAAGCATAGAACTCTACAACTACAACTCAACTCAGATCAAAATTACTTCATTTATCCCTGAGGGGAAATTCAGTTAGTCTGTTAGCTCTTGAAGAATCAGACAGCCTGATGGCTGTAAGAATGAAGGACCTTTTGAATCTCTCCGTCCTGCAACGGAGTGAGAGGAGCCATCCCTCAGAAGATCACAGAGCTTGATCCATGCAACTTGTGCCCACAAGCTCTGCACGAAACTTGGGAGTCATGACTGACGACCAACTGACCTTCAAGGTTCATGTATCCTCAATTGCCAGATCTTGTCAATTCGCCCCGTACAACATAATGAAAATCAGACCCTACCTGACCGAGCAATCGACACAACTCCTGGTTCAGGCCCTTGTGTTATTGCGATTAGACTACTACAACTCTCTACTGGCAGGTCTTTCTGCTGCACCACCAAGCCTCTACAGATGATCCAGAATGTGACTGTGTGTCTGGTCTTCAACCAGCCCAGGAGAGCACATGTCACTCCGCTCCTCATCTCTCTGCACTGGCTCCCGGTCACAGCCCGCATCAAATTCAAAGCCTTGTCTCTTGCCTACAAAGTAGCAACAGGCACAGCCCCTTCTTATCTGAACTCCTTTGTTCAGGTCCACAAACCCTCCCGCCCACTACGCTCTTCGAGTGAAAGACGTCTGGCTCCTCCGCTGCTGAAGGGCTCTATGTCTCAAATCAGACTCTTCTCCTCTGTAGTGCCCCGGTGGTGGAACCAACTTCCAAACTCCATCCAATCTGCTGAGTCCTTATCAATCTTCTAGAAGAGACTGAAGACCCAACTCTTTACTGAACACCTGATCGACACAGATGACTACGATAAGTATCGCACTGATCGCACTTGCGACCTCGTACCACAAGACTGTGTGGTATGAATAAGCACACCTCACATCACCATCGCTAATACAGGAGTGGACATGAGGCTAATTAAGAGGGTAATGGTTCTGGAACCGAGACGAAAACTGTGCTGCAACTAGGGTTGGATACCATTCACATTTGAACCGATACCGGAAAATGGGATTCATCTACCTGTTTTGGTACTATACTGTCTTTATAATAACAAATTGTTTTCAACCTGCTTGTCAGTCCATCACCCAGGCATTGTGTGCTCATTTGGCTAACATACTGTGAAAAAAAACCCCATTACTCTCTCAGGAAGCGCAAATTTGTTACCGATTGATTTAACAGTAATCGGTACTCTGTGTATCTGAATCTGAAGTAATTCGGTCGGTACCCTTAAAAGTACCAAGGTCATTATGCATTATCACTGTGCAAGGGTTCCCTTTTCAACGTCTCGGTCTTGTGAATACAGTTGACATATTCCGAAAGCAAACACAATCCTTACTAGCTTTCAAATGCTGTAGGCAGACAGAGATCTCAGGGAGAGTGTTAATGGTCAAGAACCACCAAGTCAGGCAAAAAAATGAGAAAATGTGATGGAACCCAGGACGATCCTGTTTTCTCCTGTCAATTAGTTTGACTGTTTTCAAGTTAGCAGCTGGCTCACAAACTCTCATTTTTACAAGTTGAAAGGTCACTAAGATACGTCTCTGTAAATATTGAAATATTCAGAATACAGACTTTATTTGCATTAAGTTGAGGGTGAGATGCGTTTATGCAAATCCAGATACAGCTAGTTGTCAGTCAACTCACCACGCAACATTTGACTAGATACCCTGCTCTCCATATAAAATCAATAGGATCTGTTGACTTCACATAGGTTCCTGTGCATCTCAAGCATTAGAAGAAAGGAGGGGAGAACAACAGGTGGTGTAACCCCAGGCGCATTACCATTAAAGAAACCACTAGTCACACTAGCATGTCTTTAATTTACAAAACAGTTGCAGCTTTATACATCTGATGGAAAGAATGCATGTGCATACTTACAGTTTTAGTCATGAATATACACGTAATTTTATGCATGTGGCTACTGGACTGCTGCTTTTTTTTTCTATTTTTGCATCAAGGACCACAATGGTGTCCTGGACTTCACTGTGTTGTCCTGTGTGTGAGGCATTTTTGTAGTTGTGTGATTTAATGTTCTCTTTCTCAAGAGAATTGTCAATAAACTAAACCTTAATATACAAATAGTGCATAGTGCTTTTATAGTCAATGGCATTCATTCGGAGAACAAGGTAACCAAAAAGCAATTCTACATTTTTGGAAAAAAGCACCCGTATTGTGACAGCCTTTATTTCAGTCTCTTTCTCTTTCTGCCTGTCTCTCCCTCTCAGCAATCAGGTCAGTCACGGTGTCTCGCCAGCGCGCATGTGCTCCCCCAAATCCTGCTCTCACACGACTTGCAACCTGACTATGCAAGAAAAGCAGCATGGGACTCGGAGAGACGAGGAGGCTAAAGGGGGAATTGAGAGAAAAAAGGGGGTAAAATATGCAGCATAGCTCGCCGTCTCCGAGAACGACCGAGGCACAGGCACGTAGCGCTGCAAAAAGAGAAATGAGAAACATAAGTAAACAGAGAAGGGCTTGTTGCCGCGACTCCACATCCTCCTGAGACTGTCATCTATTTTTTGCTGCCTGACAAGCATGTTGTTTCACAGCGATGTGTGTCTGGGCAGGGTGAGACACAGAGAATACACAGTGAATCAGCGCCATCTCTCTCTCTAAATCTCTCTCTTTTGCTATCTCCATCTTTCTCTCACACATTCATATCCCCACGGATGCCATGTCACTGACTTGAAGAAAGGAGCATTTGCATTTCTCTTCCCCTTGTGTCTCCGAACTCACATGCCGATTCACGTGACAGTGTGTCTGTCTGCGTGTTGGTGTGAATATGCATGGAGATACAGTATACCTGCTTACAAGCAAGACATGTTGGCACATTAGCACGTGGCCGTTTGGGCTTTTATCACTTCTTGTACAAACGCAGGGCGCATGTGTGCGTGTATTTGTATTTTGACACGTGTTGTGTGTCGTCAAGAAAGGATGTTCTTCAGCCAAACATCTTTACTGTGTTAGACATGGAGCTTACAGCACTGAGAAACAGAGCGTGGATCTTGTCAGTGGGGTGTATTCCAGCGGAGAGCCTCAAGGCACAGAAGAAGAATACATGGAAAATATGGAAATCTGCAAAGTTGGCATATCTTTTCACCATGCGCAATTTGACATAAGAGTCTTGAGTGACAGTAGGCAAGAGGTTTTGAGTGGTTTGTAGTTGCCAGTTTGTATCCCTCTGTACAGGCTGAGAAAGTCAGAGAGAAACTTTCAACACCAACTGCTGTTATTCATTTGGAGCCCGTTATTATCTTCAACAGTCCAGATAATATAAGTGAATGCATTCCAGTTTATATACATGTAGGGATGGCTGAGTAAGGGGCCTCCCAAATAACTCCAATGCACCTTGCAAAGATTCTCAAAGTTTCTGGAACTCTGGATAAAATGTCCAAGAAAATACCCCATCTTTGGTCATTTGATGATGGTGGTGGAAAGTGCTTTCTTTCCATTATCTCAAGGGCTCAAATGATATGAGATTTTCAAGACCGAGGCAAATTTTAAAGGGGAAAGATTCACAGATTGCCAATATGCTGGTAAATGTAGTGCAATTTTGAGCTGTATTGATTTTGCATCGATATAAGTATGCAAAGGTTCCATCTCATACAAATAACTATATTAAATAATATTTACCATTATTATACATTGCACGTGTTACATTGTCAACTGAATTAGGGATGGGTACCTTTCACATTTGAACCGATACGGTACCGATACCCGGTACCTGGGAATCGGTACCGGTACTCAACGGTACCAATTTTCGGTACTTTTGCGTTTGTTTATGTGGTAATAAATGTTAATTTGTTTAATAATAAAATCAAATTTTTTCAATTCAACATATTTATTTCTCAAAATATAAACTTTAAAAAATATATCAAAACAATATAAAATCCAGGATGAGCAGTGCTTTATTGTTGAGTGAACGTGCAATTTGTAACATGAAGGTTGCAGTGTTACCAAAGAATGCAGAGGAGCGCTCTCAGGTTGCACGGAGGAGAAAAAAAAAAAAAAAGGTTGAAAGTGCACGTGTGATTTGTTGTATGGTCATAGCATGGTTGGAATAAACAAAGTTGAGTCGGGCTGCTCTGTGCACATATCGAGGATGACGCAGGAGTCTGAGGGATTTAATTTCAGCGAGGCAGTTTGGAGTAAATTGGCAGGTAATATTCCTGAGTTGAAGAGCGGAGTATTAGCGGAGGACCAGAGATGCAGCAGCTAGCTGCTAGCTGCTAATGACTGGTCTACAGAAGAATGGAGAGAGCAAACGGAGTAAGGAAGGTCCAATCTGAAGGCAGACGAAGGCCAAGCCCGGGTAGAGACATTGGAGAGATAGCAGCTGGCGGCTAGCAGGCCTCGAGCCGGCTGTTCGTCTCTGCGCCGGGTTGGAAGACGGCAGCAGCTAGTGGCTAGTGGCCGCGGTGAGCAGACAGGACCAGACGAGGAGGTAAATAAAAAAATAAAAAATAGTGCGATCGTCAGCACGCTTGTTAATCAAAGGCGTCAAATGAAAACAGGTTGAAATCAATGATCAGTTTAAAGTTAACGCCGTTTGATTTTACATGAATCGGTACTCGGTAGTACCGACGGAATTCGGTCGGTACCTATAAAAGTACCGAATTCGATACCCATCCCTAAACTGAATTATTATTGAGCTCTGCTGGAATAAATAGGTGATGATATCACAATACGGTGTCATCATATTGGTGTATATCGGGCAACAGCCGATAACAATAGATACCGATACATTACAATATTACTCTTGCTTTCTCCCTTTGTTTGGAGCACCCAGATAGCAACAATCAATCAAAAGTACAGTTTGGTGTACAGTAGAGTGTGTTGTCTGATGATGTCAGCTGGACATGATGGTGACAGGACATCCAAAACCTCATAAGTTAGGAGAACATATGAATCTGCTTAAGCATGTATTGACAGCAAACAGGGCTCTCTCCAAAACATATTAGTTATAACAATAAATTATTTTCTAGCTTTTATTTTCCCCATTTTAACATCCTATCCGTTCCTCAGCAACCCTAAGTGTATACTTGAGAGAGTAAAAGGAATTAAAGTGCCAAAAAAAAGAAAAAAAAGCACCATGAAGCAAAGTTTGGTAGAAGCAAACATAAATATTAAATAATCCTCTAGAAACCCAAACCTGTCCCATCTGGCCATATTTGTGTAAAATAACACTATGACTGATAGCCGATGCTGATACCAACAGATGGAAGTCCACAAGGCAAATATCTAATTTTTTTTTTACAAAACTAAAAATGTAAAGCCTTGCGAGTCTGCAAAGTTCTTTACATCCCACAATATTAAAACAATAGACACATCGCATGCTGAAGCTAGAGGTCAGTGATTATTTTGACATCCATTTCCTTTTTCAGCTTCTTATAAGACCACCGGTGTGGCATATTTGTATGGAGGTTGCAGTTTGCTGAAAATACAGCTTGGACTGAAGATGTTGAAATATAAAATCTCCTGTTCAAAGAGCAACCATGATTGCAGTAATTGTGTCCTCCAATGCAGGCCCATTTTCATTAAAGCTTTTGCAAAATATGAACAAAAACATAAAAGCAGGAGAAAAAAAAATAAGCAGAAAATAACCAGGACATGGCATTACCAAAAGAGTGAAGTAGTACGCTTAATCAATGCTCCTTTGACAAAATTGTGAAAGAATTCAAAAGTGCCATTGTGACAAGGCAGAAGATAAAATGCTTCGGTAATTTAGAATACTTTAGAATACAGGTTATACTGTACTCCAGAGAGGCACAAAGGAGTACAGAACCAGCCAATCACAGAGCTCCTGGGGGTTCAGTGACGAGGGACAGACCGGCGGAGATGGACACGTCGGCTGCCGCTGTGATTAACCTCGTGGTTATGAGTCACAGAAGAGTTTAACACAGCAGAAATATAAAGGGAAAAGGAATAAAATGAGAGCGGCAAGGAATTTGCCAAAGCATTTTTTTTATTTTTATCTCACCCACCTTTTATTCTCCCCTCTGTCCTGACCTGTGGAGTTAAAGCGTTTTAATTAAACTCATTATCCTCGGGGAGAGGGCAAGGGTAAGCAGGAGTAGGGAGGGAACAGGGGGGCAGAGGTGAGAGTGTAGGAGCAGGAGGGAGAAGGGGTATGGGGAGGCGGAGACCGGAGACGGGATGTTGAGATCAAAGATGGCATCACCCCAATTCTAATTGTATTCCTCTCTGAAGAGCCTCCTGTATGATTATACTATATAGTCCAGGAAGGAAAAGTCTACCTTTTTCAACTAAGTAGAGGAATTTCAGCCCCAAGAAACAATATAATGGCTTTATAGGACATATTGCTAAGATTACCAACTTGTTTACATTAACTCAACATTTGCATTTTAGGCAATTACGGTAGCTGACATGCTTGTCCAGAGGAGCGCAAACAGGGACATTTCTTCTTAAGATCTAGGTCAAAGCACCTGCAGTCAGGCAAACAAAAAATACATAAACTCACACTTCATCTCACAGAGGAAGCGGATATACGGGCAAGTAATTATCTCCTGAGTTAACTTCAACTTTCGCTCCTTCAGCAAACATGTCCGTGTCCAACGCATCAGAGCGTCAGCAGCAGATAAAAGCTGGAGCTCTTGTCATTCGCTTTGAAGCTTCGGCAAGCAGAGTTTCCAAAAAATTAGTTAAAGAGCATAAGTATATGTGCACTTCTATTAAAGGAAATACATTAAGGACCAGTCAGGAAGTTGGGCTGGTTTGTGCCACCTTGACACATACCACAGTGGATATTGGACCTTTTAGTCCATGAGTATCACACCACTTGTGCAGGTCTAAACACAAGTATATTATCTGGGTAGAAAAGTCCTCAATGTGGAGCCCTTTATTTTGGGATCCATCCTAAAACCCCTGCAGTATGCACTAATGTGAGGCTTCATTTTGATTCAGACTCACGTCGTCAGGGATCCCAAGCTGTGAGAACTCCATGTAAGTCATCGGAAGTCACAGGACTGTTGGAAACAGGCCATCTATCTCTAATAACTTTGTCGCTGTTTTCCATCCTTTCTTCCTATCACGCTTGCCCCATCTTAACGACTTTGTGCCTTTAAGCATTCATCAAAGCTACAGCCAATAAATCAACCATATCACAACATGTCAGCGCTTCTGGTGAAGGATCATTTGTGATTCTTAAAACACACACAAACACACACATACACACACACACACACGTCCTGCCTAACCTACACAAAGAAAGGAAAAGTTGCCATGCTTCACAGCAGTTGTAAGAACGGAGGCAATAAGATGGAGAGAAATAAGTAACTACCATCAGCCACCCACTATTGCTCTAGTTTGCCCAGGCTTGATTCTCAACTGGGCAAAGCGGGGAACTGCACTTGACTCCAGGGGCCCCAGGCCTTCAGGGGCCCCAGGTTAAATCAGCCATGTCATTAACATGCTACACTTTAAAGCATTAAGGTCCCAAAGGCATGCCAAAGGGCCCGGCTGACATTTTTCTTTTAGAGGCTGGAGTAGGCTCAGTTGTGAATATCTTCATAAAACTAGAAGACCCAAGGAATCCATTGGTTCCAACCATATCTTGTTGGGAAGAGGGCAAAATAACACTCCAATGTTAGACTTACTTTTAGTGAGGGAAAAACTGACATGATTATTTTTGAAGAGGTCCCTTGACCTCTGAACCACTTGACCACTTAATACTAATCCCAGCAGTATCGGGCAAAACAATGCCGGTTTTCTCAATGCAGTATGTGTCTGCATACTGGAGTCCCTGAACAGTCTTGAAATCGCATTAATTGGATATCAGTGGGAAGCTGAGACTCTTGTAGATTCACTGACCCACATGTTTATTCAAGGGTGATGATATAAGTACCCATAGTAGCCATTTCATTGCAGTGAGATTTTTTTTTTTTAACTTTTCTTTACTGTATACAATGACCTGTAGGATATTCACAGCCTCATGAAACTTTACAACCACAAACTAAATAAATACAGTAGGGCATTCAGGAATGTACAGATTTCCCAGGTATTTTGACAATAAGTGGGTTTCTCAACACTTTCCAGGACAGAAGTGGTTGCCCTCCAATCAACAAAGAATCCAATTCTTGCAGAAATCTTCAAAATGTCAAAAGCTTTATGATACCAAATCACAGCATGGATTTCTTCTTCTTTCCTCAAGGTCTTGGGGTCTTGGTGTGAAATTTGCTCAACTAATGAGACATAATTGAGCATGGAAATGGCCTTCATATACTCATGTTCTAAACCCTTATACACTTTATAATATTAATGAATGAATTATTTAAAAATAATTAGAGGAATAACTAGAGTTGCATCTCAAATTAATCTTCAGGTTCTCAGCTTTCAGATGATGTACACCACTCCTATGTGGCATCTACTGTTGACCTGCTTTCTCCCCCTGAAAATCCACTCTTTGGAGGCGTCTTGGAAACACTGGCACTGTAGGGGTTAAAAGGTTTTCCCTCCTACGAAGTTTACTAATGAGCTGAATAAAAAAGAAAAACAGCTTACAACTGCAACTCAGTGTCAGCAAGACAAATGCACAAACATGCAGTACAGCAAACACCATAACTAACCATGAACAAACAATAGATACACGAAAACAATACTCCATTGTGACATAAACACATGTACATGCAGAGAAAAGCACAAAAAAGCTCCAAGCTGCATGCAGCATTTGATTAAACTGTCATCGGCAGCGGCAGTTGTCCGAGTCGGTCCTCCACTGGAGTCTAATGGCCATTAGACTCAGCAGTAACTGAGGGTTGTAGACTGAGCAATACTGACGTACCCTTAATGGAGATTTCATTGTCACTACTGGGGACATTGTTAGGGTCTACTAGCCTCACATGGCATTGACATCTCACCGATTACAGCGTTTATGAGTCCAATTAATTAAAAGACCATCTGACTTGGAGTGCGAGTAAATGGAGGAAGATGCAACCAGAGAAAAGTATCACTGTTGGAGGGGAAGGTGTTGATTTGTTATATTTCTGGGTTTACATCTATGTGTGTGTGTGTCTGTGTGTGTCTGTGTGTGTGTGTGTGTGTGTGTGTGTGTGTGTGTGTGTGTGTGTGTGTGTGTGTGTGTGTGTGTTTACTGGGGTCAACAACGTCTCTGCATCCCAATTGTTTAATCCATCCAAAACTGAGCTGTCATTTAAAATAATCCAAATATTCACACGGCAAAATTCACAGTCTATAAGCACAACAGGCCAAGCCTCGCAATCCACTAGGGGGGCGTTCATAAAATGCATTGTTACCCTTATCTGCTGCACACCCTGTTGCCCTCTCAGTAAACTAGACGATTGCTGTTCTCTTCAATCAAGCCAAATGAAGAAAACTAGCACGCCATGCTGCACAGATAATCATGACACCAAACAGTCTAGGAATAAGGAAACATTTTGGATTTGACACCGTGCAACTTACGCTATATGCACAGGGTTAATAATGCTGTATGCCAACTTTTAAAGAGACAGCTGCCTGACAGAAATGTAAATACAACATGAAATGTAAAGCCACTTGAAAATCGGACTGAACTGTCATTTTGTTGCAAAGTAAACTGCTAAACAATCAAAGATGTGGTCATTCAGGGGTTTGGAACTAAAGTTAATCACAACACACAAGTTCATCACTGCCCTCCAGAACACATATGCCTTTTTTAATCGAATGCTACCATCAGCAGGACAACACAGTTTGTCAGTGCCTTAAAAAAACATTCCAAATCACCATTTCAGAAATTAAAAAAAGACATTTCATCCTTGGAGAAACACATCATATCTTTAAACCTTTAAATGCATTCAGGAATATTAAGTGAGGGATCATTTTTCCCTTCATTACAAAGAGATACATTTCAAGTAACCGATCTGCATCAAGGAATACGAACACTACAGTATTATTTGCGCATGGCTTCCATCCAAGAATGATAGATTTAATATTAAGCTTTTTTAAGACCCATTTGAGAACTATGATGGAATGAACGCATATAAAAAGATAAAATTAAAAGCACCAAGTGAGAAGAAAAAGAAAAAGGGATCCAAGAAGTACTGTGTGAGGCAAATGTTAGAGTAGAAGTAAATGAGATATTTTATGTATCGTTTCCCAATGGGCTGTTATTTGGAGCCATTTAAATGAAAGCATGAATTAAAATATCCACTTGCGCACACATTCCAATTTCACTTGAAGAATGTCTTTCCAAAATAGTTTGTATCCATTCCCAATTGAATATTTTGTCATATTAATTTCCATACTGCAGGAAATAGCATCTTGAAAACAATTTACTGAGCTATTACACAAGCCAAAAAAAGACTTAATGTATTGAGTTGTTCTTTCAGCACAGTTTACAAGAGTATTTGTCAGCCGACAGTAAATCTCTGAAAGTCTTCATTTTTGCATCTTTGTCCTTGCTTTATAACACCAGGCCTACGGTGGCGGGGGGGGTCAGAGGTTGTAATTGGCTCTTTGACTGAATCAAGCGAGTCGGAGTCCAAAAGAGGTGATCGATGCGGCATTAAAGGAGGATCTTTATTGAAATCAGAGCTCTGTGATTAAACTGTAGCGCTGGTCAAACAATGATGGAAGTATGTATTGATTGATGGTTGGCCAAAGGTGTGAGGACATCTCAGACTGTGGCGGTAGTGCTGACTCAGCAGGAGTGCGGGGTGACTCTTTCTTGGCCGTTATCACAGGGGCATCCGCTTTCTCCAAGCAATTTGGCACCAGGCAGTCTGTAGCAAATGTAACTAATCACCTCATGTTTGGCACTTGTTTACGCCATAAACATTTCATCGGCCAGCATTTCTTTGGACCCGACTCAATTCCACCACAATCAAATTGAACAAACTTACAGGGCTCAACATTATGGTCAGTAGGAGGTAGCATGGTGGAGAATGAAAGGAGAATCTGTTCTACACTCCTGTGATAACCAATGCCAAAAGTAGAATTTATCTATGGAAATCAAAGAAGAATCACATGCCTTTCTCAGATACTTAACATTTATCAAGTCTATTCACAACTACCAGCATTATGAAAAATAATTAATTTTAGACTACTACTTATTTTAAGACTACTACTGGGGCCTTTCCTTGAAAAGAAAATCTCTAAGAGCATTAGTTGTTTCATGGTGGGCTGGTTGGTTGGTTGGTTGGTTGGTTGGTTGGTTGGTTGGTCTGTTATTTGAATGGCTGTTTGGCTGGTTGATTATTTCATGCTTTATTGGTAATTTGCTTGGTTAATTTTTGTATTCTCGGTTGGTAGAGTGGTTGCTCATTGAATGGAAGGTTGGTGGTTCGATCCCTGACCATGGCAGCCTACATGTCGAAGTATCCTTGAGCAAGATACTGAACCCCAAATGGCCCACCAATGCTGCGTTCATCGGTGTGTGAATGAACTCCCAATGGTGGCAGGTGGCACCAGTGTGCCCTGGTAGCCTCGGCCACCAGCATGAATGTGTGTGTGAACGGGTGAATGAGTCTGTAGTGTAAAGCGCTTTGGATAAAAGCACTATATAAATATATATACTATATATACTATATATACTATATTATAATCTATTAAGGTAAGGTATTAAGGTACATATTGCTTAGGTTTTGGTTGGCTTTTTTTAATTTATATTTTGGTAAATCTTTGGATTGGTATAATTAGTTATTGATTTCCTTTTATTTGGGTGCATTTTATTTCTTCCAATTTTATTCTAACCTTCATTTAACCAGTAAGTCCCTTGAGAATCTCTTCTCTGAGGCAGACCTGGCAAAGACAGCACACCACTTACAGTTTAAGTAAAAATAAATACAACAGACAGGAAATACAATCATCAAACATGCGAGGAAGAGTCTGAATCCAGTTGAAATAAAGCAGTTGCATTTCTCGGTTACTTTGACTTTAACATGGCTTTAAAATTTTCAAAGGGGACTAGATTAATAAACTGTAGTGTGCTCTGCAGATTATTTCAAGCGCAGGGAGCAAAGTAGGTGAATACTTCTTCCCAAGCACAGTGCAAACCCTTGGGACCTGGAAAGAAAGCCACCTGGTGGAATAATATGCCTGCACTGGGTGGGGAAATGATACATTTTCACAACAGGATAGGCAATACAGGCTCAGTTGTCTTCCAGTTGACCAGATGATTGATTGCAAGTTGGCAGGGGATGTAAAAAGAGGAGTGTCATCAGTTGATGAAGGGAGCGCTGATTCAGCAGGAAATCAGAAGGGTAAGGTGACTCATTTCTAATACTCCAAATGACTGTTTTATTAGTTTAGTTTCATAGACCATAAAATTAATGGATGCAGCCAATTGCACCGCACTATATGGATTTTGGGAGGTTTTTCTCAGTAGGACTGCAGGCCAAAAACAACAACTTACTTTATATATGTGCATGTAGCCACAGCAAATTGACCCCTAGGACTGCCCCCCCCCCCCCCCCCCCCCCCCCCCCCCCCCCCCCAAGAATATAGGACTGCTGTGGCTGGTTGAATTTCTAATCATTGCACCAACTTTGCGCAGCCCAGAGGGACAGGTCTATAGAGGCTACAGTATATGGCCCATAATACTACTGTGAAATTAGTAACCTCATTCACTGGATGTAATAAAACCCTAACTGGAATGGCTTTTACCATGTCAGCGTGTTTACCAACTTAGACCTTATAGCAAAGTTTGAACAATCACAGTGTTCTGCATATGTAAAGCCAAGAAAGTAACCAACTCACACACATAGGACTTTAACATTAATGCGTTTCTTTGCTGTTTGCAGCTGGGGTTAATACGGATTATTGCAGCTTTCATCAACAAAAGAAAAGACGTGTGTGTGTTGTCAAAATCACAAAGTAAAAATGTTGACATCCCTCAGCCCACCAATCTGGAATTGTTTCTCTTGCTTGGCTGGGTCAAATTTAAGTCCCGGGTGTGAAGTTTATTGATCCATCCTGAGAAAGAGATTGAAAGCTGCCAGTGACACTGCTTCCCGCAGACAGTGGAGCTTAAGTCTTTTTGTCTGGCCATTCCGTCGTTGACAATCCATCTGATGAGTGTACAATTAAAGTGAGTGTGAAGGAAGTTAGGAGAAAGAAAAAGGCATTGACCGAACAGAGTCTGAGATTGAGGAGTCAGAGTGTGAAGGCGAGGGTAGAAGAGAAGGGTTGAAAATTGAAAAACTGAGCTTTTAGCATGGTGGCAGAATTGGCAGCGACACAATGCAGAATGGAATATAGACATAATCTGTATGGATCATTGATTTCATTGGAATGCATCATTCTGCACTAACTCACAAGGGCCTTTACTCATCACAACACACCTTGAATAAACATCCCAGTGAAAAATATGGAGACACGCCATCCACCGTGGTCACTTCGATGCTGAATTTAATACCAATAACTTCCCAAAGCATTATTCTGCCAACAAGCCAGTTCTAAAGGGGTGGCTGGCTTCAAACTTACTTATTTTCTCACCCAACTTCTTTCTCTACAGTGACCTATCCTCAATTCACATTTTCTGACTCGTAATCTCATGTTTATCTGGTACTCCTTTCCAATATTGTGGCTTCCCACTCCTCTTTAATGTCCTGCCATAAATCTTACTTCTTCCCTCTCCTGTGCCCGTTAACTCCCCCAAAACTATGCATAACTTCTACATTTAAACATCTACGTTATTTGGCATTTTGGTGTGCTTTTATTAAGACCTGATCATAAAAAATGAAATAACGTCATTGCTGTTTATCCACATTGGACATGAAAATTTATTTTTAAACACCTCCTGTGGCTGTATTAATTCAAATCAATTTATTTTGCCCTTCCTCCCCTCCTAATGTACTTCTATTTTTCACTAGGTTGTGTCTAGAACATTGAGAACAACATCTCTCATAAGCCACCATCACTTCCCTGTAAACACCAGTCTCCGTCTAGTAATCCTTGTTAGTGCTTTCTCTGCAATGCCAATACTATTCTTGGGATCACAAATGACTTGACATTTGTTTAAATCCCCATGCCAATATAATAAAAGATGGATATTTATGGGACGTATTTTATAAATGTGGTTAGTTTTGCTTGGCTCCACCTCTTGATGATCATCCACAGCATATTAAGTGAAATGTGTTTAGTGTGCAGCTACAGTTTTCAATCAGTGAGTCCCGCCCTGATCAAACATCAGAAATGTGCAGCCAAGTATAAGACAAGTACTGCATTCCATTTCATCTACTCTCCCAGTTTTAATCTCATGTCTTCATGCGTTTTGAAACCTCTATTCCCACTCCAGCTCCATCGCTGTTTCCATTCCCTCCCTCCCTGCCTTTCATTCTCATCCATTATCAGTCTCACACATCCTCCGAGTCCCACATCTGTCTAGTCTGGAGACAGCTAAACTAGGGGCCCCCATTGTGGACTCATGAGGTTCGGAGACGACAGGTTTTACTGATCAGTTCTCCTCTGTGGTTGAAGTTGTGCCAGGTAGAGGAATCAACTAGTTGCATTGTTTATTTGGATGAACGCCTGTAGAATCACAGCTTTAAGAAGCGCTTGCTTTAATCTCAGCATTGTGGTATTTTTTTTATTTCAATTCACATTCAGTTGTGTGCAATTCTTGCTTTGTTCCATCTTATACCTGCACACTTATATTTATTCCATCCTATAGCCTTCTTTCAGCATTTTTTTTCTTTCACATTAACTATTCTTCTCACCTCCTTGTGATCTGTGGATAGCACAGAAGTACCTGCAGTACAAAAAATATACCACATGCATACTCTCACTGGCACACGAGCACATCACATCCCCTTTCTCTTTGCATGCCTTGCAAACAGTGTTAAGACAACTGGGGCAGTTTGTTTGCAACACACAAGTACACCCATGTGTGTGCATTCACTCCGCGGACAAATTATCTGCAGTCGTGCCAGAGCTCACAGTTAGAGGAGGCCGTAAATGTAAGCATGCAGTTGTTTCATACTTTACTGGAACAGTGAGTCTGCCGAAATGAGTCACTGTAGTTATAAACATTGCTATTGTCGCAATCTCGGACATGACTCATGCATACTGCTTTAGCAGAAATACATGAACCTGACTGGATTTTTTTGGCTGTTCCAACATCAGGAGGCATAAGTAACAGTCTGCCAGCTGCTGATGTGGGGGATGTGAGGCATTTTTTGTGTTCTAATCTGCACAATCAGCTCTTCTGCACTTTCAAAAAATAAAAAAAATCTCCTGAGGCTTGTGCTATTCCAGTACACACCATGACGGAGGGCATTTTCTTCCACTTCCAGCTACCTGACCTCAACTTTCCATCTCTCTAAAGCAACTTCCTTGAATTTAAATACACTATCATTTGCTTTGCAAAAACCCCTTAAAAAAAATCAATGTAAATCTTGGATGTAAAAGTGCACCGTTGTCTTTCCAGCAGAATGTTCTGCCTTTGGGAATTAGGTCCTGAGGGGCGTTGCTACGTGTATTGGTTTGCATTAAACCACGCGGTAAATGGAAGGACACCGCTTAGCAAGCTAATTGTAAAAGCAGAGGCTCCTCTCAAGAGCCTCCCCTTAGGAATGGAGCTGGCAGCAACGAATGCACTGCAAAGAGAAGCAGAGGACATTCAGCCCCACACAGGAGCAAATACAACAAAAAAAAAAACTAATTGGAACTACTTTTTACTTTTTATGCATTGTACTGCGAAGCATATATGGGCTGAAACTCAAGTGGCAATTGCGTTTGTACCTGTGATAGTCTGGCTACCTGCCCACTGTGTACCCCACCTCTCACCTGATGTCAGCTGGGATCAGCTCCTGCCCCCCGACCCAAGTTTGAATAAGCAGTTAAGGATAAAGAATAAAAGAATTGCATTTGTTGGTTTATGAATAGGGCAATGTAAAATGCATAGCTGCTATAAGGAAAGGAACAACATCTCCCGGACATAACTGTTTTTTATTTTTTCCACCCAAATGTATGTCAATGTCAACTGTCGCCAAAGTCTACAATTAAAATGATTAAAAACGACAGCCGGGACTACAATCTGTCCAAAGAGCTGGGGAGAAAAAGGATACGTGTTTAGTAAGAAAAACTAAAGAGCCGAGAAAAATAGTATCAGTGTTCTGAGCCAGGTTTCAGTCAGAAATAAAAACAAATTGTGGCTTAAAATAAAATTTAAATTGAATGACTTGTTGGAATGGGATTAGACATTTAAAGGGGCCATGTAGTAAGTGAGTGGTACAGCCTGAGGGCAAGGCTGAACAGTTTTTCTAGAACAGAAAGTGAGTTTTCTGCAGTCAGAGTCTGATGGTAGGCATGTTATCTGATAGACTTCTTGTAGTGAAATATACAGGTGCAGTATACTGACAAGGTTTAGCAAACATGACCCATTGGGAAAAAAGTGTTCTGTGTATCAGTTAGACCAGCACTGTGGATAGAAGGACTTGGGACACTTTTACAGACACTAAAACAAAAAGCTGGGGTCAGGATGCTATCAGAAGATGAGTTTAAAGAGGTTTCTCCCTTAGCAGAATGGACTCCGTTTGTCCTCAAAGTCCTGATAATTGACATCTACATGTAAAACTCATTATGTTTAAACTCAGCAATGTGGAGTCTTGACAGTGCCTCAGTTGACTATGGAAGATCAACCACAGAACACACCTGTTAGCCTCTTAAAGAACATTAAAGAAGAGACAAAAAAGGTATGTTTCAGTAGCTCTGACTGCTGACGAGAAATGACTGAGCCAGTTGTTCAGAACATCTTAAGGCTTGTCTGCTTGCTGTCTGCTGAGCTCCGTCAGAAGAGCCTTTGTTAGAGCACAGGGATCAAGATGAAGGACATGAGCAGGGGCAGAGATGGACTCGTGGTCATGCTCCGGGGCAACAGGTCCAACACCTGGTCTGCAGAAGGCTCCCTGCAGGACTGATGTACTGTATAGCTTGATCTTTCTAAGAAAATGGAAACACAGCTTATGCTTTAGTGTTCAAACATTATTTTTGCAGTGAAAACATTTATACTGCCTGAACATTTAGTGATTGGACAAAAAATGTATATGCATAAACACTTGGAGAGATAGTGTGCTGCCTGAAAATTTACCAATCACAGAAGCAAGCAGTGCACCAGGATATAACTACAAGTCATAAAAAAGACAATCTAGTTTAAATTAATTCATTTCGGTCTATTACAGCTATTGTTGAAGCATAGAGCACTTTAACTTTGCTCTGCTCTGCTTTATACCAGAGCCATCAATGCGAGATCACTCTTGCCCCCGAGATGAACACTAATATGAATCTCGAGCTGCTTCGATGTTTTTCTCATTAAAGTTCAAGAGTAAGGTTTTTTTTGGTCAAGGCAAGACTTTTCAAAGTATCTTTTATGCTTTCTTAAATTTTCTTTTCACACATTTTGCAGGATTCAACACCCTAGTGAAATCATGTAAGGGGAGTCAAGTGTGATGTTTTCAATTTTGAGGGTTTGTGAAAACATGCAGAGGGATAGCTCCCGTTCCCACGACTGCCACTGCTGAGGTTGCACTCTTGCATAGCCGTGCATGCCTCCAAGACTTCCCAAAGATCAGTTGGCCCTTCTGTGGGAACCTCAGGGTCCAACCTCTCCCACAGACATCACACAGCCTGCCTTTATACCCTTGACACTGGCTTGCAAGTGTTGATGCTGCATATATGTTGCACATGCATGCATGTATGCCACTGACACGACCTCAAAGGGAGGAACCCGTTGCTATAACTTACGATCCTCGCCCACCCTGATTAAAAAGTGACAGCTTGCTTAATGCTCTACTCCTCTTTTTTCTTCACTGTCAGCCATTGATTTCCCTGGCCTGATCTAATCCTGGGTTCACATAGCTGAGCATTAATTAGAGAGGGAGATGCGGCAGGAGAGCGAACAATGAAGAGGCAGTATTACATACACCCGAGGCTTAAAAACTGCAGGTTCAAAGTTGGATCAAGGGCCAGGAGAGAAAGACGTACAGAATCACAGAGTCAAAAATATGCTTTTTGTTTCATTTGTGTTTTCTAGACCTCCTGTAAACTCCATTTGGTAATCAAATCTGCACTTTCTCGACACCAGCGACCTCCTTCTCCATTTCCCCACTCCGCTGTTATTTTTCTCTGCACTATCAGGGCGCAGGTCACTCCGATCTGAAACCGATGTATCTGTCACTTCTCTCGCAAAGTCCCTCGCTGTAAGGAGCACTAGGTCTCTCTTTCTGCTTTTATGGAAACTTGATTGAAGAGAGTTGAAAGGACCTGTCTGCCTGCTTTGGGGGAAAAGAAGGGCAGAGGAGCTCCAGAGTGCCACTCACCATCTGGAGAAAAATCACACCCAGCTGGTTTTCATGTCTGTGTGGCTTTGCTTCCATCTACTGGGCAGAGAGGGAACTGCAGGGAGACAGAGAGGGTGGGGAGGGAACAGTAACCGAGACAGAGTATGCGTCTTGCATCAGTGAGAGTTCATTTCAAATCAGCCAAAGGATCATTGTAGTGAGTTACTAACTTATGACACTTATTGCTGAGTTCCGTAAACAAGCGAGCCATCTGTCTCCTCATTATCTTTCACTTACATCTCTCTCGCTCTCTCTCTCTCTCTCTCTCTCTCTCTGCTCTGGGATGCTTCCACACAAACCCAACACAGCTCTCCCAACGCGTGACTGAAGGTTGTCTCCAAGATAGTTTATTTCTCTGCACACTAATGGTGTAAAGAATGCATTAAAATGTCTGGACTCAAGGCTGCAAATTTGAGAAAAAAACAACAATGCAAACAGATATTTTAGATCTTCTAAAATTCAGATTTGGTTCATGCATTGCAAACGTATAATTTTGTAATTTAATAACTTTGTTTATTTTGCACTACCATAGTTTCTCCTTTTTTATAGCACGTAATACAACTCTGCAGCAGCAAAAAGTACAGTTACTGTAGGGGGCAGGCACATTTTTGAAATTAAATAATCTTCCCAGGAAAGAAGGAGGGTAAAACATGTTCTTACTGCAGTACCTGCAGTGAATACAGCACATTAACACCCTACTGGAAGGATTTGTTCATTTATCCATATAAAATAGTGTAAAATTGGCAGTCAAGGCAGCTAACCTTGGTCAAGGTCATTGATAAATAAAGCAAATCAAAGTGTGAAGGAGCATTCAGTTTTTGTGTTTGGCATCAATTTGTTAAAGATGACTAAATTTTAGTCTTCTGCAACAGTGTGACCAATCTTGCCTTGAGACAAATGGTCCTCATTGCAAGAAATTTGTGCAGATAAAACTGGAAACTTGAACAAATTGAGGAAATTAGAAAAATACATTTGAAGCCAGATTTCCACCCATAATAGAACCCTGTAACTGTTCTTTTAACAACTAAAAAAGTTAATACTGTCCACCAAGCACATGCTGTAGTCTTTTCTTTACTGTTAACAGACTTGTCACTTCAGTCAATAGGTTTACCTTGAAAAGAACCAAGTTTTGAACTGTTGGCCTGTTTTTGATTGATGTCATTAAAAAAACAAAAACATTCATACTTGTTGAAAGGTTAAAAATCACTCACATTAATCTGAGTAAAAACTGATAAAATAAAATAAAAACTGTGTGCTCACACACACACGTATGTCCTGCGTTTCCATTTTTTTTTACATTTCTGCCTATTTCTGTGGTCTTACAGCACACAGGGAGTGGCTCCTCTTATAATGTATGCTAAAGCATGCAAGCTACACAACTTGACAATGTAATGGAAATAAACGACCCATAGCAATAAACTATAATCTCTCTCTCCACTCTGCTGAAGAACCAAGTCTGTCAACTTGATACCACTCGAATGAATCTTTAAATTACAACAAAGACAATCTTCCAGAACTATGATGAGAAGATGACGGCAATCATCGGTTGTTAGCTCTTGCGCTGCTATATGGCTTGTAAATAAAACGCTTTAGACGGGAAATGAATTCGCTGCACATTTGCTCTCATTACGACGAGGGTAAATTGTTAAGTGTGGCGTGGCTGCCTGTGGGCCGGAGCACGATGAGTACTTTCACATGGGTTTTCTGGTTGGCAGCAGCTGTCTTCTGCCAATTAGATGCATCGTGCATGCGCGTGTTTGCGTGCACGGATTTATCTCCAAACAAATACATCCCCAGTCCTCCTTACCCCCCGGGCACATGCTGCCTGAGTCTTGGAAAACCCTCCTGACAGTGTTCATACACAAACACACACTATCCTCACACTCACATTAGATCCCCCAATCTCCCCGTATACCCATGTCCCCTGCCCCCACGAGGCACGAAGTTGCTCCAGGGTAGACAAACACACACATACTCTCTCATCAATTCAGATCTAATGCTGTCTAAATATGGAACAAGCTGTGGTGAAGAAGACAGGAAGAAGGAGTAGTGGAAATGAAAATAAACAAAGCAGTAAAAGAGTGTCAGTGAATCAGTTTACGTGTGATGAAACACAGCAGATAGAACATGAGTATCCCCTTGGTGTCAGAAATCACTCCTGTTCTGGTTCTTTGGATAAAAGCGGTTAAAATTGATGCTTTGCTTTCATTCAAAGTGCTTTTTTAGATTGGAATAACACGCAATTTGCCTGGTCTCAGTGTTCACTTTTATGCTGTACTCGAAACACTCAAGAATGTAAAAGAGTGTTTTCTAAAATGGTAGGATATGGCTGAGTTGGTGTTTTACCTGCTGCTGTGAAACAATAACTTTGGTTTGACTCACCTTTGAGTGGTGAGAAAATTAGTTTCAAATTGGAGGTCAGTAAAGGGCTGAGAGCTCTCTGCGAGCTCTTATCCCATGCACTATGTGCCAAACCATTCACTCATGTTTTAGTCCACTTATTGTAATATCAAACACAGCTGGAAGTTAAAGGTGCAGTATGTAATTCTGGAGAGGGAGAGTTGATTGCTGAGTCTCATTCCCAGGTTGTTTAACACTGATGCTTTGGGTTGATAAGTTGGGACAGAATGCCAAGTCAAAGTGTCAGAATTAGTAGACCATGGAATGAGACTCAATCAGGTCAATTAGAAACAGTTACTGTACCTTTAAGTGAGCTGGTCTACATGAAGGTCTCTCTTATACTGGGCTCACACCAAATTATTTCCACAGTCCCAGACTGAAAACGGAAAGTCTTTAGTAAATCTGGGAGTTTTACTGGAGTCACACGGCGCGCTCCCGTCATTGCGTCATATCAAACATGTTTGATATGATCGATAGTCGCGGTGACATAACACAATCACCAACCAATAGATGAGCAGGGGAAAAGGTCCCCGGTTCCAGACGGGCCAGTAAAACCACTTCGACAGGAAAAAGTAACATCACAATAATGCTAGTAAGCTCAGTCCTAAATAAAAATATAGTGATGTCATATTTACGGCCACAAGCGGGATTTTTGGGGGCGCTGTTTCTTAGTCTAATAGAACAGGAAGGAGACCCAGTTAAAATGTATGAAGAAAATCTATAGCCTACATAAATAAGTAATAATCGATGATTAATGTATGATTACAACATCAGAAAAATCAGACCTTACCTAACTCAACATGCCACTCAACTCATCACAAAACTCAACTCATAATAAAACTCATCTACTGTAACGCCCTCCTGACAGGCCTGCCAGCCTGCACAGTAAAACCGCTTCAGATGATCCAGAACGCGGCGGTGCTCCTGGTCTACAACCAGCCAAAAAGGTCACATGTCACACCGCTGCTCATCCAGCTCCACTGGCTACCTGTCGCATCAAATTCAAATCTCTAATGCTGCCTACAAAGTTGTTTCCGGTACTGCTCCTACCTACCTGAACGCCCTGATACAGACAGATGCTACCTCATGACCGCTGAGCTCTTCCAATGAACGGCGCCTGGCTCTGCCCCCCGTTGGTCCAAGGTAATCCAAACTCTTTGCATTTCTTGTTCCCCGCTGGTGGAACACACTACCAGTTCCTACCAGAGCAGGGGCGTCCCTCTCTACCTTTAAAAAAACCTCCTGAAGACCCAGCTCTTCAGAGAGCATCTTCTCTCCTAGCACCACACGATAACTCTTCTCCTTAAAGAATTGTCACTAGCACTTAATGGTGCACGAATGGCTCTTACTGCACTATACCTTCATTGTTTGCTTTTTTCTTCCTGTAAGTCGCTTTGGATAAAACTGTAAATGTAAATGTAACTAAATGAAAGTTGATAGAGCTGATAAATATAATTATTCAATTAAATAAATTATAATTAAATACGGCATAAATGTATATCATTAATTAATTTCTAGATTTTCCTTTCCTTTATTCTTCATTATATCTATTTTTTGTGTCAGAAAAACAGAAACCCTTTTTCAGCTTTGTGAGGGGGCATTTTGTGGCGTCTTCTCTCCTTTTTGTTGTTGTTTTTTCAACACAAACCACTGCACACACTAGAGCAGCTGCTTCTCCTCCATTTGTAAGTTTTTACTTAGAGCATGATGGGGAAAAATTGCATGGTAGGAAAAAAATGCTAAAAGAAACTAGTTGTATCCTTGTAAATAGTGACCCTGCAAGATTCACGGTCTGTCTAAAATCTCAGTCTGAGACTAAAAACTCCAAACACTTGTCTTTAGATGTGAGCAGGTGTGAGCTGATAGTTTTCCGGGAGTCTTTTCCAAATATTTTCAAAGTCTTCTGATGTATAGGTAGCATAAAGCAGAGAAAATAATATGTGTATGTTTTGGCACACCGTCACAGCATCCCTGCAGTGGTGTCCATTAACATCAGCTGAAGCTGCGACACTGACCATAAGATGCACCACACAGAGCGGAGGTGAACAGAGACAGATGGAACAGGCTCGGCAGTGAGCGACACACCGACATGTTGACAGATTCTCAGTTTTTAATCAGAGATGGAGCAGAGAATATTCGCTTAAAACCAATCGATGATGCTGTTTTGCCTTCATTGAAGTTTGCTGAAGTGATGTAATGTAGCCTCGGAGCATTTAATATGGTGTAAGCTCTGCACCAGGCTCCATTTAAAATGTTACATTGCATGAAAAGGAACTGGTCATATTGTAACTCAAGAGGCAATTTGGTATACAGTTAACACACTAGTCTTAATTGTGTTTTAGTAAAAAATCGCATTAATTCCGTGGGTTCTTCACCACAGTTTCTGATGAAGGAAATAACGGGAGAGAAGCAGCTTTAGTGATGCATTTCGTCTTGAAATTAATGCTATGCAGTGGTGGTATAATAAACGGCAATGTTAATAATGGTTCGTTTGGGTTTAAAAAATTAAATGATAAATATTTGCGAAATTAAGCCTAACCAATATATATTAAAAAGGTTTGTTGGAGTTTGCACTGTATTCACCAAATAATTCTGCTACATTTTGCAAAGTAAGTCATAAAATCCAACATTACAATTAAATTATTTTTTTCACACACATCCTGAAACAGTGAGCCGTGAATTTGCCCTCTGCATTCAACCCATGCTTTACACACAAGTGAACACACACCATGCTAGGAGCAGCGGGCAGCACATTTCTGCGCCCGGGGAGCAGTGGGAGGGCTGGTGCCTTGCTCAAGGGCACCTTGACCTGACAGACCTGAGGTTCGAACCAGCGACCCTCCGGTTACAGGCCAGATTCAGCCAGTCTGCAGTTACAGTTGAACCGACTGAGCATTATTGTGGCCTTGCAATAACAAACTATAATATTAATAAAAACAATAATGAATTATTAGATCAGTTCAGATCAGTTTATAAGCAAATTAAATAATTAATTTATGCAAATAAATGGTGTATCCCTTCAAAAAGGTGATTCATGTCACATTTAAATATCAATAACTCATAACCCCATTAAGAGACATTAGTGTAATCACAGTAATTAGTGCGCTAACTAGAAACAAACAGATGTGTTCTGTTTGTTTGTTTACATCAGGAGGCCTTCATGCTGCAGTTTACAATGGATGACAGCACGTCAGATTTTACTCTGTTGGATTATTTTATGGCTTCAAAGGACTTTGTTCCATTTTAAAATAGGCAGGCACCATTTTTAAAATAATGTTCTACTGACACAAGTACTCCAACCTGAATGATCTGCTGCAAATGTGCCATCATAAAGAGCTGCTATCACTTGCCATCTTTTCTTTTTCCTCTTAAATAAACAAGACAAAATAAAACAGCAGTGAAAGGGAAGGTAGTGATAACTAGCAGCATTTAATGTCCATCATTTTTATGAGGGGATGATGAATTGCAGTGAAGAAGCACTCTAGTGTCTGGTATATTTTTCTATTTCTCGTCTACACAGAAAAAAAAATTGAAGCCAAACAGACTACATTCTTAACCTCAAGACAGGAATAATGGATGGATGGATGAGAGTGCTCTGAGGTCCCCAAGCCAGACTGCCCTCTTACTCCCACGGCGTACCATGAGTCAAACAAAACTCAGACAAGCTAACATGTGCGCACTAGTAGGCACTAATGAGAGTTGTGTGCCAGTTTTGACAGCTGTGTTTGTGTGAAACTGAAAACGATGTGTGACATCGTCATTCCAGCTAAAAGGAAACAGGAAGGGGGGAAGCTGCAACCACGACAATCTCCATCTCACAAGACAGAGGGACCAGAAAATGACAGCAGTCTGTTGGAAGGTCACAGCCGGTGCACTACATATCCATTTGAGCTTTTTGGCATGGCGATCTGCTATGATAATGGCTGCCCGGAGGGGAGAACTGTGTGGATGGATGGAGCTGTTTTAATCTCAGAGTGGCAGACCTCTGTGACCTTGTCGGGAGGTGTCCTAGGTCTGGGTGAGTGACGAGACTCCCCACAGGCGCGGCGCATGGCAGGGAAGCACTGCTCGCCTCTGATGCAGCGGAGAGTGTTGGGAAGAGACAGATGAGACGGAGAACGGGCAGAGATCACGCCACAGGCTCAGATCGTAGACTGGAGAACGAATGGACGACGTGTATCCACTTCCTCCCACTTTCAAAAAGAGAAGCCAAAATATTTCCAATATGAACGCTGCCATCTTGCATGAGTGACTTAATTTGGAGCCAGAGTTTGCGCTGTAGTGAGCCACGGTCAGAGGTCGCTTTTTCCATCATCGATTTGACAGACAAGTTCATAAAATTTCTCTGATAATTTATTATCTGTCATTTTCTAAATTTTAAGATTTTAAAAGCAATTCATTTTCATTTTTTATAATGAATATAAAGAAAAACCTTACATCATGCCGTTTTAAAGGCACAGAGAGAAAAGATGAACAGAGACAGCAACTGTTTGATCACCTTTTTAAATGTCAACGCCACAATGCCTAAAAATAATGAAAGAGAAAAGAGGTGAAACAAGCTTGTTCTCCATCATCCACCATACCAATCCCTGTTTATTCACCTTGTTTATCAATGCCATCACAATGATTGTGCTTTTAAAGAAACTGCAGACAATGTAACATTACAGTGTGGAGCTCTGAATATCACAACTGTGTTTTCCAACGGCACCCCAGCGCACAGAATTGACCAACGCGTTAGCTGAATCCAGCTAGACAACGTTTTGCTCGTGAGATCCAGACATGACAGTGACGGACGGCCTTCAGACCTTCCGTGATTTAAAAAATGTTTTTTTAAATCTGTCAATGATGGAAAATATTTGGTTCACGCAACAAATGGCTGCGGTTTTGAGTTCCTGGGCAAAACACCCAACTGGACCAATCAGAAGACAACTCAAGCTGGTAATCAGGATGTTTAACCCACATTTTTTAGCATCAAATAACTAATTAAAACCAAGCGCATCAATAAAATTAACACTTGAACATGCATCTGCGTGATAAGAACTACCTAAATAGACAGAAACTAACAACGGAGGGGGCGGGGTTGATGACGTAAACTGATCCAGATGTTTTGGCTTCTCTTTTGTGGAGCTATGAGGCCTTCCTTATGTCTATGGCTCAGATACAACAGAAACAGAGGAAGCCACAGAGGGATTAATGATAAAGCCAGATATAGGGAATAAGGAATTGGATATCCAGGTAAAGCAGAAAATTTTGATAAACAGCAGAAAAGCAGTTGTTGGTATTCCACTGATGTTTCTCCGGCTACTTACAAACAGCATGGCATCCAATTTTCACTGACACCACTTTTCAGCAGCAGGTGCTGTTCAAAGAATGAAGGACAAAAATTTGAGATATTGAATGCAGGACACAAACAACTTACCCTGATAGCAACAAGCAAAAGTGGTGTTTTTAAACCCATTTAGTATACATTGGCCATACAAATGAATAGAGGAGTGGTCAATTTTGCTCCAGGAGTGGTTTGAAAAGTTTCTGTAGACATTTACGCTTTGAATTACGGTTGCTGTTTGAATCAGTGGCCACTCATCTTAATCCAGACTGGCTCCAGCTGTGAAGAAGTGAGCCACCAACCTTTCAAGCCAGTAGGGGGTGAGTGTTTGATACAAATACTGGTTTTTGATAGAATATCCCTTCAAACAAATCACAGTGAAGCAAGTATGTAGCGAAGGAGACCTAAGAAAGGCGAAGGGGATTTTCAGCATCATATCTGTCCAGAAATGGATGCAAACCATGATGTAGCAGGCAATGCTTCAAATATGGATGTTGCAAAGAAGCTACAAATTCTAAAAACTGCATGCTTCAGACACATCTTCAACCATGAAGCGCAAAAAACTATACAGTCACCAAAGCTTCAAGGTGGGTGCCCGAGATTAGTGTCACCAATTCAGCAATGTGATACATGGTCATAATAGCCCCCTCTGTTCCTGTGATATTGTGGGCAGAAATGTGTTTTTGTCTAATATTATGATGTCTAAACCTTTTGGATTTTGTCATAATTAGCCTACACATTCTTAAAGTATATCCAAAAATGTATTGTGTGAGGTTACAGTGATCTTGGCCTTTGACAAAATGTGATCAGATCATCCTGGAGTCCAAATATATGTTATTCCCTTTAATATCAGGTTCAAGACAATGAGACAGATGTGAGGTTACACTGACCTTTACATTTGACCATTCGCCACCACAACCAAATTTGTTCATTCTTGACTTTCAGAGGATGTTTGTGCCAAATTTGAAGAAATTTCTCACATACGTTCCTGAGATATCACAAAAATGGAATGGACAGATGGACAACCCGAAAACATAATGCCTCTGACCAGAACTGTAACCAGCACAGAAGCATAACAATAATGGATATAAACAGCAGAGTATTGGGAAAGTACTAGTTGAGACTCTTTATACTGCAATTATCCAATCTAAATAAACCACACACACACACACACACACACACACACTTTTTAACCTGTTATTGTTCAAAGACCTTTTTGGTGGTTGTGGGCAGTGGATGTTTAGGGGGAGATAGCAGGTCAACAATAAATGCCACATAGAAGTGGTGACATCTTCTGAAAGCTGTGAACCTGAAGATTGCAGAAGATGCAGCTCGGCACTGTGTGTCAAGTTGTTCTGGTCAGAAACATCTAATTAAAATGACTTAATTATTTATTTATTGAAGCCTATTATGGTGAATAAAGGGACATAACATTAGGGTACGCTTTCTAAAGTCCAGTCCATGTTCAACTATGTCCCATAAGCAATTTTTGGGTTGATACCATTTGCTACACACATTTGGTGCTCAATGCAATTTTATTCATATCGAGAATGGATAAAAATGGTCAGAGAAAACCTCCAGAATATCACATCAATATGCCAAGACCTTTGGAACAACATAGAAGAATCCATGCTGGGATTTGGGTTCAAAAACTTTGGTCATTTTAGAGATTTCTGTATTTTCAGCGATTGGATGACGAGCACTTCTGTTCAACAAACTGCTGAGAAACCCTCTTATTGTCAATATACCTAGGAAAGCTGCACACCCTCTGGATGCTCTAGGTCTCTAGTTTATGGTTGTAAAGTTTAATGAGGCTGTGATTATCCTAGATAAGCAGCTCTATGTGGTTTTTGCCTTAAACTGCATGTTATCAGCATGAAGAGCCTATTTTCATTCACATAGCATGACGTCAGAGGTCACATGACCGCTTTGAAAATCGCCAAAATAGTCCAACTTTGCAGCGTTTTTTCAACAACTTCTCCACCAATATCCTTACATGCTTGGGCTCTATAGATTTCTTAGATCTTATTGTTTAATGATATATTTAGTATACTCCTAAAATTGGGCCCGCTACGGCCTCCGGGAAAAAAATGCGGTGTATCATTCCGCCGGCCCGCCCGCAGGACTTCTGAATAGTAACAGCTTAATTCACTTCTGGACTTCACTTCCCACAGAGTTGTGGACTTGCAGCACTGAAGCCCAGACTTTCTCATTCCCACAAAGTCACAGCAAATGCATGCAGTGAATAAGCAATGTCTGCCTGGTAACCTGGCAACTCTCAGCAAGCAAAACATGGTGATAAGAATGATGTTCAGCCCAATCAATTTATGGAAAAAATTAAATTTCCTTCTGCACACTCATGAGTTCACAGATGTCCGTATTGAACGGTTTTGGATGTTTAATCCCACTCTCAGACCATAATGCAGCAGAAGCCAGCTCTTGGCCCGAGGGCATTTTATTAGAAAATGAGTATGGGGTCTGTGTGACATGGAATGCCAGATGGATGGAAGGGTCAATTATTTACATTTTGAGTGATGGTTGTGGTATACAACCACACACTTTGCCCAAAGCGACACATCACATTCTCATTCGTACAGTTCAATAAATGAGCATCTTGACATTTATCCTGTCATCTCTGCAGAGGAGGGGAGAGGCTTGAGACTTATATTTGTTCCCTTTAACCATTCAAACCTCTCTGAGCCACTGGTTGCCATGTTGGCTGTGCTGGATCTGTCTCCTGGCACAGCTGCTGCACCAGGACGCCGGCAGTTTAGCTGTTGGGTTGTGTGTGTTGTCACTGTCTCCCACCCGTGTCTTTGCTGGCAGGTTGGGTTTGGCATACACTGAGAGACACTTTTGCCTCTCCCTGGGTCCATGTTTCACACTTTGAAAATGGCCTGCCTCGCTTGAACAAAGTGCTTATTCTAACTGTGCATACTGAGCATTATGACAATGCCTCAAGTTGTTTTTATTTATTATGTTCATTTCATATTGCAGGAAGGAGGAAATGCATTCGGCTTGGTATGGTAAAGCAGGGAATTTATAAATCTAGAAAGTACGTATATTTTTATCAGAAGTACAGACAACACACCATCTCCAAATTAAAAAGGAGCAGTGGTAACACAAAGCTGCGGGTCTGCCACCAACACCACATCATCTCCGTTCAGCCTACTTGTGTGTCAGGCCTCAGATCAGCCGCTTAAACCTTTCAACTAAAACTCTACCAAAAGCCAATGTTCTAACATGGGATTCAATCAAAGAATTCAGTCCTGCTTGATTTAAAGTCACCAATGGTTACCATGGTAAAGGCAAGTTCAATTAAAACGAAGGACAAGTTAAAAGAGCGGCTTTGATTTGACAAAGCACATTAGACATTGACTGGTGAAAGTAAAAAACTTGCATTCAGTGTTCAAAATTGCAGTGGGATCTCTCAGGATAAGCAGCTTGAGGAGGAGGATATATAGTGCCCCTCCGCTCTGTGTTTTTCTTATGTTTATGGCCCTTAAAATGTCTGACCTATCTGTGCAAAGTTTGTCACTAGACAGGAGTTTTCACATTCATGTACTGAATGGGGAGATGTGCACAAGCAAGCTAGAATAGGTACACCACAACTTCAGAAAGCCAATCAAAAGCTGGAAAACCAACCTGTAACCTCCAGCACAGAGCGGACTTCTCAGTACAGAGAGCAAAAACACACTGTGGCATCGTAATGGATGTTATTGTATGTTTCATAGCCACTAACACTGTTAGCAACTGCCAGTTAGCTAACAAACAACAAGGAGATGGTAACTACACTTATTCTACACTTATGATTCTGATACATCTGCACGGATTTTGGTGCACAAAACGCAAGACATTCACTACTGCTTGCATGCTCGGCTCTTCTACCAGTCAACTTAATAAGCAAGCAGCAGCAGGTGAGCAAGATGGAGCCCAGATCCAGAATTTCTAAGTGAGGATGTAAGAATAGATGTGCTTCCACCCCTTTTTGAGTGTTTCTTTCTTAACTTTTTATGTGGGAAAACAATGGTGAATAAAATATTAATCATAGCAGACTATTTTTACATACTTGAAAATGTGTCTGGAGGGGGATTTAAAGCCTCCGCCCACTGATACACTGATAGCACACCATAAAAAAAAATCATAACAATAAACCATCTTACTTCCAACACCTGCTTCGGAGACTGTTGGAGGATACAGATTTAAACAAATGTGGGTGCCATGAGCTGGATTCCTGTGAAAAACATTCTGTCTTAGTAACACTGCACATGCATTGCCCCTCTTGGCACGCATGATAGTAATTTGGACTTACTAATTGCCTTTCTGAGAAACATAATCATTTACCATAACTCAGTAATTACTGCTGATTACTGAAAACTGAAAGCAATCAATTTGTGTTATTTCCAGTGTCAGGGCTTTGCTTAACACATGCTCACGTGATTGACTTAAGCCAAGCAACAAAAGAAATCCATTTCACATAACTATCAATAATGCAGCAGTTCGAGCAATCTAATATGATGTTGATGTCTATTATGTTAACATAATTATATGCTGTGCTGTCCTTCCAAATTGCGAGACATGCAATTGTTCTTTGCATTGAGAAATAATTACATGGACACTGAGCGAATAGTTTGGAGTTTAGAGAGTCACAACTGCTGCTGCATGTTAATGTGATGCAGGTGCTTAACTTCACCTACACATTCAATGATGCATGATCCACGTGTTTGCAGAAAAAGAACAAGAGTAGGCAGTCAACTGCATGCACTTTTATCTGCTCTTTGAAAGTGACTAAGCTTTTCAGGGAGGGCTGGAAAAACATTGCTTTATATCCCTCTCAAAAACACATTTACAATTAATACTGGATTCCAAAGCATTGCTGTGATTGCCAGTGTACTCTCTGATGAATGAACATGCTTGACTTTATTTTAATGAGGGACTGAAAGATTAAAATGTTACTCGTGTTTTTTGCTCTTAATCATTTCCAGGTTCAAGGGCAGATATATCCCAGCATGAAGAGGGCGGAAGGCAGGCTGCTGGTCAACTCAAGGGTCAACACAATTAGAAACTTCATTCACACCTGTGCATGATTAAGTCTGTCGGAGAAACATGAGGGGGGCAGGGGTGAAAATATCACAAAGACAAGGTTGAGAGTCAAAACTGCAATTAAACTTGTCTTCTTCCTCCTGTGAAGGCCCGGTCTAAACCACATGATGTCAGCTATTTTCATGATGGAAATGGAAATTTTAAAAGGCAGAGCCACATGCTAACACAGATACAGTACAGAGGCATCTATCCACCTTGTTCTCAGGGCACTACTGTACAAATGATTGTGATTATATCAGCCAAAGCTAGACACGTTCAATTTAGCAAGTACTGGTTTATTGTTGTTTAACCCCACCATCTTCATCTTCTTTAAAAGTTTGTCAAAAATATGTAAAAAAACAGGCATTATCAACAAAATTTGAACTTTTTGAGAGTCCTTGAACAGCTCATATTTCCCCCAAAAAATTTCAATTATAAGTAACAAAGCTTAAAATTGTGATATTTCTGTCAAAATCATATTCTATGTCTCATTTACAATGTTGCCAAAAATAAACCGTTTGGAATAACTAGATACTGTTAAAAACATTAAATTATGCACTTCTCAGCAACACTGTGAAGCCATGATTGATTCTGCTGAGACAAACGGTCACATGACAAATATTCACTGAAAATCTGACAGAACTCTAGTCTGTTCAGAATGTTCTGATGATGACGGGGGGAAATAACCACCTAAAAGAAAAAGGGAAAAAAATCTGTTAAGTGTACGCTATATTTTCACTGCTTTACCTTGTGGTGAGACAACTCTTTCCAACAGGGAACTGAAGCAGTAACATTGATCTATGATCCCTTTTCAAGCCACCAGACTGCTTCAACAAAAACAGTAATTTTACCTTGCAGAATAGCACCAAAGTCACACAACAACACAAACAAACCAAGCAGCAACTACCGTATTCTGCAAAGGTGAAATTACTGTTTTTGTCAAAGGAGTCTGGTGGCTTTAAAGGGAACATAGATCAATATAACTGCTTCAGTTCCCTGTTTAAGGGCAGTCTGGCGACAAGGTAAAGTGGCGGTGTGCTGACCGATATCCTCCCTACAATCTGTAGCAAAGGAATCAATAAAGTAGCTTAATATTCTAGTGCTAGTAATTTAAGGGGAAACTATTCGGTTCACCCTCTCATCTATCAATGGTAGAAGGCACAGGTATGAGCACATTGTCTTATTTGAGGTATCACAGGTGGTATTTCTACAGGTTCTCAAATGTTTTATTTCCTAATGGCTCTATGAAAGAGAATTAACATACCGGTACTATTATGTTACCATAGAAAATGCTGGTTTCTGGTTCAGTGACAGGATGTGCTGGAAGTGGTGCCCATAATTCATGCAAGGTACCATGGGGTCTAAGGAATAAGAGGATGACCTCATACCGATGTAAGGTACGACATACTTATCTACAATAAAATCAACATACTGACTAATACTGCAGCTCATCGATAACTATTAATCTGCAGTGATATTACAATTATTACACAGAAAAATGCATGAATAATCATCCGGTGGATTCACCCTAACAGGAGCAACAAACTGCTTGTGTTACAGTGTGGAGGACCTTGTGAGCACCAAAACAAAAGATCCACCAAGGACACATGAATGATTTCAGAGGCGATGTTTTGATCTTTTCTTACTTGACAGGCAAGGTGACCAACCGGATCGACCTTCATGCATTTACAATCATTTAAAAACACACTTAAGGGAAAAGACCGCCCTGTTTAAACCAGCTCAAGTCTGCTTTTCTTTTCCATGTCAGTCATACATTTCTCGCTCCCTTTTATCCCCAGATCACCACATTTCCTCTCCAGTCTCCCTTTGACCTTCTGCCTCTGTGTCCTTTTCTTCAGGTATCTCGTATGGGACTTGGAGCTGAAAGATTGCAAAAATGAGACGACCGCCCCGCCTTCTGTCTCATGTCCCTGAGTGCTGTATCCATTCACCCTCCATCCAGCCCACCCAACTTTCATTAATTTCAGAACGCCTTCACACGTCGCTTTTCAGTTAAATGCATTTCGTAATCTGTTCAATCATTTAAAAACAAACACCACACCAGTCACACACGTCAGAAAATTGATCTATTTTGTTTTAAAATGCAAATAACAAAACACACGTAGAGCCGTCGTGCTATGTAGATTTATCCGTAACAAATCACACTGATAGAGGCCATCCATCAGCATGTCATACATAAACATTGGAAGAGTTTAGAACAGCACAAGCTTTCATGTTTATGCAAACATGTGGCACAGTTCCATATCTGTACATCATGTATCGCGCGTCACTAATGAGCAACAGCAGGAACTCCCTACTCTGCATGCGCCGTTCAGCGCTCTGCTTCCAAATTCCATTCGTTCTGCTCAAGGTTAATTGTTTTCTAGGGCAGAGACAAATGGCTTGTAAGTAGCATGTTCATGCAGCTGTTAGTACATGTCTGTGTGTGTCTGCACGTGTGTGTGTGTGTGTGTGTGTGTGTACGTGTGTGTGTGTGTGTGTACGTGTCTAACGCTGTCAAACCAAATCAGCATCACAATTAATGTCAAATCGTAAATAAAATAGGCGTGCATATGTTTACCCACCTCTTGTGAATATATACACAGTGACTAACACACACACACACAGGCATTCTGTAAGCAAACGCTCAGCTGTGGTACCGCATGAATAAACAATCAGTCCACGTCAGTCAGATACACAAATGCACACAAACAAGGGGGGGGGGGGGGGGGGTTGGTCATGTTTAAATGCATTGTAGAGTTTACCACGGCAGCCGATGTTAACGGTGTCCGGGCGTAGACCAATTACTTGTCCACTACTTAATTGGACGACAGACACTACAGTTATAATCTGATAGTGTACAGGTACAGTTGACAGGTAAGACAATGGCAGAGAATTTGGTTGTGTTTTTCATTAGGTGAAGCTAACCTCTATCCGCCGTTTACTACAGCTGTCGTGTTGTTGTTTACACCGCTAGCGCAGGAGCTTTGGACCGTGGGGAGAAAAAGGTTTTTAGGCTCGGGGTAGGGGGAGGAATCCTGGCGGGGAGCGTCAACCAGGGTCATGCTAGAAGTGGAGTAGGTCGAGCCAGCAATGAACCCCTTTTCAACAGCCTTCACAGACATTAGGGTAGAGGCCAAGAGGACATTATGGAGGAAAATAAGGCAGAGTATTTTCTGCACTTGCTTGAAGCAAATTGTTGAGTAGTTTTTGATCACAAGTAATGCATTCATAGAAAAAAATGAATACTATGTCATTTTGCTTTAAAGATTAAAGTAAGCACTAGATATTCAGCATCATTAAATGTCTGATGTAAAATGTCTGGTGTAATCGGTAACAGCGGCGTTGTTCGGAGTTTATTAACCAATGGAAACATTTCCTCACAGTGGCATCCCTAGCGTCCTGATACAGCATCTCCATCCTTGCACTCATCTTTTAATCAACCCCCTTTGTGTCTCTGGATTGCCTGGAGACATGTTAGCAAACACTCCAATATGCAGAAATGAAAAGCCAGTATAGAACAGAGGTGAAAATGGTCCACACATGTAGCTGCTATACAACCCGAAGGCTCATCATGATTAATAATCAAAATCACTGAAAGCTAACAGCCTAACACGTGAAAAAAATGTTTACTCCAGCTATAAATTATACAAAACATTTGACTCCCCCGGTGCGAGTTAGTAGCCTTTTGGCGTCACGCGTTCAAGCGGAAATGAAAAAGTCTATGGTGCTACCATATTAAATGCTGTTATAAATACTGTATGGTGGTATTTTTTTCATCGCTGAGTCTGAATCCCTCCAGAATATGAAGAAAAATGTGATGAAAAATGAGAATGTGCTGAACAGAGTGAAAGGTAAAGTGTAAAATCAGCTCAGTACTTCGTGTTCAATATTATTCTCAAATCGCATTCGTTCTGCTAAAGGTTAATTGCAATCCGGGGCAGACACAACTGGTTTCGTAACGCTGTGTACTTGCAGGTAGTCAGTGTGTGTTTGTGGGTGTGTGTGCCTGTCACACTAAATCAGCGTCACAATTAATGTCCAATTGTAAGTAAAATTGACATCAGGGTGTGTGTCCTACTATTAATACACACATACACAGATATGAGGCCAGTTTACCACAGGCAGGGTTGCCTGGAGCAATTATTAAGGTTGTTATGGCCCAGTTGTGACTGGCACAGCAGAGCTCCTGTTTGGAGACTTAATCGACAGGTGAACTCTTTATTATTTTGACTGCTGGGTACCAGAGTCAAACAAATAAATACACACCAGCAGGCATGCACATACACACTCATACCAAGACTGCCATGGCTGACCTGACATCCGCCTACCCTCTGGTTCCCCGCCAGGTCAGACTCGTTAACCGTTTTCCACAGCCATTTACAGCCACTTAGTGCAGGAACCAATTCCCTCACTCTCGCTCTCTCCGTCTCTCTTGTACCTCACTCTATCACTGGCTCGTTCGCTCCCTTGCTCGCTCTACCGCTCGTGTTTGTTTTATGACAGTTTTCCCACCTCGTCCGACTGGGTTCTGGCCATTTAGCAAAGCCTATTAGGGCCCCATTGTCTATAGCGAGAGCAATGGCCAGTCAAACCAGCATGGCCTAATCAGAGTGCAGGGAATTCATCACAATCTTAAGGGAAGAGAGCTGTTGATGCCGTTTGTTTTTCTCTCACGCTGTTCAAGAGCCAAAAAACACACACACAGCTCAACTACATCGCTCCACGGAGAGAGATACAACGGTAAATTGTCAGGCTATTAAACACACCATCATAAATATACAACTGTCACACTCCCACAACTGCTGATCAATCACATTTAGGCTGTTAGAGTGTTATTAGCAATCGTTCCTGAATTGCTCCATGATACGCAGGTCATAGAGGGACGAATTAGCATACGTGAGCGTGGCTATCTAAACCAAGCAGTATTTTTTCAGACGCTAGCGGACACATCTGGCACGCTTAGATTGATTTAATCATGCCAATCAGTCACACAGGCAGTCAGTTAGTCGTTTACACAGATAAATTGCTGCGAAGCCAGACAGAAATCAGGTCAGCGAAGTGCCGAGCCAGCAAGTCTTTAAGACGTGAACGAGACAAGGAAAGTGCCACAATATTAACACACACAAAAAACTCAATAAATGAACACAGGAGTCAGGCAGGAAGTCAACATGTGCATCAAACTGCCACTCATTTCTTAATTCAGACATCAAGTCATCCATTTAATCTACTGAGTGTGATTTGATTTGACAAATGGAGGAATTAAAACCTAAATATGGCCAAATGCTGAATAAAAGTGGAGCTGACAAGCCCGTTTGTCTTGGTTTTAATTACAGGATGCTCAATTACTTTTCATTACTAATGTAATTTGTCCTCTAATTTGGTTAAATGAGCTCTGAACTTGGGGATGGAAACCTTTTGGTTTAATTGTCCAGAAAAACAGAGAGACTTTGAGATTTTGTGGAAGATTTGGAGCAGCTGGACACATTAGAGTGTCTTATATCGGCTTTTAATGTCAAGAAGTTTGTTTACATGGATGTTACCACCTCCATCACCTATGTGGTAAATAATGCAGTGTTTTCACAATTTTACATGAGTGTCCTTTTCCAAAGTCAGACAAATGAGAGAGTTAATTTTTGGCATCAAGACTCGTCACATGGTCTCAACCAAGCACAGCACAACAAAGTAATACACAGAAGCAGATCAAACCCAGACACCAGTTATGATGTAGAATCTACTATGTGGGTCAAACACCAACTTTTAAGTTGTATCATGAGCATTAATGTTACTTCAAAGAGTCATTAATGTTCATGACACATCCCATGTCATGTTTATGACACGCTCATGTCACTCTTATTTAGACACCTTCAAAATATAGTGTTACCATATCTTGCTTAAGTCACAAAGGCATTGTTAAAAAATTAAGTAACATTTTATTTTGACTTAGGCATAATAAATCTGCTTAAGTCACACACTTGACATAGGCCATTATCTTTAAAGGGGTAAAATCACATGATCTGATCAACTGAGGATGAAGGCGATTTTACCATAGGTGGCCGGCGTCATTAGGAGATGATTTAGGCAAAAAAAAAAAAAAATTGACAAAAAATGACTTGGGCGATTATTTTAACAGTGTGACAATATTAGACTGCATTAGTTTGAGCTAGGTGTGCCTAATAAACTGGGACCTGTTACACATACAAGTAAATACAAAAAAAATAAAAATGTAAATGCAAATTTCAAAGCCAGCAAACTAACTAATATATTCGTAGCAGCTCATAGCTTTCTGATATTAGCAAGAACACAACCACCACCTGGACGGAGCCAACAACAACTCCACACCTGTTAGCACCAGCAAACACTCACCTGGTAAAGTGATGTAGTTAGTGATAACTGTCCTCTCCGTGAAGAATAAATCCACCTTCGGGAAGAAGATAAGCAGACCGAAAAACTTTGGACTTGAAGAGCGTGTTGGCGGATACAGCTAATGATCAACACCTGACAACCGTCAGCTAATTAGTTTTTTGTTTTGTTTTTTAAACTTTATTAAAGCAACATGGTGCAATACAAGACAATACACCAACAAAGCCGCCAGGGGGTTTCAACCTATGGTTTCAACAATACAGAGGCAAGCTTTCATACAAAAACATTGTAAAGTGTACATAAATTCAAAGTTTTTATAGCTGTCATGTTGATAGATTTCTTAATAGACTTAATATATTGTTTGGTTTAATTTTCAAAGACAAGAAAGAGAGGTTTTTGATTAACATAACAACATTTATGGATATGCCATTTGGCTAACTGTATCATGAGATTGATGATATAGCCTAGTATTGTTTTTCTTTTGCAAAAGGAAAGTCAGTGAAACCAAACAGTATTATGTTCAAAGCACAGGGACAAATGAGGTTCAATCGAAAGGGAAATCAGGTTGCAAGTATCTTCCCATAATTTAGTTGAGAAAGGGCAAGACCAAAATAAATGAAAAACATCTTCAGGGTGTCCTTCACAAAAAGAGCAGTTTAAGTCTATGTCTTTCTTAAATCGTTGTAAAAAAAACTTTAGATGGGTTAGTTCTGTGACTTATCTTAAAAGATACTTATTTAACCTTATTATTGATTATATATCTAGCAGGTAAATTCCAGATCTTTTTCCAGTTAAGGTTATTAATAAGGTGATCAGTTGTGCAGCAGGTTAAATATTCCGCCTGACCGTTGAGGTGCGTTAGATTTCCATACAGCCACTCGAGTGATCACATGTTGTGCATTTGGCCTGTCTGCCTGCTCCATTTATTTTTTATTTATTTCTATTGTTTAACATATACAGATTTTTTTTCCAATTGATTAGGAAATATTTCAAAGTTAGTATCAGAATGTTCCAATTATTCAAAACTTCAAAACCTGTAGGAAGTATCTATTCGTAAAATGGGAGATTAGGTTGATTTTTCAATTATGGCCAAATGAGGTTGTGTGTGAAAGTGGGATGTACAACGAGGTGTAATACTCGTGTGTAGTGTTAATATATAAAGTGTATTTTGGGTAATACATGGATGTACATTGAGATATAAAGAGACACAGAAATAGTTATTTTAATAAAAACAAACTTCATCATTCAACATGGTTAGACATATATACAGACACAGATATAGGAGGGACTCTGAAACTCTGAAAGATAGGTAGGCTAAATAGACTTGCAGATGAGATGAGTCAGGCGTGGAAATCCAGAGTGAATAGAGTTACTGACCAGGTGTAGGCCTGTCACACAATGGGGCGGGGCTCCTCCAAAAGGCGTCCGATCGGAACCAAAACGTCCTACGTAAATAATGATATTTAGAAAAATGAATTCAAAAATCTTCAAAATCGAGGATGCACACCTTCGTGCACAAGCCACATATGAAATCTTAGATCAGTCTGACTAACAGTCAGCGAGATATGCCCTAGACACACACACACACACACACACACACACACACACACACACACACACACAGATGCTTCTTGCTTTTATAGATAGATTACAGGCTCAAATAAACATGTTTAGTTCATTATTCTAGTTTTTATTTTGGTGATGTGTATTACTGTTACTACTATTATAACATTTAAATCTTTTTTATTGCATATTTACCATTTTTATTGTCTTACATGCATTGGTCTCTGACTGGTAATTGTTTTTTTTGTTTTTGTTTATATGTTTTTGTATGATCTACACTGGCATTGGCGTGTCAGTCAGCTGCACATTTTGAAGTGCACTTACTTGTATGAAAAGTGCAATTCAAATAACGATTCATTGATTGACACATAGAAAAATAATAATCACCTTTTGTTATTTAATCCTACTAATATCTCATTAGATTGAACAAACAAACTAATAGCACTGCCAAAGTGTTTAAATAAGCTGATTTATTTGGGTATCTAAGGGTAACTAAAGGCTGTTTTAACATCACCTCAGTCTGGCCTAAAGACAATCTTACATATTTAACTATTAAATATGTTTTAATTTTATTTTTGAAGGTATTAATACAGTGTGTGAAATTGATTTCACCAATATTCTTGAAGGTCTTTAAAGATCAATTGTGTCAGGTGGGTGTAATTAATTAAATATAGGCTATTAAATTACTCTGAGATGTTTTGCGTAATCTTTTTACATGGCTGCTTTATGAGACTCAAATTGAATAAAACACTATCAAGAGACAAAACAGTCAGATTAAATTAATGGGGGAAGACAGTTCTCCTGATTTATTCAAACATCCAATATACACATAAATACCACTACCGGTACCGCTGTCTTTGTTTTCCCCACAGCAAGGTCACTTTTTTCCTTCTTTTTGGGTGATATTGTATTGATTACCTATCTTTTCTTTTTCCTGTTATTTGTTGCTTCCATAGCAAAGGTTACATTGTAGGTTTGGTTTCAATATGCAGCCCCCTGCAGCTGATAAGGATTCATTTGTACACAGGCTATGATTCATTCCCAAAAGTACATCAGCGGGGTGGATCCTGCTGTAACAAAGTTTGATCCTCGGCCTGCTGCTGAATGGATAAAAAGAATAGTAGATATTAGATACTAGAAAACTTCCTACATTTAAATCTCAAAGGGATGATGATAAAGCTTTGCATGAGTTTTTCAAAGGGCACAGAGAGCTCAACTTCCCACCAGGCACTGCTTATACTTATGTGGCATAGCATCACTGTAATCAATAGAAAACAGAAAACAGAAAAAGAACAGACAGGGAATTGAATAATTCATTTGTTTACTTGTTTATGTGCATGCATGTATATTTTCTACCTTCTGGAGTATCACGGCCATGCTCATGCTTGTGACTGCCAGTCATTTTAATTTAAAAAGAAATTACGTTTTTGCAGAGTTTGTAGTATTTAGCATATTTCTCATTTTTGAAGTAACTATGTTCCTCAGGCAATTACATCAAGCTCCACATTTATTTCACATATGGGACTATGGTGCATTGATTTAGTGGAAACATGCTTTTTTAGAAGCTACAAATCATGATGTAATAGAAAGGCGAACACTGATGACGCAAGTGGGAGCCTTAACTGTTTCAATGAAGCAATATCTCATCTATTTTTGGTGTTCACTTTAAAATATGAGGGCATAAATACAAACAAAAGACAGAAGCTTTACCTTACAGGCAATGATTTTTATCTGAGGAAAGTCAAAGTCTGTTGTTGGAGAAGCATGCAGAGCCCACAATGTTTGCTGCATGATAAATGAACATGCAACATAAAAGAACATGCATTTATAAAATAATATGTATTTACTTTGTCAAAAAGTTACCAGAATGACTTAATGAAATCACTTGCATAAAAGTAAACATCAAGTATGATGGTAAGTCATATAACATGGTCATCTGACCGAGCGGTTTTCAACATGAGGGTTCTGACTCCCAAAGGGGGTCGCAAGATCATTTCTAGGGGTCGACACATGGTTGAGGAGAAAAAATATATATCTTATTAACAATAAAATCATAATTTAGACTGGGGAATTGTTTTTCAAGTACATCACCTGAACCAATGACATAATTATCCTTAGAAAATATTTTATTGAGTGTATTTGTGAGAGTGTATATGTGTGTGAGATATATATAGTCGTGAAACACATCAAAAATCCATAGCATCTGAACAGATATGTCATCACAAACGAAGCATTTATTTTCATGTTTTTATTAGAACATTGACAATATAATAATAATAATAATAATAATAATAATAATAATGTTAATAAACACCTATAATCAGCAGTGGGAGGCCTGTAGAAACAGATTGTGAATGACAACCTGATCATTCTGGGCTGTCATACATTGAAAAGGTTAAAAAAACAAACACTGATCCATCCCACTGGACAACATTTTGTATAGCAAACATGTTTTTGTCTTCATGTTATTAACACTCTGGTGGATTCTTCACAGGCTACCTGACTGGTCAGCCAGTGTGCCAGGCTGCAGACGTGTTTGTCAGACACCACAGATCCTCTGGGGACATTCCTGTCTTCTTTCTTGTTCACCCTCCACACCTCTGACATCACACACAACACTCAGTCCTCTGATGAATGCTATTTTGGGTTCTATCGGCAGGGAGTGAGAGGTTGAATACAGAGGTGTTGTGGACAGGTTTGTTGAGTGGCACAGGGTGAAGCAACTGCAGCTAAACATGAACCCAGACAGATGACTCAGAGACAGACAGGATGTTAACTTGTGGTCCAGGAAAAAGTCAAAACCAGGCAGGAAGATGAAAACTTTAGTCAAAATAGACATCAGACTGAGGCGCAAAAGTCAGATGGGCTGGCAAGGGATCATGCAGACAGAGTGAAACTGATAGAACTGATGGCTGAAAAGCTTAAGTGAAAATTGAAGTGACTGTGAATGGGTGGGTATTTATGCAGGGCTAATGGGGAAAGTTGGAACATTGTCGCTGTACTCCAGGTGGAGGAACACTACAGATACCTCAGAATCCACCTGGACTACTTCTCCTCCCTGTAAATCTATCTGGATGAACACAGGAGCGTCTATAGCACCAAGCTGCACCTCTGAACACCACAGGAGGTCCTTCCTCTCAGCAGCCATCAGTCTGAACAACACTTGTCACTCTGCTGGACACCGACAGGAATTATTTTCATGGACTGGCATCATGTACCTTTAACTCAAACCAGTGCTGTTAACCCCTATCCCTGCTAGAACAAGCACAACGCTACTGACAAATTTAAGAATTTATCAAATTAAAATTTTTTTATTGATTATGGAGCATAGGACAAGTGAGAAGATGATTGGAATGGTTGGGGCATCTCTGGCATGGAGAAGGCTTCTGAAAGGATCTGCCATGTCTTCTAGGCTTGGAAAAGCCCGTAGAGTGGATCAGCAGGACATGAGAGGCTGTGAAAGAGAAGAGAGAGAACGGTGGCCCTACTTGCCCATAGTTTTTTGGAATGATAACCGCTGAAAAAGCCCATTCATTCATATGATAACATTGATTGTGGGTTCTTTCTGGGTCCTCTGGCTTCCTCCCACAGTCCAAAAACATGCAGCTTAGGTGTAACCAACAAGATCTCTCACCTTAAGGACAGAATAGACCGGTTTGTCAATACCACCCATAGGGACACATATGAGCGCTTGTCAAAATGAGCTTACGGTACTAGGTAATGGGATGTAAAAAAGGCTACAGTTTCAGTGAATTTAGGCTACAAAACCACTGACTTAGGTTCAGGGGGAAAAAAATCCTGGCAAGGTGTTATAAAAGACAGTTTGATCCGTAAATAAGTGTATTTAAATGCTAGAAGGAACTAACTAGTTCCAAGGGTAAGCCACGGAAGTTACATAAAATGCGAAAGTTACATAAAAACGTGAGCCACAAAAGTTATGAAAGTTGTGTAAACGTAAGTTGTGCAAACGTAAGTTGCGTAAACGTAAGTTGCGTAAACAACGTAAGTTGCGTAAACAACGTAAGTTGCGCAAACAATGCAAGTTCTGTAAACAACGCAAGCTGCGTTAAAATCGCAAGTTACATACAAAATGCAAGTAATGTAAAAAAAAAACAAAAAAAACTTAAGTTACGTTAAAAAACGCAAGTTACGTTTAAAAAAAACGAAAGTTATATAAAAAGTAATTTAATTTTTGTTTTCACACAGGACAAAAACCCCTTTCTATCTGGATAAAATCCACAGTTTGTTCACTGGGATCGGCTCCAGCCCGCCACAACCCAAGTTTGGATAAGCACTTTAGGATGATTAATGAATGAATAATTAAATGAATGAACCAGTATCCTACAGTTGTACAAGTATTGTAACATCATCTGTCATTTACACTTTGATTTTCTGATAACATTCAGCATTTTAATGAGATGAGATCAGTGTCTGCACTGCTTGAATGACAGCTTGTGACTTTCCATAAATCAGGGTACAGTAGTAAAGGCTGCCCTCGAACATTTGGGACATGTTCACCGCCTTTTAAATTCACAGACATTCATAATGTTTCAAGGACATTTTTTTCCTCAAGCATCATTAATTTCTGACTGTCGGACATGGAGCAACCCCACCGCACCCCCACCCCCCCTACTGAGAAGGTCTTCAGTATTTCGCTCAAGGCAACTTAGTAGTAAGCAGAGAGTGAGGGGAGCGTTCCCTTCTACACAAGGAGCAGGGATTCAAACCAGAAAACACTTACATTGCACCAAAGTGAGCGAAGCATTCTGACTCCTGCACCATCCAATCCACGACACATACCCATCCACATGAGCATTCTGTGCATGCTTCACACATTTCTTCCTTTCACATTATCCATTCAGATGTGCATATCTGTTCATCAATATTCTGAGACCCTCCCCTGATCTTTATTTTCCTCTTATGTTTAATGATGGTGCTGTTGGCGGGGGCAGGTAATGTTTTAAAACAAACAATATCATGATTGCTTTTTATATATATACACATTGAGTATTCCTCTCAGTCAAGTCTTTTCTTCGTATTTTCCTGTTTTCAATTGTTCTATCAGATAATTGGAAAAATTACAGTGATGGCAAACACTCATGAATACAATAACAAACTCATCTGAAACACGCCAGTCAAATAGTAATTAAAAGTGCATAAATGGTATTAAATTAGAATTCAGGCGAAACAAAAACATGCAAGAATGCATCGCCTGAAAGCAAGTCTCACAACCTCAACTAGAGATCCTTTTCTCAAATTAGGATGAGTGTGTTTCTTTTTAAAAACTCTGTCATGATATAAAGCTTCATTAAATTGCAGCGAAGAATTCCTTCAACACAAATACTCCCCGGTTGCTTTTTAGAATAATGCAGCATCTCTGCAGCTACTTCTCAGGGGCCACAGAGACAGTAGTTTAAATCATGGACTATTTAAAACACAGGCACATCGGAAGCTGGCTCGGGCTCGCTTGCTGGATAGTTGGCAGATATTTTCCAAAATCCTAAGCACTGACAACAGTGAACTTGGAGAGGAAGACAGAATGACAGTGAGAGAATAAAAATGAGATGGAGAGGGAACGCTGATCTTGAGGATGATTGTGCCAAACAGCCAAACATGGAGAAAGTGCCCGTAATTAAGAAACCCAATTTATTTTATCACAGCAAATGTAATATTGGTAATCTGCACTGTAATAACTTGTCTTAAAGCCCCACACCACAAGTCTTATTACTGCCAGCTACAACTTGTGCAACATGTCCAATTTCTCAACTGTAAAAAAAAAAAAAAAAAAAAGTCCTCTTAGATGACTAACCACAGAAAATCATCATCAGCTTCATCAACAGATCTGTTTGATCACAAGACGCCAGCGAAGAAACGACCAGGGCTTTTATCAAGCTCCTAACGTCATTAAATATTAAGATTTGCCAGATGAAACGGCTTTTAACCTCAACCTGAGAACACTTGTGGCTCTAACAGCAAAAGCAAATGCCTGTTCACAAGGTCAACACCCACACATTTCTCCACCTCTCTTTTCTCCCCCACAAACTCCCCACGAGGCGGGCGCCATGCATGGACGATTGCAGATGTGTCGACAGCTAACAGGCCCAGTGCCAAGTGAATAAATCATCAAACAAGTGTACATAGGACGGAGGACGTTCCACTGACATGAAATGAAGTTTAGCCTGTGTTGTTGAATAATGTATTCTACCCCATGATGTTGAAATTATGTTCAGTGGTCATGTTTTTCGTTCTCTCGAGGTTATACCACACCGGGCTCCTGCAATGTCCTATTTCTTCCTTTTTAATGTTGCTATTACAGTGTGAACTTTTACCTCACATGTTGTGTTACAACAGAATACATCCTGCATGTCACACTGTCAAACAACCATAAGACAGAATAATTCCAGTCCTGTTTCCTTGACATTATGTTCAAATAATAGAGGAATACAATGTGACCCAGATTATTTATTAAAGACACATTTAATGAACCTATCTGCCAGGTTGCAAAATGCACTGACTGTGATTTATCTTTCTATGCCGTATTAGCTATTAGCAACTAACGCATGATTAGGCGTGTTTCCTTTAGGTACTTTTCCCTCTAGTGAGCCGCTATGGGTGTGGCTTGGGAGAGAGGATTAGCCCAAGATCCCCCCAGCTTCACCGGTTAGTGGCTCAGGTAGCAGCTCAGAAAGTACCTGCCCTGGGTAGATACTTTTCTTAGCCGCTCCTAACTAGTCAGTGCTGATTGGATACAGGTGAGGCGGCGTCTTTGCACATGTGTGATTCATTTACAGACTGGATGCTGAGGGGTTAACATCTCCTGCTCTGACTGCAGCTGGGAGAGACTGCTGCCGGAGGACTGGGCCGCTTGTGAATGCTTTTGGATGGCACCTGCTACACATAATAACTCATAACAACACCAGAAAAGTCGCTAGATTTGTTGCTAGTCGCTTTTTTGAAAAAGAGTCACTAGAGGGGTTTGAATACTCACTAAATATAGCGACAAAGTCACTAAGTTGTCAACACTTCTTGCCGTGTCGGTCTGTTGTCACATCTGTTGTTTTGTAGCGGCTAACCACTCCGTTGGTTAGCCGCTACAAAAGTACCTGTATGGGAACAGAGACCAAGGGGAATTAACTAGTGGTCATAGCTAAAACACTCAGCCACTTTCCAAAAAGTAAAAGTAAAAGTGGAAACACGCCTTTTGATCTCTTTGCTATGATTTATTTAGCCACTTGGGGGCAGCACAGCACTGACATATTATCTTATTTATTGCCCTGCAAACTTGACAGGAAACAGTTCCTTTTAGACCTCCAACAGTTATGGAACAATGTTATTATTGATTTCAGGTCATCTTTCTATCCAAAGATGAGTGTAAGTCCAATATAAACACTCCACTCCTTTTGCTCTGTTTTGGTCTCCACCAGCTCCTGGGGGATATATCTGGCTCTTTAGCTGCTAAATGCCTCATTATTTTTAGCAGCTACTGTCTATCTGCTTTTTGATGATGGACAGGTAAAGTGGGTTTTTAGAGGTTGTTTTTTGTTTGTTTGCTGCAGCATAAATTAACACTATGAGCAGTAAAAATAAAAAAACCTTACCTTTCACTACAATGTCTGTGTGGTACAAAAACCCTCCCTTGACTGGAAAGATTATACCGTATAAGCATAATTTAACTGCTTTAATATTTCCTTCTAGATGTATTGGGGAAACACATTTGAAGTCTATAAATGTAATTTCTAGAAGACATGGTTGCATAATTCATTCATTTTCCCCAAATAATTGGCTTCTGGTTTGATTGCCTAACGTGGAGCTCAAACTGGCAGAGACAGTCTTGTATAAATAGAGCTTATTTTATTGAATACATTTGTGTTTAAAGGAAATATATGCACATCCCAACATATGCAAAATGGCCCAAACTATGTATTTAGTAAAATTATAACATTTTGACATTCATCAAAATGTCAAAACATTAACATAACATCAAACTGTTCTTAATCAGCTTCATGTATTCAGCGTGCAGAGCCAGTTTCTCTTGAGACAAAAAAAATCTGATTTAAAAAATCCATTCATATGCATTAATCAGCAAAAGCCCAAACCCTTCTGAGCTTCTCAGTCATGTCATTATAACAAAGTAATCAATATAGAAGAGTGCAGGGATGGGAGGTAACTTTCAAGAACAGAAATCCTTACAATTATTCCAAAAATCTTCACAGTGTTCTTCTTATTATTATTTTATGAATGTATCAATACCTAAAGAGATGGACCTTTCTCACATGTCTAACAGAAAAGAAGGTCTCTCCGTTCAAGCCAAAATTGAAGGCACATAGCGGTTCATCTGAGAATTCAACCTGGGACGATTATTTTCCCGCTCACCTCACATGGGGTTAGCATGAGGACAGACAGCAGGGAGGCATTGCGAGTTAATGTTACTGGGTCATTTTGAGTTCATTTGCATATATTTAACTCATGTGGGCCTGAAACTTTGAGGGAGAGGATGAATTAAACTTTTAGCAAAAGAGATTTGCAAATTTAAACCAGATAAAATACTTAAGAGATGTACGGGAGGCTGTTTTGATGTGGAGCACAGCCAAATGTCCACTGACAACACACAAGCTCTTTAATAATTAATGTCTTAATTTGTCCTGATGCATCATGATGTGCTCTACTTTCAACACTCACTCATTTAATTCTCACTTTTCAACAATTCTAGAAACCTTAGAGACCCACATAGACCCATTTATGTCGGGCGGCAGGGGGTCTTTAGAGGGACATAGCAGACCAACATAGAAGTGATACATCATCTGAAAGCTGAAAATCTGAAGATTAATTTGAGATGCAGCTCAGCACTGTGTGTAAACGTTTCCTAGTCATAAATTTAAAATAAACGTTGCGTTTTGATTAGAAAACACTTGATGGCAAACACTTCAGGGAACTGCTGCTCCTTATTGTTGATACACCTTGGAAAGCCACACATGCTCTGAATGCTCTAGGCCTCTAGTTTGTGGTTGTAAAGTTTTATGAGGCTGTGATTATCCTTGAGGTCACAACAGGTCATTTTATAGTCATGGAAAAAAATATTAGACCATTGTTTTCTTCAATTTCTTGTTCATTTTAATGCCTGGACATTTTCCATGGTTTTCTTGATAATAACCAAAATCATTATCAAGAAAACCATGGAAAATGTCTAGATACCAGCTCTTTAATTAAACTATTATGAGATATTTTTGTTGTTATCATTATATTTGTCCAAACAAATGTACCTTCAGTTGTACCAGGTATTAAATGAACAAGAGAGCAAGGAAAAAACAAGAGTGGTCTAATACCTTTTTCCATGACTGTATATAGTGAGGCATAGTTTCAAGAAAGGATCTCACTACAATGAAAGGCTGCTATGGGGACTAACATCATCACACACAAATATAACTGAGCTTGTTGAGTCTCATTTTTCCAGCCATACCCACTTTTTGCAATTCCATGACTGTTTAGAGACCCTAGTATGCAGAAATATCCAAATGTACCATTTAAGAATAGGCAAAAATAACAGTTTTGTCTATAAGAGAAAAAAAACCTGTTTAAACTGTTTATTCCCCCAAACTGCATGGGATTAGCATAAAGTGGGCATGTCTGTGAAAGGGGGATCCATGAGTACACATAGAACCCATTTTCATTTAGATATCTTGAGGTCAGAGGCCAAAGGACCACTTTGAAAATAGTCACAACTGTTTTTCCCTCTTTAAAATGTTGCCCAACTGGATGGGGTTGCTCGTGATCCCACAGGTCTCAGATTTTGCTGCATGTGAACATAAATCAAAGGTCAGACAATCAAGGTCACCAATTCAGCATTTACAAACATGTTAAAATATGGTTGCCAGGATCATAGCCAGAATGTAAAGATCTATGTGGTGAATTTTGTTAGTCTACTTGCATAAATGCTCAGATCTCCCACACACAGTGAAGGTATTTGTCACACATCAAAAAGCACACGTCCACTCCTTCAGAGTGTGTAATTGGGTGTGCTCTGAGTGTGATGTTGAATCATAGATCGGGTTTGCTGATATAATAAAGCAATGTCAACTTCCTGATAGATGGATAGGATCAAAGCTGTTCAGGCGTGCATTTAGATGAATCCACTTTTCTCTGCTACCTTTGCACTGAGCACAACTGATTGAAATGATAGCCACGGATTAATGGAGGGTTTAGTTTGCCTAACACAGACGGTTTAAAACAATTCCAACAGTGTTCAGGTCAAACCGAGACTTTCTGACACCCTGTCACTGAAAAGTTTTAACTCCTTTCTGACTCATAGGAAGAAATCGCTATTCTTGCCTGCATGAAACACGGAAACCTCTTGCACACAAAAATGTAACTTTTTGCCTCGAGTCAGGAAAATGAATCATTAGTCATCACCTTTTCCCCTCATTTGGTCAAGTTCACGCCCCCACACATGTCATTCATTGTGATGAGCTGTCTACCTTGCCTACGGCATCCTTAAAGCTGCCACAAATGTTGGATTCTTCAACAAGACAAGTAATGCTGGTGCTTCCTGTTGTTCTTGATCTTTGTATTTTTATCATATATTTTATGACCTTTACACCCTGGGTCGCATACAATTACACCCCGACAACCCATTATACATCCTACAACTGTCTTCACATTGCATAATGTAATTGATAGTCATGTTTTAGGTTAATAAAACTTTTTTTTCTCAGCTTCACCTGATTTGTGGAGTGAAATTATGAATTAAAAGAAAAGTTAAACAATAAAATAACATCTGTATTACATAACATTCATATATATTTAGTTATTGGCATTGAAATGCAGCCTCATATGGAATCGGCAGGTCATAAATATATACGAAATAGGATAGGATGAAAGCCTGCACATCTGAATGTGTGGTTTGCTAATGTAGAGTATTTGTGCAACAGAAAGGCAGAGATGAAAGAAACATAAGAAAGGATTATGTATTAATGACTTCACGCATCACGTGATCTCAACAGATTGTGAACATATACAGTTTATGCAGTTTGGTGCACTCTAACAGCTGTGCTTTAAACCAACATGCCTCACAGTTACATGAATTCTTACATTTGATTATGTGTGTGGTCTCAGGGGAATCAGACCCCTTCAGTACTGCGGTCTCCCCACTGTGCCTCTTTCTTTATGCACACCCTTGCTCCCTTTTAATTTTCCCAGCTTCCAACCCTTTTGAACCAAGTGTTGGTTCGTTCATAAATATTTATTTCCTTTACATCACTCTGATGGTGGAGCCTGTTAAATGTTTAATTTGGTTCAGCGCCATTAAACAATAATGCTGGAGTCTTTTAATCCTAATGTACACATTATGGCACAGCCTGGATACAAGCTGTGTGGGGATGACCTGTATTCTCTGCACCATGGTGGCCTTGTTTCCTGTTTACTAGATTTTCTGTTGGTGGCGGTGGTTCATGTGAAGCTTTGAATTGCCTTGTTGTTGAAAGGTGCTATAGAAATAAATGTGTCTTGTTGTTTTTAACTATAATATAAAATCAGTAAGGGATAGTTGTGTTTAGAAAACACCTAACACAAACATATTTTTATGTTTTGAACATATAGACTGTATTAAAGGAGTGGGCGTAGCCTCTGGGTCTGAAAAGTCAACGCAGAAACGCCTTGAATCTGCATTCTTTACAATGGGCAGCAGTGGCCCACTATACTGGCTGGAAAAAGACAAAAATTTACCCTACTACCCATAGGCCTTATTAACTCAGAAAACATTACCCTAATGTGTTAACAGTCTCAATTGCTAGTCTTCTTCAATACATCATGACATTTTCTTTGTAAATGATGGTCCCATTTAGAGTAAAATAGACAATAAAGCAGGGTATGCTTTAGGGCGGAGCTACCTTTTGTAATTGACAACTCTCTACCATGTCCTTCTCAATCAGACCCACCTTCTTGTCCAATAGTATTCCATAAGCAAGTGGGTGAGGTCTCAGTGGCAACATCTACATCAGTAAGTTTTAACTTGAACAAGGCTTACAAGTTGTCACACAAACACATAAGCTGCCTGAGCAATTTCTAGTCTGAGTAGTCTATGTGTCCGTGTGTGTGTGTGGCTGTAGTATGTGTGCAAGTCCTTCAGGTAATACAATCTGTCTGCTGCCTTCCCCGTTCCCCAATTACCACAGGTAATTCCCCAACCCATGTGACCACATCGAACACATGTCCCATTAGCTCCCTGTTAGCCCCGCTCTCACTCAGTCCCATGTATCTCTCTGACAAGTGTTCTTCTCCATTTTATTTATTGTCTCTAGTAGTGCATCACATGACACAAACATCGATTGAGCTCCACCATCTTCAAAGACATTAGAATTGATAAAATGCTGCTCAGAGGAGAGAAGAGTAGTATTAGCAGATATACAGGTATATCACACTTAAAGGGATACTCCACTTATACTTAATGAGGTGCACCCCAAGGCTGAGTTTCGAGTCCCCTGATGTACTCCTTGTTACAGATAAACAAGTTTGTTAATGACACAGTTTGGTGGGAAAGAAGAGGACCTGGCCCTCTATTGTCAGGACAATAACCTACCCCTGGACTTCAGCAAGACTAAGGGGGTGATAGTGGACTCCAGTAAGAATCTGGGAAGTCACTACACCCCTCTTAATGTCAGCGTGTCCTCTGTGAAGAGGCCTGACCCGAGCATTGCATATTGACTCTATGCTAAGAAAGGCAAGCTAGGGCCTTTTTCACTGTAAACATCTGAGGCAATACCACACATTCCCTCAAATGCTGATGAATTTCTACTCTTGCATGATCTAGAGTGTCCTGATGGGGAGCTGCCTGGAAAGGAAACAGCACCAAACAGGACCAGAAGGCCCAACAAGCAGTGATTTGAACAGGTGCTGCAAGATTAAGACGCCAGACGCTTAACAACCAATTGTCACATGTATGACTTCATGTGACAAATACATGGATCAATTTAATGAATTGGATTGAGTGATTGATGCAAGTGACCTCACTTGAATAATCTCAGTTTGAGCTTGGATAATTTTTAGCAGAAAGCCTGTGCTGTAAACTGTAGCTGTGTCATTTGAAAGACGGGTAAAGTCTAATTAAAGAGGCTGTCAAACTGCATTATGGGAAGTTTATAAAAGCTACTGTTTTGGAGATTGACTCATATTATAATAGGAGCAAACAAGCCAGAATATCTCATTAAAGTCTTGACATTTTGTTTGTTCATAAACTTGAGACTTTCCAAAGAGCTTTACTGTAGTTACCTTTAAAAACTGAATGCTGCCATTAAACACATGGTGCATAAATTATCTACTTTCACATCTGGCACAATTGAAGGTCCTTTTATAAAAGTGAAAAATGTTTATAATGAGGGCATATGTTATGTTTTATAGCTGATCTCTGTTATTGGAATGGAAAAAACACCATGTATGTTTTATGACTTCTTTCCGAGGCATCAGCTGGCCGTGGGGCTGGAAATTTGCTCAGTAATTGGATACTGGAGCTAATCTGATGGAGCAGTAAAATGATGATATAGATTCAGCAAAATCAATAACACTTTTAATGTGCTTGAATTTAAATCAAATAACATGTCTATTTAAGCTTGTGTGATAAGATATGATCATTTGGGCATGTGAGATAAGCATACAAATCATTTGATTAATCGTTATTCATGCAGCCGTAAATACCTAGTTGCTGCATGTCAAGTGGTTCGGCTTAAAGAAACAGTATGCAGAGATTTTCTCATCCTGTATTTCTAACGGATCTGCATTTTCTGCATCTGCATTTTCTGCGGAAATTAGTCTATGGGACAAAGATTCCAACACAATAGTGCATTACCATTGGCAGATAGAAGTACCTGGATCCGTAACGTTAGTTAAAAGAAAAATAGTAACACCAGAGTGTTAAAATTCTCTGAAAAGACTCAAAAAAAAAAAGTAAATGTACAAAGCTTCATCAGTAAATATACTTAACATTACTCATGCAGAATGCTCCCTTTGAATGTATTTAATACGCTATTGGCCAGTTTAGTTTCTAAAAATGCATTATATTTCATACATTATATTTTGTATGAAAAAAAAGTTGTGAAATGCAAAAAAGTAAAATATTACCCTCTGAAATGTAGCCGAGCCTCAAAACTGCACTTAAGTACAATAATTGAGTAAACGTGCTTTGTTAAGGCTGAGACTGACAGGACTTAATCACATTAGCACGGATGAGGCATGCGCTGGAAATTGCCTGCAAACACTCATTATTCAGGAAATAAAAACACAAAGTATTTGATGGACTGAAGGAAAAATATATTGTATCCTGTATATTTTGGAACGATTAAACAGAAACAAGCCGTCAGTTTTCAGTATTTACGGTTTCAGCAGGATTAGTTATTGAATAAGCCACTGACCTTTTCCCAAATCAGCATACTGTATGACAGGTTATCAGTACAAGGATGGAGGCTGTGGTATTAAAGATAACTGTTGATCTTTATGATGTTTATGCTAATTGCATTTTTGCAGGCACCAGCACTGTATCACATAGTATGTGTTTGAGTGTCCTTGTTAGTATACTTCTTTTTTTTCTTAATCCACAGTTCAAATTGAGGTTGCAGTTCTCAGTGTCTGTTAGCTTCAGTGAGAAATGCTTTTACTACTAACATGAGGCGCTTGATAATAAAAATAATTCTGACAGTGTTTAGTTTAATCTTGGAATATAAAATACAAAAATAATAATTAACAAAATAGATAAAAATCAATGCCATCAAAATGGTTGATTTTATATCATATAAAACAATTAGACAGAGAGGCTGCCAGAATACCATTATGACAATGTTTAAAGATTGAAGAGCAAAAGCAATAGCATATAAATAATTACAGAGGAAAGAATAACTAGCCCAGCAGTTTGTTAATTAAGTACAATATCAGACGTGTCAGATATTGGACAAACTTAATTTTTTGTAGCCTGTTGAACAATCTAATGCGTATGTAACTTTAAAGTAAACAATGGAAGCCACTCTCTGTTTGCATTGTGACTAAATAAATCTAGCAGAAGTTCTTGCAGTTCCAGAAAGGCTCAGCATGAATTGATGACCCCTAATATTGTCACTTCTAAACTTTCCAGATGTCACCACTCAATAACTTAACTTATATTTGCAGCAGTGTACGCAGCGTTATTATTGTCTGAGAGAAATCAGCTCATGTTTCACAAGTTTCCGTCTTTGGTACATTTATACATTAATTATAGTCCCACATTGTGTCTTGTAGAAGATATATGTATGTATGCAGACAATATGTTTATGCATCTGTGTGACACATACATACAAACAAACAAACAAGTAGACTAAACCACCATGCTAGTGCACTCATTGTAACCAGATGCATTTCATCTTTTAATGTAATATTGAGTATCTTTACATTGTTTGTGTCATGAATTACAGGATTTTTTTAGCCTTTCTAGTATTTATACCTTAAAACTTTTAGGACATTTTGGAACAAAATCAAACCTATAACTATGGATTCAGACAAATACAATAAACGAAAAACACAAATTGCTTACCTTAAACTCATAAATCAGTAAAAATGATAGCTGATATAAAGCTGATCCCAGGGTGGCAATATGTAACCACATGTCAGGACTCAGATGGGGAATCAAGAGCAGATCCGAATAACTTGCAGTGATTTGGTTTTATTAAAAAAAACAGGACCAGAAACAGTCCAGAGGGCAAAAACAGAGTCCAGGTACAGACAGGGTTCTTTAACAGGCAGGCAGACAAAAACAGATAATCCAAACACGACGGGATGAGTACATCACAAAACAGGCAGGGTACAAAACCGAACAAAAACTTTTCAAACTGGAGGTCAGGACTACCTAGAAGTCCAAAGATGAATATGACTGAACTCTAGTCTCACTCACGTAGAAGTCAGCCAACATGCAGTAGCTACACACTCTGTGCCGATCTGACAAACTCACCTGAAAAGACAGGGTTTATATATTCAAACTGATTGGCACAAATGAGAAACAGGTGAACAGAGAAAAAGGCGGGAAGTACCAAACATGGGCGTGGCTCCGGGCACATGACTAAAACACATGGCTGTGTAAACAAAAACAAAGTTTAGAACTGTCATACTTGGCAGGTAGGGGGAGACAACACTAATTGTCCAAGTGGGAATCCTGACACCACATGATAGTAATCACATTGTTTTACAAACAGGTAGACAACAGCAGTGGGGGACTCAGGCTGTACATGGAGATACCAATTGGTCCCCCCTGCCCCTCCCCCGAGTCCATCACTGGACAGCAGTGAGCTCACTGGCTTGTTGGAGGTGGAGAGAGAAGAACCCGTGGAAGCTGGAGGAAGCTGGAGTGGTACTTGAGTAGTAACCTATTCAGTGAATAAACAATGCTGTTTTTCTCTGCCTGAAAATAAACAAATAAAGAAATAATAGAGCATTGGGATCCGTATATCATCCTTAACACCGACTGTAGATGCTGAAGATGACGATGATGAAGAGAATGAAATGGATGATAGCATCCTCAAAACCGACTTCAACATGATAATTAAGATCATCTTGACAGCATATGCGTGTTTGTTTGTTGTGTGTGTGTGTGTGTGTGTGTGTGTGTGTGTGTGTGTGTGTGTGTGGTAATGCTCTGATTGTAGGGGCAGCCGTTATCTCACAGCTGTTAAAAACCTGTCCTCATTTAAAAATGGGATGAAAAACAATTATTTGAGCTGTTGGAGTAAATAAAGTAGAAAGGGCTAATGAGTGTAGATGTGAGATTTTGCATGTGTGTATGTGTGTCCGTCACTTCATTAATGAGCACCTTCCAGGCAGGTTGCTCTGATGAGGACTGGTGCTCTCCTTTCCACAGAGATGAGAAATGATGGTGGCAGCCCAAAGTCTAATTATAAAGTGAGCCACCAGCCGTTCATATGTCTCTCACTGCTTAATGCCTCTGAGGAGAAAAGCCTGAATTTTACCGTAATTTTCATTCTGTGTCTTTCATGTGCTCTGCTTCCTCAGAGAGGTGATGGTTGGTTAGTCTTGTGCCTCCTCCAACTCCTCTTCCTCCTCCTACGCAATGGCCGCTCTCTCAGATGAAGCCTCCCCCAGGTGACTTTTTTTCCAAGAAGTAATGACATGACCACCAACAGGTTGTCATGGTTATTAAACTGTAGCAACGAGACCTTGAGATGCCGTTCGATCTGTTCTTTAAAATGCATGTGGGAGGATGGTAGTGCACTGTGGAGTTTGCGAACTGAATATTCCTTCACACATCCACAAAGGATAGCATTTCATGTATTTTCATCGGTGCACTATAATGCAATGGATGTATATATATTGTTTAAATATGTGGCACCGGGAAGATATTAACCTGTACTCTCAAACCTGGAGGTCATAACTAAGTCCAGAGATGAATTTGGATGGAGGTCACAACGAATATAAAGCCTTTTTCCTCAAATGTGTTGATTTTTGAGGATGAAAATTTTGGTTCAACTGATCACAGTATGTTGGATTTCGAACTGATTACGAGCCCTACGGACTGCCCTAAATCCAAGGTATACTACCTATATTAAACATATACTGGTTTTATAATAAGAGTAAATGATGCTGTTTGTGCTTTGTGCAAGCGCATCAAACTGTGGGAATGTCATCAGTTACATACCTACAGTAGGTATTTGGTCAGAGACCAGTGTACCTGACAAAAAAAAAAAGATCACCGAAGTTGTTTAAAGTCATTCTAAGTGGGACATGCATGCCTGTATCAACCTTGCCAAGTTTGGTAGCTCTGGCCTTGAAAAGTGAAGCCAAGAGCCTGAAACCTGCATTCTTTCTCATGACCAGCAGGGCGCGACACCACTGGTTGCAAAAAGAAGTGTTCTTGCATAGAAGTCAATTTTAAAAAAGACCATACTCCTTGCTTGATTTATTACCTCAGTTATCACTCTCATAATGTGATTATGTGCTAAATTTCTAGTTTCAAGTCTTCTTCAATACAGCTTGATGTTCACTTTGTAAATTATGTCCCATTAAGTGTAAAACAGACGATAAAGCTTTAGGGGATGGCTAACTTGTGATTGACAGGTGGTTACTATGGTGAGCTGCTTGTTTTTGTCTTAGAACTTTGACCCCTTCAACTGTATTTCAGATCATGAAAGTTGATTGTAATATTGTGATTGCTCTAACATGCCAGCTGTATTTTCAAATACAGATGCACTCTGGTAACAAAGCTAGCTAGCTAGCACTAGTTTATGCTGATAATTCAGCATTCTCTTCCTACTTTACCCTCTCCTCTAGATATGGTCACTTCCTGTTCCAAAATACAAAGATGGTGCCTATCAAAATGTCAAACTCGTATCAAAACGGTAGTCCACAAAAAATGGCCACAGTGATTACATCCAATTTTTACAAATACAGTCTAAATTCTTACCATGTTTCCATCTAAAAGCTGTCAAGTCATTTCACTCCAAGCAACAAATGAGACTCTTATTGTGGCGGTATAGAGGAAAAGTCATAGGATCACCAAAGTTATAAGCATTCAGCCACTGGGCACTATGAATGTTTATAACAAATTTCATGACAATCCATCCAATAGTTGTTGAGATATTATGGTCAAGACAAGTCAAGTGGTGGATCAACTGACAGACCAACATTTCCCTGGCTAAAAGTAATGAGATTCTACTTCCTGTAACAGTCCCCAAAACTCTCAGAGCAATCAAGAAACCAAGTCTCACTTCCATTTCCAGTGATGTGAATGAGTGCATTTGACTCGTTTATAAAAGACCACAAGGCGAAGCAAGCAGATGAAAAGCAGTTGGAGAGGGTTGCAGTGCAGCATTAAAAATCAGCAGCTGCAACTCCTCCCTCACCTTCATGAAAATAGATCAGAAGATACTTTGATATTCCAACATGAGAGTAGTGCTGATTTCACAGAGGGAAAGTGCATTACGCAGCAACTCAACTATGTAGATTTAATACATTAACAGGTAATTTTAAACACACGATTTCATTGTTGAGCAAGGATTATAAAACCCTTAATAATTCCCATAATGGAGAATAATTTCCTCCATAATCTCCAGCGAACACAGGATAACAGTAAAGAATGCCCTGGCAGGTATTACTACCATTATGATATGTACAATGGTGGACAATTAACTGTGCAATAATGATTATTACACACTTGGTGGTTTCAGCCAAGCAATCTGATGTCATAAATCTTAATTTGTTTAATGCCCGAAGTCAACCCACACTCAATACTGATTAGGCCTAAATTTAATTCTTCACCCAAGGTGCTATACAACAGAGAAGTGATTTAAATGGAAATTTGCTTATTCCATTTTAAGCACTTGCATGAGACTGGTGATTAGAATTTAATTTTAAAGTTAAGAGGTGTCTTACAAAAGGCTCAGAGTGTGGCTGAGCCAATCAGAAATGGAACTGAAAACAAGTATTTGATGGTTTAACGCTGGAATTATAAAACACAGTGCATGTAATGGTAGATATTTTTGATCAGACTAAACCAAAATAAATTACTTTTACTGAATACATTATTGACTTTTTGCTCTTAAATCTTACCTCAAGGAAGAAGTATGCTTCATGCACTTGGGGAGTGTTTGTAAGAGGTTACAGTCAAAATCCAGAGGTAAAAATCAGAGATCTATACTCCAATTACAGAATCAAGTACCAAGAGAGAGACAACCAGCACAAACTAAACTCAATATTCACACTAAAATGAAAAGGCTTTTGCAGTATCGAGATTTTAATATGAGCTTAAAAGGCAAAAGGCGACACAAGTATCACAGATAGAAACTCAAAAAGATATTGAGTTTCCAGAAATTCCTAGGCGACCGCTGCTCTGCTTCCAAGATGATTTTATTATATAATATTTTCCTCTCGTTTTACTCAAGAGAGCTTTTGAGCAGGGGATACTGAGAGCAGCATGGATCATGTGTAACCATACTGCCCCCTGTTGATGAAAAAAGGCAACTGCAGCTTCATGCTTGGTGTTTTTCTGCCTGTTGCCAAAAGATAACCAGGACCAGGATGATTCCAGAGCAAACTGTCACAGCATATTTCATAAAGTGTCTCCTATCCAACACTTTCCCCACAGAAAAGAATATGTGACACTTTCTCCACTCTGTTAAAAAACAAAAGGTGAGTGCTCATTAGAGGGAATAAGAGTGATGCATGGAAAATATATGCAAGATCATGCAGAGATCTGCATGCTACAGTCTTATAAAAGCACACTTATTCTAGTTTTATGTAGTGATGAAGAAAGTGACAAATGTTTGGTTTTAGAGTTAACTTTTCAAAACTGTATCACGCAAAAACACTTTTATGACTTTCTGTATTTTTGCAGAAATAAAAACAATGCATGACTAGATAAACAACTTTTTGAACCATGGAAGCACCTTTTCTGCAACATTTCTGATTTTATATAACTGAAAAATTGCAATTTTTTGTTCTTTTCTTGTGAGCATAAATCAAATTAACAATCACCAAAGAAAAAAGAGCAAAAATCCCCTCTGATGATCTCCCAATTTTATGCTGAGATTCAAATTTGTTTTAAGTCCTTGGATTTAATAAGACATGTGGATTGGTGATGTAACCTTCCACTGTTTTATCTCCATCCATTATGCCACATCCGACACACTGACTGTACAAAGTAATAGGACAACCTGCCACTTTTCCATTAAACAGACCATGAAATTGATTGAGCCGGCCTCGATGTTATTATCTCGATGTTTTCCACCTTCAGCGTACAACCTTTAATAACGACATGATGGCAAGGAGAAAGGAACACGGTGTTTTTGTATTATTCAGAGCTGCTTTGTGATGATGGTCAACCTATGAGGGTGCTCTCCCTGCTCCCACGTCTTTACCACTTTTCTTTCTTCTCTAACCCTAACGATGTAAAGTACCCCCCTGTGGAAATTCTTCACTGAAGCTTTTCAAGGCAGGCAGGGGTTAGATCTGACATCTGAGAGCCAAACACAGCAGGGGTGCTTCAGAGCAGAAGAAAGAAGGGAATTTTCTTTTTTTTTTTAAATGAGAAGGAATGGGTGCCAAGTTCATCATTTCATCTTGATATCACAGGGATGATGAAGAAAAATGAGGGAAACATGACAGGGGTTAAGAGGAGCAGTTGAATGGTCAGCGCCTGTCTTTACATCTATGATCCGGCCTTTGTCTCCCTCCAGTGGTAGGAAGAAAGATCCAACAATCTTTCAAGATAATGACCATGTCAAATAGCAGGAAGTAAGACTGTCTGCCTCTAATGATTCCAGAAGCGTTTTGATGCCTCACGTCCCGTCACTCTTCCTGTAACTGCACTATGCGTGGTCGATGGATAAGTGCAGAATACACAGTCTGGTCTGTTGGACAGGAACCATTTGCTGATCTGCTTGAATTGTTTTACTGTATTTGTACAGTGGATGCTTCCAGCTAAGCAGACATAATGAGTATTTAAATTCATATTTTAAGTAATATTGTAAAAATACAAATTAAAAAAAGTTACATTGTGGTTAAAAATATCACAGGCTCACATTCCACTTTCTCTTTTAAAGATTTAATAGCAAACAAATTTCTTTCAGTTCTATGGACAGGACTGACAAATATATCATGAAGTGGGGAGAATACTTGGAATACATGTTAATGTGGAGAGAGTACATAAAACCCACATACACAACACATAGACATATGCTTTGTGTGTCTGAAGTGATTTGCTGCTTATAAATTAGATTAGATTATTGCATATACTAATGAAAATATATACACATACACATATACATAATGTTAGTGTTGGGACAACGAAGCCTCGTGAAGCATTTCCTTTATTTTTTTACTCCACTAGATGCGGTCTTGGCTTTTCAAAAAAAGGCTTCAGCAATGGTGATTGAGTGTGTTTTCAGCCCTTTGTTGAACAAAGAGCTCCATCTCTTGGGCTCCGTAAATAAAGCAAATGCTTCATGAGGCTTCGTTGTCCCAATGTATATATGGCGTGTATGTACCGAATCAACAATTTTCATAATCCAGTTGATTGATTGATTGATTGATTGATTGATTGATTGATTCATTCATTCATTCATTTGTTCATTGATTGATTCAATGATTCATGCATTAATTTGTTCATTGATTGATTCAATGATTCATTCATTGATTCATATAAAATACATTTGATGGAAAAGTAATCATCAGATTAATATGTTAGCATAATCATTACTTGCAAAGCTTATATGCTTATAAAGTTAGCATTTTAGCGCCCTGGGGTCTAACCTCTCAAACTCAATGAGGATTTTGAATGAGTTTTTGGTGAGATGCCTGAAATAAGGTCTGTGGTTAACACAAGCTCAAGACGAGATGTTTGTGTTTTGTTGTACATCATAAAATAGGTCAGTAAATTACCCCAGCCTGTGAATGTTGGAGTTTTTTCGTGTCCCTATAAAGGCGGTTGCTACAAAGTGGCTAAATAAGACTACAGTGGTTGTCAGGGACATTTCACGTCATCACGCCGGACAGGGATGCCAACTCTCTCATTAGTCCGCCTCACAGCCTCGTGTTTTTCAGTGCTCTTGCAAACTCTTGTAGATTGTAAATATATCAATAAACAATTTATTAGGCTATGGTTAGCTTGACCATTGAGATCGTCTGAAGCTAACGGTAGTGACGTAGAAGTCATGTGACCATGGAGTAGTTCGCTGTAGCATAACTTTTGCTTTTTACTTCTGTCGACTGCATTACAGCTTCAAAAATCATTAAAGCGATGTTCATTTGTGAAGATTATCCTGCTGAACAAAATGCATAAGCATTGCTACAGAGCTTATTTTCTGCCATGATCCAAAACCCGAAGCAAAATTCCTATAGGTGAATTCTCAATAGACCCGGACATGGTGATGCTACTTCTGGGCTGGCCTACAAAAATTTGTCATTTTGTTTGCTTTCTATTCATTTTGTCTGATTACACAGTGCAAAGTCACTGCTAACAAAGTTAGCATCCATAACTGAAGATAAATATAAAACAAGTTCAGGACTATTTAAATGTGCACAGTGCCATGAATTGCTACACCTGTAGCCACTAGCCACCGTGGTAGTGGCCTGTCTATCACAGCCATGCCCTAAACCATCCTTTATTGTCTGTTTTACTCTTAATGGAACCATATTTTACCAAATGCACATCAGGCTGTATTGAAGAATACCTAAAACCAGTTACTGAGATCATAAAAGCATAAGGAAAATGTTTAAATCAAGTGTAAAGTAGGGTAATTTTCTCATAGAATTCTATGCCATCAGACTTGTTTTGCAATCAGTGGAGTCACCCCCTGCTGGCTATTAGAAAGAAAGCAGGTTTAAGGCATTGGCTTACTTTTTAGACCTCAGAAGCTGCATACACTTCTTTTATTCTGTCTTTGGCACTAAAAACAAAGCACATCTAAGGCTGATGGAAAAGTTTTTCAGATTTTTGGTCATAAACCAAAGCATCGGACAAATTAAAATTCAGACATAATCATGGCCTAAAATTAAATGTTAGGGGATCATCATTATCACAATTCATCATTAGACATTAATGTGTCATATCAATTAATTCAATAATCACTCAAGACATTTATCTGAAAAAACAACCATACAGTGACACAAATCTAAAGTCAACAGGATTTATTCTCAAGAGACCGTGAATATCTGGACACATTTCATGGGAATCCAGCCAATAGTTGACAACACATTTCATGCTGGACAAAAGTGGTGGACAGACATACTGAAGGACATTGCTGTCTTTGGAGTCACACTGCTGCTTTGGCTACATTTTTTTTTTTTACACATGTGGGACACTGATTAAAAAAATTAGCTCATCCAAAGATCACATCCTTCAGTATTGCAGGATGTGAAAGTTTCCTCTCGTCTGTAGTTCTCTGTAGGGATCTGTACCATGAACAGTGTGATCTGTACAATATGTCCAAACAGTGAATTCCTGCGAATCTGTACGTAAGTTTAGCTAAGCCAATGCCCAGGCGACAATGCTCGAGAGGGGCCTCAAAAGATAAAAAGGAAAGAAAAAACATTTCAGTTTGGTCCGACAGGCAGTGATCAAAGTCAGAGATCAGATGTGACTTTAGAAACATAATGTGCTCAGCCAAGTGCACAAAGCCTTCCTGACAGGACAAAGTTGGTTCAGGGTTGACATTGATTTACGGTGTGGTGCTGAGCATTCTTTGGCTGAGGGGGGTCTGCAGACACGTTGTAGATTCTTGTACAACTGATCAGAGCAGACTGAGCTCAAACCATCCCTGAGACATCAAGCTAACATGTAAAGTCTGCTTCTCTGTTTCATACTTAGGATCCCAGAAGTTGAAGGCAGTATTCCCCCGAGGCTCTGTGAGTGTTTTTATGTCTTGTACCAGCAGTCCGGCTCTGCTCCCTTGTGGATATACTGTCGCACTGTATATGATTATATATGTATGCATTCCTTTTGGTGTATCCATGTGTAATGTCTAATTTTTTTAACTTTGCATGTATAGATTTTCTGACAGGGTTTATCATTACCATTTCAATAAGACAATATGTGCAGCATGTTATCTCTGTGGAAAACAGAAAAGCGTGTCATTATTATTATGACATTTAGTGATAACATTTAGTTTATCAATTATTTTTGGTATGTTGACTGTCAAAAACCGGCCTGGCAAGAAAAAGTCTCCAAAGTATTAATTTATAATGATGACAAAGAGAGAAAGAATCTACACAATGTTAAGCTTTGTCCGGCAGCAATGTGATATTTTTACTTGATAAATGAAAAACAAGATTAATTAGAAAACTGATAATTGGACCGCAATAAAATCAGAGCTGAACTCAAGGTCCGCTTATCTCAAAGTCCTCCTCAGCAAATGGAGTTATAATTGTAATAATTGTGTTATATCTATATTTAATCACATTTTATTATTCTCTATTGTGGATTATAAAATGAGGATTGGTTAGCTCTGTCCTCTGATTTTATTATGATTTATTCATTATTTATCAAACTACTATACCGACAATCCAATATGATCCCAATACATTACACTGTTAAACACTACACTGTAAAAAAAATGTTTGTAGAAATTAAAGTAAAACACTGTCAAATTACATCAGAAATAGGGCGTAAAATTAAAAATTGTATATCACTAGACACTTTTAATTACTGTAAATCAAAGAATAGCACACAACTTTTACTTTTACTGTTACAAACTTTAGGAAACACACAATTTTGCTGTAAAAATATAAAATTGTCATGTAAAATTAATGGAGAAATACCATGATATCACAATGACACAATTACCCTTAAAATAACAGGAATGTTCAGTCTAAATTACATTTGATTATTGACATTTACATTTACAGTAGAAAACCCACTCACTGTATAGTTCTGGCAACCAAAGCTGCCGGTATTTTACCATAAATTAAACATATTATTTTTACAGTGTATATACAGACAATCAATTATTGTTTTTATTTATTTGTTTTACACTTTTGAAACAGATTAGTGTAGTTTAAAGTGCTTCACAAAGTGAAAAAACAACAGAAAAGACAAAACAATGATGAAAATGTCATGAATAGATTTAAGAGCTATAATAAGAGTATGTAGAGCGCAGACCACTAACGCTGAGTCAGTGTTCTCTCTCTGTCACTATAATCACTGCCACTCAAATAAAAAAGAAAATGGCAGAAAAATAAAAACAATACAAGCTATAATAAAAGTAATATCAATAAAACTGAATAAATTGAAAACTAGATTTAATAATTGGGTAGATGAAAAGACAAAAAATAATAAAGAAAATGCAAAAACATATAAAAATAAATAAATTTAAAAACAACAACAAAAAACAAAAATCATATATATATATATATATATATATATATATATATATATATATATATATGAGGTCAAATAAAATGGAGTCAACTTTTACACTATAAAAAATGTTTGATAAAATAATGTAAATAATGTCTATAAACCGTTCTTAATCAAATGCCTGGCTGAATAGGTAGCTCGCCTATATACACTGTTGCACATCAAGTTGGAATAACATATTTTCTCCCTCTTTCTATGAAATGATTGTGACAATGTGATGTATTCTTGACAGATAAAGTGTATATCTCCTCAAAACTTTAATAATCAAGGTCTTCCAAACGTATCACAATGAAAATGAAACCACAATTAACAGAGGATTGTGTCTGAAAACAAAATTATTCCAACTTTATGGGCAACAGTGCAGTATAAATCTCTTAAAGGTTACTGTAGGTCTGGTGGCATTCTACATTGTTCGTAGTGTTCCATGAAAAGCAGGACTTTTTTTTTTAAGATTTCATTTTTTAAGGTGGGCGAATGAGCTTGAGGCAAATTCCCACAGCAGCACAGCAAAAGTATTAGGAGAAAGACTCACACATTTCATGGCATTTGTTGAAAAAAAAGAAAAGTTCACACTATCATCAGCCTTATCTTTTAATTGACATGTAAGCTTGCTCGTTTGGCGAAGTTTGTTTGCTTAAAAAAATAATAATTCCAACAACATATTGGCTGATGTTTTTGTTTTTCCCCCTCAGCACTGTATAATGCCGTTAGTGTATTCAATTTTAAGCCTGGCTCATATGGGGATTAACAGTGTTTCAGTTCCAGAGCTAAACAGAAGCAACCTAAAAACAACCTGACCAGAGTGAAACAGATGTTAATGCTGCTACTGTGTACCAACAGGGAGCGGCACTCAAAACCATGAAAATCAACAGTTTTCTGCTCAGTTATATTCCCACTAGTGTGAGAGTGATGGAATGTAAACACACACACACACACACACACACACACACACACTGTGCAAACATGTGAAAAGTCAGATCAGCAGAAGCAGCTAGAGAAGCACAGAGTTGCTGTATTTGTGGGTTTAAAGAGAAACCACACAGTCTCATCTCAAGCACTCGGAACAAACAAGACGTGTAAGTCAGACACAACCACTGTGTTCCCACTGCTTCCCACTGTTTACACTCTGTCAACATGCAGATAAGCTGCTCGCTGTGACCGTCTCGTCTTATCAACATTCCAGTCGTGACCTCGGCTCAGAATCACTGGTCAACTTTGTTTTTTATCAGTCAGCTGTATGAGGTGACTGAGAGTGAAAAGCAAACAGCCTCTGCCCTCAGCTGGTGTCTGCTGGTGTGAGGTAAAAAAGTCTGTCGACTCTATATACGGACAGAGATGTTCTGGTGCTGCTGAAAGTTGTGTCTGAGAGTTACTGACGGCAGAAGTGCAGAATTTTTGTAATATAACTGAGGTGCTGTTGAACAGAATGTAGTTTGTACACCAAGCTGTCCCATTCCTAAATGTTAGTTGGTATAAAGTGGCATGAGGTGATCTACAGTCATGGAAAAAAATATATCAAACCACCCTTGTTTTCTTCAATTTCTTGTTCATTTTAATGCCTGGTACAAATAAAGGTACATTTGTTGGACAAATATAATGATTACAACTAAAATAGCTCATAAGAGTTTAAATTAAGAGCTGGTGCAATTTTCCATGTTTTTCTTGATGATTTTGGTTATTTTCAAGAAAATCATGGAAAATGTCTAGATATCAGATCTTAAATTAACCTCTTATGAGCTATTTTTGTTGTTATCATTATATTTGTCCAAACAAATGTACCTTTAGTTGTACCAGGCATTAAAAGGAACAAGAAACTGAAGAAAACAATGATCTAATCATTTTTCCATGACTGTTTTTCCTGCTGCCCTTCATCGGGGACAGAGAAACTATAAAAGAAAGGCTGTCTCTTGCACAGCTAAATAATCTGTAATGGATCTCATGTTCATATTTTAAGCCAGTGAGTTCATTAAAATGCATAAACAGTGTTAAACTGAGATTCAAGCACACCACAGTGACAAAACCCCTAAAACCAAGTGTGCTACAAAAAGGAAAAACAAGTTACTATATTAAGAAAAAGCCATTGAGCAATACTTAGTGAGGATTGCAACATTCTCCAGTTTTGCAATCTCATCCTGACATTTGTTGTATTTTTTGATGATGGAGAAAGTTTTAAATTTTACTCTAGGTGTCAGCTGATATGGCATTGAATTGTGTTTAAATTTGTGACACCTGGACACCCATTTTTGGGAAAATCTGGGTGCAAAATAAAGTATATAAGTGTAAACTGTGAAACTGTGAATTATCTACGTTAAATATTCCTTTTCACATCAGTTCGGACAGGAAAGAAAGGCAATGAGTGCAAATGAAAACAAACCAAGACTATTTTGTCTGATGTCCATGATATGTTATATCATATTTTGTGTGATGTACACTTTTGAAAACCTTAAAAACTAACGTATTGAAAACTCTCGAATTTGTGGTAACTACTTTAACTCCTTTATGCTTTGTTTATTGCAGTCTGATAGATAGAAGTACATTGACAGACAAATGTCAAATGAGTCATTTTCTTAAGCAAAATATTTCATATACAGTCGTGGAAAATAATAGGAGACCATTTTTTTCAATAAGAGCTGATATCTAGCCATTTTCCATGGTTTTCTTGATAATAACCAAAATCATTATCAAGAAAACCATGAAAAATGTCCAGATATCAGCTCTTAAATTAAACTTATGAGCTATTTTTGTTGTTATCATTAGAATTCTCCAAACAAATATACCATTAGTTGTACCAGGCATTAAAATTAACAAGAAATTAGAGAAAACAAGGGTGGTCTAATCATTTTTTCCATGACTGTATATGACACGTGGCAAGTCAATGGGACGTAGCCTATTAATTACATGTGCTTTCCATCCTACAGCCAGGTAAAATATCTGCTGTTAAGAAAGTCTTAAAGTAAAGTAAAAGAGAAAAGCAAAAACCCTGCTGCAGGACCTGACCTGCCAAAGTTTAGTGGGATGAGTCATAGCCAAAACCTGCCAACATTTCAAACAGCTGAAGGGGTAAATCTGTTGTTGTAAGGCAATATTATGCAACTACTTTACCTCAGAATAACATGTTGATGCTTCACTGATTGGTAATAGGGAGGACAGTGCCTCTGTCATTCCCATTCTGTTCCTCTTCTTGCATTGTTACTTTGATAAGCAATTATGATCCCCTGCAAAACGTGTGTCTTTACGGCACTGACACACAACCAAGTATGTAACTGACTTTAATGAAAATGGATCATGTTGCTTTGCATGGACTCCTGGTGCTTTGAAGTGTTTGCTGATATACTTACAATTGATGCTAGTTCGCTAGGTTAGCCATGCTGCAAAGACTCGGAGCCCAAAGCACTGTGGGAGTGTTGAGAGAGGAGGTTTTCAGGCCAGGAGCCGGGCTAAATGCTGCTGGGGAGCGGAAGGCAAAGTGACCTAAGAGGCTGTTGACAGAGGAAGCTAAAGAGAAAAGGAGAGAGTGACTGAGCAAGAGGCTGCCAGATAAGAATAAATAGTTTAAGTTTTAAAACTGGATGTTATATTTGCAACCTTTGTTCACATTTGCAACATTAAAAATTCTTTATTGAGCATGACAGTGTTTTGAAAGTTAAAAAAAAAAAGATTCAAAATCACATTTTACGTTGGACTAAAGGACTAAAAAAGACACAAAATAACCAAAAAAAGACACACAATGACCAAAAAAGACACAAAATGATTTAAAAAAAGACACAAAATGACCAAAGAAAGACACAAAATGAGAAGACAAAATGACCAAAAAAACACAGAAGACACAAAATGACTAAAAAAGACACAAAATGACCAAAAAAGACACAAAATGACCAAAAAAGACACAAAATGAACAAAATCTTTACGCTAAACACACAAGATACAAATAAAATACAGTCACACTACAAGAAAAACCAGAGTTGGATGACAAAATCACACACAATCACAAGATCACATTTATTTTGTTTTTTCTTTGTTTCTTGTTGGTTCAAATTGTTGATCAAGTAAGTCAGAATAAAAAAACAATTATTAGGTCATATATGTGAGGTTGTGCTGAAAAAAATATACTAACGTGGCATTTAAAAAAATGTAAGTGGTGTATACAGGCAGGATGGAAAGGATTCAAAAATGGACAAAATAGCCCAAAGACTCCGTAGAGTTAAAATGAGAAGGTGGGAAAACAAGCACAAGAAAAGATCAAATAAATTATCAATTTCATAATCAGATGTGTTTGCAAAAGAGAGACAACAGAGACAGAACTGCTGCAGGACCTGCAGTCTGGCTCTCAGCAGCAGGACTCATTCACATAGAGAGGGAAAACACAAAGTTATATAAGCACATCCTTGGATCACACAGTATAGAAATCTTCCATTTCCAGTGAGAGCTCGACCATTTTGTGTGATGGGTCCCGTATGTCTGACCCACTAACACATTTCTGTTTCATAGACGGAGCAACGTCACAGGGGGCGGAGTCAGGACGTTCAAAACACAGCTTGCCCTCAATCCTCCCTGATTTTTTGCTTCCTGCCTCTTTTTTTGCGCTTATTTTCGCCCCTGCCCCAGTTATTTGAACTACTTCGCGCTTTATCGCCTTTTGTTTTATTTGCTCTTTTTGTATAATGCGGCTGCTTTTCGTATATTCGCCCCAAAACTCGCTTTTCTTCCCCTCGGGATTGTCTTCTCCAACAGCATCCTACTGTTGTTTGCGTGTTTGTTGATTTCGGTGATTATGGACTAAGTGAAAAACCGTATAAATGCACCTGCCGTCGAAGGAATATCCTTCGTTTGAAATCAAAGAGGTAAGACTGTTTGAGCAAAGAAAAACAAAAAGAGGAAGACAAATGTTTTTGACTGCTGCAGCAACTGTGCAAGAGGCTGCAGCAGCTGCAGCTCATTATCCCGCCTGCAGCCTGCAGCCGTGCAGCTTTTCACCCGCTCAACACTCACACAAAGTCACCTAGAAGCTATTTGAACGTTTTTGCATTAAGTTTTAAGTTGCTCTTACCTGCGCTGCCAGCCTACAAAAGTGTTAAAATGGCGATGTTGTTTACCAAACAGCGATTTCCTGCTGCATACTTGGAACTGTTGGTCTGTTTACCAGATTACACTAACTGGCAGCCAAACCGATCAGTTATAGAGTGGGACTTGTTTATACCCGTCTAGAATAAAAAAGAGAGCTGTTCACTCTGCTGATTTGGTCCAAGTATCTTCAAGTCTTGCAACATATTGCAAAACTATTTATCAAATCTTTTGTGTTGACTTACTTGGCGGGCAGGGTTGATTGGAACACTTCTTTCTCTCTGTTGCTGTATTTCTCTGGTAGTATGATCGAAATAAAAGTTGATGTCTTAGTAAAAAAAAAGTTTTCAAAAATGAGTTTTGTAATTAAGGGCATGTTTTGCACATTGTGACATTGTTTTGTCACAATGTTAAAATGGCATTTTTACAACCAATAGAAACAATTTACGTATTCAATTCAATAAAGCACTAGAAAACATCAACATTTATGAGAATATCTGCCCAGTTCAAAGCAGGAATGTGTTTACTTAATTGTCATTGATCATTAGGAATTATTATTGGCTTATATAACTAACAATTTAAAAAATAGTGTTTTAGCTTTAAGCATTTTTAGAGTAGTTTTTTAATCTTGTAAAATACCCAAACAAATATGAGGCCCGACTGATATGTTATTTTTGTGTTTGATACTGATTTTAAATGGGGACAACTCACTAATTACACATATAGCAGGCGATTTTGGTTGTTTTTTTTAGCTGGATGACTGCAAACATACTCAGAAAGCTGCTTTCTTAAACTCAACTCATCACAGACTTTATATCTTTATGTAACTAATTCCTTATCTGTTAACTAGAAGCAACACATTTCCAATATCTCAGTCTAACACAGTTTTATAATGTGTTTCACTTCTGATACTAATAAAACCATAATATTACCCTCACTAAAAGTAAATGATCTTTAGATGAGTGACGGTCAAGAAAGCAAACATGTTTATATGACCTTCAAAACAACTATCTGTGTGCAGACCAACCCCTACCTCCTCTTTTGCATCCTCCTCAAATCTTTCATAGAAAGTGAAGGCAAAATGTGCATCAAATAAAGAGAACAGCTTAATGAGCAGGTGGCAATTTCCAGAGAAAAATCTCTTATCTGTTGCTGTATTTCTCTGGCAGTTTCTTTGGTAGTATGTTCTAACCAGCAGCAAATAAAAGTTGGTGTCTTAGCTAAAAAAATGTTTTCAAAAATTACTTGTTTTGTTATTAAAGGTATGTCGTGCAACTTTCCAGGATTGGTTGTCTCAATGTTAAAATTACATTGTGACAACCAATAGAAACAATTTACATATTCAATTCAATAAAGCACTAGAAAACATGAACATTTATCAGAATATCTGCCCATTTCAAAGCAGGAATGTGTTTACTTAATTGTCATTGATCATTAGGAATCATAATTGGCTTATATAACAATTGAAATATTGTTTTTTAGTTTCAAGTAATCATAGACTAGTTTTTAATCTTGTAAAATACCCAAACAAATATAAGGGCCCGACTGATATTTGATTTTTGTGTTTGATACCGATTTTAAATGGGGGAAAATTCACCAATTACGGATATAACAGGCAATTTTGGCATTTTTTTTAGCTGGATATGACTGTAAACATACTCAGAAAGCTGCTTTCTTAAACAAACTCATCAGACTTTATATCTTTATGTAGCTGGTTCCCATATCTGTTAACTAGAAGGAACACATTTCCAATATCTCTGTCTTACACAGTTTTATAATGTGTTTCACTATCGATACTAATAAAACCGTAATATTACACTCACTATAAAAGTAAATGATCTGCAGATGAGTGACTGTCAAGAAAGAAAACATGTTTACATGACCATCCCCTACCTCCTCTTTTGCATCCTCATCAGATCTTTCATAGAAAGTGAAGGCAAAATGTGCATCAAATAAATAGAACAGCTGAATGAGCAGGTGGCAAGTTCCAGAGAAAAATCTCTTATCTGTTGCTTCCTCTCGCTCTCTCTTCACCAGTTGTGTGTGCCCTGGGTGCAGCCTGGCCTGTGCTGTAGAGGCGATGAAGAACCCAGGAGCAGTGGAGGGCCGCAGGTTGGTCGGCCTGCTGGAGGCCGCGCTGGTCAGAGAGGCTCGCCTCTGGAAGGCACCTGTCTTCAAAAATGGACGCATCCAGGTGAGACAGGTGGATTGTGCATTTCCAGCTTGTTTAAAGGGGCTGAGTGTAGTATTTTAATGTAATTAAATGATTAACAGTCTTATTCAAAATGACAACTTAAACAGAAGATAGGCTAAAAGCTCTCTGAGTGTTTCTATGATGACAAAATGACCAAACAGGATTGAGGTAAACAGGGAAATCAATTTTGGTCCTCACAGTAATATGACAAATTAATGATTATGTGACAGTGTCTTCACAATTCCATTGATGTACAGGTGCATCTCAACAAATTACAAAATGATGGAAAAGTCCATTCCCAGTAGTTCAAGTCAAATAGCACCAACCAAGTATTGAGTCATATAGATGGACATACTTTTCAGAGGCTAACATTTCAATATTAAAGATACTTTTTATAATTGGTCTTTTGTAATATAATTTTTTTAGACACTGAATTTTAGGTCTTCATTAAATGTAAGCCGTAATCATTATAATGAGAAGAAATTAAATAAATTAAGACATGAAATGTGTCATTCTGCGTGTAATGGATCTATATAATGTGTTATTTACACTTTTTTGAATTGAATTGCTGTCAAACTTTTCTTTATTCAAATTTATTGAGATGCACCTGTAGTGATTAGGTGTCCTGTGGCTAAAAATGCCTTTAATTTATTAATAATAATAATAATAATAATAATAATTGTGTCCTTTGACCACTCAGGGCGCTGACATCTCTTCATCCCAACACCAAGAAATCATCCTTTGGCTTGGAGAGATGAACAGGCTGTTCCATTTCTGTCCAGAGACCTTTGCACTGGGAGTCTGTGTCCTCAACCGCCTGCTGTCCACCGTCAAGGTAGGCCGCTACCACATAGAATGCTTTCATTGGACTAAAAATTGAGATTTTCCCAGCTACTGAAAAAAACCTGCACAACTGGCTGCATAGTGCAGTAACAGACACCATCTTATTCTTCTTTGGTCCACTGACCCTTTAGTTAATGTTTCAAGCCTGTATTCAGTGAAAGTAAAACATTTAATCTGTATTTGACATCATATTGTACTTTACTTTAGTCCATTCACTGCAAGTTGGACTGTATAAAGTGAATTTCGATTTTGTCTGACTTGTGCGCGATGACCTTTGACAGCCAGCATTGTACAACACGGGGCTTACATTTCTCGCTGTTTCTGATGTTTTTACACTTACTTGTAAGTACTGAGGGGTATGAACTGAACTGAGCTTTGCTGCAGGGAGAAAGAGAAATCGTTATTTGTACTGGTACATTATTCAAGTCACAGGAGGCACTAAAGAGCTTTGTTAAAGGCACTAAAAGGCTACAAGTTATATTCTATAGGCCCTAAGAAAAATGTCTTTATTACCGGTACAAAAACAATCACACCATGACCATTTAGATAAAACTTTCAATGAGAAATAAGATGAAAAATTAGGAGTCCTACCAATATTGTCAATCATAACACAATTGCAGTATCAGTCATAACATTGCACATATGTTCTCCGTTTCGTTTGCCACTATAACATGTTTGTACTATTAGTTTTTTAGTTTGGTCTTGGTTGTTTGTGTTTTTATTTTATACTATTTTTAAAAAAAATCTTTATTCTATTTCATTTTTTTATTAGTCTATTTTTATTACCTTATCTGTTTTACCCTGTACTTGTGCTGCTGCAACACCTGAATTTCCCCCCATGGGGGATCAATAAAGGAATATCTTATCATATCTTAATTATTACAATAAGATATTTTTCCCAAATCGTTCAGTTCAATTGCAGAGATAGATCCCTCAGCTCATTGTGACCTAAAAGAACACTGGTATGATTGTCCCATTAAACCCTATGAACAGACTTTTCTCTCTCTATCTCCCACCACCACTAGAACTGCTTGTTGCTGAGAGATGCAACCACAAACTAACTGAAGTCTTTTATTTCTTAAGGCCCAACCAAAATACCTGAAATGCATTGCTTTTACCTCCCTGGTCCTGGCGGCCAAAATCAACGAAGAAGATGAGGTAAGATCTCTAAGGATACAAAAATCAAATGTGCCATACAACTGCAAAAATAACAAAACACCACCCACGCCAATGCTACTTCAAAACAATACGTTTATTTGCTTCCCTTTTTGTCTGTTTAAACAGGTAATCGGTTCTGTTCAAGACCTGGTTGTGCAGAGCGGATGCAACTTTTCAACAGCGGAGATTCTTCGCATGGAGAGGATCATTCTAGACAAGCTGCACTGGGACTTGTACACCGCAACGGCAGTCGACTTCATTCACATAGTAAGTTAGCAGAAAGACAGGCAAACTTGTTTTTATAACTGGACCCGAGCTGTCAGAGCGTCTCATAGTGAGCTGGCTGGACTTTGAAACGCTTTGTCAAGTCAGGTCCAGGTCTTGCCTCAAAACACAGCAGTACAAAAGCTCACATTAAACCATCATGCTTGCATCGTGTTTGCTTCAAGGTGGTGTTTTACAAACCCTCACACCCCCCTTGCCCCCTCAGGAAAGTATTGGTCCTAGTAGAGATTGTGCATTTATTTGATTTCACTCATTGTGCCCTTTATTGTAAACTCCATTCAGTCCTGGCTCGAGTGTGTCCTTCCCTTTTTAATCTTTTTAAGCCGAAAAAAGGAACATAAAATCATGCTTCTCTCTCTAATGCAAATAATCAAATCAAAGTCAGTGCAAAACATTGGGTTTTCTAATACAAAAGAAAATATAATTAAATATTGATTAATATAATATGATTTACAGTATATTATTTCAATGCTTCCCGACATCCCGGCTGTGATAAAACGGACATTTTATTGTCTTTGGACAATTGTTTAATTGTATTAAATGCCTAATCTAATAGATGGAATAAACCACTGCTTTAGTGTCACAACTTTTTTTTCAGTAAACATCTATTTCCACATTTAAAGACTTTGTTGTTTGCACCTTCAGTGCAAAAGAAGAATATTAGATAAACCCAAGTTAGAGTATGTTCTAGACAAATTGCTAGAATTATGTGTATGTGGACAAAAAGCAACAAAGACACATTTCAGATTAAGGTCTGAATAGAGCTGTATATTCCACGTAAGACTGCATTTGCAAGCTGCTAGCAAAATAACAGGCATGTTGCATATCAGGCCAAGGCACTTCTGACTAACTCTCACCTGCAGCCCTACAGTGGATACCCAAACCCTGCTTCCACCAGAGGGGGTGTTTGGAGATAGAAACGTAGACGATTTAGCTCGAATCAATAACATGCCGTGAATTGTCTCTAATGTCGAAGCAGGTCTTTGTTAAAAATCCCATGCTGTGTTACTGAGTTTATGGCACAATATTGTTTAACAGCTTGGATCTGTTCACAGTAGTTTAATTGTTAAACCCTCACAAATCGTTGACTGAGGCAGTAACCACTGACTGAGCTGTAACAAACACACACAACATCATTTAGTTCCCATCATGCTGTTGGGACCGGGGCTGTATTCATAACGCTTTATCACAAAAAAAATCACAAACTATATAGCCGAGGAAACAGTTTGATCAGGTACTCAAAAAGAGCAATGTAATATTCTTGCATTCACTTAAACTGTAAACTCTTTACACTTGTAAACAAAATTGCAGTAACTTTAGTTTTTATCCACATGAACTCACAGCACAGCTTTATGAATCACAATGAAAGTGCTTGAAGGTATATTTCTGATTTATAAAAGTGTGGTTATATGAGGTACTTATTTATATACGGTGTATAACTTACAGTAGATGATGGTTGGCATGCCCCAAGTTTGGAGAAGCAGGCAGGAGTACCGGCACAAAAACTAAGCAATGTCCTGCTATGGACGGACAGCCAGCAGCAAAAAAATGTTAAGACTCCTAAAGAAAATCAATATCCGTTAGAATATTTTCACCACTTTACTTTGCCATCAGAACAGCCCTGTTTAAGTTGACGTGGAGGAACTAAAGCTGTTATTTATGCTCAACAAAGCCACCAGACTCCATTCATAAAAACAGTAATTTATTTCACACAACACTGGTAGTTTGTTTGTGTTATTGTGTGGTTTTCATGATTTCGAACTAGGCCTTTAAAATGCACGAGTCAAACAAAGTAAACCATCGAGGCAGTGGTAGACCAGCAAACCCCGTGCTCTGCAAGGTAAAATTACTGTTTTCGTCAATGAAGTCTGGGTGCTTTGACGAGAGCAAAGAGCAGCTTGAGTTCCCCCTGCATGAACTTAAATTGGGCCGTCTCATGGCAATTAAACTCTACTGTAGGTAATACACTCACTATGGTTAAGTACCTCATACAACCCCACTTCAATAAATCTGAATTGTCCCTTTTTCAGGAAAAACAAGCTGTAATTTGGCTACATATAACTGTGAATGAGGAGGCAAAATGACGAACGCCAGCAGTTGGAGGCTTTATGAATACAGCCCGTAATTTTCTTGACAGAAATAGTTTCACACACATTGTATTGATCCACACTATTCAAATCATTTCCATTGAGACAACTTGCTCAGTTTTTAGGGATGCTATAATAGTCCCTGATACACATCTTCCATTAAATAAATCCGACTGACTTTTTAGAAGATATTGATTTACTCGCTCAAGAAAAACACCCCCAGTTGATTTGTGAAGTCAATAATCTCATCCCGGACCAAAGGACGACCTACATTCCCTCAACAGATCCATAACAGCATTAGATTTGTCTGTGATATTGAAATTGGTGGAGGATTGATACATTTTTGTTAAAGCCACAAATCATAACCTGTCACCAAAAAGCGGTTTGGCACATTTGGACTGAATCAGTGACTTCTGCGAAACTAAAAATGGCACTTTCTCCTATTATTCCGGTTTATGGATCTGACGCAGGTTTACAGCGTGTGGAGTTATTGTTGTGAATCTATTATTGTCCGAGCACTTCACCTTGAAAAAAAAACAACTTTCAAAGTAAGAGACATAATGCATTAATAAAAATAATAATAAAATAAGACATTTTCTCTTTTTATACTATTCAAATAAATATTTTTTCAAATAAATACTTTGGAAGTTTCTCACAATTACATTCCCCCTGCCCTGAAGAAATTACTCTGCATCCCATTACGAAATAAAGTCTTTCTAAACTCCATTTTCTATAAAACAGCGATCAGTAAAATCTATCAATAATTTGTCACAGACTCACCACCATGACACTTTGATATGAATAAATAAGAGGATTTACAGCGATGCCTTGTCATTACCTCTCAATAAAACTCCCTTGAGAGGCAGAATCAGTTTTGTGATGCTCAAATCTTTCACCATCTGAGTCTGTATCAGGACTGTCAGAAGTTTTCTTTGTGTGCTACATCACCCTGATTTCCCTACGTTTCCATAATGAAGTGAAGAAGGAAAACTTGAGGAGGAGTGGAGTTTTTGGGGCTTTTTTTTTTGGGACTACTTTTTGTCTTAAGCACCACATCGCTGAATCTACCTCCCAGTAAATTCCACTTTCTTGATAAACTCATGGCTTATTTTTGCTACCAAGTAAGAGACAACCCAAAGAAAATGAGCTAAACGTAATATGAATGCAGGAAACACACAGACGTTTGATTGCAACGAGGAAACATTAGAAGAATGCGTTATTTCAAAATCTAGTCTGTGATTTTCTTCTGTTGTCTAATCACGGTGTGATGAGAGTATGAAGAAATTCAAAGTATGCTTTAAACATCGAGCCCCCTCACGTTGAGATTTACACTTCCTGCCTACACATGGGGAAACACAGAAGAGCACTGCACGTACGATACGATACGGACAAGATTACTATGATTCCTCAGGCAAACGGATGAGTCTGCGATAGTAAAACCTGATGGTGAGGTTCTCTATCTGTTGCTCTGTCAGGAGCTTTAAATGCAGCGTGAACACTTGAGAAGAGTGGAGAACCACAGACTGCTAAGGGACAGTGTCCTGTGAGAATGAAGGTATGAATGAAGTGTTGACCTGTTAGATTTGTTAAATGCACTGGTATATCTGATCTGAGTGATGGAGTAGTAGAGGTAAAGGGTGAGCGATGGATGGATGGACGGACAATGAGACAATGACATCATTATGCTAACGTTTTGGTCTCGTTCCTCCTCTTCACTCCCCCTGTCCCATCTCCGGTCTAGTTCCACGCCCTGCTCGTCTCCGGCCACCCTCACCTCATTCCGTCCATCGGGCTCGGCTCCGGCGTCGGCTGGGACGCGGCAACAGACCCCGGCGTGCTTCCATCCGAGCCGGGGCGTCAGAAGAGGCCCGCGGGCCTCCAGGCGGCGTTGTGGACCAGGCAGGTGCAGCACTGTATGGCCTGCCACCAGCTTTGGCAGTTCAAGGGCTCCACGTTGGCCTTGGCCATCATCACTTTGGAGCTGGAGGCGCTCACGCCGGACTGGTTCTCCGTCTTTACCGATCTGCTGAAGAAAGCTCAGGTAAGAGAAATGCACGGGCACACGCACATAGTTAGTAGCTTAAAGTAAAAAATTATCCATATCCAGAACATTTGTAGTAAACGACTAAAACGATTGAAATGTATATGTGAAGAAGCCTCCATTCAAGAGAGCGATTTAGGTATTGATAAATTGAAGCTGGAAAGGTTGGATGAACTACTAATTCACAATTTACTCTATTTATGCATCTATGTTTATCTTTTAAGATATTCCATGCTGTTTTTTCTGTGCAGAACCACCTTTTTTAATTCTTCATATCAGTGGGTGCTTTGAAAGAAAAGGCACATACGGCACATTCAGGTCAACAAATTTAAAATGCATTTAAAAAACAACTGAGGGAAGGAAAGAATATTCAAGTTAACTTTTTTTCACAAAAGTGCACCACAAAAGGCACAAACCTGCACTTGTCAGGAAAATACATACACCCTATTTCCAGGCTTTTCAAAGTTAACGACAGCGATTGTCTCAAATGATTCTTTACCGTCACTGTGACTGTGACTTTAGCTCCATGGTGACGTGTCTGTTCCCCCAGGTCGACAGTGCCGAGTTCATCCACTGCAAAGAGCTGGTGGACGAGTACCTACGCAGCCTGGAGTTCTCCCTGCCGGCCAACGCCGTCTACATCTTCGACAGCGCCCAGATCCAGGAGCAGGAGCGGGCCTGGAGCCCCACGCAGCGCCACAGGCGGGCCAGGGGGGGGCACGGAGGCAGAGAGCAAGGGGACATTGACGAGTATTGCGACGGTTTTAGGTGTTTGTACAACGAAGAGATGACTCCGGCGCTGCAGGGAGACGACTCTAAGGGTTTGTTTGATTCCCAGAAGAAAAACGTCTCGCCCTGCCCACCACTGCACCCTGCTGTCAACTAGTTCACTGACACCGTCCGCCTCTTTAGAAGTGCGCAGTCCTCCCATTTCACTAGAGAATGTTATGAAGGCCAATATACTGGAATTCGGCAGATTTTAGGGCCTTAATTGTAAGTTTCAGAGGGCTCTGAAGTAGCTGACCTCAATCTAAATGTTACTCACCTGCTATAACGTTTAGGAATTTATTTAAAAAAGAATATTAGTTCATTCCGTGCACTTCCACACTGAAATGTGAATCTATAGGTGTGTATGGATCACCATCACTTGTTTCTGTTTCGACAGCTGGGCAGTTGAGGAGAAATGTGGGGAATCAATGAGTCTGACCGAATGTTTCTCTTTGGCGGTACATTTAAGTTCTCTACTTATTGTTTTTATTAATGCAATATTTTATTTTATTAACCAACCTGTCCTTTAATCCACAAATGGTTTTGTTTAACAGGATGAAGGTTAAGTTAGGCAGTTGCGTGTGTTTTTATAAGAGTGGTTGGGTTTTTTTTTTTTTTTTTTTTTTTATGTTTGAGAGTTGATCCTGATTTAGTTTGACGTGAGGTATCTTGGTGTTCAGGTTCCCCTCAGAGCCACATAGCACTTTGAGATAAAGCTTTTTTTATGCAAATAATTATATTTTTTCACAACCTTTTTTATTATTATTTTTAATCTCTTTCTTGTACTAATTTTTGTGCCGTTTTTATTTAGCAGTTATTTACAAAAGCTACATTTTACACAAAAAAAAGCTTTAATTTTTTGACTAAATGCTGCAGATGTTTTTATTTCCTTACTGCTTCAGTCTGTATTTTGGTTTATGCAATTATTGTTACATATCAGTAGAAACAGGAGTAACTTTGGGAGATCACTTCAACACAAAAGCAGAAAGACAAAATAAGTTGTTTTGACATCATGAGATTACCTGATGAATGACCAAGCATTTATGTTCTTATTTATATTTTCAAAACATATATTAAATACTGTACGAGAGCACCAATAATCATACCTAAAATTCTGTCACATCATTGAAGTGTTGGGATAAAAGTATCCTGTTTTATTTTGTAAATAACACCTAGTTCTGTTGCATCCCGATGCTGCCATTTAAACTGAAACGGTGACAGAATATTGTTCTCAATTTAAACTATATAATGTGGCTGATACACACAATGTGTCACTTTACCTCCAATGCCAGACATCCGACGCCTAAAGACTCTGAAATGACTTGAGGCTGCTGAAATACTGTGTTCAGAGAGAAGCCAGCAATGAGATCTTTAATGTGAACTGGTTACTGACTGTTCTCCACTGTAAGGTCTGCTTTTGAATCATTCAGTCAATCTGGATGCCACACCAGTGACCAATGTAAAGGTTTGTTTTTTTCATATTCCTTCATTTACTGAGGCAGCTATATCTTATTCTGGTCCACCACAGAAATAAAGCTATGACTTAACGTCTAAAGTGGAATTTTCTGATTTGTCTTTTTTTAGAATGGTTGGAGAAGCTTTCCTATGATTTGAATGCTGCCATGTTTATTCCTATGCCTGACAGGGAAAAGTAAAATCTTTATCCTGTTTCCTTGAGACAGTGCCCTTGAGTAGGCTACTCAAGACCATATTGTGCTTTGTCTGGGTATTTATATCACTGAAATGATGGCTCACCATGCCATAAATCATGTAATACTGGTGTGTATTCAGCATAAATGGATTAATTTACCCACTCAGAGTCCGGGTCCTCAATAAAATGTCAGACCCTGAGCATTGCCTACGACAGGTGCATCTCAATACATTAGGATATGATGGAAAAGTCAATTTCCAGTAGTTCAAGTTAAATAGGCCCAACCAAGTATTGAGTCATATAGATGTACATATAGAGGCCAACATTTCCATATTAAACATACTTTTTAAAATTGGTCTTTTGTAATATTCACATTTTTTGAGACACTGAATTTTAGGTCTTCTATATAATGTGTTACTTTCACTTTTTGAATTGAATTACTGACAGAAATACATTTTTCTATGATATTCTAATTTATTGAGATGCACCTGTATATACAATAGTAAACAGTGAGTGACTTTGGACACATCCATCCTCCATCCTTAACCGCTTATCCGTACCCGGGTCACAAGGGGCTGGAGACGATCCCAGCTGACATTGGGCGAGAGGCGGGGTGCACCTTGGACAGGTCGCCAGACTATCAATACATAGACAGTGAGCCCTGCATTCAATTATCCACTCTCATTTACACCTACGGTCAAATAAAAGTCACCAATTAAACCTAAGTGCATGTTTTTGGACTGTGGGAGGAAGCCGGAGTACCTGGGGAGAACCCCCGCTGACACATGGAGAACATGCAAACTCCACAAAGAAGAGCTGCAGGCTGGAGTCAAACCGGCACCCTCTCACTGTAAGGCAAGAGTGCTAACCACTACACCACCGTATTGCCCGATTTTAGCCCACCACAGCAGAGGTAAAAAATCCAGGGTAAATAAAAATGCCTGCACTAGTGTGCAGATCCTTTCCAGTGTATCTATAGAAAGCCCATAACCAAAATAATACATAAGGGTGAAATATTAGAAACATGTTTGAACAAGCTAATTCAGATCTTAAAGTTAGATTGTAATGTTCTCATGTTGGCAATACAAGGTCATAAATGTGATAAGTTACACATAATACATTTTTAAAAAGGAATGCATCCAATTCTCACATATATATGAATATATACAGTATACTGTATATGCATACTTGCATATATATGCAGAGATGTTTTTTACTTACTTATTACATGTTCCAAATCAATCCATTACAGAGTAGATTATCTGAATTGATATTACACTCATTTAAATAATTAGTCAAACAAGTAGTTAAATACGACCTTATTACTTCAACTTGCTCATTCAAAAGTTGAATTGATAGCTTTGACTTACCATATTAGATATGATCATTCCTAAAATTTCAGTTGTAACTAGACAACTACATAATGTCTGTCTCATGTTACTTTAGCAAACTTATGGTGCAGTTAGCAACTTACATTAGGATGGCTGAGAGATATGTCATTTTCTAATTTCTGAAGCAAACACAGTTTAACTACAGCACTATACCTCCAGCATATAGGATGTGTACACAGTGTCAGTGTGCAGCGTCATGTTGTCCTCAATGTAGAACAGCCTGTCAGAGAGCCATTATCACTCAGCTTTGTTAGCATAGTGTGCTGGTTTACTAAAGGATAGAGAGAACAGAGAGCTCTGAACAGATTGTACTGCTGGATGAGATCCAGTGAGCCCTGCAGGTGGTGGACAGAATAATAATAGTGCAGCACACAGTCACAGTAAAGACAAAACCATTATGATGGGAAGATAGTGTGCCAACTGTGACTTCCTCCGTCTGTTTTCAATGAATCACACACGCATTCTGTGACGTAAAATAAACATGACACAGGAAAATAAATCCATTAAATCTCCTTCAGATAAAACAAAACAAAACATTTGAAGAAGTCACTTTGGACATTGTGATGGCCATTTTACTGACCAATAATTGGAAAGTTACTTGATAATGAAATTAATCAAAAGGTGCAGGCCTATATTCTCCATTTACATTTACTGAATCAAGAACTTTTTTTCTGGATTGCAAGTACAAAGATACTTTTAAGGATAATAAATGATTCTATAGGATGCCACAGAATTAAGTACTTAAACCCAGAAGTAAGTTAGCATTTTAGCACCCTGGGGTCTAACATCTCAAACTCAATGAGGATTTTGAATGGGTTGCTGGTTAGATGCCTGAAATAATGTCTGTGGTTGACACAAACTGAAGAGATGTTTGCGTTTTGTTATACGAAATAAAATATGTTAGTTAATACCCCCACTTGTGAAATTTGGAGTTTTTATGTGTCCCTAAAAAGGAGGTTGCTAACTACTGGCTAGCTTATCAAAATGGCTGGTTAGCTTGTCGGAGACTGTCTAAAGCTAACGTAAGTGATGTAGAAGTCATGCAACCGTGATGTAGTTCGCTATAGCATAATGCTTTTTACTGTGGCTGCATTAAAGCCTCAAACAAAATAAAAAAGTGCTGAACACAACGCATTAGCATCAGAAACATGTGTTTGCCACAGAGATTATTTTCTGCAATGATCCAAAATCCAATGCAAAAATCACAATCCCATCTCATTAGACCCCATAGTGATGCTACTTCTGAGTTGGCCTACAAAAATACATAATTTAATTTGGTCTCTATAAGAAATAGTTTGTAGGATTTAGCAATATTTTGGCATAACATTTATAATATTCATAACTACACAATAATTGTAGTGTTTAGGTTAGCTATGTTTCTACATCAGCCTAGAACAGACAAACCAAACAGCAGCTCCAGAGAGGGCCTTTCACATTATTATGTTACATGAAGGCCACCATAGGCCTCTAACATGTTGAGGAAGAGGTATTCAGTTGGTTGCAATCTGGAACCTCACCACTAGATGCCACTAAATCCCATAAGATGCTCTTTAAAGGGAATTTTAAAATGCCCATAGCACGTTTATTTAACATGCAAAAAATATGTTAAACATTTTTCATCAATAAGTAATATTTAAATGAGCAAGCCTTACAAAATCAGCCAAAATCTACATTATCCAATCATTATTAGCGTTTGGTGTTTTCTTATAACAGTGAATAAAAGCTAAAAGGGAGATAAAGTGAAGATGCTGTTACTGAGCGCTGAAATGCAGCCGTGTGTTTTTTAAACAGACCAACAACGTGCTTTATACACACCTACAAACAAAAAAAAAGCAACACCATCTCTCTTTCACACGAACTTCCTCCATGGGCATACAAAGTCAATAAACTTCCCGTGTTCCTTTTTCATACACACTTCCTCTCCACCTTTGGCAAACACACACTGGTAGCGTGCTATGTTGCAAACACACACACACACACACACACCCAGCTGAGGTCAGCAGCGTGGTGGTGAAAGCAGGGAGGATTATGTGCAGACTGAGCAAACATCTCTCAGCTCTTCAGTTAGGGATCACTAAACAGGAAACGCTGCTTCTCAAGCTGACAGCTGTTGGGGTTTCAGTTGAGGCCGAGTCTCTGCGTGTTATCTTGAAGTCTGTGTGTGTGTGTGTGTGTGTGTGTGTGTGTGTGTGTGTGTGTGTGAATAAAGTGGCCTCACCTGCCTGTGTTTCGCTTTCATCTCCCTCTCAGCTGAATATCGTCAAACAAATCATGTCAGAGAGACACATCAAAGTCAGGAAGGAGGAGGTTCGCATTTATTTCCAACGACAGACAGTAAATACAGCTGCTCTCTTCTCTCTCAGAGTGTAAACTCTTCTACAGCGAGCTGAGGCTTCTATGTTTTCCTGAATCCTGTGTATGTATGTAAATATACTGGCTTCATGTTAACGTGTGTGTCCACCGTCACAACACTCATATCAAGGCGGTCACTCACGGTTTACAATAAAGTTACATCATTTGTGGACAATGTACACCGTCATATGTGCTTCTTACAATAATATCATAGTCAAAATACATTTTGCATATCAAGCTGGGTAAGCTCTAGAAAATATTCACATACATTGATTGAGTTAATATGAAACAGCACCAGAATATTGCATATGTTTTTATTAAGACTATGCTTTAGGTTGTCAGTACCAATGTATATGCAGTAATATATACAGTATACAGGTACTCAGTTTTATTGCGTTACATAATGTTATTTAAATGTATTATTTGGGCTCAGGGATTTATCTTAAATGAACCTAATAAAAAAAAAGGTCAACAGGCACATCACACTTTGACACATTTCCAACAGATTAAGGTATTTAAAAGAGTTTAGGAAAGGTTTGATTTCACTGATTAGTCATTTAAATGTCACCCTAAATTCTTTAAATACATATTAAACGGTTTAAAATGACCACTGTGTTACACTGTAGTACCAAAAGGTTTGGACCTCTTGTTTCTGTGTGAGTAGTTGATGGAAACAAAACAAAAACAAAAAAAACAGAAAATCTTTAAATCACAACATAGAAATAACAAAATGCATATATATATATAAAAAGTGTCCCCAAAAAAATGCATAGCATGAAAGATCCTGAATAAATGAGATGGCCACTGCTGGTAAGCAAACATTTTTTTTCTCCTCATTATCTCTCACCATCTTTCACTCTTTTTCTCTCCCCTGTGGCTTCACCATCATCATCATCCTCAGTGTCTTTGGTCCGTGTACACAATGTCAAGATGGAATGTCAAAACATCGAAATAAACAAACAAAATAAACAGGTGTTGTCGTTGCAATGGTGATGGAGGACAAATCCATGGTCGTGTGTGGGAGGGTATGCGGCGCCCATAAATTAACTGAAAAACAATGACAAACAATAAAGAAAATAAATTGAATGAATAAACTACTTTGTGGAAATGAGAAATTATTAATTAAGATTTCTACAGAAAAATAGTTGAAGCAAAGAGGTGGTGAAAATGCACACGAGTGTTTGTGTTAGTGGTTAAAAAGTTTTGAGTCATCACAGTGAGATTGAGTGTGATGCAGTTAATCTGACAGCAGGGGGAGCTCTACATCTTCCCTCTCACTTATCACTCCTAAAGTTTCCTCGAATAATACTTTTATCTTGACTAAACAGTGTTTTACTATCGATGTTTCCTCAAATGTAATAAAAACTTGACAGAGAGTAAATTAATCACATAAGAGGCAAGCTGAGTATCTGTGGGATGCCCTTCACATAACTACAAAATGGTAGATAAGTTTCCTGAAGCAGCACTGACAGCAAAGTGTGCGAGCAGCCACAAGATGGAGCCAAGCGTCTTCTTTAACGTTCTCAGATTGCCAGCCTGGGGTGAGTAATTGGGACTACAAGCCACGGTTCAGTGCAGATTATTGTTCAAAGCTTAGCATGTGTTTTCAGATCATTTCCAACCTCCCACACAGCAATTGTCATCAGAAAAGAAGACTGAAGATGATTTAAGATGAACTTTCAGAGACTTGAAACTTGCTGTCAGATATACACCAAAACTATCTATTTATTAGGGGTGGAGGAGAAAAAAAAATCTATTTTTTGATGCATTGTGATTCTCTCTTAAAAGATGTCTTGATTGGGAAAAGTCAACAATCAGAAATCAGCTCATTGCCTATAAGAGGACGATTGTGGTTAAAGAGAAGTCTTTTTTATTATTAGTTGCGATTAAAAGGCCGCTTTTTACGTCATGAAGTGATTCAGACCATGCTGAGGTCCATGTTTATTTATTCCAGTAATTCTGCTAGAGGCACACTTTGTTTCTTTTCTTGTTTGTTTTTTTGTGATGCTGAAAAATATGTTGGCAAATGTAACCTTACAGTTGACTCATCTCTCTACTATTATATTAATGGGACATAATGGATGTAAATTCTTCTGCTTATTGTAATTATGGAACATTACATATATGCTATGATTTAAAAGCAGCAAGCAGTCCCATAGTGAGGAAAAAATACATTTCTAGAAATCTAACGTTCCTATGCATCAAAATGCATTGATAATTGTTTTATTATTGCATCCTAGCCCACTAAATTCAAACAAATTGTGAGTATTTTTGTATTTACAGCGTTCTGGGATTCTAATTCATACAAAAAGTGCTGGATGAGGTTAGGGCTCTCCGTGCAAGCCAATCCTTGCATGCCAAACTTGAAAATCCAATTCTTTATGAAGCTCATTTGTGCACATGAGCATCATCATGTGGAAACTGCTAACATCTGCTGCAACAAGTGGTTTGAAATATTACACTGTGCTCTGACATTAAAATTTCCCTCAATTGGATCCAAGAATACTAGGCAAAACAGAAAAGGTCTGTCTGCATACTTTTGGTCACAAAATATGCACAGTTTGTAAATTAAAACCAGACGCAGGTGACTAAATGCACCTTCAAGGAAGGATTTTTTAAAACAATGCCTACTGAAAACGGCATCAGCACATAATGAAAAAAATTAGACGGGCTCCTGAATAGTGGGTCTGTAAGTCAATCATCTTCATGTACTGAAAGTAACAGAGTGATATCTGTGTGAAAGGTAAGGAATAAATCTAGAAACATATGCTTTGGAGTTAAAACATGAAAAGCCTGTGTTGTTTTTATACCTGTGCCATTATAAATGCATTATATGCAAAATCAGCATTGAAATCAGTGTTGCCCTTTGTGAGCTGTATTCTGCATCACCTATTTATAAAGCCGAGCTTTCTATTGCTTCACTGCCTCCTCCCTGAATATCCTGAATAATTAGAGCGAGGCAAAAGGAAAGAGTGAAAGGACAGGAAATGTTAAGCTTGGGCAGGACAAAAAAGGGAGGCAGTTTCCTTAACACATGCCAGGGCTTTATAATAGCTGAAATGCTTGTGTATGGAGATAGGTCGACGGCTGCACAGCACATTGAGTTAAAAGGCTCATTAATGTGACACTTTGCCACAGGACTTGGCAGAACGCACAGCTCCTGCTTAAGGACTTGTAACAAGGGTTAGAGAGCAAAAAGGAAAAGGATGAGAGACGCAAGAGAAACTAGTGAACAAAGAGGCAATCATTTAAGATTTAAGGCACAGAATGAAAAAGACAACAGGATTAGTTAAAGAAGGGAGCAGGAAAGGAGTTGGAAGAAGCAGCTTCCTGTTATGGAAAGAAGGATAATGAGAGTGAGCGACAAAAAGGAGGGATTGGCTTACTTTTTCTTGTCCTTGTCCTTCTTGAGGGGCTGAGATAAGGAGAGCGTCTCGGCTGCCACCTTCCTCCTGTTGAAGCCGTTCATCTCCTCCTCAAGGTCTCTCCGCTTCTCCTCCACCTTCCTCTTCTCCTCCTGGTGCATCCGCTTCAGCTGCTCGAACTTGTCATGCAGCTGAGGGAAGGAGGAGAGGGTGGTGATGGGACACAGAGGACGGGGGACGGCAGGAGCGGGACGGAGGAGAGACAAAAGATTTGAATTGGTACTTTGTAACAGCAAAATCATAGTCATGATTATTTGGCCAATATTAAGATCAAGATCATTTAATGATTTACTGGACTTTGGCAACATCATGCATTTATCTTTAAAAATTATTTGTCTTTTTAACGGTGGAATTTCTTGAACTTTAAATATTATTTAACTTAATAAACAAAATATATAAAGTATGTATGTATAATATACATTTAATGAATAAAATACTATATCTATCTAACTTAATCATTATTATAATTATATGCACACATTCTTTCAAACATTTAATATATAACATAAAAATAATGAATGAAAAATATATTAAAAATAAATAATATCAACAAAGTTTTAACATGCAGGCACTTTCCCAACCTACTGAAAAATAAAAAAAATAAAATAAAAGTAATCACCCAGTCCTGTCTAACAGTTAATATAATGGTCACTAGTAGATATCATAAACTTACGACAACAGACTTTAGTTCTTTGCCTCCACCTCATCCTTTCTTTCGTGTAAGGGCAGCTTGTCATGTAACATCATGTACTTGATGTAATTACAATGCCTGAAATAATGCTAAACTGTGGTGCTGCACAGAATTGTTTTATTTATAATGAACTGCAATGATAAAAGCAGCGTTATTGCATAATGCATGTATCTACGTCTCAGTAATCAGTGATTTGTATCCACCAGGCAGCTTAAGCTTTATTTCTCAGTGTCATTAAAAGTGCAACAGGCTGCATTTTTCTGCCAAGAGTGCTGCTAACTGTCTCTGAAGTTGCAATGTTGATATTTAGAAGCATCAGTGACCACATAAAATTAAATATACTGCCTCTGTAACGACAGCTTCTCTTGAGACTGACCTCTCGCTCCTTTTCTTTCAGTTCTGCTTCCGTCTCTTTTACTTTGTTGACAAACATTTGCCGCATTTCTTCCTCTTTGCGCTGCAGATCCCCCAAGAACTCTTTCCTCTTGGCCTCGTATGTCTCCTGAAGACTGAAAATAAGAAAAGAGACAGGAATAGATCAGGTTTTGTCTCTTAACAATAGAGACTCACCATGTTGTTGACGCTTGAGTATCTCTGTGGTTTGGGATTCTGTGTGTGCAGGAGTGTGTGGGTTTTCACTCTTGGTGCTCTCCTTCCTCCCTCTACCTGAATGGCTGGCTGTCTGGATCTGTGTCTTTGAAGCCCATCTCCTCCAGCTTACAGCGTCGGTACAGCTCGTAGTGGCGGGCGTGGGTCTGCTCCCTCAGATCCTCCATGTTGACCCTGATCAGCATCTCTCGGAGTTTTACAAAGTCGCAGTGGGCCTCGTTCTCGACTAAAGGGCAGACACACAGCAGAATAAGGAGAGTCAACATCTTATTTCCTATACATGATAAAGAAACTCTGCTGCGGTTTTCAAAAAAAAGGTATTTTGGTTGTCAGCATCAGAACTACAAATGTGCATTCACATCTGAGTCTTTGCTTCCTGCTTTCATTCTTTTTCACTGCTTTCAACTTATTTTAACACCCCATCTGTCTCCATGTTACCCTCCCTTCCTCTTCATTTCTCTCTCTCTTTCTCTCTATTTAAAAAGCAGGAAATCATACCACATCTCTACAGGAATGTGAAGTGGTCTGCACAAAATACAGTTGGTTAAATCACATTTGGCATTAATCAAATCAAACCACATATACCATATTTTACCAACAAAGATGGGTTGATGGTTACACTGTTGACATTCTACACTTCTCATGCTCATGACATGATGCTCGTGACTTTAACAACTTCAGTTTCACGTCTGAGTGACTCTCACAGTTAAATGATTTCATGGTGGTGAAAGGCCAGGAAGTGTTTCCTGCCTGCCTGACAGACTGACAGCTGAGGGAAGAGCCCTGGGCGTCATTTCCATTCTGATGAAACCTCTTTACTTTTACAGGTCACCTCATGTACTCCATCGCAACAATATGGGCAACAAGAGAGGTAGACGTGGGAAGATCAGATGGGCGGGGGTGTTGACTAAACTTTGAGGATGGAGTCTGGGGGGTAATAAAATGGCAATGCATATACAATAGTCAGCCACAGGGTTTACAAAGGTATACCAATATCACACCGGCTGAACTATAAAAGCATAATGTAGGGCTGGGCGATATGAAACTAAAGCCATGTCCCGATATATGTAGGCTGAATATAGATATACGATATTTTTATCGCAAAGTGAGAGCAAATGTTCAGTCAAAGTCAAAGCAAAATATGACATGTCACAAGTAGTTTTATTGAAACTGTTTATTTAAGTTAACATAAATACTGTATAACAGGAGTACCTTTTTTTTTAAGTCAAAGCTCCATAAAGTGCACATTTAAATAAAAAAATATCTTAAATAAAAATAGCCTATGAAATAAAACAGGCCAATCTTTTTCTGAAAGAAATATATTTATATGAGAAAAGAATAACACTTCAGTTACTAAAGAACTAAATATGACAAACCTTTGTAAGGGCAGCATTTATATATAAAAAAAGAAAAAAATTGCACTATATCGATATATGCAATATGGTCTAATTCCATATCACATTAAAAAATATATCGATATATCGCCCAGCCCTAGTATAATGGAGAGCTAGTAGCTCTTTGAAAGCAAAGTTTTCCCTTCTTGATGTTATTTTCCACACATTTACAGACTTGATAATAGCTTCATAGTCCTTGTGGAAACTTGGAAAACTTCTAATTATTTGATATGCTCAATTTGGTCCAATCTCTCTAGGAGGACACACACTGCCAAATTTGTGCAACGTAATAAAAACCTGGAGCACAACCTAAAGCAGTTGTGGTCGAGTGTCTAATTTGCTCGATAATGTTGGAAAAAGCAGAGTGAGTCATTAGAAAATTGACGCGTGTAGTTAGAGGAAAAATAACTTTCCCCTTTCAGGAATTTAATGTGATCAACCTGTTAGCTAACCTCAAAAAGATGATATGAAGAGCTTTTCTGTCGTGCCAAATCTGGTGTGTGTGGTGGCGGAGGGCACGTGCAGCGTGGAGGCACGTGGCTTTTCAGGGGTTGGAGCATATGTTGTGAACCCTTGGGTGGCAGCGATGGAGAAAGGGATGCATGTTGTGTTCTAAAAAACACCGCAAGCTGTGAGCTCTGAGGATGTAAAGACAGGTCTAATGATTTTTAAAAATGCCCAATTAGCACGGCCTTCAGCTTCTCCTGATGGAAAATGCTGGGAAAGCAGCCTGCGGTGCGTGATAGCAAACCGCAGCGTTGCATCAAAAGAGTGGAACATAACAGGCAAAGTGCCTGAACAACCCACCCAAAGAAATAAGACATTCCTTCATTAGATTAGCACAAAAAACAAGTGAATAAGCACTAACTCGCCCTTGTCTACTGAAACGCTTTAGGCCCTTAAACAAATCTTAAGACATGAAACAGTCGTGCAGTTGTCTACATCACTCCTTTTTTTTTACTCAAATTTGCTGGTTGACCACAGATCATTTGTGGGAAATAAGAGTTTAAAACAGACATGAGCTGTTCTCTGGGGCTGCATCCAGGCTACTGAAATTGCCTGTTCATTTGGCATCTAATAGTCTCTCTGTACTGGCCCCCTGCTGAGGGCTGAATGGGGGCCAATCCTCTGACTGACTGTAACACTGAGCCCTTAAGATATCCAAGCACAGGGCTCTGCATACACATGCACATGCCAGCATGAGAACAGAAATGTTCAAGTAAAGAACAGAGACATGGCTGCAATAAATATGCAGATACCAAAAACTAATGGAAACAGACAAAGGTGAAAATGAAAATCCATCAAAATGATCCATGTGTCCCAAGCTGATGGTTTCTTCCAAGGCTTTAGCATATTTTGAAGTCCGTCAAGCGGAATTATTTATACTACAGGAGTCCTTCTAAAGCTACATGGTGAATAATGATACCATAGATGGTAATTTTGTATGAGATATAAACAGCATTTACAGAAAGTCTTTTACAGCAAAACTAAAGCCAGTCTAGGGCTGTGTCACGCCCCTTGAGCAGAATGTGATTAAGGATGTATCATCAACAGAGGATGTTGCACAATGAACAACAGAACCAAACAGCAGTAGCTCGACTCTGTGCCAATCCATTTGGTAGATGTTAAGATATTTCCTGAAAACATAAAAAATCTGACCTGTTGGTGGCTCAAAAGGAAAAAACATGTACCCTGATCTCATGGGTTTAAGCCAACAGTTGTAACAAAAGACCAAAAGTCAACCTGCTTGTAGCCCAAGAAGCTATTCATCCTCTAGAGAACATAAATGCCTGGAAAATTTCACGGCAGTACATCAAATAGTTGAGAAATTTCCGTACAATTTTCTCCCGATACTTGACTTACGATACAATATTATTGGGATTTAGTGAGTATTGTGAAACAATATATTGCGATTTAACTGTTTAACTGCATTTTGTGTCCACAAAATTAAATTTGATCAAGAATTGTTTTGTCAAATAAGACAAAATTCTCAGTCTATTTATCTCACTTCAGTCGTTCTCCATAATGAGAGTTAAACCCACAGACTGACCAACAAAGTATTCAGTCAAACTGAACTGAACTGATATCAAACGCGTATGGACGACAACAACTGCAGCATTTTCTCAAACTTTCCTCAACTTTAGGTTCACTGATCAGATTTTTTTAAAAATAAAACATTTAAAAAGGCGCACTTTGCAGTATTGTTTTGACAACTTCCCGACACGATATCCTGTCATACCACACATGGTGCCTTTAAATTACTTAGATCTTCAAGTTTCATATATCAGTATCTTCAGTATATTCCTAAAAGTGAGCCCGCTACAGCCTCCGAAAACATCGAAAATACTACCGGCGGAACATCAGAACGCTAAATATTGATACTTAGCGGCCATGAGTTGATATAATATCTCCACCCAAATATCATGATACTATGCTGTATTGATTTTTTTTCCCCACCTCTCATATGTGAAGTTTGCACATTCAATACTTTCAGCCATAGAGGTGCTCAATATCTTAATTTACACATGTATTTTGCGAATAAGATATCCATTATTATAGACTATGACTTCTCCATTGTAATGAGTGGCTATGTGGGTGGCTCTGTATCTCCAGGTGGGTTTTGGTGGGCTAATCTGAGACAACACTCCAAAACCAACTTTCATTCACCTTAAAAGCAGTTTAGGATTGTGGATGATTTTGGAATCTTGTCAATAAATAAACAAGTAGACCAACAACCTAACCTAACAACCCTTAGCCAAAAAATTCTAAAATCAATAGAAAAGATAAACAACATGTGAGTATCTCAGCCAAGTGTGTGATTGATGACGACCATGTTCACATACAAATAACCACTCCAACACTAATGTGTGCACAGTTGAACAAACACAGTAGCCTGCAGAGAAGAAATACGGAGAGGTCTGCCGTATGTCGAAGATGTCTAGAGTTCAGAGATAACAGAGCATCGGGATCCTGAGGGAAGATAAACACACACTTGCACACACTGAGCCCCCTTCAATTACTGTTTTTATCAGCAGACAGTCCTCCCTCTGTCTTCCTTCAAGTCGATGGAAATTTCCCATGCTTCTTCGAGAGGTTACCATAACCCATCTATATGACATCTGGCATCCGCAAACTGTTTCCACTGACACAGGCGCTCCTTTCAGTCAGCCAAGTGGAGTAAAACACTGAGACTTCTGTCCTCTTCTGCCCCTGTCCTCAGATACTGTGACAAAGTGTGTTTTATGAATGGGGAGCCATCAGTTCGCACGCAGGCCTGACTAGACGCTAAGTAGTTTTCTTGTAATATATCCCATCAGAACAGATTTTTGTTGTTAGACAGAGATGGGCATGGTTGATAAGATAATCAGATGCAGACAATAATGAAGACAAAGAACAGATGACAAAGTTACTTTACTTATATCTTATGATACTTATGGAAACGGAGCAGTTCATTTCTTGAATTTCTTGTTCATTTTAATGCCTGGTACAACTAACGGTACATTTGTTTGGACAAATATAATGATAACAACAAAAATAGCTCATAAAAGTTTAATTTAAGAGCTGATATCTAGACATGGTTTTCCTGATAATAACCAAAATCATTATTTAAAAAAAAACATGGAAAATGGCTAGATATCAGCTCTTAAATAAACTCTTATGAGATATATTTGTTGTTATTATTATATTTGTCAAAAAATATACATTTAGTTGTACCAGGCATTAAAATAAATAAAATAAATATTTTTTCCCATGACTGTATATCACAATAGATTATGTTTTTGAGTAATTCAAACAATTGTCTGCTTGAAATAACCACATTGTAAAGCATATTTTTGTATACTCCAAACAGCATATCTAGGGTTCGCTCCAGCTTTGTTCCCAAGCGTGAGGGTAAAGCCTCGTCCAAACTACTTTTCAACAGTGACATAAATAATATAGAAAGTTTTATATGATAGATATGATTTTTACACTGTTTTGATACATTTTGTCATATTGCCCAGCCCTCACTGGGGTAAACATATATTTTACATCATAAGAAAATAAATTACAAATGTTTGGGGGTTGTCTAACGTTCTAATGACAGAGTGACAGTTATTTTTCATTTTGGATATTAAGACTTTGAGTGCTCTAATGAATCTTTCCATTACTTTTCCCCATGACATCCATGTGTCCTTTACATTCAGCATTTTGTTGTATTAATGTCATCATCAATCCCCGTTTTCAGCATATATCAACCATCTGTTAGTGCTGAAAAAATAATTGTGGTGGAGAAAATCACAAAGAAAAAAGAAATCAGTTTACTGTAAAGCAGGGACAACTATTTGCGAAAGTCCCTATTATGTATGTTACTGGACAGGACCATATAATTTTGACTGATGGAGTCCAGAGGAATCTGTCCCCCAGGAGACACAAAGCAGGGTTTATAAATAACCATAGCGTGTCCTCTGAGGGGTTGGGGAATGAGAGTGGTCAGGGGATAATGGAGAGAGGAAAGGAAGAATGGGGAGGACACAAGAGCAGTAAACCGAGGAAAGGAAGGAAGAGAGAGAGAGAGCTTGAGGGAGGGAGCCTCTCTGAGAGTGCAACTCCCATCTGAGCCGCAATATTCTCACAGCACAACTCTGTGTGACATTATTAAATTAAAATGTTTGCTCTCGTTGAATGATCTGTGGGAAACAAATATCTCTGGTGAGGTCTCTATGGGCAACGCATGCACACAGACATACCAGCATATGAACGGCACAAAGGCGGTAACTCACAGATAGAGAAAACTACTTATAACAAGCACACAGGCGCATACTGGCAATTACCCAAAACAATCTCTGCCCACTCGCCCTTCATTTCGCAGTGTCACTCTGCATGAAGTCACACTCACAGCTGAGGAGGGCGCTCTGCATTCAGAGGCAGAGTATAAATAAACGGGCAAACTGTGGGGCGCACTCGCAACTTTGCCGTGAGCAGGACAACATCTTTCACCATGGATACTGGTAGACACCTTGCTCTCATCTGAGTAATATTGCAAATTGTTTCTCCATAAGTAAATAAAAACATCATCAAAACAAGCAGCATGTGGTGTGAAATAGATCCTACACTGTTTCTTTTTGATGGTGAATCAAAAGGTTATTTACAGAGTAGAAAGGTGGAAGTTAGGAGTGTGTTTCCTCATTTCTCCTGCATGTGCTCTTTTGTGTCAGGTTCAACGATTATTTTCATTAATATGCAGATTATTTCCTCGATGAATCGTTTAGTCTAGGAAATATCCCGCAGTTCATCTTCAAATGATTTGTCTGACAAAAAAAAAAGAGAATTCATTTTCATATAATTTAAGAAGGAAAGGCCAGCAAATGTTTGCCATTTTTGCCTTAAAAATTGTTAATAATAAATGATCAAAATAGGTTCAGATTTATTTTATTTTGATGGACGTATTGTTTGATTCATCACTTTTTTGTCTTTAAATGCTCTTTTTTGGTTATATATTTTCTATTTTTTTTTTCTATTTTACATTCTTACTTTAGTTTTATATACTTATTATTTTATTTTGGCTTTTTTCTTTTTAACCATTATTTTTTGGGCATTTTACTGCTTTTATTAGATGGTAACAGATAGAAAGGGAGAGACAAAGGGGAAGACATGCGGCAAAGGGACCTCAGGCCGGATTCGAACCCAACAAGCCTTAATGGTACGCGCTCTACCAGTGTGAGCCACCAGGACGCCCCTATTTTGGCTTTTTATTGGCTTTTAGTCTTTATTGTCCAACTTCAATCCACATTACTGCTTCAAGGTTGCCCTTAATGACGAAACATGAATATCCAAACAGAGTCAGAGTGAAGAGAGAAATATTGCAGGGGCTGGAAAGAGACTGAGGCATTTACTTCCTCAAAAATGATATACTCATGACCACATTCAGATGTATTCACTATGCAATGAACTCCATAAATAATCACTATGCATGCGCAATAAAGGTTCAAGTACTGACACCTTGATTGGTTGAGAAGAATTTGAGTAAGTGCCAATATCTCATGATATAGCACTCCTTTCAAATGTCTACATGTATCCCTCCAGCTCATTTCCCTCTTTAATACCTTGAACCTAACAACCAGCCAACAGCTGGTGGATAAACAAACCAACATCATCAGGATTTTACAAGGCAAAAATGAGCAGTTACTATTTATAACTACACTTGAGAAGGGTGTTTAGCTGTCAAACATCTTATCATGCAAGGACAAAGACACAAACAACAACTATTTGAGGCCTTTCTGTTGCTTCATTTCAGGCAAGGGAAGTCGTGAGTAAAACTGAACAGAGATCAGCAAAAATCTTTACAGTTACTAGCAGGAAGTGGTTGAGTAATAATTAACTGGCACTTTATGGAATTGACATTTTTTATTAAAATTGTATCCGTGTAATTGAAAAGTAAAGCTTTTTTTCCCATAAGATAAATGATAATGGAACTGTAATATAATACCAAGAACACACTTTAGGCTTAAAACTTGCTTTAGTCAAGAGTTAAACCTCTACTGACCCCTTTATGCACTCACTGCTGTGTTTGCTTGAGAAACACAAACACCCAAAAACACACACACACACACACACACACACACACAGACACACACACAGACACACACACTCTGATTAACTTGTGAATGGTTCTCACCTTGCACGACACCCCAGGGGTACTGTCTGGCCCTCACTGTTTTGTTTCCCACTTTGACCTCTTCCACGCTCCCAACCACAGCAAAGGGCAGATGGGCCTGCACAGGAGAAGATGTTAGAGTGTTAACAGGTCAGGAGGTCACAGATGAAACTGGTGGGGGCTGAATCCCAGCTCCCTCTTTCTTCCGTACTACACTTTCTTAAGGAGGTTTTTTTCCTTCTTTTCTTGACGCCAATTTTCTTTCCAGCACATTAACCACTTCACAAGTTAAATTCCACTTGACTCAAACATGTTGTTACGTACAAATAACACAACAAAAAGGATAAATGAAAATTGAGTGTTTACTTTCAAATAAAACTTGTTTCACTGTGGCTGTCGTCTCTCTTATCTTTCACAAGCAGACCACACCAGAGGAAAGTGTAACCACGTTGACATGAGAGCTGCACCAGAGCTGTGTTTTAAGTTTAACATGTGGCTGGTGGCCTATTTTGTCAAAGTGATAAAACGCACGCACACACTTTCTTACTACGCCTCGTTAGGATCGACAGTGAAGCGTCATGGGGAAAACATGCCTGATACGCAACCTCAAAAATTAGGTGGTGAGTTGAAAGCAGCTTGCTGGTTGCAGCTCAGAGGAACAAGCTGGTGAGTGTGGGCGCTGATGTAACCGACTATGAATAGATGGGGATACTGTACAACGACTGTTTCTGGGAAAAGCGAATGCAGTTTCATTTATCCAAGACAGAATTTACCGTTGTGTGTGGGTGTGTGTTTGTGCACTGTGTCATTATACATCATCCTCATTACACAATTAGAACTAAAGCAGGCTGAATATAGGAAGATGTATTTGTGGTTGCTGTCTGAGCAAAAGTTAAAAGCCCATGTAATATTTCTACATGCATATTCTTTTCCGTATGTCTAAATAACTGTTTTTTTGGACAATGGAAAATGTACAAAACAGACATAAAATTCAAGCACTTTCAAGGTGCATCTTCAAGCTGCAGCACCTTACAGCAGAGAACAGTATGTATAGTGTACTTATTTTCCTTCTTCATAAAATTAAATTAGATGTTATTGTGATATAAACAATCAAAATTCTATTATGTGAAGTTTTTTGGTTTCAAAAGTGTCACTTGATTGTGAGTACAGTTGGCACTTTTCAAAACTTGAAAACACTTTAATTTTAACATGTTTTTTTCAAGGTTTTCCAGCCCTGGAGGAAGCATGTGCTGCCATTAAGTTCATAAAATCTTATTATTATGGAAATAATTAGGGAATGGGGAACTGGTGCAATCTATCAGAGGCAGTATTGTTGCAGACTCTATGTCCAATCACATGCCCAGGTTCAGCTGGTATTTGCACATATTTGCACTGTTTCTCAATGTACACAGTCACAGATTTGTGGGATTGTAACGTGTCTGGATAAGAGAAACAACACTGCTTTTGGGCACGTGGTAATAGCAGTAAAATGGTGTCAACATGTGCTGCTGTTACCAGATGTGTAACACATGTGGTGCTAAAGACATGACATTACAAATCAGTTGGCGGACAGAAAGACAAAATCCTTTGTAATCCAACAATGTTGTCTAAAGAGTCTAAAGAACAGCGTTCTAATTTCATGCTTGTACAGAAACACATCTGGCATTTTTTTTGTACAGATAAAATGAAACAGAATGACTGTATGAGATACATAACATGACTTACATTCATGGAGGAGTTGATCTCACTGACGGTTTCGTCGTCTGTTGGGAACTGATATATCTGGACACCGTTGCTCACCAGCTCACTCATAATCTTTATTTTGAATTTATGGAGCTCACTCTTGGAGATTGTGTCTGCTTTGGCAATGATGGGAATTATGTTGACCTGAGGAAAAGATGAACAAAAGGAGAGGGGAGGGATTAAATAAACAAAGTTATTAAATATATACAGCATTGTCTTTGCGTTTGTGGTTGACTGTCTAAAATATACATGAATTCCTGTACTGAAATCTGCTTTGTGCTAAAGTGTATACGTGGAGTTCATTATGTAATAGTTTTTCTCAGGCTGGTGTGACATGCATCTTCATTACAGGACAAAATGTACCTGTCAAGCTCAACATGATGAGAGAAGATGCACAGATAATCAACACAATGTTTTCGGTGATTTACAGATTAGAACGATTAACTTCCTCTTGTCAGCAGGTCACGATCCACCGCTGTGAATAAAGCAAATTAAATATACTACAGCCCTAATTAAAAACAGAAACCCAACTAAGTGCATTGCTAAAATTGGCTGAAAAGGCCATATGCAGCAACACGGTACAGTGAATAAGCTCAGTCAGAACCCCAACAGATACATAAAACAAACAGTGATTATGAAAACAAACTAAGCTTCATCTCCAATCAGCAGCAGATGTGCAGAAATAAACAGTTTGTCTGCATTCCTCTGTATGCCTGCATTACCCCGAACACTAACCGGCAGTACGAGGAGGATCCCCACAGATTTACTCATCAATTCTGTAGTGTGCCTCAGAGCAAGAGCTAGAGCTTGTTAGGAGTCAAATTACAGGCTCATCATACTTTATTGGATCATTAATTTACAGCAGGGTTGCTAATATCGTCTTTTAACCCAAGTTCACAAATTGCGATCTAGTGCTGACAACAGCCTCGCTGAGGAGGGAGGGGACAGTGTTATTTGTTCACTTCCCACAACTGGGTTTTCCCAGCTGGCCAAAGAGTATTCCCAAATAGTTCTCAGTGTTTGTTCTGAAAAACGAGGAGCACCAGATGGGAGCTGTAACCACATCGAAGTAGTTTACATGTTAAAATCACATCGGCTGATATTTCTGGCCTTTTATTTGTTTGAATCTTACACAGGTCAAATGTCTGTAAATGAACAGATGGAGGAGAGTATCAGTGTTCAAGAGATGAGAACCATGTTGATAAATTATGATACACGCCCTTTTTTTTAAGACTATATTCCTTTACATTTTTGGCAGATTGGCGCCATTAAAAACTATGCCAAATTACCTATTCGGACTTGCTGTTTGCAATACACCCTGAATGTATAGACAACTATGACTGCTGATCAATTTTAGGCAAGTTCTGCAGTTAATAAAAAGTATTTTATGATTGTATGAGTCTATGATTTCTAAGCAGATGTATGGGCAATTATTTGCAATGGACAGTTATGACTAAGAAGTAGTAGAAATTTTGAAGAACATTGTAGCACCCAGGTTCTAAGGATACAACAGAAACTAGCCTCTGCCTGTGTTCTAGTTTCTGTAGGATCCTTACTATCCATTCAAAGTAGAAAACCTCTAATCTGATGCAAACAGGCCAAAAAACAAAAAACAAAAAAAGGAATCTGATCAATAAGTCTGAGAGTAAATAAGAAGTCAGGATAAAAAAACATGTAGGTACTGATTGTAGTGCAAATTATGATGCATTTTAAAAAGGTTAGGAGGAAATACAGTCCTTGTTTGTCAAATGTCCCCTACAGCCTAATATTAGATAATTAACTTGTAATGATTTCCTCCTATTCAAGAACATGTAAAACAAAAAGGACGACTCCTTCAGCCTCTTATCTCGCTTCCTGCGCTCGTGGACCACACTCCACACTCTGGTGGGCCTTCAACCGTCCCCTATAGGGAGGGGTGATTCGTACCCCATTGACAAGAAAAACACCATTGTCTAGCCTTGACAGCCATCTCTACAAACTGAGGCAACAGTTGTTTCTGGTCTGCTTGGCTGGCTTTTCCTGTGATAGGGCAGACAGGACAGCTCTGTTCATTTATCTCTAGTTTCCAGATACCAGCAATGCTCCCATTGACATGAATAAATAAATAAATAAAAAATGTGACTGCAAACTTTAATTCTACTCTGTAGAAGATGTTATGTAATGCAGGCAACAGTGTGCAGACTTGCATTACTTGTATTAGTAATTTTACTGCATAAATGATTGGTTTGATCATCAGAAATAAATGAAAACACAGTTCCAGCTTCTTGAATGTGAGAATCTGCTGAATTTGAAGTGGTTTGGGAACATATGAAGAGCATTAGTTCTCTTTTTTGACCTTTTACACACCAAATACTAAATCAGACCATTGACAAATAGCCAAATAATGACTACATGAAGCCTTTATTTATTTGTGACATCTTACGGCTATAGTCTAGGCTTGAAGCAGCAAATAAAGCAGGTACTTTTTCTGGCCAATCTGTAGTCATCTCAAGCTCATAGAAATGTGCAAAGGCTGATATATGTAGTGAGCAGCTGCTGCAGAGAAGGCCTACAACTCATTAATACTCCATCTAGAAAGAGACCACTGCATAAACAACCCCATCAGGCCTGTAAAACAAAACAGCGTCACATCCACACTGTGGTCACTCTATGCTGGCTTGCTTTCAGATAAAACAGCGCTCATATTTCACATAGTGGAAAGATTGCTGGGATGGAGCCACTGAGGTCGGAGCGGTGTTCACCGTGGCCACCCACTCAGGCTAGAACCGAGCCCACTGTTGCACTCACAATGCTGTAAATCACGTTGGAGTAAAAAGTGCCTGCAGCCAACATTGTTGTTATTTTACACTTTCAACACATTCCGTCATTGTGCATGACCAACATGTACCTTACAGATACACTGGAGGTTTACAAAAAAGGGGGTTTTGTTCATATGAATGGATGGGGAGATTAACTGAGGAAAGCTGCTTTGCTTCCACTCATATTAGGAGAGGGTACAGCAGCGGCTATACTAAATCAACACATTGGACTCATGTTAACTGCTTTGTCGTGGTTCATATACTGAGATAAAGATAATATATTTAGCTCAGGTAAGCAGCCATGTCTTGCTTGAAAGTAGGGGGTACAGAGAGTTGGCTGTGGTGGTTTGGATGGTATCAGGAGACAGTTGGCCAGTGCAGGGTGCCAGGTTTTTGATCACTCTGTTGGCTGGTTAAGGCAGCACAGAGGCTCAGTGGTCAGTGCTGTCGTCTCAAAGAAAAGTGATAAATGCGGATCTTGGCCCTTTCTATGTGGTGTTCTCTGTTTAACAGTATTCTGGCCTTTGCCCTTAGATATACAGTTGGTGATTAGATACACAGGTGCATCTCAATACATAAGAATATGATGGAAAACTCCATTTCCAGTAGTTCAAATAAAATAGCCCAAACCAAGTATTGAGTCATATAGATGGACATACTTTTCAGAGGCACACATTTCCATATTAAACATACTTTTTACAATTGGTCTTTTGTAATATTGAGACACTGAATTTTAAGTCGTCATTAAATGTAAGCCATAATCATTATAATTAAAATAAATTAAATAAATTAAGACATGAAATGCTTCATTCTGTGTGTAATGGATCTATATAATGTGTTATTTCCACCTTTTGAATTTAATTACTGATGTAAATAAACTTTTCTATGATATTCTAATTTATTGAGATGCACCTATACTAGTATGGCTCAAAATGGAATGAATCACAAAGTATAAAAGAAGTACTTCACTTTAACTGTTTTCAATAAAGGGGAATAACAGCACATATGTTTAGTGAACATAAACATTATGAAAAGTTCATAAATTACACTTACAACATTTTTTTTTCATCCTCATAAAACTATTCACTGTCCCTTAAGAGTGACAGTTGGCTGACGTATCCGGTCATTATTTTGAAAAGTACCAGGAGTCATTTGGCAGAGATGCGCAGCCGTGCGTTGATAGTTGGCAGAGGTAAGCCAGCAGGTTTTGGTCACAAGCTGACCATCTGCTTTGTTCTGGATACATTTTTACTGCATCACCAGACACACGCAGGGCTGAAGCTGCCACTCTGTCATTCACACAACAGTGTGATTAGTAGTTATAGGTTTACATTTGACTGATGGAGCAAAATTTCATTCGTCAGTGAAACTTAAGGTGCTAAACAGGATGCAAGCAAGGAAATAAACTAGGTGTGTGGATCTCTAGGCACTTTATAATTGAATTCCAATTCCACGATGACGCTAGTCTATTAGGGTTACCATCCAATTGGTTCAGCCGAAAGAAATGTACAGCCCAGTTTACGAAATTGTTACATCTTAATGTTGATAACTGAGTGTTAAATGTGCGATTTTTCTGCATTGAGACATAATCTTTCAAGAGAGAACTCTGATGCATCTAAGAATCCTTTTTTTTTTTTATTTCCCCACCACTTAATACAAATGCCTAAAACCATGCAAGCAAATGGACACATTTTCACAAAAAGATATTACGTGCAGCTTTCTCAGTTTAAGTGCTTGTAGAGGTCCGAAATGTCAGAATAATCTTTCTCGCCCTCAGGTCAGAGACACACAAATCTTTGCCTGGAATTGTAGCTACCTCTTTCTCTGTCATTTCTCATCTTCTGGGCTTTGTGAACATGTGCTTTGAAATGTTTAGAGGATCTTTTCCCTTCCCGAAATTCCACACTTCCCACACGTTGAAACCAAGATTTAGGATCAAAAACCGCTGAACAGTTTGAGCTGTGTTTATCACTGAGCCCTTTTCCAAAAAACATCTTATTTAAATGTCAACAGGTTAAATTTATTCAAGTGTGTCATCAACCAAAAAGAAAGTATCCATATCAGGTTTTGTGTGTATAGTTTTTTTTTTGTTTATAATGAATGCCTATATATTTCAAACTGGTAGGTAAGCAGCAATAGCCACAATGGCAAAGCAAGCTACAGAGGCTAAACCTTCATCTGAAAATCTGAAGGGCAAAAAAAAAAATACCCCAAATGAAAATATAAATTATGTAATCTGAACAAATACAACATGGCTCCAAAATTAGACCTCATATGTCCTTTTTGACACTGTCCTCCCCCACTAGAAGTCAATCCCCCTCCCCTTCTTTCACGCTCCAAGTGCTGCTCTGATGAGATTTTTTCCACCAGTTGTCTAATTGAGGCCAAGCCAGTGATTGTGGCTCCACTGAGCTGCACTCATCGGATGTATGGGGAACCACAGATCCACTGACCAGTAATCTGTGTAGTAATACTCACACAAGAGTAATGAAAAAACAACAGATCAATCTCTGAATGTGACTATTGACTGGTGTACAGCTGACCTGACCAAAACCGGAACTAAGTATTTGAAGCAGGAGGATGAGGATGTAATTTCAGGTTTTTAATGAACTTATTTTTCATACTTTAAATCACTGCTTAATCCCTTATGTTAATTCGGAAAGTTGGATGGACAATTTAACTTGAACATGTTGGCTTCAAAGTTTAAAACAACTTTTAGGGCAGAACTTTTCTTCTAATCCTATACCACAAAATAGAAGTTTGGACCTTCCCTTTTTCTTTCCACTTTCTTTTTTAGTTAGGACACAAAGAGTCCACACCTCACACATAAAAAGATCAGGGATCTCCATGTCTCAGTGAAATGCACACCGGACACAGTGAAAAGAAGATCGGATTTCAGTAACACTGATAGTTAGTTATTCACAGACAATAGGGAAAGGACCGGGAATGTGTGCTTTTTGCCAAAGGGGGAAAATCTCATCATATATAAGGATGTGTGTTTGCGTGTCAGTTGTGTGTACCTTGCTGTCCAGTTTTTTCATCGTGACGAGGTCCAGGGACTTAAGGGAATGTCCTGTCGGGGCGATGAAATAAAGGCAGATGTGGATCCTGGTGTCATGGTAGTTAAACAGCGAGCGCTTGATCTTCAGCTCTTCCTGGAGATAGTTTTCAAACTGAGTGTCGATGTAGTCGACGATGGGCTTGTAACTGTGGAGACAGCCAAAGAGAAACTGTAAGGATTTACGGTATGTCTGTGGGTGAAAGCATAAATATTTGTCTTCTTATTCATGCGTTTGTAATGAATGTAAAAGGAAATATGGACTTGTCACTTGGGAAATGAACCGAGACAGTTATGTTTTCAGTAACTGTGTGATCTGATTCCGTGCCAAGATCTCAGCTTAGAGATGTACAGCTTAGTGCTGCGTGAAATTTGTGCTCGGCTTATGGGAGTCTGGTTGAAACAAATCACAGAGGCTGCAAAACATCCTGTCCTCTCTCACAGTGCTCAGATGGCCTTTGTAGCCTACAGTGTCAGCAGTAAATCAAAGAAATTAAGTCACAGTTGTGGAGTATCTGCTCATGAGCATTTTGCATGTGCAGCTAAATAAACAAAACCAGAAAGCTACATCAAATGCAACACAATTCTGAAAGTCCACAGTTTCAGCAACCAAGACTAACTTTGAAATGAACCTCTTTGAAATAAAAAAAATAAATAGATTGGGTTTTTCCAATGCTACAGCTGATTTTTGCAACTCACCATATCTTATATCAAAAATCCATTAAGAGACATACCTGGATGGCAGCATTTGAAAACATCCATAAATATAAATGAGATAATTACACTTTACATATTATAACACATTTCCACAGTAGTAATCTCTAACCAAATATCTGCACATGAATGCAGAATCTGTATCAAATGGAACCAGAGTTTGGTATCAGAGGCATTCAGGTGTCCTTTTGTAGTCCATTAGTAGTCCATTTGTAGTCATGAGTGTTGGCCAATCACATTTGAGCATGCTTTGGATGCATGCAGGTAAAAGTTACTCTATGTAAGAGTCAATGTGGAGAGCAAAAGAGGCGAAACACATTGGCCCGAAATACAATTTCAGAAACCACCTGCTGTTGTCTGACAAGAATTAAGCTTTTTATTGGCTTTTTTAAATATGTATTTCCTGTTTATAGACATAAGCCAAAACAATGTCTGGACCTAAAACCTACAAAAAGTATTGATGCTGCTGCTAATCGGACTGATAGATAGCTGATGGGTTATGAGTAGCCCATGTTTAATAGGATAGATTATTTTCAGCACTGAGGAGCAAAAACAAGACATACACCTCAATTAGGCCAGAATTGAAGTGCCTCTGATTCTGCACCATTCTGCAGTCTGCAGTGATTATCGAGTTAAATGTCAACAAATATTAAATGTCCCTCCTTAAAAATATATCTTATCAAATGTCAGGCCATTAGAAAATCTATGCTGCATTCACGACAAGTTTGTTTGCAGCAGGTTATTTGAGTCTGCAGCTTTAACTCATTTAGTTAGACTTTAGAATGAAACCATTAGCAGCCAGCCGCATATTTAATAAACTGCATCATAGCTGCCAGTAATGCAAGTCTCTTTCAAGTAAGGTTGTGGTTTATCATGGTTACCATAGATACGAGTACAACAGCCATAGTTTAGTTCTCACGACATCTCTTGGCACTGGCACTACATAACTTCGGTTGATATAATCTGTGTTTGAGATGCTCAATACATTTGTTCCATTTCCACAATTCCACCAGCCACAAACATGCTTTAACCAGACACTGCTGTGGTTCTCAAACAGATGTGCATTGTTTATGTTACATTGCTATATTTGGGCACAACACGACCAACTCGGCCTCGCTGGTTGCAGCTGGTGTCACCTCTGCTTTCACATATCCTCAGGCTCTCCTCTGGCAAGACTGACAAACAAATGTGTTAAATTGAGTAATGTCCTAAATCCAAAACACCTCTTAAATTGGCATCACATTACATCAGTCACGAAGATATCTAAAGGCTTCATAGTGACTGAAGTGCAACCTACATTATCAAGTCTACAAGAAGTACCTGCGACTGTAAAAGAGACACTCTGAGCCACCAACAAAAAACAAACCTGAAACCTTTTCACTGCTTAAAGGAGAAAGCTCGTTAAATGTGATAGCCAGTGGTTTCATATGTGCTCTTAACTGGCAGCTACCTACTTAATTCAACAGACTATCCTGGTAGATTCTCAACAGCAAGTATTTCCACATTTTACAGCTCGGAGTGCGACACAAGTCCTAACAATATTTGTAATATCCTCAGCCAGCACCCTGTTTACAGTCATCTGTCCTCTCCCTTCACATCCATCTTCAATCTTCTCCGAGGAATGCACCAACTCTGACCTTTTGAGGCTCTCTCAGTGTGCATTTACAGTCCGCTGCAGGGTCTGTCCTTCAGCATGTTGGTTTATACAGCCTACAGAGAAAGCTGCTATCAAAGGGCGTGAGAGTGCTGCTCGCTGGCTAGGTCACAACAAGAACGCTCCATTCCACAGCTGCATGTTAGAAAAAAAATCAGCTATTTCCTCTTTATTGCTTGCTGTCCCACCTCGTCTTATTTCCATCCTACAGAGAAAAACCCAAACCTGGACTGATATTAGTTTGTGTCTGTTTCTCTCATTTGTATCCCTAGGCAACGTGGACCTAATCTGGGCAAAATTATGGTTCTGACATCTTGAAAATAGAAAGGAGGGTTTTGGATAAGGATTGACTGGGAAAAAATTGTCAGGAGTTAAAATGGAAAACTGAAGCGTGTGTTTCATGCATGTGCTCCCTGTACCAGATGAATGGATTTGCCTCAAGAAGGACAGTACAATGAGTGCCATTTGTCAGGATACATAAAAATTGTCCTAAAGCAGTAAATAGCACTGATGGTCAGATTGACCATTGTTGGTTTTAGTCATTGTGGTTTTGGTGATTAGCTGATCAAAATATCTATATGGCTTTTCATTGGGTTAAACTTTGTTTAAAGGGTTACATATATCCATTCACGGTGGAACATAACTCAATACTGACTCAACTAACTCAAGTACTGTACCCAAGTATGATTCTGAGGAACTTTTACTTCACCTGAGTACTTCCATTTTATGTTTATACTTGATCACATTTTAAAGGGGGCATATGGGGCTCATTTTCAGAATAATACTTGTATTTTAGTGTCTACTAGAAAATGTTTATTATTATTATTCATTATTTTTCTCATCCAATGTTTCTGGGTCTTCTCTTCTCAGTGTCTCTGTACCATTGTTGCAGCCAGGGAATGACTATTACAGTACTGTAGTGGCTTTTTTTCTTCCTATATGACATTGAGGCTAGATGGTCACCTTAGATTTGCAAAATTCTGCTTTATATAAAAAAAAATGTTACTTTTGGCTGCATTATCACAGCTCACAGCGGCCTTATTTTCCCGCAGAAGAAGTTATTTACTTTCGATACTTTTAGTAGAATTTGCTCATTATACTTATGTGCTTTTAATTAATTATGATTTGTAAAGGACTATTTTTACTTGTACACAGTCACCCATAAAGTTGAAATTAAATATTTTTTACCTCTTTCCATGAAATCATTGTGACGATGTGATTTATTCTTGACAGATAAAGTGTATATCTTCTCAAAACTGAATTAATCAATCTCTTCCAATCATATTACAATGAAAATGAAACCACAATTAACAGAGGATTGTGTCTGAAAACTAAATTATTCCAACAATATGGGCAACCGTGTATAAAGAATCTAAGGACCTCGTCTGCCACTACAGTGACTCCAGCACTACTCCTGCATTTACACCATCCATCGTTTCACCATCCTCACCTATCCTCTTTGTTGATCTGGTCACCAAAGCCAACGGTGTCAACGATCGTCAGTTTGAGTTGGACGTTGCTTTCTTGCAGGTCGTATGTTCGCGGCCGCAGATACACGCCATTCTGATAATGGCTCGCCTCTTCGTTCTCGAACATGGTGTTGAAGAGCGTGTTCATTAACGTTGACTTGCCGATTCCAGTCTCCCCTGTGGGTGGTAAAGAGAGATGAGACAGAGAGACAGAGAGTTTAATTAGTAAGTCATCCAGGAGTAATTCATAAGCCTTCAGATAGGAGTTATTATTTCAGCAACACACAACAGTATGTATTTAAGTATTTAACACATTCTGTCACACACTCGCATAGCTTGTACATTGTGGCGTGGTACTCACCTACACAGAGAATGTTAAAACAAAATCCCTGTGTGACCGATTTACTGACCAGTTGGTCAGGGAGGCTGTCAAATCCAACATGTCCGCCCAAACTCAGGTTACGCTTCTCTTCATTCTGTGAAACACAAACAAAACAAAACGTGAAAAGTCTGGTTGCATTTGAGGAAAACACACATGGGGAAGACATTAGTCAGAAGAAGGAATAGTTGAAGCTGAAGCATTCACATTCCGATGCTAATGAAAGATCCTGCGTACATTCTGCAGATGTAAAACTCATCGCCTAACAATATGAGATAGCTAATCAAGGCCTGCAGTGAGGATGAGCTTCAAGAATAATCCTTCGCAAGCATGAGGGACTAAAGACATTCCAGACAGAGACATTATGCACTTTATAGGAAGCAGGCAGAGAAATCAACTCATTCAGAATATCCTCAGTTTGGAAAGTCTCTTATAAAGACAGGTTAGCTCAAGTTTAGCTCTTTGGAATGATTATTACAACAACAACAACAACCACATAAACATTTCAAAAGTACTCCTTTTCATTACTTCAGCACTGATGGGTCACCACAGCCACATAGTACAAGCAATGAATGCCTGATATAAAACCCTCTATCCTAATTTAGCCACAAAATCATCATGTTTTCCAATACTATCAAATTGAGTGCAACAAGCTCAAATTTGTAAACAAAACTAAAAATGATCTCCAATCACCACTGCTACGGGAAATTATTGAAACGGTCGTGCACAAACACTCTATAATCAATCTGCATTTGGGGAAGAGCGTCCTGGAACTAAAAGCACAAAGATTTCCGATGCACAGCCGACCAAAGACGGACAGACAAAACTATTGGGTTGTAAGCGTTTTCACCTTTGATCTCCCTTATCCAACCCATCTAAAAGAGAGACAGTCATTGACAAGAGAGAGCGCTGCTAGAGCTGAAGAGGAACAGACAGACAGCACCTTGAGATGAATGGGGCCACCCGAGCTCGTCTGGCTCGGCCACGAAGGACTGCATACTTAAAGGCTGATGTCACCGAACGCAGGCAGCCTGAGAGCAGCGCAGAGCCCAGCTGAACGCAACCCCACTGTACTGAACTGAGAGGTGGAGGCAGGCTCTGCATACACAGTAGATGAGTTAGAAACCTGACTGAACTGCACAGTAAAGGATAAGCAATGTGTGCATATATGTATGTGTATAAGTGTGAGGGGGGGGAAGGGGCTTAATGTGTCAGGCTACTCCAGTCGGGTAATCTGACGTGAGCTGAGCTAGGCAATACTGAGCTTGAGCACACTGTGAGTTTATTACATTACATTAACACCTGAGTTCAATGAATAAATATCTATACAAGGTGTAAATATGCTTTAAGCATTTAATAGAAAAATCCAGCCAAGCTGAGGAAATCTGTTTTATAGCAAGTCAGGTAGCAGTTTAGCTACAGTCAAAAACCTGATATTCCTATTTGGCCGGCTTCACTTTTTTATTACATCTAGCTCCTTTGAGTCTGAATGCACTTATTGTGAGTTGCTTTGAAGAAAACAATCTGCTAAATTAATGCAAGTTTGTGTTGCTCAGTAGCAGGTTTGAAAGGATTAGGAAGAGGATGAGGGCTTTTTTTGTTTGTTAATCACTGTAAACTCAACATTATTGCTTCACTGTGGTCTTCAGTTTGCTGAATGAAGCTTGTGGAGACATTCAGATAGATCGCTTGAGGGGCCGGGTGTGACCTCTGGGAGGAAGCCGGTGCAATGACTCTCTGGATTCCTGAGTTGTGTTTAAAATAGAAGAAGTCGACGATTTATATTAGCCCTTATTTATGCAGAGAAGTATAAATAAAGGCCTGCATGCTCATTTTCCATTAACACCCCATTTCGTTTCCAGTTTCATACGTGGTGATTAGGCGTCTTACTCGAGGGCATCTTGACAACATTTTTTGTGCAAGAGAGGAATTTTTTTTGCCTGTAAAAAGTCTGGAAATGTACACTTCAGGTCACACAGTCTTACTTCTGGAAAGTTAGTGTGCCTATTTAATACATATCTGTGCCTTCAGAGAAGCATGACCAGAGTCAAGGAGCCAGCTTGTGTCATACTTATGGCGTTCTTTGACCCTATAAACCTTGTTTCTGTGGAAATTGCTCCAAACTTACCAAACCACATTGGTAAAACTCTCAGATTCAGAAAAATAACAAAGATCCTGACTCATGAGATAATTCTAGGTTGACATCCTACACTGAACCAGACCGAGCTGTCAGTAGCACGTAATCTTTGTGTGCGAGTGTGTAAATTATAAGAGGCAGATGGGTCTGTGACTGAGAGCTACAAAACGAGCACGTAGACCTGACCAGCAGTGTTATCTTTAAGGATCAGACAGAAAAGAAATGCAGACGTGGACACAACTCCCAGAGCTGAGACTTATCTGACTGAATGTGTGAGTGTATGCCGGACTCAGTAGTAAAATATTCTTTACTGAAGTCAAAGTGGAAATACAACGATGAGCCCTAACAAATGTTATGACAAGACAACTGAAACAATCTGTGTGAGCAGTAAGATTATTTTTGCTTTTACTTTTTTTAATGTACTTGTTTTAGAAATGACTAGCTTGAAAAAACAAATAATGCAGATCGTGCATTAGAATAAGGAAAAATAATTGAAACAAGTGGATTTGCGTGGAAAAATAGGTTGAAAAATTATAGCTGCTGTGGCAGGTTTCCTTATTTAAAAAAAAAAAAAAGAAAACAAGATGTGGGAGCGGAAGAGGAGAAAGAAGAAGTGGATCAAATGTTCCATAAAAAAATGCCTATCTGCAAAATATCTAGTGTCATCAAAAAAATGTAGTGAAGTAAAAGTACACTGTTTGCCTTTGAAATGTAGCAGATCAGAAGTATAAAGGAGCAGGAAAATTAAACTCTGGCTAGACTTAGCTTGCATACAAGTTTCTATTCATGCATATGTGTTTATTAAGACCTTTCCAAGTTCTGCTCAGATTACACGAATAATGCATGCATTGCAAAGCTAAAAATAAACCTGATGCCTCACTTCATAAAACTTCCACATCATTGACAACAACATAACAACGCCCATTAGCTTTTATAAGTATCCAGCAGATGAGAGCTATTAGGGAAACTCTGAGGCATCTGTCCACCGAGCAGAGAAGAGCAGCAGCGTAAAGTATGACAGGAATGAAAAGCTTCTGGTTAACTGTCTCAGGGTGAGGAAACAACAGTCAGTTCTCAGGCCACCGTATCACCACGCCAACAGGAAATGGCTTCACAGAGGGGCCCCAGGTGGCTCAATGTGAAATGAGGCACAAGCCATGCAAGCTAGTTCACAATGCTGTGTGTTTGTATTCGGCTGATGGGACATTACTGACTTTTTCTGTCAGCAATCTTTCAGAGTCTTATTATGGTGCATGATGGAACACTGGCTTTGCTTACTGAGACACTTATATAAAAACACAGCCAGTGTTAATGTTATTAGTAACACCTATGTTTTTCCTGCTATGACGAGTCAAAAGGTCTGCAGTGAAAAGGGCTGAAATTTCAAATAAAGCAGCTGCAAAGTTTTCCTGTCAAGCTCAAATTCAAGTACACAGAGCTAACACTACAACCTTGTGAATCAATCAAACTATTTTTAAGGCACAGCGTAGTCACAGCATTTCTACAAAGCTACACAGTGTGTGTGTATGTATATATATATATATATATATATATATATATATATATCCCCTACTGCTGTGACAGCAGTCACTGTAGACCAGTCAGTCATTATTATGTCTCTGATTAAATGATTAAAGCAGTGAGAAATGTGTTTCATAATATAATTTCTCAGAGCAAATTTACCAATTTTTGCCTAGTTAATAGCTTGAACAATAAATCTAAACCAGGGGTTATTAAAGCTGTGCTTAAGCCTGAGTTTGGTTACATTTTGGCAAATTTTACACCATCAAAAGTTTGCAGAATTTGAAATTCCTGTTCATAATGAATAAATTGATACACATACGGCTGTTTCTGAATGACTTTGACACTGAAGAAAACTTAAAATGTGATGATTCTCAGACAAGCTTTGGATTTATGAAAGGCATCTCCTTTCTATGATTCCTAAGCAGATTTATGGATGTTTCTTCACACCGAACATGGAGATAATAATATGTTTGGGAATTTGACAAATTTATGACTCAAGAACAGGTAGTTTAAGTGTCTTAATGCCACCCTGGGCAGTGTGTCACAGCCACTGCTGCAGGTTCAGCAGCTGTCGTGTTGATTAGTGGGCCAAATCAACCTGCTAAAACAAACATACAGCATAAACCTGCCCATTTCAACTCATGCAGGATCATCGCCTCAGGTCTCGCCCTGCACATCCTGATCTTTAACTCTCCTGCATATCTCATCTCACTCTGATATAAGTTTATGTTTCAGCACTAGTCCTGTCTTTAAACTGCAAATATATGCAAACAAACAAACAGAAGCATCTCAAGCATGATGAAAAAATGAGCAAGTAAGGCAAGTAAGCTAACAAGACATCTTTGGGGACATCAACTTACAAAAAGGTTAAATAAATATGTGACACAGATCCAACCTGACATAAACTGAAAGCAAGGCTGTTTTAAACACCAATCACTCCACAGAAACATGTTTTGGTCCTAGTATGACCTGAAATTCACCTATCAGTCACTGTGTCCTGCTGCAGACCTGCCTCCTGCTGTCTCTCTATCCCCTCTTCAGCTTCCCTCTCGCCTTCTGGCCTCCAGTCCCACCTGACTTGTATCTGACTTGTGTTTGCAGTTCGTGTCTGCCTCAGTGAGCCTCCACCTGACAGACAGCAGCAACCTGACAGACTGAGACACACACACAGCTGTGCTGATGCTTGTGCGCGGGGGAAAAACGCACCAAGGAAAGGCCTTTGAAAAAGGCTTCAAATATTTACAATAACTTGAGATGCACTTTGTGTTGAACTAGATTCATTTAAATGTCTTGTTTTCACATTAAATTTTAAGAAGGTCAGATCAACTACTAGATAGTATTCTATATTTTCACAATGGTATTTCTTACTGCAATTACTTCACTGGGCCACTTCCACTTCCTATATGCATTATTTACGTTTCTTATTTTAAGGGCATACACACACACACACACACACACACACACACACACACATATATATATATATACACACTGAGACAAGTTATAATTAATTTATAATTTTTTTGGAGCATGGCGTATTGCCGCGATTGCTTTCTGTGAACACTTGTGCAGGGGGAGCATAAGCAACCCGGCTTGGACTTGAGAGTAGGGTTGAAATGATGACAAAATGATCAATGAATTTTTTTTAAAATCACAAGCCACCTTTGCAAAGCATTTACTAGTTCCAGATTCTCAAATATGATATTTTGCTGCCTTTCTCTGTTTCATATAATCAAGAATTCAGATCATCTTCTTTTCAGTTGCTGCTGAAAAACACACTTATCTTAACAGTAGTGCTATTGTAATCTTAGTTGAATGTGCATGTGTATGAGGTTGTGTGTATTTGCATATCTCTGTGCATGCATAACATATATGTGTATGCTCATATGTATATACGTTTTATTTTGTCCTTGTCCTTACAGTATCAAATTACATTTGTTTACAAAATCTATTTTATTTCATAATGCCTGCCCTTTTTAATTGGTGGTTGTTATAAGTTTTATTAATTATTAATTTTCACTATTTTCAGATTTTAAAGTTTAAAAAAATAAGAATTGATTGTTGTGGCCCTACTTAAGTGTCTCAGTCCTTCCTAAATGTTTGTATTTAACTTCCCCCTTCTAATAGCTGTAATGAATAATGAGTTGCATTTTCTATTGTATTGACGTTGCAAAAAACATCCTGGCTGCAATTTCCAAATTCCCTGACATTATAAATGGCAATGTTTTAAATTATATTAAAAACAATATTCCACTGAATAGTTTGATGTATTCTGTTTTGTTTTCTCAACTTAACGTTTTGAATAATGGACTCTAATGGCCCCGACCTCGACCTTGACAGTAGAATCTGTACTGAAACTAAGACCTGTATAAGACGTATCCAAGGACTCAAGCAAAATATGAAAAACTTCCTGCTAAAAATGACTTTTATGACAAATACTCAGTTGGTTTTTAAAGGATGAGTCATCTTGTTTGTCTGTTGTGGTTGGCTGACAAATTGGGGAAACTAAGCCTTGTATAGTTGTTAAAGTTTATTCACTGGAAGCAACATGAGCTTTATTTAGTGTGGAGAGTGAATATGATTTGAGGGGCTTCTGGAGAAACTTTGGGTCTAAGTCAACTGAGGATTTGTGAGGGGAGGAGACCACAGGATAGCCTCAAAGACAAACCCACACACACACACATCCACTTCTCTTTAAATGACGTGGGTGGTGGCTGGTGCTTCCTGTCCAATGACGGTCATGTGGATTTATAAGAGTGCCTGATGTCCGCTGAATAGTAATAATGTGCCTGGACTGGTAAATCATACTTTGAGTTCTGAAAGGGCTTTTTGTATTAACTGCAGCAGAAATGATTTTACATCTCATCCAGTGTCATCCGACAAGAAATATGGATAATATGGTTTTGCAATATTGACAACCACACCTACAGATGTTGTGCACTGCAATAGACATTCGCCTGCTGGTACTTGTGCGAGCGGTGATGTTGTAATGGTAAAAATGCTTACAGTTGAGATTTGTTTGCCATCAAGAATTCACAAGCACAGAGATAAAAACCTGTTTATTATCTTTCTCTGGTCTCACACTCGTGCTCAACTATTGTACGACCACAGCACTTCTCAGCCTCATCACTCATCTGCGTGCCCAACAGGAAAGACAGACAGAAGAGGAGACAGGAATCATTTTACGAGACAGATGTACAGCTCACTCATCTTAATAGGGTTTTTGAAAAGTACATGACTTCCTTAGTATCACTGAACTAACAAAGAAAAAAACATGCTCACAAAAAAAACACTTTTTTTTTTATAGCTGACAGTCATGTTATTAGCCACAAGCCAAAATCTTTATGATTTCTTTGGTTCTTTGTAGATAGGAGGTAAACTAAGAAAAACGAATCTCCTTAGAACTCCAAGTTTCTTAGTTTTCTTCAGTATCTAAGAAATCTAGAAATAGCCTCTGAATATCCATAGGTCAACTGCAGACAGGAATTTTTAAAAGAAAATTCTGCACACTTTTGGAACTGCAAGAATTCATATGAATGTCCCCTCAAGTCAGAACAAGAACTTGCACAGTCAAAACATTTTGTTACACATTTCATGGATCATGAATGACTTCCCAACTCAGTATATGGGACCATTTGAGAAGCATGTGAATGCACCACTGGCAGTTGTGTGCCTTTTGTGGATGCAGCAAATTCTGCTTTCATTTTCTTTTCATATGACTGATTAAAGGGCGGGAAATGGAGACTACTTGCATTTATGCACACATTCACATAGTTTTGACTTGAGAAAATAGTAAGCTAATGCATTTTTCTTATTTTCTGTTTTGGATTTGTATCTGCCCTGCTAAAGCTGTCTCAGGCAAGTCAGCATCCACATGCCTCATGCATGGTTCAAAATCTAAATCAGAATTGAAAAAATGTGTCTTGTGCAGCCTTTTTAGCGTGGATACTGAAACATCCATATCCCGTGTGAAGCAAATAAACACAAGAATTAGGACACTTTGAGCTGCAAAGCCTTTCAACAAGACACATGACTGCTGATGGATTCACTGGGTGCTGCAAGTATTTAACGTGTGAGGCTGTGGTTTAGTCTCCAACTTCCAGGTCATCCTGTCAACTGCTGTTCTCAGACTATGTTTTATAGTAAACTTTCCTTCTTTTATTTAAACAGAAATATGGTATTTCGACATCAAACCAAACATCTCTGCCTCTAGATTTTCAATCAGCCATGAATATTATTTGGAAAGCTAACGAAACTTGGAGCATTGCATGGTGGGCTCTGAACTGGTTTGTGAGAAAACGTGGACCAATTCTATAGATGGATATTGACTCATCACATAGGCTGCAGCTCAGCTGTCATGATTCATCTGCAACATCGAGTTTGACAAGCTCGCCTCCAGGGAGTTCTGGCCTGTATGTTCTATATACAGCTAACAACACTGCTGCTGACACACAACAGTCAGTGTACTTGACCTGCAATCTGTTGTGAGCAACATACAGCTGAACAACATGGGAAGGCTAAGGTTTGATGGAAGTGTTTAAATAACTAGAGTGGGTTTAAAATTAGAAAAGGTAGACTAGACGAACACACACAGACAAGCAAAGCTGCAGTTTTACAGTGCAAGTGACTTGCCCCATAATTCTTCATTCCTTGTCTTCTGCCTCTAAGCACTTGAAGCTGTGGAGCTAATTTCATTTTATGCATGCAGGCCTCACGGGAGAGACAATACTCTTCATGGTCAGTGAGCAATGTACATGCTAAATACGTTGTAGGGCATTTTATTACATAACCATTTAAATGAACAGCATCCTTTTCTATACTCTGCACACTCTAATGGAATCAATGAGTGAAAACAACATATCGGTAGTTGGCTTAATTGATCTTCTTGTGCAGCTCTGGCCTAGAAAGTTATCTCAAATCTACGATGTCTGTTGGGTGGGATTGACGTGGGCCTACAACGCAACCAACCACACATCCCTATCAATAGCTGCATGTAATTAACAGCATGTCCTTTACACAAACTGCCGGGCGAGCTTGTCAGTGTGTTCAATATGGTCTCACTTAGTTCAGAAAGTTAGACAGGAAGTTGGACAGACAGTCAGGCAACTGAGCTGCTGTTCCACTGGCCTGCTCCACTGCAATCTCAGCATTTTTCTCATTAATCAATTCTCTTATTTTGTATTCCAAAGGGGACCTTTAAAAGTACGCAATATCTTCTGCAACCTGCACCCCTGTCTTGGACACCTTCCTAATTTAAGAAATGCCCAGTGTGCAATATCCCATGTCCCTTCTTTTTGGATCTTTTCCTCTCTTCCCAGACATGTGTTGCACCAAAAAGTGGTAGGAGTGGCCTGGAGTGTGTTCTTAATCTCTTTATCCCTGAAACTCAGCTGTGCTTACTGTCCAATTCACCACTGTAAAGATCTCTTTAAGCATCTGCCAAAAAGTTAATCACCCTTTTTAAATCCCGTCCTGTGCATTTGCCTCTTCTTCACAATAATGTTGGCTTTCCAAATGCTCTGTTGTGTGACTGTGTGGATTCTTGACATGCTTGTGAGCTGACTGAAATTCTGATTTTCCTAAGATTGTATTGCATCACTAAATTATACCTACAGGGTCAAACCTGACAGACAACAGGGCTTGTCACTATGAAAACAATGCAGAATACATTCCACTCTGAATTTATAATAGCCTAATAGTGTGTAGAGAAACATAGGCCATCTGCAATGTAGATAGACCATGACCATACACATCTGGCTGGTGAAACTGACACATTAAAGAAAGTGAAGTTTGATTTTGCACACCTGAACAGGAAGTTTAGATGAAACCATATGTCAACACATTGTTGTATGTACCAATGAGTAATCATAATGTAGTTACTGCTATCTACGTGTAGTAATTCAACAAAACACAAGAGAAGTGCAAGTTATATCAATATCCTGCTTTGTAGTATGCTAGCTGTATTTGTTGTATTCGAAAACAGTAATATGATATAGTACCCTTCCTAAATGTTTTGTGTTTACACCCACTTCTAATAACGTCAACAGTAAACTGTTTATAATGTTGCCATACGCTACACCCAAATATGCAGCACGGCTACATGGGTAAAACCACAATTACGAAAATAAAACCTTCCAATATACGACAATAAAATAGACAACAAACATCAGCGTCATCTTAATTTGTCTTAACTGAAAGAAACCCCAGTCACCATCACAGAAATCACTTCCACCATCTCGACAGAGCCCACATTACGGGCTTCAAGAGCGGGGGAGGCTTAGCTTCACAGCAGCTAACACACACACACACTTTTACTAATCACAACCAAGTGTTCCCGTGGCTGCACTTGCAGTGTTTGCAGCGGATAGGAGGGGAAAAAACAAGAAGCCCCGTGGCTTTTACTTACCGAAAAGACGTCAACGTCCGTGGCAGCCATGGTGTATGTATGTATGGTGTGCTGGGCAGACTGAGCAGAGGCGAAAGGGAGCAGCCCTCGTCTCTCCGTACTAGCCTGCTGAACTAGTGAGCCGAGCTGACAGAGAGAGGAAGAGAGGGACACAAGACGGAGAGGAGCTGCTAAAGGCTGGGCAGGGAGGCTAGCAGCTAGGCGACAAGAGGACTCACTGCTGCCTCGCCTCTGTTTCGCTTAGGCTAAATTATTAAATATCTCCGTTTCGACTTGGACTGGGAGTCGACAAGGGTGCAAATAGGGACCTAGTCCATCAGATAGTGATCCCCATGCACAGAGACAGAATAACAGATTATTTCTAACACTATGTGGCACAGGATAGTGGAAAAATAAGTTGGTAAAAAGGAGCTGGAGCGGTTTGGTAGGCACTCCTGTTTAGCGCGTGCGCACTCATGCGAATATACATTTAAAGGATACTCACGATTTTTTTAAATTATCTTCTATTTTCAGTAATAACAACAGTGGTTGGAAATGGCTTTAACCCTTTATAGGGCACTCCTGGAAATTGAAAATGTCAACCCTGGAGTATTATTGGAGGATATTAAAATACTTTTTGCAAAATGTTTCATTTTTCTATATTGCAAATCGAGGTCAATTGAGTCATTATTAATATTATTATATTTATTATAGTCTCTTTCCTACAGTAACCCTAAATAGACAATAACACATCATTTGCATCCATCCCCACTTTATCTTTTACCTTTTTTATTATATTTTTAGACTACTTATTACATACGCGTAATGTCTGAATGTCTTTTTAAAGCACCTTATATATGAGACGCACACGTAAATTTAGTTGTATACTTTTTTAATACAATGACAATAAAGGAAAGCTTGAATCTTGTATGGTTCAGCCTACGGATTGGTCAGTGATGTAGAAATCCATGTGGTTCTATGACCTCACGGAGAGCGAGGAGACCTGTTATAGATGTCCGCTCAAGTTACCAAATATGGTTCTTTGCTTGATAAAGGATCAAATATATACATTTAAGCAGTTTAAAAATCGATCCCAAGCGTTTCCGGGTGGTTCAACCTACAGTCTATGGGTTTAACGTTCAACGTTTTTACGTACGTTATAGTAGGAGGTGAACTATCTTGACGTTCAGGTTACATCTTTGGCCGAGACAGATACGTTCCAATATGGCCACTTCTCGGGAACTCCCATTCAGTCCAGGAATGTCATGCTGCACACATTGCAAGCCAGGACAGGAGTAAGCAGCAGAGCAGAGCGACAGGGGAGAGCAGAAATATGTGTGTCAGCGATGGAGATCATAAAACACCCAATCATCACTTCAGTGGAGCCAACTATGTTTGTGTGTCACTTCGAACACAGGGCATTAATATTTAAATGAATTAATGAGGTCACAGATTGATTTTACTGGGGTGTGACTCAGCCAATCAGGGCAAGCCATCTGAGTGTTCCAATATTGTGTATAATTCACTCCAATTATAAAACCAGTTGTGTGTATTGTACTGTACATGTAGCCTATAGGTGCCCTGGGGATTTGTAGGCTTTTCACAGCTTTATGCTTGCAAACAGTTTACATTAAACATTTATAAACTTTGTAGTGATCGACTTATATATTGTACAGATGCTGGTGCCAAGAGTGAGAACTGAATTAGGTAAGAAACCTTTTAGTTACGCTGCCCCTTTATCATGGAACAATTTGCAAAAGGAATTGAAATTGTCTGAATTGATCACAATCGGTGAATTTAAATCAATTTTAAAGGACAAAGAAATGTCTTCCCTTGGTCGGTGTGGCTGCTTCTTATAAGTCGGCTACTGAGGCTCCTTCAGTTTTGTCGTGATGGCTGTATTTGTATTTAATTGTTTATGATTATATATATATATATATATATATATATATATATATATACACACAGTCATGGAAAAATTATTAGACCACCAGTTTTTTTCAATTTCTTGTTCATTTTAATGCCTGGTACAACTAAAGGTACATTTGTTTGGACAAATATAATGATAACAACAAAAAATAGCTCAAAAGAGTTTAATTTAAGAGCTGACATCTAACCATAATAATTATATTATCACTATATATATATATATATATATATATATATATATATATATATATATATATATATACATATATATATATATATAGTGGATTTTGAGGGTGATGTTGATATTTTTAGAGTATAGCAAACCTGGTAATGATTGGCATAACAAACATTTTTGATAATTTGGGATGTTATGATGCATTGGGAGACAGTTAGAAATCAATACAAATGTGTGACGATTTAATTTATTTGAGATAAAAAAATAATCAGGATAACCATTTCAACAGCAGAGGGAGTAATCTACTTTTGATTTTGATTGCATATGTCACTGTCAGAGACCATTTCAGCCCCGCCCTGGAAAACGATTATCGCTCTCTGTTGACTTTGTATTGAATCAAGGAGCCTCGAGCAAACAGAAATAAGTCTAAAAGCTGCTGTGTGGTTAAATGTACTACCAACAAGTTATGTTGCTTTTAAAAGTTCTGAGAGGACATATGTGTTGTTTTGCACAGTTTACCCTACCTCAGAGAAATAAAAAAGGGATTATTATTATTATAGTTGCATTCTAGCAGTTTGTCAAAATTAAAGTCTTCTGCTTATTTCATGTTTTTATTTAGAGAACAAAAAAATGCACGTTCTAAATATTGAGGGGGTCAAGTCCCCCGAGTCCCCCCCAAATTTACACCCATGCAAAATTTGTCTTTCTTATTTGTGTGTGTCAAAAGAGAGAGCAAACAGGTCCACTATTTTTATTTTTTTATTATTATTATTATTATTATTATTATTATTATTATTATTATTTTGTCATTAATTGTGGTAGAAGTAGTAGGCTAATAGTAGCCTCTAAATTGGTTGAGAATATTAAAATACAAATTGTTTAGTTCTTCTTTCTTCTTTTTTTATAAAAAGAAACAAAAAACGCAGTCAGACTTAAGAGGCCAAACCCAAGTCTTAAAGTTAGTCTTCAGTCTTTTTGAATTCGTATCAACTTTGCCTGTAGGGAAAAAAACATGCATACATTATTCAAATTGTGTCCACGTCTGCGTTTTCCCGGAAAGAGTCGTCCAGGTAGGGAGGAGAGCAGCGAGCGGCCAGGTGAGGCTGCTGTAGACTGCTGTCACCAGGACAAAGGTAACAGCAACACAACGCGTCTCCTGGAGATACATTACTCAGCTTTAATCCGCGTGAAGCCGAAAGTTTGAATAATGGTTTTAACGCAAGAATCCGTCCTGTTTCTGCTGATAGCGGAGGGGGGCAAAGTGAAGAAATCCGACTTGGTGGGTAAGTTCAAAGGTTCTTTAGAATGCGACGATCCCGCAGAGAAAGAGCGGAACAGAGAGCTGTTCAAGACTTTTGTCAATAATGTCGCCTTCGTCAAAGAGATCGACGGTGTCCGCTACGTTGTCCTCAGAAAAGTATATCAGCATTTGCTGGACGCTGCCAAGGCTGCGGAGAGTGAAAATAAAGAGATCCCGGTGGCAGGTGAGCAGCAGCGCCCACCTGCGCGGACTGAGGAGACTGGAAGCTGTGAGCATGCAGGAGGGGACAGATCAGCTGTTTCTGAGCCTGATCAGGAACAGGAAACTGTTGAAAGTAATGAAAATCCTACAGAATTACTTTCTCCTATACAGATGGCGCTGCGAAGAAGCAAATATAAGGATGTAAAAGTGAAAAGAATGCTGAGTTTTGAGGTTCAAAGTCAGGACACAAATGGAAATAACTGTTCAAAAAGGGGTGCAGCAAGTGAGCCCAGCTGCATCCAGAGCAAACCTTACGCCTTACCTCTGAGGATGCCACCCAGCACCACCAAGGTGGAGATCCGCAAACTGAAAGCGGACCCAGATGATGCTCCTGAAAGCCCAAAACTGGACTCTTTCAGGAACAAGAGAAGGCCCCCGTCAGTGGAGGCGGGCAGCAGCATCAGCTCACCTCAGCTGAGGAGGTCAGTGAAAAGCAACAAGGCGTCAGAGGAGCCCACTGAGACCAGAGCCCCCTCCTCGGTTCCACTGGAGCAGTCGGAGCATGAATGGCTGGTCAAGTGTGCCGCCGGGCACTGGGGCCAAGTTTACGGACTGCTGCTGAGAGACAACCAGCTGGCAGAGAAGAGGGACTTCATGTCGGGGTTCACAGCTCTGCACTGGGCAGCCAAATGTGGCAACAGTGACATGCTGCTGAAGATTATTGACCTATCCAGGCAAGGAGGGGTTGACATTGACATTAATGCAAAAACACACGGCGGGTACACTCCTTTGCACATTGCCGCCTTGCACGACCAGGATTACATCATGGCCATGTTGGTGGGGGAGCACGGGGCCGACCCAAGCATCAGGGATAACTGTGGCAAGAAGGCGTACCACTACCTGCACAAAGGCATTTCTGCCACGTTGAGAGAGCTGCTGGGTGAGCCTAAAGCCCGGGAGACTCAGGACAGAGTCCTGCCTGAGAAAGAAGAGCCGGAGCTGTTTCCAGATCTCTCCAAGGGCCTGCATTCAATTAGCCGTCTCTTCCAGCCCCACGTGACGGGCCACAAGAAGAAGTACAAGCAGAGGCCAACATTTTTCTCCCTGAGTGATGACCCCAGCGAGGAGCGAGAAGACAGCAGCTTTAGACAGAGAGTGGTGTCAGATGCTTTTATGTGAACTCTTTGTTGTCTTGTATTCATGAGGAACAGTGTGCCAACAATCAGGCAGTCTGACTGACAAGGAACAAATAAATCAATGACTCCTATTATGTTTATATGTAAGAGATTACGTTCTTATCAGCATCAAGACTTTGAGATTCAAGAATTGATGATGTCATTTGGGGGACACATTCAGGAGCTGGTTGATTTATTCTGACTTCGAGACAAAGTTTTATTTTTAGATGTTCATGGGTGGATCATGAGACAAGGGGCCCCTGGGCACAGACATGCAAAAGCCCCACATACCTCTCCTGCAAACAAGAAAGACACACTGACTCAATCGTTGTTTAGCCTCTGTTTTTTTGTCTATTTATTCTTGTTTTGTGTCTCTTTGGGGTCATTTTGTGTATCTTTGTAGTCCTGTTGTGTCTGTTTTTGTTGTTTTTTTGTCTCCTTTTAGAAATTTTGTGTTACCTTGTTTTGTAATGTTTTCTTTGTCTTTGTGTTATTATTTTGTCTCTCTTTGTAGTTTTTTGTCTTTGTGTTATTGTTTTGTCTCTCTTTGTAGTTTTTTTTGTTTTTGTGTTATTGTTTTGTCTGTCTTTGTAGTTTTTTGTCTTTGTGTTATTGTTTTGTCTCTCTTTGTAGTTTTTTGTCTTTGTGTTATTGTTTTGTCTCTCTTTGTAGATGCTTTGTGTCTCATCATACTCATGTTGTGTCTCTTTGTGGTGGTTTTGCCCCTTTAAGTTGTTTAGACTTTTTGTGGTCTCTTTTATTTGTTTGCCTCTCTGTAGTCATTTTGAGTCTCTTCCTGGTCAGTAAAGTACAGGTGGACTTTGGGCCCCTGGGCCTGTTCCCATTAGACTTATCCAGTAATCCATCCTAATGATGTTAGCTGCATTTGTTGAATTTCAAGGTAGAGTTTACAGGTGTAAATACAACATGATTCAGAAAACATGCCAGCGGGTCTAGTGAGTTGTCTTATTACTCACCGTCTGTGGGCACCCAAAGGCGTCATCTGTATCTTCAGTCTGGCTTTCTGGAGAGGCTCAAAGTCAGACATTTAGACTGAGTTTAGCTAAATACCAGAAATAATGTTTATTTTATGTTTAAATACTGATTGTTATGAATTCCTGTTTTTTTAAGTCATTTTCATCTGCTGTAGCATATCAGTTACAAAACTGCACCAAGCACTTCCATCAGCTGAAAAGTTCCATATAATGTCATTTATTGGCATTGAACTGCTCTCCATAGTATAAAGAACAAAATAACTGTTTGTTTGCCTCCGTAACTTAAATTGATTGACAAATTGTTACCATCAAATGAAAGGTACATGGTTCCCCATGTTGATCAGGTTAGACTGCACTCTCTTGTGGGCCACTAAGTCCTAAATTTAAATAATATGGAGCTTAATAGCACAAACATATGTGTTGATGTTTTGTGAAATTTTGTGATGTCTTAAATGGGGCTGCTGTGATGCAAGTAAAAAAAGGTTAATCTGACTGGAAAGAGAAGAAAAAATGTGTCTTTTTGATCAAAAAGAATGAAACAGGAAATCAATCTATGACAAATAAATCCTGTTACTGAAGTAGCAGACAGATCAAGACTGGACTTGTGTGTTTCATAACTGAGATGAACCTGAGTAATAGAGTGGTCATCATCTCAATTTCCAGAGGCAAACATGCCCAAACTAAAAATGAGTTTGTGCTGATTTATGGGTGAATCAAACAACCAGAAGCAACTAAATAAATTAATAAATAAAACTAAAAATCTGTGCCTCTGAGGAGGATTTAGAGGACTTCCTCTTCACCGCTTCACTTTATCGCAGATTAATTATTAAACACTATGAATCATTTTGGAGAAGCAAACATCCCACTGAATTCCCTGGAAGAAGGCAAACACTGGATTACAAAATATTTTTTAACTAAAAAATGTTTAATTAAGAGCAGGTGCTCCATAAATCATTACGGTCCCCGTACGTGCCACAACTTCCCTGAAATGTGGCTCGGATCCATCGTGCTGCTTGTTGAGACAGCTGTGATTCAGCTGACTGGGAATGAGTGTGTGTGTGTGCATGTGGGTGGCTCAAAGTGTGTGTTAATGCCACCTTGTTTCCTGTCTGTCACGGGGGCCTGGTCGTGGTTGACAAGAGAGGAATAAATATGGGGTTAAGATTGTGTGTTTAGTTGCAGCTTGTTTGGCGGATAGAAGAACCTTAACCCATAAGAACCCAGACCCAGTTATCCTTAAAGGGTGTATTCTATAAGTGGATCACATAGAACACATTTCTGATGTTTAAAAAAAAAAAAAATACTACCCCTAAATGTCAAAGATCTGTGATGTGACATTACATTTACATTGGGCGTTTATGGTATTTATGTTTATAATATTTCTTATTTTAAAATTAAAAAAAAACTAGACACATTTTCTGCTTAAAGAGACACAGATTTGCCTTTTTCTCTGCATCTCCTCAACATTTATCAGAAATGTGACATTAATAGTGCTGTTTAACAATAAATTATTTTTCAGATTTTTCCGGTTTTGAAGAAACAAAATAATAAATTAATAATTTATTAAAACAAATAACCATTCACTTTTTTGTTTGCATCTCCATAACATATATCAAAATTGTGACTTTAATTTGTTTATGAAATATGGTCAGAACAATTTAAATGCAATACAGGACAAACTAGGACTGCAAGCAGTACTGAACGGGCCCTCGCAGTACACGCGTGTCGGGGCATGCTGCCGTCGGGGTGTGTGCGTTACAGGGGCCAGTCTATACCACCCCTATGAATTTCATTGCCTTAAGTGTTATAGTGTGGCCACGGTACCAAATATGAAATTAAACTGCCATCACAGTGCCACCTAGGGGCCGATCAATAAAACCTTAAAGGGTTATCCTCAGGAGGGCATTGACAATAATTGTACCAAGTTTTGTATAATAATGCACAAACTCTCCCTTTAATCCTCATACAGTGTCTGAAGGAGGACTCTTAACTGATATGTATAAGTTAGAAGAGGCAGGTAGCAATGGTGGAAAGTAACTATGTACATTTACTCAAGTACTGGACTTAAAGTACAATTTTGAGGTACTTTTATGTAGGTACTTTATATTTCTACTCCACTACATTTTGAGGCATATATTGTACTTTTTACTCCTCTACATTTAGTTGACAGCTTAAGTTACTTTTCAGGTCAAGATTTAAAATGTTTGGGTTTTTTTGTTTATTTTTTTTTTTTTTTTAATCTTTTTGAATTTTTTTATTTTTATTTTTTTCGTTTTTTTATTTTATTATTTATTTATTATTTTTTTTAATTTATTTTATTTTTTTATTATTTTTTAAATTATTTTTTAAATTATTTTTTAAATTATTTTTTAATTATTTTTTCCCTTTATTTTCCCGTGGCGCTTCTGCGCATGTGCGGCCCCGTGGCGCTTCTGCGCATGTGCGGCCTCGTGGCTCTTCTGCGCATGCGCAGCCTTTGAGCGCTTCTACGCATGTGCGGACTTTTAGCGCATGCGCAGAAGCGCCACGGGACCGCACATGCGCAGAAGAGCCACGAGGCCGCACATGCGCAGAAGCGCCACGGGGCCGCACATGCGCAGAAGCGCCACGGGGCCGCACATGCGCAGAAGCGCCACGGGGCCGCACATGCGCAGAAGAGCCACGGGGCCGCACATGCGCAGAAGAGCCACTGGGCCGCACATGCGCAGAAGCGCCACGGGGCCGCACATGCGCAGAAGCGCCACAGGGCCGCACATGCGCAGAAGAGCCACCGGGCCGCACATGCGCAGAAGCGCCACGGGGCCGCACATGCGCAGTAGCGCCACGGGGCCGCACATGCGCAGAAGAGCCACGGGGCCGCACATGCGCAGAAGCGCCACGGGGCCGCACATGCGCAGAAGCGCCACGGAGCCGCACATGCGCAGAAGCGTCGAAAACCCGCGCATGCGCAGAAGCACAGGGGAAAAATAATTAAAAAAAATAATTAAAAAAATAAAAATAATAAATGAATTAATTAATTTTAAAAAATGTATTAAAAAATAAAAATAAAAAATAAATAAATAATAAAAATAAATAAATTTAAAAAATTTAAAAAAATTAAATCTTGACCTGTAAAGTAACTTAAGCTGTCAACTAAATGTAGAGGAGTAAAAAGTACAATATATGCCTCAAAATGTAGTGGAGTAGAAGTATAAAGCTACATAAAATGTACATAAAAGTACCTCCAAATTGTACTTTAAGTCCAGTACTTGAGTAAATGTACATAGTTACTTTCCACCATTGCTACCTGCCTCTTCTAACTTATACATATCAGTTAAGAGTCCTCCTTCAGACACTGTATGAGGATTAAAGGGATAGTTTGTGCACTAGTATACAAAACTTGGTACAATTATTGTCAATGCCCTCCTGAGGGTACCCCTTTAAGGTTTTATTGATCGGCCCCTAGGTGGCACTGTGGTGGCAGTCTAATTTCATATTTGGTACCGTGGCCACACTATAACACTTGAAATGAAAGTGAAATTCATAGGAGTGGTATAGACTGGCCCCTGTAAAGCACACACCACAACCTCTCATTGAAAAATAAAAACTCCAACGAAATAGTAAAGTGGTCTAGCAGACTGATTGGTGAGCCACAGCTCAACGTGGAGACCTTGTACACAAAACAATTACAGCGCATTACTGGTTCAATTTTAAATGACAGTTCCCATCCATTGCACACAGAGTTTCAGCTCCTCCCCTCTGGGTGTAGGTTTACAATCACTAGGTGTAGAACAAAAAGACACAAAAACAGTTTTGTTCCTGCTATGTTTTGCACAGGTGTTTATTTATTGTTGCTTTTATGTATTGATTTCCTATTTCTATATGTACATTTTAACCTTTATCTACGTTTTTGCAGCCTAAACAAGTTTTATTTTATTTTGCTGTTTTATTTTGTTTATTTTTCTGTCTTCTTTTTTTTTTGCTATTCATATTTTAGTTCACATCAATATCTAAGTATAGTCTGGACCTGTAAGAACTTTTAAGAATTTTTAACTTAATTTTATTATTCTTAATTTTTTTATTTATCTTGCCATTTCTTAACTCCCACTGTCTTAAGTTGAATGATGTATGATATGTGCCTCTTGTGTGTGTGTGTATGAGGTCGTTGCCTGCTCGGGCCCTAACTATTAACGGATTAGAGTTGTTAAATGGGTTTAAACTCAGCCTCATAACAAAAAATGAGCTCTTTGAAATGAGCTACTTTTTCACATTTTTGTTCCCAGTCACAGCCACATTTTGGTGAAGTCACATGACCACCACACCAGGGTGTTGAGTATGTGTTTCTTAGGGATTTAATGAGTTAATGTGAAGCATAAAGCTGAATATGTGAGATTCTAGAAGATTTAAAGTGTTTGTTACACGGGTGTCACCATGGGTTCTTATGGGTTAAAGAAGAAGCAGTGTTGAGAAATGGTACGTGTCCTGTAGTCAACCACATTCTCAGACTGCTCGTCTTGTCCCCGCCCCGAGTCGTCTCCTTGTGTTTCTTTCGTGTCTGGTGATGTCACTTCCCCAGCAGCTCACATTGTCTTTACGTCAAGATGATGTTTCATCTCAGAGCCTCTGGGTTTTATTAAGCAAATGTTCTTTCCTGCTGCTGCTGCTGTTGTGAAGAGAAAGGCCATGACAAGGTCAGGATCAAGACCCAGTGGTGGAGAGAGCACGCAGATCTTTAAATAAGAGAAGCAGAAATACTACAGTGTTAAATGACATTATAAAGGGGAACTGTTTGTGCAGTAAAGCGGATGTTAAAATGAGAATATGGAAGTGTGAGTGGTGAAATTAGTCCAATTATGAGTGTTGATGCACTAATGTGATACAGGAGATGCAATTTAATTACCTTCATTCAGCCATAAAGTTGGAATAATTTTGTTTTCAGACAAATTCTCACAGTCCACTTTGGTAAAATGTTTTCAAGGAAAACTTAAAAAGCCTGTGTCTATATCAATTACTCACCCTCTGTTACCTTGCATTCTTGAAGAAAACTGGGTTTTTTTTCTAGCATGCCTCCAATGTGAAAGAAGAATCTGAAAACAGAGAAAATTCTTGATTAATTGAGGTAAATGGTGGCAAAGTATCAAGTATTATTTAAACTTTTATCACCACTGTCTCTTGTTTACACAGACACACTGCAAGTCTATGTGAGTATATTTATCAAGAGTTTTTTCAGTTTTTGGATTCTCCGTTCACCTTGACGGTATGCATGAATAACCATCGTCTATAATACAGCTGAAAAAGTCTTTGACCTTAGGCAAGGACTCGGAAAATAATTTATTTTGTTTGATTCTCTTCCTTTTCTGAGCGCCACTTGGGTGTGAACGATTCATTGTCGCTAACTATTAGTGTGCCGTCTACTAAGCTGCGTGTTGGATATATTTGGTGTGATTTTGTTACCTTGTATCAACATGTAAGATATGGGAGGAGGGGAGGAGGCCTCTCAGCGTCACAACATCCCCATCACTTTTACCACCAGATGTCACTGTATTGCAGCGTCATGGGCGTTATGATCGAGTGTTCATTAGCCTACATAATTATTCTCAATTTTTAGAGGATCCCCGTGGTGGAGGCCCTGGGGCTGTAGGCCAGGTTAGCTCGTCATTAATGCACCCCTAAGTCATAAAAAAAGATACAACAGAATAAAATACTGAGGGTGAAATATTCCTTTAAACTACTAAGGAGTAGTTACTTAGAGGGCGGATGGGACTCAGTTGATAGAGCAGTCATTCACTGATCGGAAAGGTCGTGGTTTGATCCCTGACCACGGCAGCCAACATGTTGAAGTATCCTTGGGCAAGATAGTGAACCCCAAAGTGCTCCTGATGCTGCATTTATTGGTGTATGAATGAATTCTTGATGGTCGAGGTGGCACCATGTAGGGTAATCTCAGCCACCAGTATGAATGTGTGTGTGAATAGGTGAATGAACGCTGTCTATAGTGTTAAAGTGCTTTGAGTGGTCGCTAAAACTAGAAAAGCGATACTCAAGTGCAGTCCATTTCCATTTACTTAGAGCATATTCTGTGAAAAAACAAATATGCCACTGCCACAATAAAAGTATCAGATAAATGGAGATCAAAAAGGAATAGTTTTAATTTTTACTTTTAAATTTGCTTTTTTGGTTCGATCAGAAGATCAGCACCACTCACTATAAGGTTATTTCACAAAATGTTGAACTATGCCTTTAAAAGGCCATCAAGTCATCTATTTTTTTAATTAACATCTGCTGACGTTGATCAGGATGTTATTTAACTTGTCTTGTTGTGCTACTTAAGTACTGGACAAACTCCAGTGTAAATCTGTCATCTCTGTATTTGTAAAGTAAAATTAACAACACACATAAATTAGGCCTGTTAACCATGTTTTCTTCAAGAAAGCTCTACATAAATTACTTTTAATTATTACTTGTCATGAACTGTAGCTAGAAATATAATGAATTGTGTGTAATGCGTTTTCATAGTAAACTATTATGCCGTGTGGGTGTCAGGTTATGAACGGGCCTTATGTTATGTTACGTTAGCTTACGAGGAAGCAATGAATCATGGTGATATAAAACCAGCACAGAACAACTGAGCTGTGTAATGACGGCCAGAGGTTAGAGGAGCAGTCTGAAGGTGTGCTCACATTCCTGAGGGTGGAGAGTTCAGAGTTCAGAGCCACTAACCTGAGCACCTGGTGGTGATCACTGAGTCATCAGTGTGGTCGACAAACCTCATAAATCAAGTCAATTTAACAGTTTTTTTGTCACATGAGCATTAAAAACCCACTTTGAGCCCCTTCATGGCGCAGATGTTGCTTCCCAGCTGGAGTGCAATGTTTCATCGACCAATTTCTGTTTCCCTGCGTCACTGTTGAGACACAGTCGGTGATTATCAGCAGCAAAGCTCCTCATTATCCCGCACTGTAACAGCACTACTGCAGAATTCAGACCATCCTGTTCCCTCCTGTTTGTCATCTGCAGCACCACAAACACCACAAAAAGCTCCATCACTTATCCTGTCTTTGTAAAAAAACAAACAAAAAAACCTAATTACCATGCAATTAGTGTCTGACAAAGATCTTACTTGTTAATGATTCCCTGAGTTGTGTTTTATTTCCCTGCTGCCCTCAGTGGGAATCTCATTCAAAGTGTTTTTTTTAACTTGGTGAAGTACACTAAGTGCTGTCTGGTGTCTCTCACTGATTCATCTGCCACTTGCCAACTTGAATTCCTTTTTTTTGTCCTCAGTCCATTCTTTTAATAATCATTATCGCTGAGAAACAAACTTGACGGCATTCCACTGTGAGGCTGAACAGATTAGAGCAAAGAGGCATAAAGGAGATGAGAGAAGATAGACTGCTGTAAATATATCCGCCTCAACACACACACACAAACACACACACACACACACACACACACACACATATATATACACACAGTCATGGAAAAAAATGTCTAGACTACTGGTTTTTTTTTAAACCAAAATTATGGTTAGATGTCAGCTCTTAAATTAAACTCTTATGAGCTATTTTTTGTTGTTATCATTATATTTGTCCAAACAAATGTACCTTTAGTTGTACCAGGCATTAAAATGAACAAGAAATTGAAAAAAACCAATGGTGGTCTAATAATTATATATATATATATATATATATATATATATATATATATATATATATATATATATATATATATATATATATATATATATATATATATATATTGCCAAAAGTATTCCTTTTAACTTTCATTTTCCTGATACTCCATGCAGCAGCTGGTTAGCTTAGTTAGCATAAAGACCGGCACGGCTAGCCTGGTTCTGTTCAAAGGTTACAAAATCTGCCTACAGCACCTCTAAAGCTTACTAATTAAACATTTTATATATTTTTTTGTTTAATCATCAAACCAGAAATAACTAACCACAAACTACAATTTTAGTGAGGTGCTGATAGGCGGGTTTTATTTTATTTGCATAGAGCCAGCTAGCTGCCAGCTATCCGTTTCTGGTTTTTATGATGAGCTAAGCTAATGTCCAACTACTCCTTTAAAACCAGTGGAAAATACAACCCAGCTGGTGGGAATCATTTTCTTACATTATTTCAACTTGTTTTAAGATGCTTGCGCTCCATGTAGTTACACTTTACAGAAACCCAGCATTTCTAACGTCTCCAGTCTGTCTGTATAATACAGTAAAGGAGAGATTTAATCCCTGCTTGTAAATGTTTGGTCTCCCCCACCAAAGATGACGAAGCTTCCATACTATACATATACTATAGATAGTATCTAGGTGTATACCTGGATAAAAAGTTGGACTGGTTCCCTAAACACAGACGCTCTCTACAAAAAGTAGCAGAGCCGCCTCTTTTTCTTAAGGAAGCTCAGATCTCAGACATCTGTAGTAAGATGCTGCAGATGTTTTATCAGTCTGTGGTGGTAGTGTGTTGTTTTATGCTGCAGTCTGCTGGGGAGGCAATCAGACACTGAGATGAAGGAGGTTGGACAGACTGGTCTAAAGAGCTGGTTCTGTGGTTGGAGCCAAGTTGGACACACTGAAGGAGGTGGTGGAGAGATGACCTGTCAAAATGTTTGAGGCCATCCTGAAATACCCGGATCATCCGCTACACAAAACCTTTATGGACCAATAAGGAAGCTGTTTGCACCAGTGTTCTTCCTGCTAGTTCAGTGGCAGTAACCTTTTGGACTGTGAACGCAGCAGTGCATTGATGTGGCTGCAGAGGGCAGAGACGAGCTCTGAGAGGAGCAACCAATCAAGGAAAGTCTTAACTACTACCTCACTACTTACTAACAGGCTTATTTAACAAGTTTATGAGAAGAAATGTGACAAAATATTCACAGCTTGAATACTCAAGTCGAGGCACAGAACTATTTTAATAAAAAATTCATGTTGCCAATATTTGTAGATCTAAGCACCAGAATCAATTGTTGGTTCTTGTCCAGTTGCATAATTTGCATTTGCATCAGCTAACGGCTCCTAGTTTTGGCAAAATGCTTTTGATTTAGGAGAAGTTCCCTCTTACGGAAAGAAGCAGAGATGTGATGCACTAGAAGGAGAGGGAGAGCTTAATTTATTCACAATATTACAAACATGGTGGAATTTACAACTCCAAGCAGGCACAAAAAAACAACTCAAACTCTTAACAGAAAACCGGTGTGAAATAGAGCAGAAAAAAAGTTATTTAGAAATGTCCGTGCTGCCATCCCACCAACCAGGACTCACTGAAATATGTCTTTTTCTTCTTGGCTTTAAAACAGATTCTGTGAAAAACTTCCAATGTTCGAAACAAACTAAACAAATAAAATCCTACTTCAAAAAACACTGCTTTGATTGAATGACAGAAAGAAGAAATGACTCAGGAAGTTTGTGAGTATGCATGTGTAACAAGAATTAAAATGATGTGTTTTTATCCATGTGCGGCTCCTCCTCCTCCTCTGTGGGAGCGCTTTCTTCACTTTCTCCCCCGCAGTCTTTCTTTCTCCAAAATGTTGCATACTTGAGGAATTCCAGCAGGCTGCGAGGAACAACATGAGAGTCTTTCTAACCCTTCAGCCCTGCGTCAGCACAAAGGCCAAAACAAACATACATTTGTTTAGCAAACTGAAATGGACAGGGTTGTAAATCTCCAGAGAAATGTTTTAGGGGAGGTGGCGGGGGGGTTGGAGAAGCTGCTTAGCAAAAGAAACTGAAAATATCTTTCAACGTTAAGAGTTTCCTGTTCATTTTTTGACATTGTGAGTTAGCGAGTAAATGTTTTTTCATGGGTAGAGGCTGAAAATGATGCTCTTCCTCTTTTGTGGTCATAATTACATAAATATCATATACATAATCCATACACTGGATCAGTTTTTTTCAGTACAGCCAACAGGTATTATTTCCTGAGGGACGATAACATTTTGATCATTTTACCACTTACATAGGAACACCGAACACCAATAGGAGTTCTGTCTTTCTGTTCAACAGCTAATCTCTACACACATGAATTTAAGACATTCATGATTTCAAGCAAACACACACACACACGCGCACACACACACACACACACACTGCACATATTCTGACGTAGCACAAACGTTCACGTCATTCTTTAACTCAGATGTGTCTGGTTTCAGTAAGAAGAAATTAATACAACTATAAAAACAAATCACAAATATTAATGTTAAAATGGGAAATTCCTTAAAAATGAGGGGGATTTGATTCAACAGTGTGTTCTATTTCAGTACTAACAAGAAGAGCTTTCAAACTACTGTGTACATTTAAATATAGGTTACATATGTCTAAAAGGGGCTACACAGTGGAGGTAGAGAATAGAAAATTAGTTTAAGACACCTGAAGTGAAGATTGTGGACTTTCTTCTTTAAAAAAAAAGGTATTTCAAGTATCACGTGTCACTTTTGCGACATAGGGACAAAGGGAGAAAATACTAATTGTTGCTTACTTATAATCTGCTTTAAAGAGATTAAGCACCTCCTTATGAGGAGCTGTTCCAGCATGAAATCATCAAGACCTAATAACATTAAGTATGAAATTAGCTGGAAAAGTATTTGTACACAATCCTTAATATTGCTGGCTGTGCTTGTGTACCTTTAAAAAAAAGAAATCATGACAAAACAAATAAAAGAATGTTGTTTGAATGGATGGAGTAAGGCTTTCACTTGAAATTACTTGAATCTGATTTGAAGAAATGTGCATTTATGTATCATTACAAAGTGCTTTTTTTTTCATTCACCCTTTTTGGTTTTTAGTGCCTTAATTTGAAACACATTTAAAAATAAGAACATTTACAAAAAAGATTAAATCTACGACATCTATGACACATTTAACTGACATGATACAGTTTAGCGCCGCCCCCTCTCGGGCTACACTTTTTCACTGAAGCCTCAAAGGTCAGAATACAATCTTAAAGCTTATAATAGGTTTCCACAGGTGCAGATACAGGGCTGTAGCACTACAATCTTGAAAATAAGTGAAGGACAGTTGCTGAATGGCTAACGGGGGGACGCAAAGTTTCCACACAGCAGCTCTAATGGAGAAATGTTACACAGCAACATCAAGGCACACAGAAAAAAAAATAACAGCTCAGTCCTCTGTTCAAAGTCAACGGAAACATGTGCGACATGTTGGGAAAAGCCTTCAGGTGCACGCTGCACACTGTGCAGGCTGACAATGGGCGGAGATTGGGTACTGGGCACCCTCTGTACAAAGGCTTCAGTCTCAACAGTCCTTGTTACTTATCTCATGTGCAGCCTATTTAAAATAAGAGAAGAGCAGCAGGAGGCATGATGGGCTCCCTGTCAAACTTTTAAATGACTAAAGGAAGTCATGAGAGGGTGAAAAGGGTGGGGGATATCAGCTGGACCACTTATAATTCATGTGAAAAGTACAGCCAAAACTTCCATCCTCCTTCAAGGCAAGTCAAGAAAAAGAAAGGAGGAATCTGTGCGTTCCTTGCTCCTCCCTTCACAGATTGAGGCTGCTTGAAAGCGCCTCCAGCTGCTCCTCTCCCAGCCTCTGCTTCTCCTCCAGGTCCTTCTGCCGGATGAGCAGCGAGGCCTTGGTCTGCACGAAGCGCCGGTAGTCCTGCAGCTGCTCGGCGGACAGCTGACGCGACAGGAAGGTGGAGACCAGGTTCTCTCTCCGGTCCAGGTTATCCTTCAGATCTTTGGCGTCCTCCCTCTGTTTGCACAGCAGACGGTGGCGACTGTCCAGAGATTGCTGAGTGCAGAGACAGAGAGGGTTAAAAGCATGAATCATACTCGATGTTAGAGCTGTGAACATTTTATTTTTCAATTACAAATTTGGGAAAAATGAAGAAACATACATGATATAAATTGTAAAATATCACAGATTGACGCATATTAGAGGCACAAAGTTATATGTACAGCTACAGAAAATAAATGTACTAATACTTAATATTATGTGGAAGTTTATGAATGTGAGATTACTTTAACACTTTCCTTACACACAGCTAAATTTCATGACTTTTCCAAAACTTTCAAGGATGACATTACATTTATTTTCAGTAGGTTGTGGAAGTGCACCACTGTAAGAACATAGTTGATCTAAATTATTATGATTTTTTTTAAATTATGTTATTTAAATGAATATATTTATATATTATTTAAAAAATTGCATTTTTTTAAAAATTATATTAAAAGTTTAGTTTAATCTTATTCTGGTTTTAAATGTATGCTCATAATATAAAATGCAAAAGTAAATATCCTGCTGTGGACAAACTCATACAGAATTTAAGAGGACCCCTGTTGGAAAATTAATCATGTTCAAAAGATTTTTTACCACAAGTGTGATAATTTGGCTTATAATTTTGTTTGAATTGAAAGCTAATATGTTGTTAGATGTAGTAGAGAGCTGTGCACGTTGTATGATTATGCTTCAAACAACCACAGGGCAGGAGGTGCAGTGTTGCCTTATGTCAACAGAGGGCAGGGTAGATACAAATGTCATCGAAACCGGGCTGGAGTTTCGGTGAGTCAGTGTAAATACCAGTGTTGCTGATAACAGCAAGAAAACAAATGAGCCTCTAACAAGCCCTCAGTATGCAGCACGTTCAGCTGGGCTTTTACAGATGGACAACCTGACAAAGAGCCCTTTCAGGGATAAATCAAGAAATCTAATGCATCCATGCAAACATAAATTGATGCAGTAAATACCGGGATGCATAATGAAACAGGATATTCAGAGGGAAAACAAAGCAAGGCACAGAGCTCAAGTCAGGTCCTGTGACACAACTCATGAATTAAAGACCAATGTGATAATAAACATATTTTTTCATGAATTGTAGCCTATTCACATGCAGCATGATGGAATTTAAATCATTATTTCTTAATATACCGCACCAAAAGGGGCAGACCTGTCAAATTGCAGTACATCAAATCCTGCTCAAACACAGATAAGCTAAAGGAAGGCAATTAAACACAGAACGACATTTTTGGAATTCCTCACAGTGAGAAAGCTTGACTCCATTAAAGTCGCCCTTAAACATTTCCCCAAGTGGCATGTGTTTGCTGTTCTAAAGTAAACAGAACGGGAGTATAGCTGAGGGCATGGGAGCAGCCACACACTTCTAACACTTACGGCCGTCTTTTTCTACAGGATCTCTAAATGAGCTGCAGTAAATCATGGCATCTGCACGATTACATAACATAAACACTCACCGTATGCTTTAACTTGCATATATTAATGTGTTTGTGCAAACAACCTCGGGTGGACAGATGTGAGTGTAAATACATGGAGCACAGCTTGGTACATTTACAGTACATTAGTAGATTTGTATCTAATCTTATTTCACTGACTTAGTTAACCTTTAACCCCAGAAATCAGCCTCACAATATTAGCACTCTCTCCTCAGAGGAACACACAGAAACAAGCAGCATGGACACATTTAAATCATACAATTTTGCAAAGAGATTTATAGTGTGACTTTTAGATTGCATTCACACCTAATCAATGGAAATATATATATATAATATATTCAAAATGAATGTGCTTAAAACACAGCCCACCTAAAAGCCAAAAATGGATGTTGTAAAAAGGCCTATGTGAATTTTGTTGCATTATTTTTTTATTTATTTCTTTACTTGCAGGAAACTTGAATTTGTGAGGGTCATTGAATACACCAACAAGAGTTTTTAAAACACTCCCTGCTTGCAAGTGTGTTAGCATCAGACAATTGTGCCACTTTGACAGGTAAATAAATAAAGCAATAAATTAATGAATGACTCATGCACGGCAAATTTTTGCAAGCTGTTAATCACGGCACAGTAATTAACAAAAAGATTGCCTGGAAGATATGAGAGAAAATCTCTCATGGCAAACCCTCAAAACCTTAATTGATATGAACCCACTGTTCCCTAAAGAAATGGGGAAAACCCCAAATATTTTGGTTCCTCACCTTCTCCTCAGCATCTGTGTGTTGGTCCACGGTGCTCAGGGCGTTCTGCACCCTGGCCAGTCGTGCAGAGAGGCACAGCAGCAGGTTGACCACCCTCTCAAGGTCTCCTATGAACAGGTTGTACCTCTCCAGCTCCACGGGCTGACAGCGCTCCTGGACCAGCACCTCCAGGGCCTCCCCGTGGGCCACGTTCTCCTGAATCTCTATCTGCAGGACGTCACGCGTCTCTTCCAGCGAACGCAGGCGCTCCTCGATATAAGATGCTAACAGACGCTGTTAATTCAAGCAGAGGAGGTGAGATTTTAGGCCGTGATGCTACAGAGCAGAGGAGATGGTGAAACAGAGCCAAATGGCAAATGTGGAGGAAAATACTTTAATATGCTTTAATACTGAGAAAAAAATGATTTCTTATTCACTGTCATAGAATAAAGACAAACTGTATTACGAGGCAGTCAGCAGGAGGGGGAGGCTATCTGCTAAGCCAAACATTAGGCAAGTGGGAGATAATGATAAGAGGCAGACAGTACATCATGTGATAGAAGACACACAACTATCTCAGTCTGGAAAAAGTCCACTTAAGGCCAAATAACATCCAGATGGTATCAATAAGAAATCATCACAGACTTTGTGCATTAAAAAGAAAAACAGAAAGACACAACAGTTTCAAGTGTGGAGTAAGTCATGTTTGTTCTGCTGTCTTGTCTTTCTTCTTGTACTTTTTCGAAGTACATGCAACAAAGACATTTTGTCTTGTTGTTATTGAAGTTATACATTTTTGGCTACACATACATCTCATTTTGTTCTGTCGAGGCATATATTTAATGGTTTATTTCTGCCTTGACTGTGAAAGATCACTTGCACATCTCTGTCATGAGAATTGTTTAAAATGGTTTAAATATGCATGTTATTTTGCATAAATGAATTATTACCTTTTTCTCAGTGATGTCAGCTTTGCTCGGCAGGTCTGGACACTGAGATCTAAGGCTGTCAGGAGCAGGACACAGAGTTGGTTCGGCCCCCTCGACCGTTTCAGCACTAGAAAAAGAAACATGTTTAAGTCAAGCTAGTTTTCTTGCACCCTGCCTATGTGCACATATTGGGTCTTTACATGCAGTATGCTCTTATTTTCCTTTTACAAAACTCTGAAATGCAACTGCACTTTCTCCACAGATCTGAACTGTGCTTACACAAGCAGGAATGTGAGTGCATGTACAGCAGTAGGCAGATAGCCAGGTGTGTCTGTGCATGTGATGCAACAAAAGGTAACACAGCACTGGTGGAGCCTTTAAAACCAGTATCACGTTTCATAGTGAAACATTAAACCAGGAATCCTAATTAACTTGGAACAGTTTTTAATATGTGATGGAATATTATTTTCCATCTCCACAGCTGTATATATACATCATTGTCCTGAGAGGATAGACAGTCTCAGGTGTGTCTCATGCTCTGGTGGGAGATTATTTCTGATCACCAGCATTGGTTTAATATTTCAGTGTTGTGTTCAAGGACTGTGACATTTACCTTTCTGCAGCTCCTTTCTGCTCCTGTTTCTTCTTATAGTGCTCCTCCATAAGCAGCGTGTCCTCTGACAGCAGCTGCTCCATCAGCATCAGTGCCGTCTTACGATTGGCCAGTGGGTAGAACACTCTGGCCAGTGATTGGTCGGCCCTGACCACCACTTCTACCAGCTCCTCCCACTGAGGTCTCTCAGCAGGCCTTTTCAGGCTCTCCGTCTCTCCCTCCGGTGTCCCTCTCTCCTCCATCTCCTGGTTTTCGCCCGACTTCTCATCTTCCGCTTCTGGAGTTTCCTCCTCCTCCACCTGCTGACTGATGTCTGTGTCAGAGACGGAGGTGCAGGGAGACACAGAGGTTTCACTTGTCTGCGCTGGAGGGGCCGAGCTGGTGGACTCGTCAAAAACGTTGTCTGTCAGCGGTGAAGCCTGGCCTTCCTCTTTGATCTCTTCCTCTGGAGGGAGAATCCACAGTGATGGATCTGTGGTGACGCCGCAGCTCAGAGACACTTCATGGTTCAGGCAGGCTTCAGGCTGCGGGGCATCGTTGCTTGGTTCATCCACAGACTGCTCTCTCTCTGATCCAGTCAGAGATGGAGAAGTCCTGGCTCTGCTGAAAATAAACCATATTATGTTTAAGACACACATCTAGCCAAAATTTTATTTGCAGAATCAAAACATAACTTATTTGAGTTTTTTTAGAGTAGTCAGCTGACTGGAGATATATTTAAATGATGATAATGAAGACAAGTTGTGAAAGAAAGCTGCATGTTCAATTAGTCAAATCATTTCACAAAGGACACAGATGCTGCATTGACACAGGGTCTAATCTTACCTGGAGCTAGGCCTGTTTTCAAAAGGAGGCTTTGTCTGCGTGGGGGTGGATGAGGTGGATTTGATCTCCTTCTCACTTGTTTCTAGGCATCTGGGGGAAGGTGGTTCAGATGAAGTCTCGCTGGGCGGTCTACTGGATCTGAAGTCATCTGTGACCGGGCTGTGAGAACCAGGGGGTCCAGAGTGAACCCTGGCCCGGGAACAGGAGCGGGAGGCCGGGGAGGTGGATCTACTTGAGCCCCTTGTTCCATCCTCTCCTGGTTCTGAGTTCTGCTTCAACAGAGACTTTTTCTGGGTTTGGTTTTGTGTCTGCTCCTGAGTGTTCTTCTGACCAGCAACCTCTGGTTCTTTTCCCATTTCCTCTGTTACATTTTGTTTCTTCTTCCCCCGGTCCTGCCCCTGAGCTTCTCTGACTTCAGCGAAGAATGAAACACTCCTCTTGTCTCGGTCCGTTCCTTCTGGTCCGGTAGAATCCCTCCACAGTTGATCTAGTTGCTCAGAACTTTTACTCAAGGCTGATGGTCTTGTTAACTTTGATGCCCCAAGCTCTTCCATGGACTTCCCCCTCTGTGCGACCACACGGACACGCTGCCGGCCCTCAGAGGCTGCCATTATTAAGGAGTCCTCAGTGGCAGTCGTCTGGGGACTGACATTGACAATCAGTGTTTAAATGTGTAAAGATTGTTGACTAAAATACATTTTGCAACTGTCTCCTTCCACAATGCTAAGCTTCAGTATCAGTATTCCTGCATGCTTCTAAACATGCCAACTGCCATCTGCTGTAGATAATACACCTATCTATAGATAAGTAACTCATACAACCCTACTTCAAAAAAAACAAACTGTCCCTTTAAAAGCAAAAACATATGAATCATACAATGGCTTTGGAATTTTTTTAAATCTTAAATACTGCCAATGATGACGTGATATTCCAACAAATCCCTATAGTTTTCGAGAAATAGACCAGCTCCTTAAAATGGTTGAGTCAATGATTCTTCTTTTACAGCTCATGCGTAAATCTTTTAAAAGGAATGCTAGTTTGCTGAAACAGGTGGGTGTTGACTTTCTGGTGCCACAAAGAATCACGGGGAGATTTATGGTCTGTGCCACAGCACAAACTCAATGACCTAATACTCTCCTGACCTAAAAACAATAAAAATGTCCTAATTTTTCTGCAGTGCTGGTACATACCTGCTGGTTTCCATGGTATTAACTGGTAATGGATCCTCCTCATAGTCGAGTGCCTGCAGACCCAGAAGAAGAGGCAAAAGGCCACACATCAATTACACAAAAAAATGCACACACTTAAATTACTCTGATATAAATTCAAAGCATCCAAAATGATGTATGTATTGAAATACATAATTAATATCTTGTTTTCTTTCTTCTTGCTTTTCTTAAAAAAGGAAACTTTCATATTCAGACGCTGCCTTTAATGTAATATGGGTTATATTTTTTTATTGTCTACCTGAAACGCATGTGGTGTGGATGTGGATCTGTTCCTGAAGAAACTCGGTGGTTCTGACTGGTCCAAGAGACTCTCCACAGAGGCAGACTTCCCCTGAGATGGACCTTGGCTCTCCCGAAATCTGGGTTGATTCGACTGGCCAGCGTATTGGCCTGAACAAGACTGAGCTGAGAAGAACTGGGCATACCTGTTTTGTGAGAATAAAAGTACTTAAATGATTTGTTCTGTACCACAGAACTTGCATTCTGGCTCTGCTTCTCTTTCATACCTGATGGAGCTGGTGGAGGAGTCCAGGATGCGGCCTGCAGAGTGGGGTCTGTGGAGTTTCTTCTTGGTATTTTTGCCTTCATTATTTGCTGATAAAGGCCTGGGACCCCAGTCGAAAGGTTTCTCCCCCAGAGAATGCCTCTGTCTGGATGGAGATGGTAGCTGAGGCGCTGGTTGCTGTGGCTCGGCCACTTTCTGACCCGTCTTACGCTCCATGTACTCCACAAGGGCCTTGTGCTGCAGATGTTTTAAGTTTGTCTTTGAAGCGCTAGAGGCTGAAAGGGCTCTGCCTCTTGTCTCAAACATCTTCCTCCGTGCTGCCACCAGCCCCAGCTCTCCTTGCTGCACATGTTCCTCTCCTTCACATTCAAGGCTTTCACTTTCGTTGCCAAAGGAGCGGCATAAAGAGTGAATAGGAGCGCTGCCAAGCTGGTTGAGTTTCTCTGGTTCGGAGTAGCACATCTTCTTCTGTTCTTGAGTCAAACGCTTTCTGCCTCCGATGCGTGCTACCTGGGGCTGGGCCACATTCGCTGGTCTCCCGTTTTCCTTTTCAGTGTCTTTATCCATCTCCTCCTGCTTCTCCCTGACTTCTTCCTTTATGCTCTCCTTCTCTGTCTCCTCAGAGTTCACAGAGGGAGTTAATGTATCTGTTGAAGTCTCGGAGTCCTGTGATGAGGAGAAGGTGTGAATCACTGTCGGCCTCAGCTCAGGTTTTTGCCTGATACGATGTGGCCATGAGAGCTGCAGGTCTCTCCTTTTAAATGACGTCTCCCTTAGGACTTTTGACTGGGCGTCCTTCAGCTTCTCTTTGTAGTACTTTTTAAACGAGTCATCCAGGGTGTTACAGGCAACAGATAGAACTTCCCCTCTGTCGCTCTTGCTTGTGTCACTTTTTGGAGGTCTCTCCTTATCATTAACAGCCATTTCTCCATGACCTGTTTTGTTTGGGAATGCTTCTTTTCCTTTAATAATAAAATCAGCATCCTTTTTAGGCTGTAATGCTGCCCTGTTGGCTCCAGTGAGGTGGTACAGAAGCGGAGTTGTTTCTTTGTTTATCCTCTCGCTGGCTACATCCCCTAAGGGCTGCCGTTTGCCTCTCTTTGCCTGCTCCTCTCTCTTGTGGTGGTTGATCTTTTCATTGTTTATCAGTGAGGTGGCCTCTTTTGTTTGTTTGGTTGAATGTGGTGGGCCGTTTCTGTCAGGTCCACAGTAGAATATAGGGTTACTGGCGGTGTGGCGGCCAATATCTCTACTCTGCATCATGTCGATTTCTTCTAAGGCGTCAAAGCTTCGAGAGGACTGTGTCGAGATAAGGGATACTCTGTGATTCTCCTGATCCTGGTTTCTGGGGGACAGGTCCATGCTCTGGGAGGAGAAAGCCTCTCTCTCATCTGGAATCACTCCACTGGAAGAACGAGAGCTCTCTTGGAGAGGTCTAAAGAAATTATCCATTGTGCTGTGGCATCTTTCTTTTTCTCTTAGCCGGTGCGTCTCCACCACAGTGGAGCTCTCACTCCCAGCCTCAGACCCACACACAGATGGAGAGTGTGTCCTCATGCCAGATTCCGACAGCTTACACACTCCTGTGACAAAGTAGAACTGACCCTTATGCTGGATGCTGCTGTTGATAAAACTCTGACCAGCATTCCAGGGGCTGGCAGCTCGGGTTGGCTCTGAACCAAGCCAATCATGGGCCGAGTGCGACCTTTTGCGCTGACTCTCGAAATGGGTACCGCTACCACCGGGCTTGCTGTGATGGTCTCCATTACATCCACCGCTGCTTGAGGGCGATTTAGGTTTCAGGTTTTCGGGCTGGCTCGGTCCTCTGGGAGGGGATCGGCTTAGGATGTTTGTTGACTTCTGCTGCTCAGTGGCGGCTTTGTTGTCCGTGATGAAAAGGTATTCTGGGTTTAACGGTGCCCTGGGCTGATCTTGGGGCTGTAGGTGGAGACGATAGCTTGGCGGCTGCTGGACCTGTGGCTGTGGCTGTTGAGGTCCTCTCCAAACGGAGTAAACTGGGTCAGAATTGAAGCTTGATTTGCCTGTATCCGGTTTAGCTGTCTCAGGTTTTGGAGAATTCCCACCATGGGGCTGTGGATGCAGCCGATTGTGGGGCCTGGGCTGTTGTTGAACCTGTGGCTGTTGGGGTTGAAACTCGGTGCCTTGATGGTGTACCCGGCTGTTTTCCAAGTTTTTTGTGGCTATGAAACTATCCAGGCGTGCTGGGACTGGAGGAGGACGGACAGGAGGGTAAGCACTTTGGGATGGAGTCACCGCAGGCGCCTCTTTTTTCGAGAGCACTTTATTGTTATTATGGAAACTGTTGTTGCCATTGAGGTGATTAACATCAGTGCTGTTATTGTTACGATACTGCTGTGAGATGGCTTCCACAGAGCGATAGAGCTGGTCCATGGTCTTGGAGTCGGACTGCAGAACCTGGGTTGGATGGTAAATGGACTTCACGTACTTAAGATCAGCATAGTGGCTGAAGGAGCTGGAATGTAGGTCGTCTGGGAGAAAGGGAGAGGGGTAGTCTGGGGCAGTGGACCCGCCGGAGAAGGAGCTGTAGGCAGAGTCTCCTTTGCCGTGTTGGTGGTGGGCGAGTTGGTCGGCGATGCTGCTGTTGGACTTGGCTGGGGAGAGCCGGCTGACAGGCAGGCTCAGAGGATGCAGGTCCACGTTGCTCATTCTCTCAAAGTGGAAGTTGTAGGAATCCATGGAGGACTGGGGCGGATGGCAGGAAGGGAAGGGCGGGGTTTGCAAATGTGTCGTCCGTGTATGTGCGCTGATGCATGTGGCTTCCTTGTGGGTGAAACTGGGGAAATTACCACCAACACATTTGCGCCAGGTTGTCTGTCACGCTTGTCATTAATTAGGTCATTTTCCTGCCTCCTTTTTGCTTATTCAAATCCTCTTGAGATGGTTTGCTGAGAAGCTCCTGGAGAAAAAAACACAAACACAACACAAACTTGTTATCACCCTGAAATCTAGACTCCAGTCATGCTCAAGAATAAAATGGTTCAGAAACATGTGTTGTCAGACCGCTAATGAATGCAAAAACATAGTGGCTGATACTCAGTAAATCATGTGACTTAGTGTAGTCTCCACAGAACGGCCCATTGTTTCGCTGTTGTGACTGCTTTGCAACGGCATGACAATTTCACACAAACACGCTTGTTTGTGTCTGATTGTCAACTTGGCGTGTCGACTGGTTTAATGGCACACACAGCTGCACCCTCACATGAAAGAAAAACACCTTCATACTTTATTTACGCTGTATGCATGGAAGAAAATTCTCCATCAGCTACCCTGCAGATAAACCAACTTTTAGCAGGGTGCTTTTTGCTCACTATTAAGATGCCAAAAAACAGCAAATCTTTGCCTGGCATTTCTAGGTCAAATTCCTCTTGTGAGAAATTATGCTCCACCTGTTATAAGTTGTAAAGACAAATCATAAACCTCTTGACTGATTTTTTTCCCCCAGTAGAGGATTGTTTATGCCTACCTAGTAGTGCTGATACATTTCAGCACCAAGAGAGAAATTCTTTAACTTTCTAAATTATGTATATCAATTCATGTTCTATAAAGTCTATTATTATTCTATTATTATTGTTCTTCAATCTCCTTAATAGCAACAAGGTCATGTTCCTATTATTTTGGATACAAGACATAATGTTGAGTCATTTTCATGTTTCACAGCTCACACAGTTTACTGCAACTTTGGTTTTGTAGGTCAGTACAGTTAACCACCTGTTGAAGTCTATCTGCCGTTTTGCATCAACGAGGCTTTTAATTAAGTGCCTTGAGGTTGGCAGTGCACGTTGCAGCACACACATGAAAAAATGCTCGGAATTCCATACGGAGCTTCAGAAATCCTGGAGGATTAGTCATGTGATGGATGTCTAATGCCTTGTTATACAGCACGACGTCCCGTAAAGACTTCTCTACCTTTTGCCCTTATTGTTCTTGGGACAGAGGCATTTGCTTCATCCATTTCTTGCCAAATAATCTCCTAAAATATTACGATTTGGGAAAGATTAAACTTTTACTCGATTATACATGCACTGGGACTGAGGCGATAATGAAACCTTTTCAGACTATTTTTCCGTGCAAGAAGCTGAAGTGTTTTGCAGATAACTTTAAAGACAATTCATATTTCCAACTGAGACACAAGTCAGCTATATGAACCCATAAAACATTTGCAAATACTGCTTGATCATAATCCTTTAGCCTTTCTGCTGTACCATTCATTCTGCAGACCATTTGTTTAAGCTGGGATGAAACTTTTCATGACTACAAACCAACCTTGACTTTAGTTTAAGGTTGGTTTTCCTCAAACCCCTCTTGTACATTTTTCATATTTCAAGTTTAATACCTTTCATTAATTTATGGATGACATTGTAATGCATCTCATCTTGTAGCTAAACAAAAGCTTCTATTCAAGTTTTACATTTCGAGTTTTCTACTGGTGCTAACTTTGTTTTATATCTTAAAAAAAAAATCATATAATAGTATAGCAATATCTTGTAGTAGTATATATATTGTTTTTTATTAGGGTAGGTATCTTCATAGGCCATTTCTGTCTTCTAACCTCTTCTGCACAATATTTAAACTTTTTTGGTAATTCCTAATGTCCTTTATATATGTGCATTAGTGCAAATAAACTAAAACTAATCTAAAAAATATGTCAAGGGTCAAAATTCCTACAACTCTGTAACACATAAAAACCTGCTGCCGGCATTATTATAAAGTCATCTTCAGTACACAAACTAGCCTCTGGCCTGCAACCTAATGATGATGACAGGTTTAAGTTTTACGGTGGACTCTAATGACAGAGTAAACGTTGGCTTCTCTCTCCCATGACCTGCATGTCTTTTGATTAACTTTGTCATCAGCATGAAGCAACATACCTGTCATGCATACACAAAGGTCAATGTTGCCAATAAAACAAAGACAAGCCAACCAGCTAATAAACTCTGACACTGCAGTATGAAGGCTGGGACTCAGCTTTGATGAACATGCAAGAAATATTGTGTTATCTTAACCAACAAATATAAAATCCTGAGGTAAATTACAACTTGTAACTTAGACTGACAACCTCCTTTATAATCAATTCAAATGAGCAACATTTTCCCAGTATGGCCATGTTTGCTGGCCGAGCTGAAAAACCAGAATCAAAGATGATCCTTGGTGGTCGCTTTGCATACACACAAAACCCACCTCCCAAGAGCCTTTCAAACTACAGTATTAAGGGGGATTCCATGTGTTTATGAAGGGCCTTCTGATCTGCGGTGTGTCTGTGTGTGTGTGTGTGTGTGTGTGTGTGTGTGTGTGTGTATGTGGTTTCCAGCCCTCCTCTTCCCTCTGCGAACAGAGAGAGAGGCTCCCAAACAGGGGAGCGCTCAAGTGGAAGTGATGGAGGGGACAGGCAGTGACAAAATGTACAGAGAGGAGAGACGGAGGGAGGGAGGGTGAGGCAGAGGGTGACCGGCCCAGACAAATACCCTCACACGCAAACCACAACAACAAGAGACAAGAGAAGTGAACAATGACAGCAGGAAAGCCGAACGCAAGTTGGAAGGCTGGATCAACAGTCACAGCAGCAAGGCAGACTGGGAGCTACTCAGAGACTTGCGGACTCAACTACTAGTGGACTGGTGTGAATGAAAGTTTAGAAAGAGTACACCATCTGCAGAAAGAAACACAAAAACTCACCCAAACTTTGAGTCTAAGTTGCTGACCATCCAGATTTCCATCTGAAAAAGAAAAAAAGTTTCCTAAGTTTCAATTCAAATAGTATTTGCTGAATGATTTCCGTCCTCGTCTCTTTCAGAACATCTTTCTTCCTCTAAATGAGGGACCAGACCAAGTAACCAGGAGAGCTAGATATTAGAGAGAAGACTTCTAGCGAGTCCCTTCTCCCCCCACTGAGACCCGAGGCTGCCTAGCGGGAGCCACTGATTGGCCAGCCGATGACGTCCGGCTCTCCGGTGCACAATGAGCGCAGCGGAGGGAATATTTCACTGCCGCAGATAGCTGCTGGTGCTGCCGGCCGCCTGAACAACAGAGAGAGAGGGGAGAGAGAGAAAAAAAAAAAAGAGGCCTCGCATTCCTGGCTGGCTTCAAAGACGGAGCAGAGGCCGGGGCGCCATTCATTCCCAAGGCCCTGAGCCCAGCACATGGAGACTAGCCAAGGCAGGAGGGAGGACAGAGGAGGGGAGGGGGTAGTGGTGGTCGGGTTGGTGGGTGGATGGGTGACCTCCCAGCCTCCACCCAAAAAAAAAAAAACCTGTCACAAAGACTAACTATCCCCCACCATCACCCTCATTTTCTCTCTTATTCCTAACACCTATTAGTCTTCCCTGTTTTGTTCTATTCTTTAAAGCCCTGTTAATGACATAAACTACAAGCTAATCATTACCCAACAGCAGAAATCTCTAGTAATCACTTCTACAGTAAGACTGATATGAACATAATCATTTCTTTTATTTATTTCAAATCTTTATGTTTGATTTATGTAGTCATCACCGTACCAGGATCATTGGCCTCTTTCCAATTTAAAATATAATAAACAATCTGTGTATACAATATGATAAATGAACAGTTAAAATGACAATGACACAACAGGTGGTGGGCTAAAGATTAAGTAAAAAGTATGCCATCTGAACAAATAGTTAAGATTTATGTATTTAAACCATTACACTATTTGGTCGATCTTGTTTTTGCATCAATCACACTCTCAATGAAACCATCAGCTTTCAAAACTTGTGTGTAATTGTCTAATGCCAGACAAAGACCCTAGTTGCCCTCTCTATTGTTTTCTATGGTGGCTGGCAGTGCTCAGCTATGTAGTTTTTGTTACTGTTAGCACAGTGTCAGACAAAGTGGTGCAGAGAGCAGCATCAATGTGATGTTGTTGGCTTGACTGCTGCTGTGGCTGACCCTACCTGTGAAGGACAAATGTGAATAAGACTGAGAGAGGGAGAGATGCATTTAAACCAGATTATGTAATTTTCAAAACTATAGGTCTGACATATTAAAGAAAACTTGACTTGAAACTGTTGATATACAGGCATGTATTACAGCCACACCTTAAATTATCTGTAAGCCTGGTTTACACTTAAATGATCTAAATATTTTATTTTGAAGGCTGATACCTAATTACACTAACAGTTGATTAGATTTTAGCTTTAACAATAATGTACAGTACTGATCAAGTCACTTTCTACACATTGTTAAAAGAGAGCTTGAAAAACATGGGGTCGACCTTAAATAGAGACGTGTAAACAAACAAGGATAAGCTCATGACCACTTTCTGCCTGACAACTGAGCTAAGTACTATATCACGGTGGCGGGTAGGAGGGTGTATGCCTTAAGAAGCATAAGACTTTCCATGTGTTTAAAGAAGTCCAACAGGGTCAGGTAAGGTGAGGACACATTTTCATAAAATAACATTGGATTTATAAAAATGGTGAATTAGAGAGAGAATATGTGGTGAGGCTGATGGAGAGAGGGAGGAATGAAGGATGGGAGGGGGGGTGTTAAATTCTTTCAGATTTTTTTTATTGGTGATTATGCGTTCCAGCGTGACCTACACCATGCAGCCACGAGACTGGACCACCAGGCATCTGAGAAGCTAAAGGGAAAGATAGATAGAGAGGGAGAGAATGCAGAAAGCGGCAGATGCCATGGTAGCCAGCCAACCAACTAGCAAGCCAAAACCAATAAGCTTGTTAGCCCCACTGGCCCTGCTAAGTCTGCTAGTAAAGATGATGATGGGTTGGCAGACCTCTGACTGAGGAGCTAAGTGGATTGTTCCTCAAAATACTACTGTTAGCAGCAGCACTGTCAATCAGAAGCAGTCACCAATGAGAAACTTGCTTGGTAGATCAAAAGGACGTAGAAAGATAATATAAAGATGGACAAAATGACAGTTCCCTAAAACATCTCAGTCACCCACTGGTGGCTGGCTGCAGTATAAGTCAACAACCAAAATGTTTTTTGTCATTTTAGGTATTTTTCTATCACTCTGGTGTGTATATTCAAGTGTCAGGTTTGGTTTTAATTAGTTATTTGATGCTACAAAAAGCGGGTGGATCATGACTGACAGCTGTGATTGACTCACAACTGAGTTGGTTGGGTTTGTGGGGGGGACCTTGATACCGTGGTTCCAAACACTTTCTGATGAAGTAAACAGAGCTCAGGGATTTGACACAGTTGCTTGGTCAGCAATGTTTTAATTCACGGTAAATAAGTCCTATTTAAGATTGTCAGGGACTATTACATTGCTACATTTTGTTATTATTATTAAATCTAGTAAAGCAGTTATTTTCTCACTCCCTTTCTACAGTCAGACTTCTTTTTGCTAGTTGTTAAAGTTTTTCTCATTGTCACTTTTAATAAAAAACGCACTTGAGGGTAGCACTGTCGAAAACAGCACAATATTCTACTTGGGAGCAAAGCAGTGCCAAATGTGGCTGTTTAAAGACACTATTGCCTCAACTCTTACTGTGCTAGGAAGAATTTAAAATGTAACACATAGTGGACCATTCTCATAGGACACAACAGTCAAAAACTTTGCAAAAGCATAAAGCAGACAACTCCGAGGGCAGAGCACTGACTCAAAGGGAAGCAAAAACTATACTGAGCACACAGATCTTAGTCAACAGGCACCACTCTTGCTTACGGCTTTAATGATTTAATCTACTTGCTGTGTAGGATTAAAACTGTTCCACTGACCCTTTGGTCTGTGAAGGCCTTTGTCAAAATGTGAACCATTATATTATTTACTTCTTCACAGTACACTGTTTATGTTGTGCTCTGTGAGGTGCCCTTAACTCCCAGGTAAAATGAAGAATAACACAAGGCACTAGAAGCCTATCCTGTGTCTTCAAATCAGAAAACTTTTAAAATAAAATGCACGAAGGAGGCATACTTCACTTCTGGGCCGAAGTCTCCCACAGGACCTGAAAGACATAATTTCTATTGTCTGCGATCAAACAGAAACCGAGAGGAAGCCGTTTTTGAAAAGGTGGAAGTGGTCTGGTGTTGAGCACTGACAGAGCAAAGCATCCATTAGCGGGAAAGGGAAAGCTGCATTGCCATGCACTGTTATCACCAACGCCTGCCATACAGTACCTCCTGTATGTGTGTGTGAGTCAAACACAGAAAAATACAGAGAGATTCAGCACGTCTATGTGTGTGCAGCGAGAGAAACTGTGGCTGTGTGTTGCTGGGCAGTGCTCACACCGGTGTCTAAAATCTCAAGCTGACCAAGACAAGCTGTCACACTCTAATAAGCTCTGCATTCCTGCCTTGATCTGGCCTAAATACTTACTTGACAATATTAACACGTAGACTACTTGATTTCACGTTGATGATTTCACTAAAAGTTGTATAAATTCAAATAAACTGACGAGTCTACTGAAAACTAAATGCATGCATCTGTAATGGGAAATTGAATACTGCTTCTTTGTTGGCAGCCCTGACATCTGTATTTAATGAAAAGTTAAACAATATAATGTTTTCATAATGACACACACCCATGCACACAAAATGCAACAAGGTCAATAAGAGTATTAATAATATTATCTGCTATAAAAAAAATAGTTAAGCATTCTGTATCCTTCCTGGTCAACCATTAACCAGGAACTGCATCTTGCCTCACATCAAGGAGCACTGAAACTGAACACAGGCCTCTGCAACTGAAACACTTTTTATAATTTCCAAGTGGCTTCTGAGAAGACAATTACTTTTGTATTAAGGACCCCCCGGGGGGCTGCAATATGATCTAGTCATGGTGAGTTTAACCGGATACTGTACAAATTCCTCCGCACTGGAATAGTGCGAACCTGCAGGCGATGAGAGTTTTGTTGGAGTTGAGGTGTGTTGGATCTAAAAATGGGCCGTGCAAATTCATCATTACTGCAGCATATTGTTTCCAGTTTTTGGCATGTGTATTATTATCTGGGAACATACTGATCTGGGTCAAAGTCGGATGTGGAATGATTATAAAAAGAACATTTATGGAAGCAATTGGACAACAGGGAACTGGATACTAAACTGAACAAGTGCCATGTCACACACCTTTTTAATGTCTTGCACCTTGTGGAAGAAATGCCATGAACAGGCCAGTCATGTCAGCAGAGAGGTGACCTATGCCCAACACACACCCAACTTTAAGGCTCGAGGATCACATGTTTAGCTGACAGCATTCAACAGCATCTCTACAAATAAAACCTACCCAATTCATCAACATTGCAATGTAATAGAACTATACTTTTTCGAGAAAAAAAAAACTTTTTTTTAAAATGCTAAACAATCATAGGGTTGGACTTCCATGTGACATTTTTGAATGAGAGCAGAAAAAACAGCTTGTCAAATAGCTTGACGTGTTCAAGCTTTGATGCAATCCAAATGTTTGCATAATAAATTGTTATGAAAATAGCGCAGGTCCTTTCGGGAACAGCTCAATGAATGTGTTGTTGAGTGAGAAAAAAACAGTGGATGAGAAAGCAGACAGGTGTTAGCGTTCGGAGCAGAGAACAAATTAGCAGTAAAGTTGTCAAGTGTAAGCTGATGTACAGTGTATGTTGGCCAGTTTGTCCATAATTAAATGCTGCATCTAGTGCTTTGTTGTTGTTTTTCAATTCAATAGCTAATAATAAAGATATGTTATTCATATCAATTCGTTCATCAAATCTTCATTTTATCATAACACAGAGGCCTGACTGACTGTCATGAAAGAGCAGTTTATATGTCACTCAATCCAATGATGTGTTGGTCATACTCTATAATGAATACATGCTTGTGTATAGTGCATAATACAGATACATAATTAATCACAATACTGATCTAAAAAAAATTGCAATTAGATTACTTTCCTATATCATTCAGCCCTAGAGACCACAAACAAAAAGGGAGCCACAGTGACAAAAGAGGGCCAGGGAGAGGAATGTATGAAAGGAGGAAAAACACTGAAAGTGAGAAAGAAGAGACGGCCGGCAGGAAGCTGAGGACAAACACCACAGGAAAAAAACACACAATAACAAATGACCCACTTCCTGTTTGAAGGTGGGAAAAGTCTCAATGACTCCATCCTTATGGAAAACTGTTATCCCTAAAAAAAAAACATTGATTGTTCTTGTGTCCCTGGTGTGTCTACTATCGCTCTCAACAGACCCTAAAGACACACTTTCTGTAGTCCAAGCAGGACAGATAATATAAAGATCAGTTTGGTCCTAATCTGAAAGGTAGCCCTGTTTTTTCTTTGGGCACCGTCTGTCAACTTCCCCTCGCTACTTTTGCATAGTTGCACATGTTGTTTTTAGGTCCATAAAATGTCAGGAAATAGTAGAAAACTGCAAGGGTGAACGTGTAAACACCCACAGTAAAGTCTAACAAATGAGTAAAAATGTCAACATGAATTCATCACTTGGTACAAGAGGGCACTGAGGCACTTCATCACCACAAAAAGTCCCTGCCAGTTAGCTCATCCTATGTCATCTCTTGCCTATAGCTGCCTCTGCCCTGCCTGCTGCAGTAACCCTCTCTGTCCCGTTACATAATGAGCCGTGGTCCGACCAGCTGACCACAGACACACAACAGACGCAGGAATTCACCCATGGTGGCCCCTGAGCTGGTACAGCGGCAGCCGTGACACTGCATGACACCGCCAGGAGCACATGAGGTCTAGCCCAGAGGTCAAGACTTCCCCAAGAGACACTGACTTCACTGTACATGTATTGCTCTTGGAATATAACTGACCATTAATTACTCACAGTGACTTATACATCAGGATTATGGGTCTGTATTAACTCACCCAAACTGCATTTTTTTTTCTTGTTTGAATTAATGAAGAGCAAGCAAAAACAAATATCAAAACACATATCAGGTCATATACTGGTTAGATGAAAGCGACGTGAGGACATATGCTATTAAAAATTATTTAGTACCACTATTGCAGCGATGTTGATAGGGTGTTAAATCAGACTAACTTTTTTTTAACATAGACTAAGTTATATGTAAACTGTTTTACATATATTATTTATTATTATATTATTTTAAATAAGCTTGAAAATATTTTATAAGAATCATTATCACATATTGCTAGTCATACAGGAAAAAAAAGTTAAAGATGCAGGATTGATTTTCAAACAATCTGATAATATCTAAGTTAACTGCTGTTATGTTAAGTTGATGGAAATCATTTTGTAATCAATAACAGTGCACAATAACTGAGAAATGTATCTGGGTACTCTCATCTTTGAAGGAAATTTCGTAAAACTAGTTTAATCCCCAAACTGTACACAGCTAAAGTATTTTGGTTCTTATATTTACTGTAAACTTGTTGTGTTGTAAAAATAAACTACTGTTCACTGTTCTGCGCTTCATGTTCCTCTGTACGCAAACTCTCTGTCTGCTGTGTGTTAAACTGTGTTAGCTGTTAGCTCTATTAGCACAAATATCAAGAAAAAAATGACTCAAATCAATAAAATCAGCATGTAAAAAACTCTTCTAAAAAGTCTCCTGTTTTATGGAGGACTGGACAAAACCGGGTCACTGCCAGAATGTGGTGCAGCTGTGTCTGCTAGAATCAGCTGTTAGCGCTGCAGCTCTGTAACACACTCCTAACAGCTAACTAGCTCTCCTTCTGCAGATTTCAGCATTGATTTGTTGTTCACAATGTCGCATTATTAGAGAACAAATGGAGGGCTATGAGTTGACAGCGGCCTTTCAGATTTAAACTCGTCACACTAGATGCAGGCCTCTCACCTAGCAACATTAAATTAAATGAGAGCACATCAGAGGCAGCAATTTGTGTTTCATAAAATCTTGATATGAAATACAGCTAAGCAAAGAAGTCCAACTAAAAACACATGAGATAGAGAACAATTAAGTCCTTTTGCAAGCTGCTAAATATACATTTGTCCCTTCCAATTATTCATTGTTACTCATGGAATGTATTAATGCTGTTAAACTCCAAGCAAAAGCTGTTAATGGACTTATCACACCTTATACAGAGTGGTGTAGAATAAATGCCATACAACATGACCTAGTTCTTTCTTGTATTTTTCGCAATTTGCATGTGGCAAACTTGCAAAGTGGCTGCTGTTCTGCTCCCTGTGAGGGTGGCATTGTCTGCCATGCAAATAATCGGTTTTAAAAGTATAGTACCAAGTATTTATTGAAAGAAACATAAAAAGCATTAATGCATTAATAACCTTAAAAACAACACTAGAAAGCATGACATTAATGGAACAAAATTAAGTACAGATATTCATGGAGGATACATGTAAACTCATACTTTTTATCTATTGCTACCATGAGGTCAATAAAGCCCCTTCCTATCGTTAATGACATTCCCATCAGCCTCAGTTCTACTTTGTGTTTAGTGATAATTAGCAAATATTAGTATGTTATAATGCCAAATTAACAACTTGTTAGAATGTCAACATTTAGCAAAACAAATCAAGTACGGATGACCGTTGACACTTGTTCAAATGTTGTGAATGGCACAAAATCTGGTTCTCAAGAAAGAAGAGAAAGTGACCGACAGTGTGACTCAACTTGTCTGCCAGACCATTTCCAACAACTAGCAATATAAAAACCAAACCATAAAACAAACTGCTATCTGTAATGTGTATGCATGGCGATATTATCGATCAGCAGGCCAAACACCTGACACTTTATGCTGGCATGGCGCTCTGCCGAACAACCAAAACTGATAAGGCACAGAGGGTCAGAGGCACATGGAAAGGAATGTGCTTGATAAGCATCTCGGGCAGGTACAGCAGGTAAAGCAAACACTTTGTTATATTCGGCTCTCAGTTTGACAGCTTAAATCAAAATATGAAATCATATTCAAAGATCCAGCTACTTATTTAATACTGTGGGCACAGAGAGTATTCATTCATTAGTTAGGTAAGTATGTATTATGCAATGACATAACTAGTCCTCCAGCTCCCAGTGGACCAATAGCAAGGTTTGTTCACACACAACACTAAGCCTATCTGTTCAAATCTACACTATCCCTGGAACATATTGTCATTTGTGCTCAAAAAGTTACTGTGTTCAATGCTCTATTCAAATGTCACTTACATAACATGTAATAATCTGTGATGATCTCAGCAGTCAGCCCTGTGCAGACAGCAGGTGAAGATAAGACAATAAGAGGACAGTCTGCAGGACACTTCCTGGTCAAACAAACAGCTGTGCATACAGCAAGATCACAGGGATATAAAGTTGTGTATACATTTAGTGAGGCATGGCTTATTAATAGAGTTACTAATATTAGCTTAAAAGGAAAGGTGTGATTTTTAAGTATAGCTGCAACCGGCAATTATTGTCATTATTGATTAATCTGTCAATTATCCTAAATAATTATCTTGATTAACTGATTCATTGGTCAAAAATAGTTCACATTGAATACAGATATCTTGTTTTGTCCAACCAACACTCCAATATCCCAAAGATATCTAGTTTACTATTTCAGAGGACAAAGAAAAACTGAATTTTTTCCATCGAAGTCAAAGCGAATTTTGAAGTGAACTATTAATAAAAACAACAAAAAACCACCTTAAGTCAGCGTAAAAAACTTTTGTGTGCATTTTTTTTAGTTTTTTGACTTGGAGTTTCAATCAAGTGTTCCCATGCACATCTTCAAAATGTGCATCAAAATTCGCAGATGAAATCACAAATACTGTAAAACTTAAACCCTTGATTATTTAGAAAACATGCTTGGACGTCACACTCAGTTGCCTATCATGCGGCTTTTATTATATAACAAGGACAACGTTTTGGTTACAATACCCATTGCATAATGAAGTTGGATATTTAAATTGTAGTGAGGAGAATATGCAAGGGGAAATGTGCCAGAGGGCCATTTTTGCAGAGACGCCTCAGCACCAATCATGAACGCATGAATTGCCAATATTTGCTTAGCAATAGTACTGAGGGACAGAGTACGCCTTAGACTTAGAAATTCAATTCACCTGACCTCACTAAGTCTCAGACATTTCATCCATTTAGCTGCAACAGATTGAAATGCTATGTCTGTAGCCTTGGGTTGTTTAGATTTTTAGATTTTAATAATATACCTTCGATGGGAAAACACACAGAAACATAATCCCTATCTTTCTGCAGTCACACAAATCCTAAATCTTTATATCAACACACTGTCCTATTCACACTGAGACAGTCAGGCTACATCATTAGAAGGGGGTGTTTTCCCCTCCTGTAATCTTTGGACCTCCTGCAGTGGCCAAAGTCAAGTTACAGTACTAAATGATCTCCTGAGCTCCAAGACAACAGCATTCCTCGTCTGGCCTTATTGCTCCCCGAGATCTAATATGAGGCAATTACAGCCAATGAGTGGACAATTTTAGACCGCAGAATGTAATAGAAGATATACGGGGACAGCAAACATTCCAGTTTCCAACACTAAACACACTCGCTACCAAAAAACACAGGTTACAGGTGTGACTAATAAAATGAATGATGGCTGATTTCCATTTAGCTGCTTTGATCAAACAAATTCTGATTGAAAACACCTGCATTGGTTGAATAAAATATAATCAACACATTTCAGAAAACCAAGAAAAAAAACCTTTCTGCTGATCCTTTCTACAGTCACACAGGCAGATTTGTTTTAACTATAGTAGAAGAGTAAAATTCAGCCATGCATACATCCTTGAGGTCATTTTAATGGATCCTACATGCACTGACGTAAGAGGAAAAGGCTTATTGACAGCAGGAGTCTTTCATGCAAAGAGCTCCTGCTATTACATGGGCAAGTCTGTGACATCAGGTCTGGTGAGGCAAGAGAAAAAGCTGAAAACAAAAAGAAATATGAGGACAAACAGGATAAAGGTGTGAGGAACTGGGTCACTGTCCACTATCTAATATGGCGTGATGAAAGTGAAAAGACATGCCACTAATCTCCCCTTTTATACCTGCCAGGATGCTTTAAGCAGCATGAAAAGGACAGTCTAGATACACGATACGCTGCCTTGTAGAGCAGCAGCGGCAGGACAACAAGGAAACATTTGCTCAGTCTTGCACCAGAGATTTGAATTGCAAAAGAACTCGCCAGGCAGACAGAGAGACTGTGTGAGGGCGCTACGGTTAATATTCACTTCCCCCACTGACCCCAACATGGTCGCTGCTGGAGTCAACAACAATTCTGAGCCAAGATATGTTCTGGGGACATTTTTAAGTCTAGTTGCCAACCATCAGGTGAAATAAACAACATTTTTGTTATAATACAATGAGCAAATTATTAGGAGCACTCACCCTGACAGACTGAGCACATTAATTCCCAGTAGAAGTGATGATCCGTAATTAAGCAGCAAGAGATAATGATGTCTTGTGGGTAATAGGTGTTCTTAGATGCAGAATCATTCTGTCTCGTATTTATGTTTTTGAAAAAAATCCAGTAATTAGGCCTCTTCTGCTCTATTTACACTCTTGTCTCCAGTCATTTCTTACAGAGAAAGATGATTATTCAAAACTGTTCCACATTATTTATTTTACCTATTTACAGCCTGGATAAAAATTGTTTATCGACCCACTTAAGTTTCTTATGAATCATCACTGTAAAACACACAAAAAAACTAGGGTAAATCAACTTCACACTATCACAGTTACGACAGAGATCACTTTGGGTCTCTGTTTGTCTAAACCAAGTGTTTTTGTTCATATAGACTTTGGGTATTGAGACATTAGTGAAATGGGAAGTCTGCAGACAGATGCTGACCTAAAAACTTTTGCCCACAGTAAACGTTTTGCCTCCGACCTTGTGAGGCACAATATGATATGGAAAAAGCCCAAAGCACACAAAATAGCAGATCACCTCCCTCAAGGTATATGATTACGCCAAACCTGCAGTTTCTGTTGGCTTCAGGTGTTTAATTTATGTGCAAAGCTGCTGGAATATCCTCACTGAAGTGGACTTTCGAGCTCAATTTATTGCTTATTTCATTTAAAAACAAAACGTGAGTCCAAGTTTTAGGCGGACTGTAGAGCTGTCTGTTGGCAAGAATCCGGCAAAACACGATACAGAGGTGACAATGCAATATAATGTGATACTGTAAGCAACTCGATATACTGCAATTTTGTCACTTAAAACTGTCATCTTATAAAGAGCAGTGGACTGTGTCTTTGGCTTAAAACACCAACAAATGCTATCCAAAGCCATCAAGGAAATAAAGAGTTCAGTACTAACAACATAATTTCAGATGATCATTGACCAGTTACTGTTACTAAATTAACATTTATTGCAACAGAGCCTTTGTATAACCCATCATAACTATAAAATGTTTTAATTTGGGCCCCATAAAAGCAAAGGGAAAGTTTGAGTAAGTTGGCTCTGTTTGAGCCAAACATCTGACAAGCAAGGAATTTATCTCCTCTCTCCTGCTTCTCACGTTCTCAATCTCCACATGAACCTGGAATAAATTTGATTTAGTGGACAGCTTAGTGCTAGGAAAGCAAAACTGCAGCTTTAAATTTTAAGAGTGCAAAGATCTCAGCTTTCAACATGTTCCACAATGGCTTTTCCATGCCCTTATTCTGTACAAACTACTGGCACTACATTTTCTTTTAAAGTAACACCAGTAAATAGCGCCAACAAAAAATCTTTCTACCATTATAGCGCCAACGGCTTCTGACATTTAAGTAATCTGTTCCAGGTGGACAGTGAGTTAACATTTAGCCGGTGCTCTTTCTTCACTCTTCAGGCCATTATGAAGCAGATGATCAAGGTAACACAGGCAACAATTTTTTTCCTGAACAGGCTGATAAGTCTCTCAAACTGAGTAATCCTGGGTAAGCGCTTTTCCTCTGAGAAGTTTGCTTTATGCTGCAGAAAGCTATATGACGGAAATAATGTAACAATGACAAAGAAAATTATTATTTTATCCCGAATACAGTAGCTCTTTGTTAGCTTGCACCGCCATTACCACGTGTATTGTGATTTATCAGTCATCTCACCCTCATCTGAGCATATTTGACACAGAACATATGTCGGAGCTCTATTGTAAGAACAAATTTGTGTCTAATGTGCTGATAATTGCAGAGTCCCACCTACACCTCAGGCTATAGCCTGCAGGCTGTAGATCTCCCATTATACAGACGCCTCTTCAGACACGGAAACACTCGGTGTTAACTTTTAATTGTCCTGCTTTTGAAACATATACAGTAACCTAATAGTACTGATCATCACGCTCAGGAGTCAAGTGATTTCTAATCTCCATTGTGTTTCCCAGCACTGAGTCTGCCACCGTGGTTAATTTTGGGGGAGCGGATCACAATGGGCTCCTTTTACTGCTGGCAGCGCAGGTTTCCTACCTCAGAGCAGGGGAGGAGAGAGGGGATCAGAGTAGAAAAGGGGGGTTTAAGGCTGTAAAATAATCACACCGAGATTAAACTTCACCGGTAAACAGTGCAACACACTCTGGACTTTGTAACCTTGGAGGAACAAATGGTGTGGTAGTCAGATGTGGCGCTGGCGGTGGAAGCATTTGTGTGACTACAGGGGGGACATTACTCCTCTCTACGATGCAAAGCCATTTGAAGTAAAAGCTATACCCTTGCATTCAATTCAGTATTTATACTTCCACTATTATTCTGTTTTTTCTACTCTGAGATAATATATATAACTGTATGTATTGGCTGAATGCACATTTTCCATTTGTTTTTGGCTCAGTCTCTTCACTTAGTAAATAATTGGTCTCAAAGCTCCAATCAAGCAGCAGTAAATCAGACTGTATGTTAAAAAGAACCTTTACTGGACGACAAATATTTAAAAGAAACTTGTTTGAAATTTATTCATAGCTGCAACCAACAATTATTTTCAAAATCTCTTTTTAAGATTATGAAATCATGACCAACATCTCATAGACCAAGGTTCTCTCCTCAAATGTCTTATTTTAAAAGCATCAAATTCTCTAAATCGATTGCAGAATGACTTATCATTTTAGCCCTAAGTGACTTTAAATTGTTTTATATAATTTCATCAACTGCCTTTCTGCTTTTGCCAAATATTAATGTATTAAGTTTTTTTATTTCAGCAACTTAGATTGAAAATGTAAAAACCCAGCAGCAAGGCCATTCCACCTCTAACTGGACACACAGAAGAAAAGATATCAAGCCTCTACTTCCAGCCATGTCAGACAGATGTAAATACCTCTTTCATTAGTCAATATCACAGCCTTATTACTGCTTCCGTGGCCGGCTCAAGTCTCAGTGACAACCCCTCACCCACACCTTTTCATCAGGGGCTGTGAAACCTGAGCAGGCCCTCCTGCAGACCAGTTAACATGGTGTATTATGGAGCTACAGTACACACACAAACTCTCAAACAGACACAAAGGATGAAGGGTTGCTCTGTAGTCTACAAATACAGTAAAACAGCAACAGCATTAATAAAAGTCTTTCTCCTCATGTCTGACTCTCTGTGTAAAACTTTTCTTTGGAAGCATCACTAACCCTGCTTATCTCAACGTCAACGTTTTAAAACTTTAAGTCATAATCTGTGATCAGTGTAGCTTTGCATTTGAGTTGAGCAGTGTGGCTTGGATTTAGATTGAATTTGGATTTTCCTGGAGGACTTTCTGCATTACGGCTGTTGCTTCTCATACTAACAAAACAAACTGTTGTTGCTGCTGGTAAAAAAAAATGAATCCATTTTTTTCTGTTAATCAGCACAGAAAAATCCTAACCAATGAATCTAGAGTGAAACTGTTACATTATTATGATTTATAATGAGGGGTCCTTATTTTTTGTTACGCACTGTAATGATTGATTTGATTGATGATTTAGAAGAATAGAGCTAACTCATTACCAAGTTTCAAAAATATTTTCTCAAAAAGGCTTAGCAAGTGTTTTGTAAGGGAGGAACTCAGTTAGGCCTCAGGATACGAGATACAGTAAGGTAACACTAAATGTAAAAATAACTTTTGTTTGTGTAAAAAGAAACTTCACAGGGCACCTTTACTTTTTAAGAGTTTTGTTTATTGTCTCTAAAGTGTGTGAATGCTACATAACTGTATTTCCTGTTCCTTTACATTCCCCCAAAGAGTAGAGAAAGGGAGTAGGACAAATGTTTAAAAGCTGTGCCTAAACAAATAGGTTACTCTAACACTGACACATACTACATATGACACTACCATATCCCAATGAGAGCCCTATAGGGCCATACAATAGTGTAGGTGTGGTCCTGTCAGATAACCAGAATAGGCAGGCAGACAGACACACATAACCATACACACTTTCCAGCCTGCCCTCAGGGGGTCTCGTATTAGCCAGCGATAACCTCTGACAGCCATTTGTCTCCTTCTCGTCTGTGTGCTCTATAGGACCTGAAGAGACCTCAGTGTTCCCCTGACAAAAGAAGGAGGGTCTGACAATAACTCACAATCGCAGACCAGTCAGTGGTCAAACCCAGGTAAAATAAGAGAAGAAGCCCCCCGGCCCTGCCTGCAGAAAAGAGCTCTGAAGTAACAACAGAAGAAAAGAACAGAGACAAAAGGTGGGGAAACCGAGCTGGAAATGCGGTTTATCAGGGGATTTTTTTTCAATTTAAACTTTTTTTTGCCATGGTAAGACTGTTGGGTCTTGATTTGTCATCATTTTCAAATCCTTTAGGATGCACCATGTTATGTGTGATATATCCTAAGGTTATTTTCCTGATAATGCTTTTGATTTTGATAATTCAAGTTGAAATCTAATTTTGGTTGATTTTCAAGTAAGCAGTGAAATTATGACACCCCTGAAGGAAAATATCTGTCTCTTTACTCTCTGAGGGGTTTAAGCAACCCCAGTTCACTATACATTACATAGTAATTTGCCATTATTAAAATAAAAATATTTCTTATAGCCATTACAGTAGCCCATCCAAAATCTCACATTCTTGTGAGAAACTTTTAAGTTCTGTCATTATTAGATTCAGCACCTTTGACCAACATAACAGAAAGCCAGTGTAGGTTAAATGACTGCCAGGCCTACTTATGTTGTAACGAGTAATCTTTCTTATCATTATCAGTAATAACTTCAATCTTTGCTGTGATTATGGATATGTTGGTCATGCCAGTGGGTCTTACACTGAGTTGCTTCACCTTCATGACTATGACAAAAAACACAGTCACAGCCTGGTTTTATTTCTGTGGTAGCAATTGTGAAAATCTACACAAACATATTTATCGATTAGCTCAAATTCTACCACAATGATGAAATGTTAAAGTAATATTTAATTACTTATGCTTTCATTCCTTTTCAAAAGCTCTTCAACATCAAGATATTTCCCTATTAATGTTTCCACTTGCAGCATACGTGCTAGTTACCAACCTCAGACTCTCCTCCTATTATTTCCTATTACTTATTAATCCAGTGGGGACATTTTAACTTGAATATGACATCTACAGCAGGCCTCTCTCTTCCTCTTGTGCTCTGATTCTGGAGAATCAAATCTTCCACCCTGATCTCCTTATCAGTGCTTAAAGAGACCTTCCTGAAATGATGTCATACAGCCTACCTGAATACCTGCATGATACAATCACACACTAAAACATGCATCTATCATCTTATCAAACTTTCCAAGGTCAGTAGTTTCAAAGCAGAGCATGTCGTCATGATGACTTTGTTGAACCTGAATGCCGCACCTTGAATTAACTAACCTCTGTGCTAACTACAGTTTAATAATTATGTTACCAAACATAAAGGTACTTCTGCATGACATAATGTCCTGAGATTATTTCTAATATGTCATCCTGAATAGTCCGACTTTATTACCCATTAAACCCTTGATAATAACGGGTCTAGTGAACTTTGTTCAGCTGAGTAATTCCCACTTTGTAGTTCTACTTTACAGGCACAATCTCAACATTTTCAGGCTAAAATGGTTCCTTTTTTATGCATTCCTGATTAAAATACATAAACAAAACGTTCTGTTGCTTGAGCACATCAGTTGATTCAGACCTAAAATCACAAAGTTAGTGGTTTATAATTAATATCATTACAAATCCTTCCTTGTATCTGATTACAGCAAGCAAGAGTCAATAATTTCACCATCAAAATAAGCACCATTGAATTCCCCATCCCTTAGAATGAGTCATGCACAGCCATTTCCTTAACACATTAATTTTCCTGACATCAACAATGCCAGTGAAAGGTCATGCAGGTACAAAGGAAGGGGTGGGATTACAATAAGATCATGCTTCATTACTGGAAAACGTAAACAACACAGGTAAGAAGAAGAGAAACCGAAAAGCTGTTAACTGATTTATAACCGACGCCTTCTTGTTACATCCTTGACTATTATCTCCCTCTGACACCTTCGTTTGATTTCAAAGTGACACCTTGCAGAGTGATAATGATTTAGTTACAGCAGCATTATGTCATTACATAAAGGGTTTTCACCACCGTTTATCTGCTTTACTTCTGGAATTTCATTAGTTTTTTTAAAATCTGAATTAAAAGATCAGTTGTGTGTAATCCTACCATTTCACTGGGATCACGTTCAGCTAGGGCTGGGCGATTATACAAATGTAATTTTTAATCATGATTTTGGCTTCAAATGATTATAGAATCAAGATAATAGAGATAAAACTATTATTGTGCCACATTCCATCCCACAACAATGCTCTTGTTCTGTCTTGTGTGATAAATCCAGTGTGACCCTTCTTTTACAGTGGTGCACTTTCACCTGGTTTTGCTTACTAAGTGGTATATGTTTTACCAGTTTATCAAAATGTTCAACATAAGTTTAGTTGTTTTCGATAGGATGTGGCAGTACACTTCAACATATTTGATCTAATTTATTTGTATTATTGTATTTATTGTATGTATGTATAGTATTGTATCTTTATATCATGAATATACTATTAGTAGTTTTCGGTAGGCTGTAAAAGTTTAATAACATTACAACACTGTTTATCTTATTTATTAATAAGTAGCTTAATTGTTGTTGTTGTTTGTTTCCAGTTGAGCAGGTAAAGAAAGTAAATCTGTTTTCAAAAAATCTTTTTATTTTTATTTTAAATAAATTATTAAATTATTGTGATTATGAATTTTGCCATATTTACGAAAGCCCTATTTTCAGCTACATTTTCAAGTTTTTAATTATTTTTTGTCTATTGCCTCTGTAAGTTTCACTATTGCTTCAGAAATCCATATGAACCCATCTGAACTTCATAGCCTAACCTTAGCCAAACCAGTTAGTCCATCCTTGTAGAGGTGGGCTGTGTGAAAGGTCGCTGAAAGAATGTAAACATCCAAGTAAAAGCCACATACACAAAGAGAAATTTTCCACTGAACAACAAGCCCTACAAAGTTTACATCGCACATGTAGTTCAATACCCCAAACTAGTGCTATTTTGAGTCTGTAATGTCCAAAAATGACCCTTTATAAATGTAGTCTATTTTGTTGTGCTGCTATTTCTGCTAAACACCATTGATACTGTGCACACATGTTTTGCGAGTAAGAAAGACAGAAAGACATAGTAAAAGAGAGTGAAAGAGATCATGTTTCAGCACCCAGGGTAAGTTTACATATATGGCCTATGGCTTTGTGACCCTAATCTATTTTATAGATCTTCTAGCTCTTCTATTTGCTTCCACCTTTTGTTTCCGGCTTCCTTTCTTCTTTAATCTTCCTGCAAACACACACACCACCTACTCATGCCATCACAAATACAACCACCAATAATGACCAAATATGTGTATTTCCACATGCTTTGGCTTTGCATCAAGTTATCATCAAGTGTGTCACTGAGTCAAAACCTCCCTGACAAATACAACCACCTTCTGGTCCATGACTATCCAAACAGAGCACTTTGATGAGTTTCGGATCAACAGGTGTTTATGCGGGCACCTGTGCGAAGAAGGTGCATGTTTCCTCAGTGCACAAATGTGTGTGTAAGTACGCATGCAATACACCTACATGCATATCTACTCTGCACCAACGTCTCCGCCTGGGTCTCTTTGCAGCCTCCAGGTCAGACTCTGTGGCCCCGGGTCAGTGGCCTGAGCAGGGCGTCCAGCAGCAGCGCACAGAGAAGCCAGTGTGCTCCAACTGCTCCCATCATCTGACCAATGCACTGCATGAGTGCTTCAGTTTCAGCCTCAGTACAAAACACCAGTGTCTGGTTTCCCCAAGAGCAACACTGCCACGGCCGTGGCGCCTTTTGTTCCCGCTTTAAATAAAACATGGTCCAGTCATTAGGTAGAAAGGCCCTCCTGTGCATAATTCAGGGCCAGGTATCAATTTGGGGCAAGGAGATAAGGTTAAGAAAGGACAATGCTGTGTTTTTCTCACAATACTGTCAAACAACAAACATTGCATAGGTAATATGCAGCACAGAAAGTATGAAAATAGCTATTAAATGAGATGATAACAGTAACTTGGGTTGCTGTTTATCTCCAGTCCAAACTGTCCATTACAGGGCTGCAACTAATTATCATTTTCATCATCAATTCAACTGTTTTCCCAGAGTCCAAGGTGTCATTAAGTTGGTTGTAAGTCCAAAACCAAAACAATTAAAATGGAAAGAGAGAATTTTAGGTTTACTACAATGTAATCTATAATTAATAACTTTATAGCAAAAGGTTTTTTTAAAACTATTATAGATGAAGAAGCCAAACTACAGCCCTTAAATGTTTCCAACAAGATAATAAAGACATTTTCAAAGATTAAAAAAAAAAACTTAGACTGTACTACTAAGTCAGAACTGAATTACAGACAATTAAATAACAATAGCTGTTAGTATGTTAAAACACAATCAACCACTATGAGCACTAACGTGGCTATTTGCTAACGTTTGCTTTTTAACCGAGCTATCACCAGTTCTGGCTAATTTAAGGACGTTTAATTTACTCCTGAGACGCATTTCAACTTTTGAAAACTATACGTGTAGAGAAATGTTCAACATATATAATATTCATAGAGCTATATCACTAGAAATAATGTGCAACAGGTTGACAGTTGACAACCGAAACTGGACAGTCACAGTGATACTGTGTGCACCTGCTGCTACCAAAGTCCCCTTCACCTACCTGCTTATTCCCGGTCGCTGTTTTCAACTTGTAGTCCTTGTTTCTCTCGGATGTGTGTCTTCTTCTCGAGTGAATAACACTTAAAAGAATATAAAGTAACGCTTTAATTTCACTTTTTATGGTTAGCTGACGTGCCTCGCTTCTCTCTGGTAATGAGCTTTCCTTTTTCCTTCGCTCGCAGTTAGCTCACCTTATTCCCTGGAGAGAGGGAGAAGCGGATGAAAGGTAATAGAGGACCATGTTGGCCAATCAGATGCGGCGGGAGGCGGGCACTTTGGGAATACACGACATCCTATTGGTCAGTCCGTTTTAATGGCGGAACAGTGAAAACAGGATTTTTTTCTGTATTGTTTTTTTTTTTCTAAACATGTTTATTGCACGTTTTGTTAATTTACAAACGGTGAACAACATAGAACAAGAAGGCACATACATACCGTCACACTGTTGAAATAATCGCCTTACTAATTTTTTCAAGTTTTGGAGGAAACACAAAAAACTTCACCAAAAGTGTAACATATGACATTTATTGATAATGTCGCTCAAAAAGGATGTAATAAAGGGTGGCTATTGGCACAGTAATAACACTGTGTGTAAATTATGTAACTTAAGAGAAATAAATGACTTAGGCAATTTTTTTAACATGCCTTTGTGACTGAAGCAAGATATGGTAACACTTTATTTTGAAGATGTCTACATAAGAGTCACACAAGCCTGTCAGAAACATGACATGACAAGTATCATGAGCATTAATGTTACTTCAAAGTGTCATTAATGTTCATGACACAGCCCATGTCATGTTTATGACACGCTCATGTCACTCTTATATAGACACCTTAGAGTAAAGTTACCAATATTAGTGTCAACAATAAGACACTGATAAACTAAACTGATAACTAAACAATCTTCCTCTAGCTCTTCTTTGCTGGGTTCTTATCTGATGTCTATGAATGTGGCAAATTGTCAAAGAAGTGATGATCTTAAAGGGGTAAAATCACATAATCTGATCAACTGAGGATGTAGGCGATTTTACCATAGGTGGCCGGCGTCATGAGATGATTTAGGCAAAAAAACAATTTTGACAAAAAATGACGTAGGTGATTATTTTAACAGTGTGACAATATGTTTATTGCAGATTTTGTTAATTCACAAACGGTGAACAACATAGAACAAGAAGGCACATACAAGAAAACAACGACAATAATGACAGCCATAATGATGAGGAAAATAAAATGAATAAATAAATAACTGGAAGGGGGGAAAAGGGGGGGGGGGGGGGGGGGTTATAACCACAAAACAAAATTGTGGTGGTAGAAAGATAAATAAACGAAAAATAATAAATAAATAAAGGCATACATCTATACACACTCACACACACACACACACACACACACACAGATACATAGTTTTTGGAGTTCTGTATTGTTATGAAAAGCAGCAGATGCCAAAATGAACAGTGATATTTGTAGTGTTACACTGAACTCAATAAAAAAAAGATATGTAGTCCAAGTGAAAAGTTTACCAGATTAAATATTCATGCTGCCAAGGAAAATGTTCAATCTTTCAAATATGAGCAGCAAAATCTCACAAGAGAATAATATGTGGAAGAAAAAAACCCATCAGTCTACATAAGAGTTAATGTTCTCAGGGCATCGCAATGTGGATTGGAAGGAGCTAATCATTTCTAAGAGGCTCTGCAATGCAAAGCTATATAAACTACTTTGAATACCTTTGTTTCATGCACAGAAACATTAACTAAGCCACATCTATTTCTTATTTCTGATTGAAAGTGACAAACAACTGAAGATACATTGTTTAAATGGCTGTGGATACAGTAAAAGAACATCTCTAGGTCAACACCAATATCTATATTTTTTTACTCAGCAGGCAATACTTTTGTATTAGTATTCAGTGTCAGACAGATTGGAACAGGAGCTCTTAGGTACATACTGTATTCATATTTATTATATTTAGGGCAGGGTGACAATATATTCCAATTACATACATATCACATAGGCAAGAATTGACACAATTAAGTAGGAGAAAAGCATAAAATGGCAAGTGGCAAAAACTAAAAATACAAATATGACTTGGATACAGTTTCTTCTTTCTTTATTTTTCTTCAAAAAATGCTCTTCTTCTCTTCTTCAACGTATAGCACTCCTGTAGCGATTACAGCTGGCTCTTAAAGTTACGTACTTACTTGATTCCTGTGGTCTAAGGCTAGTACCTTCAGGTTGAATGCACTTATTGTAAGTCGCTTTGGACAAAATCGTCAGCTAAATGACATGTAATGTAATGTTTCTTCAGATAGAGTACATTGACTATTTTCGCCTGTATAGAGTGCTCAAATATTTTCTTTATCTTTAAACCATCAATCGAACTTGCTTGTTTGTTGCTTGTGTGTTTTACACATAACAGAGCTTTTTATTCTGCACTTAGCTTTGGGCTAAACCTGCGAACTGTAAGCCTAGGGCCGGCCCTGCTCTGGAGCATCTTAGCTTCTAGTTTGCAGGATTATTCCCTGAAAATCAACTAAATACCAAACATGGGTCTCAAAGTTGACAATGTGAAAGGGGGATATGTGTCACAATTGTATTCATTTAACACAGAACTAGAAGAAGTGCAATGTGAATCACATAGCCCTGGGCTTAAGTTAACAATGTATGTGTGAAAAGGTGCATAGTTCCCACAGGTCTAACTCTTAGCCCAGGGCTGTATATATGCAGCGTTTAAAACTCTTCTAAGACATACAGGATAGATGGTTTTAAGCTTACTAAGTATCACAATAAACTGTGGAACACCTTTTCAGAATCGCTTGCTTCCTGTTCAAATTGTCATTATTGCAATGTGTGAAATTATCGCACTCGTATCCATCAACAATAATCACAGTGATTGTGAGGACAATTACGAGATAATGAGGCTGGAATTAATGGGACAACAGCAGTGGCGGTAACAACTCTTGACCACTTGGTGGCAATTTATTGACAGAGAACTGAAGCACAGGTGGAGCCTGTTGTCAGCAGCTGTTTTTTGTTGCAAGTCACTACATAGATCTGACAAAATAATGTAAACAATGAGTTAAAATAGATTTCTGCAAACACGGTTCTAAGGTGAGTCAGTGAACTCAAATACTCCATTACTTATGTAGAGAAGTACATTTATGTACAAAAGTACAGTACCAGTCAAAAGTTTGGACACAGCTTCTCATTCAATTTTTTCTTTAATATATTTTCTATATTGTAGATTAATATTAAAAACTGTTGCAAAACGTGGCTATGAATCCAAAATATAGAACATATTCTTTTTTAACACTTTTTTTACTACATAATTCCATGTGTTCATTCATAGTTTTGATATCTTCAGTATTAACATATAATGTTGATAATATAATTAGAATATAAGAAATATATTCTCATATCAGTATTTCAGCTTGTGGCCACGCTTTGTCAACAGAAAATGCAATTCAACTTGTTTCCAATTAAAGTCTTTGCCCACAAAATGTTTAACTATTTGTACTTAATGTATAAGAAGTATTTCACAATTAAATATCAGATGTTTTCATGTTTATTTTCAAGTGGTTGGTAAAATGACTTAAAAGGAAGCTTGCACAAATGGAAAATAAGACTATATTGTTTATAATTTCAATTTTAAAATTTTATTCAACATTTTCTCATTAATCAAGGTTTAGTCTTTGAAAATGAGATGTCAATTTTAAAACCTTTAGAAAATTGCATTTTCATCTTAAATTTGTACTTAAATGTTGCTTGCATAGATGAATTAGGTTACATTGTTTTATTGCCTAATTTTTTGATTTGAATCTACATTTGAATATTGTCCTCAATTTTAATTTTTCTCAAATAACACACAAGTATGTTGTATTAAAAATAATACACGTTTGGCCTCTGGCAGCACTAGGAAGCTCTTTAGAATGTAAACATTGTGAGTTTTGTTGTGTAACACTCAATGTAAAAATGAATGAATGTAATATTTTCAACAAAAATCCACAAGGCATCTTTATGTTCATCACTATTTAAAATCATAAAATTCTAATTTGTTGTCATAATTAGGAGGCCAGTGACGTTTTACTTTATTTTCCAAAATATCACCTGTTACATCACCTCGTCCAAAGGAAATAAAAGTCTGAACGTTAACAGGTTTAGACACGAGATGCCTCGAGCTCCATTTTGCTTTCTCTAAAACTAAACAATCTTGAGCTGCTAAAATAAATAAATGAGTGACACTCCAATAAACATATCCATATATATTTTATTCTCAATACAGCAAAATACAAAGAATATTCAGGACAGACTCTCATTAGTCACAATTAATACTCACTTCACAAGAATGCTTTAAATTACATAAACCTAAGTTTGAAGATCAAACTCAATGAGTACCTTTAATCATATTGCATCCATCATATATAGTATCTCTATCATCAGTTCTCTTAAAACTAATCCAATTTAGACTATTGTACATAGTGTATGCTGCTGGTCTCACTTCAGAGACGACTTTTAGAAAAACGCTGTTATACAACATACTGTATAAACTGCTACAACTGTTTTGACCTGTAGAGAAATACCTCTGTTTCAAAAGACATGTTGGACCAATTGTTCAAAAGGGACACATAGTAAATACATCTCTCTCGTGAGGAGGAAACAGACGTGGTTTTACACAACGGACTGTACACATACCATCCATCCATTCCATGAGATCAACAATATACATTTCATGAAAGGTACACGCCTCCATATCAAATACAGAGAAGACAAAATATTTGCACTTGGATCTAAAGACATTAATGATTATGTGGCGACCATGATACTGGGAGACAGTGAAGCAGGAGACAAAGTATACGAGCACGGTAAGAAAAGGACTGAGAAATCAATTTGATATACAGTGTTAAGAGACTGGGATGTTCTCTGTAACAGCTTGGAAGAAGAAGACAACACAAAAAACCCAGACGGGGGGGAAAAAATGTGCATAAAGTATCTCACAAATGTATTTACAGCATTTTTAAATTTCAATAAAAATGTCAACCTGTAGTAGAAATTCACCCTTAAAGAAATGTTATATTTACAATTTATACATTTGTATTTAAATAGAAACATGCAAGTGTTAACATCTTCCTACTGAATGTCAAAAAAAGTCATCTTACCCTGGATTCTTTCAAGTTAGAATTAATATTAATTACTACTTACAATGAAATCTCATCATGAACAACCCCAATACATTTACATCTTCCTTTTTCATAAAATGGTACTCCTCAAAATGGCAAAAATAGAAAAAAATATTAAGCAAAGGGGCAGAAAAATAAATAAGTGTGAGTAGCAAACTGTTAAAAATTACTCTAATGCTAAATTTTTGTACATTTGACTACAAGATAGTGTAGGGAACACAAGGCGCAGACCTGTACTTACAAAGTGTACCAGTGTATGAAGACATTGACTGGGCTGGCAAAACCCACAGAGGAATTCCTACAAGAAAAGTGGCCTCCAGCTTTAAGTACAAAATGGCTCAAGCCATCGGTGTTTGGTTATAAAAACAGATCTATATACACATATATACTAAACCAGTACACAAAATTGCAAAAGCTAAAGGCATTGGACACTTGAGTTCAACAGGTTTCTCACTGAGGCGGAAAAAAGAAGCGGGGGAAAAAATCCCAAGCCAAAAAATTAAAGTTTTTCCACAGAAACAGATCCTTTTTTTTTTTGTAAAAATCCTGCATAGATTAAAATAATACCTCCTCCGGCTTTTTCAAGTGCCAGAGGAAATAACAGTATCCCCTCCTACAATAAAGGCCAGGGAGCCAGTGAAGGAAAGAAAAAAAAAAAGAAGAAAAAAAAAAAGGTCAACCTGGGCCAAATAGTGAAGTTCTTCAGATTTGTTTCATCTTGAGATGAAAAAGGTGCAAAATGAAGTGTCAATATACCAAATTTATGGTTGGAAATGGAAAAGTGTGAAAAAGTTAGACTACTACAGGTCTGAAACTTTCTGGCAGTTTCCTCTTTTCTATTAACTAAAAACCAAACATAATAATTCCCATGAATACTGTTTGACCCAGGCTTTAATATTTCCAGCATGTTTTAGTCGGAAGTGGCCAAAAAAAAAAAAAAAAAAAAAGACAGTCCTTCATGTCATTGACTATCACCAAACACCAGAATAGCAACTGGAATTCAAAGGGATAGTTCACACAAAAATAAGAAAATGCTAATTTTTCCTCTTACCCGTCATCTTGTTTATTAATGTACAGTCATGGAAAAAAATTAGACCATTGTTTTCTTCATTTAAGACATTATATCTAGCCATTTTCCATGATGATTTTGGTTATTATAAAAAAAAAAAAATGGAAAGTGGCTGGATATCAACTCTTAAATTAAACTCTTATGAGCCATTTTTGTTGTTATCATTATATTTGTCCAAACAATGTACCTTTAGTTGTACCAGGCATTAAAATGAACAAGAAATTGAAGAAAACAAGGGTGGTCTATTATTTTTTCCATGACTGTGGATTGTTATGTTGGGAGTTGCAGAGTGTTGGAGACATTACCCATAGAGTTGTCTGCCTTCTCTTAAATACAATAGAACTAGAGGGCACTTGGCTTGTGGTGCTCAAAATGCCAAAAACCCCAGAAAAAACAACAGAATTGTCTCTTTTAGAAATCATGACCCGGTTTCTAAAGATAATCCACAAACTTTGTTGTGAGCAGTTTTATAGTATAAAATATAGTATATATAGTAGAATGCATACTTGAAAGAAAATAGTTCCTCGAACTGCAATGATAAGTCAACTAATCACTTTGTTGATCAACAGAAATATAAATGCCAACTTGTGACTAGTGTTTTTCTCAAGAAATTTAAAAGAAAAAATGCTATGTTTTTACCAAAGAAATATGGAGATTTCCTGCTTTTTTCCTGTATATCAAATTAACCTGACTAAACAAGGCATTTAGAGACATCACCTAACAATAAGTAAATGGGGAAATATACATTCTCTCCACTGTTTGACATTTATTATACCAAACAGGTAAATTAGTAAATTAATTGAAGATGCAAATGAATTGATGATGAAATAATTGTTAGTTACAGTTACATTAGTTCCTACATGAAACTGCTCAAAGTGTATGTGGATGATCTTTAACCAGGTCATGATTACTGGGAAGACTTTGCTGTCAAGTTTTTAAAAAAATAAAAAATATATTTCCTGTCACTTTGAGCCCCACAAACTGAGTGCCTTTCTCAAATATAATGGGACTATATGACAGACATCTCTACTGCAGATATCTTCATCTCACTGCATCAAGACAATCTACATTAGAATATGTTGAAAAAAGTAAATTTCCAGTAATTACAGTCAAATATCCCCAACCAAGTATTGAGTGCATATAGATGGATGTTAGGTCTTCATTAAATGTAAGCCATAATTATAATTAGAAGAAATTAAATAAATTAAGACATGAAATGTTTAATTCTGTGTGAAATGGATCTATATAATGTGTTATTTTCACTTTCTGAATTGAATTACTGACATAAATAAACGTTTCTATGATATTCTAATTTATTGAGATGCACCCGTAGATTGATAAATAGCAACACAGGTAAGAGGAAAAATATATATTTTTTGATTTTGGGGTGAACTGTTCCTTTAATGTCTTCATTAAAAACCCCACTGCCATCCACAATTCCCTTGATGACAACCAGTAATTGTAAACAACAGAAGTGTTCATATCCATACAGTTGACATACACTGTTACTCTTCCGTCTTTACCCCGCCTAACAACTAGCTGACACGTTTCTTATCTACGAATACAAGCATGATTAAAATTTAAATAGGAAAAAAATGACATATACAAATACTTTGCATCTTATAACCCTTGGTTCAACCCTGTTTAAAAGAATGCATTTGAAAAGTTATACTTCTGCTCGGCCAGAGGAAGAAGAAAAAAAACTGCTTGGTATATAAATAAAATCTATATTGGCCGTTATACTTCTTTTTTTGAAATATATAATGATAGATTTAAAACTCTTTGTTCTATAAATGCAACACTGATGAGTCTGCCTCTCTAAAACTTTCCTTTCAGATGAATTTGCTGTTTGTTGTGCCAAATCAGTGGTCACTCAGGCCCAGTTTTCATAAACTGCAATGTAAATAACTGCATTTGTATATGTGGAAATGATCTTCAATACTTAAGACACTCCCTGCTGTTCCTTAGAAAAATACACTCTGAGCAAACAAGGGGATCAAAAAGAAAATAACACTGTCTGGGACTGAGTCTTCCTCCAGGACATTTCTCAGTGAACAATGTAGCTACAGGTGTAGAAACATTTCATAGAAAGAAACACAGACCACAGAGCTTTGAAGACAGCAAATCTCTTACAGAGGACATTAACGTGATTAATTTGATTAAGGCCGAGAGTCTAAAAGGCCTCACCAGCACCCCCTAGAGGCCATGCTGGTCCCTTTATCAAACCAGACCGCAGTGGTTTGAACAAAGGGGATCAGCACTGAATTTTCTAGCAGGGCTTAATGTAATTCATGATTCTGGAAAAATAAAAATGACACTGTTAAAAACGAATACACTGATCAATGAAGAGAACATTTATAAATATGTGTGTCAGAAGTATTAATCTGCTGTGCACAGTAGCCCTTCCTACAGTCGGTGCTTAAATCTTGTGGGCATGCTCCAAGATTAAGCTTTAGCGCCAAGAGACTTAGGAGGAAAGATAAATCAGGATGGTGTAATGTAGCTTCATTTGTGGCCAACACCATCTTTGCTCTCAAATGTGTTAACAGGACTTAAAACTGAAAGACTGCAATAAAAAGACATATAGTTTGCCAGCTTCCTTTAACTGCTAATTGTTTAGAAATGCATAAAATGAGTTTGAGCAAAGAAAAAAAGAGAGAAGGGGAATAAAAACAATGTATTCAGATATGATGGGTGGCTGTTTGTTTTCCTGTCGCTCACATACAAGGCACAAAAATGATAAGAGAAACCTTCATTTTAAAGCACCTTTGGTGTTTATGGGAGGTACTTTGGTGAAACAAAGTCAAATTAAAAGTAAAAAGCCAAAGTAGCCTAAAAACCAAACCGCATTTTTAAGCGTTTTTCATAACAAATCATTCACCCAGCGCTTCCATGCCGAATAGATAAAAACACGGCCTTCCCATTTTGTAAGAATGCCGATATATGAAGCATGGCGGTAAGCTTTTTTTTTTGTTCCTGTGCTGCAGTTTCTCCCTGTGTGTTGCTGTCGACGGTGTGAGATGCTCTAGGTTGCTCAGTGTTTTTGGCAAGCTGGTGTAGAAAATGGACACAGTGTTGGAGATATGTCTGAGGAGTTCATCACGTGTATGCGTGCGTGTGTGTGTGTACATGGAGGACCAGAGGTGGACTGTGTGTGTCTGTGTGTATACAGTACATCATTGTTTGTGTGTCCGTCTGTGAGGGCATGCGTGTGTGTCACATGTTGCTGAACACAAGAGGCTGAGGTGTGTGTGTGGAAGCAGCGTGCAGGGAACGAGTCCTTGCTAGGGAATAAGCTTTGCGTCCAGACGCAGCCAGTGGAGGCCCTGCCGTGTGTAACGCACCAGTTCTGTCATGCTGCTGGTGTTGAAGATCAGAGGACCCATCACCTTGTCCAACTCCAAGAAGAATTCTGGGAGACCAAGACAAGAGGAGCGAGAGGGGACAGCGTCAGTTTACAGTTCCTTAGGTATGAATGAAACTTTTGATTTTTTGAGGCCATCATCGGAACAATGCAGTTCCAAGGCAAAAACGCTCATGTGTCTTGTAGTAGAGCCTTACTAATATGGGATGTTTGAGACCGACGGGATAAAGATTTTAGTGGGGGAAAATTCATCAATAACCAATTTGGCGGCCGATATAGTAAATTAGTAATAGCAGTAATAGTAAAATAGTAATTAGTAATAGTAAAAATAATCATCATTACTGTTCAGTTTCAGTCAATTGCCGACTAAAAAAATTTACGCCAAACAACATTTTGCTGCATTATATATTGTGTAAAATAATTTTTATAGTGGCACATATTGGACAGCATATACACCGATATCAATATGCCTCTGATAGGCCAATATTGGCCGATAATATCAGTGAACCGATATATCTGTTGCCATATGGAGATATGATAAATGTATACATTTACCAAGAAAACACTTTTTTTTTTTTTTCGAAATAAAAATTTAAGTGTTAAAAAAAACCCATATGGACATGATAAAAATGCTAAAAACTTGATTTTCATTCGAAGGTGTCTCTAAAAACTAGAGGCTGGGACAAGTAGAATCAAGATGGGACAAGTAATTTATATTTTCTTTTTTCTTCGACACCAACAACAAAAATCTCGATTAAGAAACTATACGTTTTTTAAGGAAACGTCCAGTCTGTTATCCTGTAGAATGGTGGAGCAATGCATAATTTAAGTACCAGTTGCAACAAATCTTGGCAAAAATGGCAAAATAATATCCATAGTAAGAACACTTAACTGTACCGTCATTTGTAGGGAATTAGCATAGATTTCCCCCCCCAAAAAACAGGTACTGTAATTTACCTTTTTGCTCCTTGGACAGTTGTTCTGCCTGGTCCCAGACTTCAGTGGCGTACAGGAAGTTGGAGGTGACCTGGACGTAGCTGGCAGCCATCTGGTGGATACGTTGAGGTATGGTCACAGACGAGCTGGTGCTGCTGCTGCTGCTGACTGACGAGTAGCTGCCGGCCGTGCCCGGTGAGAGCTTGGGAGACACTGGAGAGGGCATGCCCGCTGCCTTGCTGCGTTAGGAAACAGAAACAAGCAGAGATGGTTATGAGAGTGCCACTTCTGGTTTAGAAACTGTTTGGTAAACGGTAAGTTATGTTTAGACCTCTAACAAACACCTGTTACCACATGACCGTTAAATAACTGAAAATTATCACTGATTCTTGTAGTATGATGCATGTAATTGTGTCCCACTATGACTCATAAACATAGAAGTTTTCTTAACTTTCTGTGAAATGATAAACTGGGAAAATGTCAAACTAATCTGCAGTACTTTCTCTCAACAGAAAACACGGACATCTACTTCACAATTACTTTTATTCTGAAAACAACAAAAGGGAGCCATGACTTACTTTCCCATTCCAGGAGAGGGAGCCTGGGTGTTACTCAGAGAATTCTGTCAAACAAAATAAATGGGAAGAACATTATGTACACAGCAGCTTACACACTCACTACCACATAAAAGACTTTTACACTCTGTTCCTTTTGTTTTGGAAGATTTGCCAAGAAAAACTTAATTTTAGCTTTTGGGGAACAAGGAGTACCTTTAAGTGTTCTGTGAGTGTTTTGGAGTATTTTAGTGCGCTGTCTTTCCTCAGCTTGAATAGCCGCAGGTAGAGGAGAGACTGGCATCGTAGGCTGGAAAGAGAAATGGGTTCATAGTGTTTTAAAACATGCAAAGGAGACAGCAATGACAATAGAAAGGTGGACTGCTTGAATGCACAACTCTACTTCACAATAATAGCCGGTACTTTCAGTTGAAGAGCAGGACAGGACCTCTTGAACGTGTAATCCACCACCGGTTGTCACAAAGTGTACTTACCAAAGCACAGCTAGCCTCTTGTCTGCTGAAGTAGCATCTGGGGCCAGGTAGCTTTTTAACTTCATAGTGTATCTGAACAAAGACAAAACAAAGGCTTATTTTCCAGGACAAGCAAGTGATTATAGAAACATTGCTGGGTAAGGCAGAATTGTGGAAAAGAGAAAAACCAATAATCCTGCCCTCATCCTGCAGCTCTGCCCTTTCTGTCTTTTGGCCTCAATACCAGACATTTTAATCATTCAACTTGTGCTTTTCATTAGATCAAATCTAACGTGAACCAAGTTTGACTAATAAGACAAAGTTATTGGTTTTGGCTAGACTAGACTGACTGAAATGCTCATTAAAACTATCAAACTGTGCATCTTTTAGTAAGATATGACCCAAATGCCCAGACTTTGTTGACAGCTAGATTTTTTTCTAAAGTCTGAAAACAGAGCCAGGGAAGGTGCAGAATACTAATTATGAATTCCAATACGCTCAAAGGTAATTATGGATTTTATGCATAAACGCTGCCAATTACAGCTTAAAGTCACCACATTTTTTTTTACAATAGTAAAAGTTAAATTTAATACACTGGCTTTCTGTTTAAATGAGTACTACAGTTATTTAGCAATCCTTAACATAGGGTCACAATGGCAGTATGCATGAAAATTGATGCAGCAGAATCAAAGTTTGTCTTTTAATCCAACTATCTTCCTCATCGAAACCTGGTGCCAACATTACCCACAATGCAAATCCATCGCAGACAGTTCATTTAGATATTTGGGTGTGTTATGCCACTAGCAGCTAGTGTAGCCTCAAGCAGAGATGAGGACTTTCTTACATTTACACCAACGGGTTATTTTCATTAGCAAACGTATAGCTTTTCAGTCCCAAATCAACGCTGACTCAGGTAACATCACTTAAGGCAATTCACAGACTGATAGACTCTGACATGATAATGATAATAAGGTATTTATGTTCGTCCTTACTTGATAAGCTCCACCGTTTCAGCATACATGGGGAAGGGAGACTTTGCTTCTTGGGCGCTCTTCTCCAGAGCATTACCACATTCAATGAAAGACACCACAGCATCCAGGTAGTAGACAGCCTTCTCAAAACGGTCCAACTGCAAAACAGGGAACAGCATAAAATCACTGTTGGCCGTGACTCCAGTTAGCGAGTCTAATTTTACATTTCTACCAGAAACTGTCACAGCAGTGAAGGACTAAATTCTTTTCACATGACTTTTAATTTGACATGATTTCGACATGACCATGTTAGATAACTGCTAACTGAGTTGTGAATTATTTAGTGTAGAATACATTAACTCTTCATTTAACAATGTAATTATGTTTGTTCCTTTAGACTGAATGTATAACATAAGTGCTAATAAACTGTAATATGGGTCAATGAAAAATAATACACATACATTTTACATTTGTCTAACATAGTTTGTTTGTCTACCTTTATGAACAAATTATCGATTTTGTATTTTAAAGGGGAAAGAAACTTGATCAACATAATTATTTTAAAGGATTTTTTACAGTAAAATCAATAATTTTCAGATTAGGCTTAGATTAAGATTTTATATTAACACGTAAAATATATATTTATATACAAGTGAATTGAAGAAAATATGAGATAAAAGTATGAGTAAACTAAAAAAAATAGCGTAAATGTCAGCAATAAAAGGATGCGTGTCAACTTAAACTGTGACATTGTATCTAGCATAAATCTGTGTGCAAATCCACACCAGGATGTTGTTTTATGTTGAAAGGTCTAGGTCTTGTTAAACAAGCCTCTCCTCTCACTGCTTTGCATGCAGCAACTGAAACTGCAGCATCTGAATGTATGCAAATAGTCATTTGGCGGTTCTTACCAGTGCATCTGCATTGTGTTTAAGTGTCTTGGCCTCTTGTAAGTAGTGATCTGCTGAATGGACCCTGAAACAAAATTATTAACAGGTCAAACAAGTTTGATTACTTTTTTCTGAACCACAAAAAAAGTCTATGTAATGGCTCAGTGTCCACATACATTCTCCTAGCACATAAGCAAGAAACTTTCCCCATCCTTCCTATTAAATCAAACCCCAAAACAACAGACGCATAAATAAGAGGCAATACTATGTTGTTTCTTTGGCTCTGCATGAAAAGGACATGGATTCCCAACAGAGAGGCTTTTAAAATGGAAATTTACGTCATCTCTCCTGCACGCAGGCACATCTATTCATGACCCCCCCAACCTCCTACAGCTTTATGCATCAAAGGCAACCCTAGATCCCCACAGCAGTTCTTTCTGCATACCCTGCTGAGGGGTTATCCACAGTGGAAAGAGCTCCTCTTACCTGTCCTCAAACACCAGCTTGGATCTCTGAGACTTGGAGCCGTCCGTGGAGAGTGGAGGCACAGCCAGCTGGTTATCGCAGCCCTTTGAGGATTTGTCCTGCAGAGACAGCAAGCGAGAGAGAATAAAGTTTCAGGAAAAAAGGGTCCTGGTGTTTGAAGTGAAGAATAAAACAGAGAAAAGGGTGAGGGTGTCTGGAGGTAGAAATGTTATGTGCTCTGTGGATATTGGGTATATATACAATATATAGAAGCTATGTTCTGAACCACGCTCCTTCTTCCCCCAGCAACAACTTTTTTCTTGTCATGCATTCACGCTTGCTTAGTTATTTAAGTTCCTCCGGGGGAAACACTGCACAGTTGGCAAACATGATGAAATATTGCACTTGCACTTCCCAGTATCCACAATGGCTGCCAGGTATCCATGCGGACAGTAAATGCCCGGCGATAAGGTTACTCACACTCACCTTGCCATCGCGTGTGCTGCGTCCCTTGTCCTCTCCTTTTCTGTGTTTGGAGGTGGAGTTGCCCTTGGTGTGGCTTCCCTCTTTCCCACTTCCTGTCCCGCTGGACAAAGATGTGGAGGACTGGCTGACCGTCCTCTTTCGACTCGGATGCTCTGCCTTGGGCGTCCGCTGAAGACCTGACATGGAAGGAGAGGGGACTGGCTCCTCTTTCTTCTCCAAAGACCTCTTAGACCTGGTGGGACACAAATCACAATTTTAACACTTATTATTATTTAAAATGACCAACTTTGTTGTTACAAATCACAAAACATTAACATATATCACAGCTTAGTAGAGATGTCAATGTAAAAAAGGTTAACAGGTGGAGCTTCTCCGCAGTCTTGCTTTGATTTTATAACGCTCATTACAGATTATAGAGTTTATTTTGTAAATTGTAAGAACGGAGAAAAAAATCTGGCAAACTTAATTTTGGCGAGGGTTTTTACTGTGAATGAAATCAGGAAGAAAATGGAGTATACTCACTCTTTACTGCTGTTTTTATGATGAGATAGGGACTTCTCCTCTAGCTTGCACCGCTTGCTCTCTGGCTTGGTGCCTTCTTCATCGTTCTAAAAGACACAAAGATCACAGAAAATTCAAACACATTCAAGGATTTATTGACGTTTGTGTACCTTCCTCTGTAGGAAGCGATTTGAAGAAAGGAAAGTTGCAACCTAGCACTTGATATCTTATAAAGGTACAGCAAAACTTTCATCCAATGCTTAATAAGCTTACTGTCAAACCCAAACTTTAGGTTGTAAGTTTCTTTCTCTGGTAGTTTCACATCTATGACTCTTTTTTTTTTATTTTATTTTTTAGAAAAAGCACCAGTCATCTAATGGCAGGAATTCCAGATCTGGATCACCACCAACATTTTATCAATTGTTCCTTGGCTAAAAGGCATTTTCTTTCTTTAATGGAAATCTGTTCGGCGGTTATTTTAAGAGTTACTGCATCCTGTTGGAAGGAAACTAAAATGGAACAATCATAACATCCTTGATGAAAGTGCTAACAAAAATAAAATAATAATATATAGTCATTCAGTGAGCATGATCATGCTAAAAATATAAACCTCTAAAAAAGGTTTTGGTTCATATTAATCTATAAATGATTTTAGTGAAACATTCTTACATTGACCTCCTCTTAAACTAAGACATCAATTTAAGGATCCATCAGAGAATATAGACAGGACTTTGCTCTGTCAGGTCTCATACCTTGTGTTTCCTCTTGGCTTTACTAGAGCTCTTCTCAGAGCTCTGTTTGCTGAAGTCTTTACTGTCCCTGTCTAGGGAGTCGTCCCTTTCCACTTTTATCTCTGCAGGCTCCTTGTAGGGCCGCCCAGGAATCCTAGACAGCAAGCTGAGATCTATAGGAAATAGGAAGGAAAGGGAAGGGTACGGTTTGATTTGGTTCAAATAAAAGAAAAGACAGCTTTAGGAGTGCACTTTAGCTAGACAAGTGTTGAATACAGATAGAATTTGTATTATTATATACAAGATTTCTTCCACTAACCTATCTTCACTAGTAGAACCTGCTGCTGAGGTTGCCTTGTAGTGTAGCGCTCCTCAGGGTCACTGAGTGGAGACAATAGCTCTTTCTCTTCCATTGGAGAAAACACACACACAGGTGTCCTGATGCTCTCCGTGTATTTGGGTGTCTGTGACGAGGACGGGATGCTGTCATTCCCCTCGGAGTCTGACGACGAAGAGTCCGTGTCGACAAACTCTCGAGACTTCTGGGAAGTCTTGGTGGGTGCCTTGGCCTTGCGTTTATCCGCGGTGGTGGTGGTGACGGCGGCCGCTGTGGGCCTCGGGGAGGATTTCGGCTCTTTTTTGATGCTTGGTTTGCGTGACCCCTTCGTAGCAGCTTTGGGCCGATGAGGTATCTCTGGAGCCGGCTCGCTCTCCACCCTCAGACCACCCTTGGGTTCCTCCACCACTGGGGGCTTCTCTGACTTTTTGGGCTGTTTTTTACCCACGCTCCTTCGTGCATTTGTGCTGCCCTCACTCTGGGCGGGGGATTTTTGCTTGCCACGGCCACCCTCTGCACCCTTTTGTGCGGCCCTTAGGTCCCTGCTTGGTGTAGGAGCTGCTGAGTCTTTTGAACTACCTCCCTGGCTGCTATAGCCACGTCCTGAGCCGTTATCTCTGCCCTCTTTCTTGCACTTGGTTGGAACATTATTGTCCACTGGAGAGGCTGGGGAGAACTGTTTGGCCTTCTTGAACCAGTTGTCCAGCTGCCACTTGTTGGCCATGGGTTGTTCAGGCTACAGAGGAGCAGGAAAACACAGCTGTAAGACTGCATTTGTGAGTAAAAACTACCATGTATGACACCTAGTGTGTCTTTCAACCCCCTAAAGGGTTAGGCAGAGCGAAGAACATTTATTGCAATTTTAAAAAAGTGGCAGATTAAAAAACATATCATCACTAAGTAGAGCTGTGCACAAAGTTTCTGGTTTTTACCTCAGGAGAGGCGGGCCGCGGGTGCTCATTGGCTTCACTGTCTGTCGTGCTGCTTTCGCTCTCGCTGTCGGAGCCCGAGCTGCTCTCGGAGCCGCTGTGGCTGCTTGAGTCGTCCCTCGATTGCTCTGCTCCTTCGCTGTTATTGCTGTTGTTACAGGGAAAAAAAGTCAAACAGCATTAAACCGTGTGCAGTACACTGTCAGTCATGTTTTATAAACTGAGCTTTGCAAATATCATCTACAATTTCAGTGACACATCTCCTTTCTCCATGACAACTGACCAAACACTTAAAGCTGAAAGCTATTCTTAACCACTTTATATAGCTTATAAGTTTTTTCACAAATAGGTGTATACTTCATTTGTGATTTGCACAGTTTTCAGCTGTTTTTCCAGAATTGGAAAATTGCCTCACACTGCAGACCTAGTCTCTGCTTACACACACTTTTGGCTTTGGGAAAGGTGTGGATGTAATGTGTGCAAAAGGTTGATGCTATCCCCCCGAGATCCTCCACTACTCTACAGACTCCCTGACCAGCCAACTACTGCAGCGACAGGGACCAGGATGAGCAGGAAGCTGCACTGCCAGGAACTGGACCCAGTGCGATTTCTAAAATTGTACATATGCAAATTTAGTTTTTCACATTTCAGGACTTTCCACACCTACAGAGAAACCCTGTAAGCTGCAATTCTGAATAAACAAACTGAAGAGCAATTTTCCCAAACTATGCTTCAGTCTTCTTTCTTTAACATTTCTCCATTTTGTAGGTTTAAAAAACATCCAAATTATGTGATTTACATTCACTTACACTCAATATAATGCAAGCCAGAAGACTTTTAAAAGTTGCAGTTAAGACTGTGCCACTTTTTTAAAGTTTTAATGTCCATTTCTAGGCTGCGGTTTATGTCACTCTTGGATTGCAGCATCCAAAGAGGAACAAAATGACAGAAAGCTGCATAACTTGTGTACCATAACTTCAAGATAAGGACCATAATAAAAAAAAAACACCTAAAGCAAGCCAAAAAAATCCACTGTGGCCTCAAAACTTTAGCTGGAGTCAACATCTCCCTGACAGAATCACAACAAAAACTCAGCTGGACAGTTTTACAAAAGTTAATTAACTGTGCTTTGTGCTTTACCTTGCTGATGTGTTCCTTGAGGCGTTCTTGCCAGAGTCCTGTTCTCCATCACTGTCCTCACTGCTGCTGAGCTTTAGGTCATCTTCCAGCATACTGAGATACAGGAAGGACACTACATTACATCTTTGTATTTTATTACAGCAGTGTAATTGCTGGCTATGTTGACATAACCTACTAAGGCCATAGATGCACATCTGGTTACATAACCATTTAGCTAGCTATCTTTGTTGTCTAAATCAATACTGGGAAAACTACAAACATGGATTCACGATAAGATGAAGAACTTACGTGGGCTGGTCGTCGCAAGCTTTGGGCTGGTGGCTGCTGGAGCTCTTGGAAGAACTGCCTCGCTCTAAAAACACAAGTGGAAGTCGTGAGCAGTAAGTATATATAAATATGCATATTTAAAGTATATACTAAGTTATTTTTGATAGATATTGTGTGTCCTGGTGGGACTTGGACGTGTGGGATACTCACTGTGCCCACTTGGAAAAGGATGAGAGTCCTGAGGTAAAAACACAGACCATGATATTCATTATTTTCAGTTACCCCAAAAATATTTGAATAAATGAAAATGGGTCATAAATGTTTTAAATGTTTTTTTTTTGTGGCGGTTAAAATTCATGTGCAAGCATCAAAGAGGTACAAGCACTTTTTCTGAGGGTTGATATTTTTCACTATCAGATTAAATATTGATCAATACAATATCACAGCGAGATCTTTTGACAGATTTTTCAGGAGATTTCGTACCAAAAACAAAAATCGAAAAACAAGTATTATTGTTGTTTTTGCCATTATTTATTGTTGCAATTATTGTAAATATTTTTTCTTTCTTCTTCCAATACCTTGACATTGTTTGTTTAAGTAAAGGGATCACTGAAAATGATGCTTCGGGATAAAAACAGTTTATACCATCACTTTATAGTGATTAGGCGGCCACTACACACCGTTTCTCTTGACTAGCTGCGTTATGTAAGGTCTGTTTGTACGGTACAACAGCAATAATTAGGCCTTATTAACTAATCATGGCGCACAATAAGTTGAATTAAACAGCAAACACAAGGATTGTGCAATGCTGACCTTGGTGGGAAATGGAAACTTGGAGGGCTCTGTTTTGCAGGGGGTGTGGATGGCCGTCAGTGGAGGGGGCCACGACTGAGTCATTTCCTGAAAAAAGGAAAGAAAAAACACACAGAAGAAAAAAATGTGAAAATGAGTTGTAAGGTGTGAGTAATATGAAGTGCCCTTTCACTGACTTCAACAACAGGCTTTTCTCTGAATAGCCATGATTGACTGCAGGTCTGACAGAGGGCGTTTTCAGCAACGACACCATTATGTACGTACCTTCAGAATCTCATCGACACAGTTGGCGTCACCTGATCCCTAAAGACAGAAACATCACGTTTAACATGTGTTCACAAATGATGTCAGTGCAGCATGTGAGATGTGGCTTCCATTTTGAGTGGCATGACTCATTCTGTAGGTATTTTATGAGACCTTTTGAGTTCAATCAGTCTAAGTGTAACATTTAACAAGGTAATTTAAATCTATCTCTAATCTCTGCCATTCTAAGTCTATACATTGTACATACGTCTGTTGCTCTAAATGTATATCAAGTATATCAAGTGCCACATAAACTCACTATGGAATCCTGTTCCCACCAATGTGATAAAAAAGATGCTGTACGTCATTATGAGATACTCTTTTAAAAGAATGACATAGTACCTTAAAATAATGACTCAATATCACAAGACTTGACTATGACTTTGTATCTTGACATAATGTGGAAATTTTGGAAAATTATTTAGTACCTCAATGTAATGACTACATGTCATTCTCAACATAAGAGAAACTCTCAAAATAAAGACTTATGGCGCATTTCCATTAGGGTAAAAAATGGCCGCTGGGAAAGTTTCAGGCTACGCCCTCTATAATGACCGCTCACTCGGCGTGTCTCCATTACAAAAAAAAGGCCGCAGAGGGATTTCCGAGACTCTGGGGTGAAGTATGGTGAGGGACACCTGCCTCATTCCAGGTATTCGACTATAGTGGAAACACACCTTTAGTACCTCAAAACAATGACTTAATATCACAGGATGATGTATGACGCAAATAAGTAGAAACTTTTAATAATGATAATAATGACTTAGTATCTAAAAAATAATCCTAATAATAAAAAAAGTCCTTACATTATCTATTTGTTAATCACAAGGCTAAACTTTCACCTAATTTTATTTCTTTTACTGCCAGAAGATTGACATCCAAACACCACAGTAGTCGTACACTCCCTTTATGTGTAGGCAAGCCTTACCTCTACCGGCTGTGAGGGGATCTTGAGTTTGGAAAGTGAGGCCTTGCTGTTGGACTTCATCTCTCCCATGGTGCTGCTGTGCGACTGTCCGCTATAGCTTTCTGCTTGTGAGGTCTTGGGTTCTGCCGTTTCCTGGCCGTCCATAGGCCGCACATAAGCTGTGGGCTTCTGCTGCATGGAGCCGGGCTTGGACATGAGAGACGGGGGAAAGGCCTGACTCGAGTGCTGTCCAGTGGGGAAGGAGGTGTGAACCCGTGAGGGAGAGTCCCAGTTGGCCTCTCTGTCTCGTGGGGACTTGGAGCGGTAGCGCTCCTTGCTGTGATGCTGCTCGGCAGACAAGGAGCTCCGCAAGTGGCTGTTGCTGCCGGAGGAACTCAGAGAACCCTTGGCCGGACTCGACGTGTGCGACTTTGAGTGCTCTGACCCTCCACTGTGTTTACTTGACTTCTTTTCCCGCACCTCCCCTCCGTGTCTTTGGCTACTGCTGCTGCTGCCGCTACTGCTGCTGCCCCTCTGGCTACCGTGCCCGCTCTGAAGTCCTGAGCGTTTCTGGGACTGGGATGAAGATCCACCCGCTGCGGGGCCAACAGGAGTCCACTTGCTGCTCTGGCTGCTACCGCCGCCGCGCTGCTCCCCGCCAAATAAAGGTGGGCCCGATTTTTCCTCGGAGGAAGACGAGCTGTTAGAAGGTTTACCGCCAAGCTTAGGAAGTGTGTCACCAATCGGCTCTTTCATCTCGTCGTAATTGCCCAGCATGCTCTGAATACGGCTTGACAGTTTATCTTCCTTGCTGGACTGAAGAGAGAAGCAGAGAGAAGGGGAGGGAGAGGTGGGAAAGAAAACAGTGTGATGATAAAGGAAAAAAATTATAGGGAAATCATAGAGAAAGAAGAATGAGAAGGACCATTGAGAAGAAAATAAGTGAGAGAAAGATGAAGAGAGGAAAGCAGAGAGAAGAGGGGGCAGAGAAAACAGTCATTATGGGCACAAGTTCAACACTGGGGTTAATTGCTTTCCATCAAAAACATTACAAAATAGAGAAAATGTATCACTCCAACAAAGGAAACTTAAAATAGCTTAAATAAGCAAGATGAGCACAACTGAAATGCAGATTTACCTCCGATAAAAGAAACAAATTATATCCTAAATCACATGTCACCAGTTTTACATTCAAAATAATCAACTCAATATTGAGAAAATAATCAATTGAACATTGAGATCAGCCAATTTGCAGTGAGCTTGTTCAAACTGGGCCCAGATCAGTCCACACCCATCTGTGTGAACGCAGATAAGAGTCGCCCTATAGTTCCAACACAGAGGTTAATCAATCACTTTGAGGCCACGGGTTCCAGCCGCTCTGCTTGCAATCAGCCCGTGACAGTCCGTGCAGAATATCCAGTTTCACATGAAGCCTCAGACCTCTGTTTTGTTTGACACATTCACACAGAAGGTGAGGAAACACAAGCCGTTATCTGTAGCGAGAAATGTAACAAGCGTGGTCATAGCATGCACACCACTACCTCCTGCTAGGCAGGAACCATTTTTTCTTATCGAGGGGGGTTGGTTCACTTTGTAGTAGGAGCATAAATGACGTGTTTTATTATGATTGTAATAAATGTCCAGTGGAGCTTAAATACCTTCTGCCTTTGGTAAACACAAGTATTTAATACAAGTACAACAAAAGGCTGATATTTCGGTTTAACACCTGAATCGTTACACAGCATGTTCAACAAACTCAACATTATATTGTAGTGTAAGGCCGAGTCCACCTGTACAAAAGGATTTTTAAAAACAGGATCTTTCCCCCTCTTTGTTCTAATAAATAAATAAAAAAACAGTGTGGATTAATGACCAAAACATGTGGTAAAAGTTTTAAAAAATACCCATGTACATGTGTTTTATAGTTTTGCTTCAATCCACGAGAAAATTCCCCAGCAGTAGAAAATATCCATAACAATAAATTACAAAAGAACAAAACCTTCTGATCTTTTCCAAATTTCCTTTACTGTCAGTTCTCTTGCAGACCTGACAAATCAGGTAGACGGGTAACCGTTTAAAAATTGATGCCGTCATCCATTTTTAATCAGTTACCCGTCTAATTTGCTTAATCTTTGTGGTTCTCAAGATCCTTTGCTTAGTTTCTAGGCTAACTAGACTGGCACAATGAAAAAGGCCCACCTAATTTAATAATCACAATACACACATACAGACAGCATGTACTGTATCATCAAATATCAGAGTTTAACTTTGAACAGATCATTTTGTGCTCTTCATTCTGTGCAGAGTTACAAGTGTGTGAAGTCAGCACCATAAAAATGTTACTGCTTTGCTGGTCTACATCTGGGAGGCCACAGCTGCAGCTGCGAGCACACATGGCCTTTAATGCAGAATGCAGTAAACTTCCACTTAGTGGAGCATGACAGAGGGAAGAAAAAAAGTCAAACTGAAGCTTACATAAGACAAGCAGCAGACAAGAGATACAAAATGTAGAAAAGTCAGTGAGCTTTTCACACTCTTTTGTACTATAGTTTCTGAACTAGAGAACAAAAAACATGCACAATAAGATTATTTGCTGGAACTGCAATTTTCCTGTGCAAAGGTCAAGGATTTTCAAAGTGAGCTTTTTACCTTTCACTTTGTTGTGGTCCAAAACACATGGTCCAGCACTCATCACTCACCATGGGCCCCCTTTCTATTCCCAACCTGTCAGGACACATTCCTCTTTGGCTCTTTGATGGCTAACTGTAGCTAAGGAGAGGAACCACTTACATCTGCTCAAATCTAGTTAGCAGCAAAGATAAGACCAGTTCAGAGAACTCAAATCCTCTTTACAATTATACAGCCCAGGCAGGAACTAGGAGCTGACTGGCCTACATCTATGTTTGTGTGTCTGTGTGCACAGGAGCAAGACATTAGAGGAAGGGGGAGGAGGCTGGCGTGATCGTATGTTTACCTTCTTCAGCTGCACTACAAAACAGCCAACCAAAGGCAGGTGCTGTCAATGCAAACAGACTCTTTATCTTGTGCAGATTTAGTCAATAACTGACTATCTGACAGCTAACTATTTCATTTAAGCCAACAAATGTTTGGAAAAGCACCCAATATAATTTTTTAAGCTATGATTAACATAACCACATACTGAGTTGCACACATCAGCTTGAAAATTTGTGCACTTATCTTGATTAAAAGGAAGATCCGTCATTGTCAGTACAGCTTGTTCTGACATGTTCCACATGCGTATTAAAGCATTTTTTGCCCTCTTTAGCTTTCATCACACAAACAGTAAACAAAACCATGACTGCAGAAACTTGAAGGTCATTGAAAAAAAAGGAACGCAAAACAAAAACACACAAATCCTTCTTTTTCATTAACAAGGCAGCAGCACAATGTGTTCAAGCCTAAATCAAATATAGATTTTCTTGAGAACTTGGAAAAAGTAATAGTCTTACAACTGAAAGATTGTTTTCAGATTGAAGCTCAGAAGGGATAAAGTCAAACATGCATTACATAAAGCACACATGCACAAAGTAGGGATGCACATTTTGAGTGATTTCCATATACAAGTACTCACATTCTATTATAATTGAATTACTGCAAATAAATCTAACATAAGACTAAGGTTCAAAACATGTTTTTGATGACATTGTGAAGCAGTGAGGGATCCTCGGAGTTCTTCATTGTTAAACAACTACGACTGCAGATAGAGATCTCTCTGATGTGACCCAGGCATAAATAATGTTCACGGACAAGTTTGTTATTGTAGCCGAAGATTATGAGTTGTGCCAAACGTATGAAGGTAATAAAATAAGAAAAAAGGTCCGTAGTCTGAACCAAGACATCATAATATTTATTGTTCCCCACATTGTCAACCACAGCTTCACTCCTTTCATTCTTACCCTTCACAATAAAAGAGGCAACGTAAACTCACTCAGAGCATTTGGCTTAGAGTCAACTCAACAAAATAGCTTTCAGTATAAAAGTTTTATTTATGTTACGTTTAGTCACATTTATTCATGTTATTTAATTTTAATAAACATAAGGAGCATTAGTTAACTTAGCCAAACAATAACACTAAAAATAACTTTGAGCGTGTTAAATAATGTATTGTGTAATTATATAATGTTACAATAAGAATATGCTTGGTGGCTGCCATGGGCAACTTGTCATTGTAGCACATTGTAGTAAGATACGGATAGTTGCATAGCAAAACAAACCCAGATAAACAAATGCTGACATTCAAATCAAGCATGCATGCCCATCCCTAGTACAAAAACAACAGAAGAAAAAGGCTTTCCACCTTTCCCATAAAGCCTGAAGCAACCTTCTCTTATCAATTTCAGAAAAGCAGGCTAAAAAAGCAGGCTAAAAAAGCAACGATAATTAGTGGGATAGTCTAAAAGAAAAATGTGACGAAAACACTGTATTCACACGTAGGCTCCTGCTAGTATGTGCAATACTCACTTCCTGTCACAAATTCCTCTGAACTGACTAATCATTTAAATGTCACAACTGAATGAGAGGAAAATAGACTTACCACTTTGTAGGGTTCAGGGAAGAGAGGTGAATTTGCTGGAAAGGCCTCTCCTCCTCCCTGCTGGATTTCTTGATTTCTCCTTTCTCTTTCTTTCATTCGGAGCACATTCCGGTCCTCACGGTTCATGTTGCTAAAAACGTCAAAGAGAACAACAAAAAGTTTACATTAAAACATGCTGAGAGGAGACTATAAACAGACTTCTTAGCTCGTGGCTTTACAAGGATGGCTATGAAAGACACAGTATCATGGAAGTGAGACGTTCATGAAGGAAGTTTTTATCAACAGTGAGATAACACAAAAATCGTCAGATTTCTTTCCTGAATATGATTCCTTGGTTCGGACAAGAATATCAACTAGTTCAAGTTACCAACTATTCACCACAAAATATATAGTCAGGCTGCCATCAGCAACCCTCTACTTGAGTCATAGTTTTTTGGTAAACCACAAACTGGGCCATCATTAGTGAAACCCCACACATCACTAACAGAGGGGGAGGACAGAGATGACCTGTGGAGAAAGTAGTCTCTAATAGGCTTAGACTAGTCTAGACAATAAGCAGTAGCCCATTTCTACTGCAAATAATCTGCTTGTACAGATGGTCAATGTAAATGTGAATCCCAGCTGAAACTACGTTTGGCCCTTTTCAATATTTTTATAGGTTGAGAAATTTGTTAAAATGTATTAACATATTGTACACTGTTCAAAATGTATGTTTTATGTCCTAGACTGTAAAAGCATCGCCCACACAACATGAAACTAATATAAAAGTCTTCTAAGGAAAAGCATGAAGTTAAATCAGCCAGTAATTAGGATTAAATAATAACCTGCAGCTTTTAAACTGTAGCTTAAAGCCACCCACTCGTTAACTGTTAGCTAAACACACATCTCTGCCCTTACTGTGCTTCTGAGCATAATGTGTATTGTGCAAACATAAAAATAGAGAGCTTTTTGAGGACAAAGAACTTGTAAGTGAACGCATGGATTTACACCAGTGACAAACAACACCAAATGCATGGCCATGTAATAAAACTATGTGCACTACAAGAGAATAAAACAAGGCTGTTAATGTGTTTTTAAAGAAGAATAAAACTTGACACATCATTCTCTGTTCAAGACTGAGTACTAAAGAATGGGTATTTAGACAGAAGTGTGTTTTTTCTGTCTGTAAAAGAAAGCAAACATGGCGATTTTAAAACTAGAAACAAGTTATCAGCCAGGCGTGTCATCGCCCAGATAAAGTCCACAGCTTCAGGCTCCTTCAATGACAACGATGATTTTGAGTCTGTTGACAGAGTGCGATTATACAGCAACTTCCCGGCCTCCTCCTAGATTATAAACACAACACACAGGGGTGTTTACAATCTTTACAAAGTATGAATGAAAAGATGAATACAGCCAATAGGAAACCGATTTCAGATGGGAAAAAAGGTTGTGAAGGTTGAGATTCCTGGAAGCATTAGCACAGCACATGAAAACTGAGCAGGACTATCAATCACACACAGTAATGTTGTAGGCAAAGTCTTTGCAGCAGTTGAGCATAACATTTTTTTTTTCTCCTTTTTTTTTTTTTAACTTCTGTCTCTAAGCTTATCAGTACGTCTAAATAGTAATTTCCCAACCAAAGTCTTACAACGTTCTGCCTGTTTTACATCATCAACAACTCCCAACTATGAGTCATCACTCATAACAGGCCATGTGATTTACACACTATAGGCAGGCTACCTGAACCTTAAGCTCAGGAAGCGACAGAAGCCCCTGTGGATTGTTTGAAACACACCATTCACACCAGTTCCATCAGCAAAGGTGTACAGAAGAAAACATTGTTTGGGCTATCCATCATCCAAACATCCATCAACACCCAACTGTTATCATCTCTGGCCTTTATTTGACTTACAACGCAGCCAAGGACCAAGTTTATACTATATGCGTCTTAAACTAAACAACAGACACTGTTGAATGCACGGTTAAGAACTTGCTAGAAGTGAAGGGACCACTGATCTCCTTGTACAGCCAACAAGTGTCTACCACAAGTAACAGAGTGGAAGATTTACTCCAGCTACATGTGATTATTTTGCCGACTTTACCACCCAGCTCTCAAGTACCAAGTATCATTTGAAGGTCTTTCCCGTTATAAATGTTGTCTGGGGTTTTAAAAAAAACCCCATAACAAACAAAATTATATTGTACCAAGGCTGCATCTAGTATTCTGGTACTATGTGTATATGTAAATGAACCTGTCGATGTCAGTTTAAGAGTGGGGCTGAATGTGTGAATGGGCCAATGTTAGCACAGTGTTAAGTGGTCAAACGCCCGAGGCACAGAATCCTTTGTAAATACTGCTCACGTCCGTTCTGCCCAACTAATTGACCCAATCTATTGGTTTTCATTAGCTAAACAAGGGGTTACACCCTGTTATACTGTAGTACGGCACTTAAGAAATTCAGCAGACAGGAGGTTCAGATTTCCGCTGTTGTTTTCAACAATACTGAGCATAACATGTTGAAATTTAGGCCCAAGCCAGCCAGTACTCTGATTTACTCGTTGCCTTTGCAACTACCTTGATTGACAAGTTTTTTTCAAGGAATCAAGGAATCTACCTTGGCAAAAATGAAATGGAAAAACATATCTTTAATCCCCTATGTGGTCTCTCTCTAGTAATCTTTATGGGGGGAAAAAAGTCACATTGTTCTTTGGTGTTGAATTTATAATAAAGACTAACAATCACCTGAATGGAAAAGTTAATGTTAAAAACTTGACAAGATGTGACTGTGTGAAAACGAATCAAGCCTCTGAGCAAAACCGGTTTTAAGTTGGCCTTAAACCAGCTTCAAAACTTGAACTAGGCTACATGATGAGCGGAGCCAAAACACAGTTTAACAATGCCTTTATGAATAGGCAAATTAATGGTAAAAAGGGCTGCAAGCCTTTCAATAAGCAGATCCAAACATGTCTTAAGAACATGTTTTCCATTAAGGAACTTTTTATGAATAAGATGCGTTTATGAACTTTGTAAAAGAATCAAGAACTTATCAAAAAACATGCTTTCCATTTCAGCTATTTGAAAGTTTACTATTTAACGATTCCTTAAAGACTTTGAACCAAACGGCACTTCTGTCCATCTCTTTCCCACATGTCAACACATATGTATTGTTAACAATGGTTGAGCATCTTAAAAGACAGCAGGGATACAGAAAATGTAATCATTGTGCAAAAATAACTATAAACTAGAAAGACAACTACAACATGTTGGAGGGAATATCCCCATTCACAGTCATAATGCCCCAGAATCAATTCATCAGATAATGCTAGATGCAACAAATAATGCCCAACTTACATTATCAAATCTTATATCTACTTTTTTGTGTCAAGTAATGGACAATTCCCTTTCCAGGTTAAATGGGGCCTGGTTGAGTATTGTGCTCATTTCTTTTTACGGGGGCTTAAAAAAAGCTCTTTTCACACATGCACTTAAACCCTGAATTTGAATAGATATTACATGAAGGAGCTGTATGTGAGAACGCAAATGTCTAACTCAGTTGGACCAGACATTACTCTGTCAGTTGCATAGTACAAAGTCTGTGTAATGTCCGATTGAGCCCATGTGTGAATGGAGCAGGTAAATGTCTGGAGAAATCATGGCAAGTGGGCGTGTTAATGACATTTCTACATGCAACTGAAACCATCACATCTAAAGCTGCAGAGGAAGGGTAATTTACACAAAGACGGCAACAAAAATGTCTAACTCGAAAGACGACAAGGTCAGTCGACAGAGTCAGACAAATTCCAGGATCAGCAAGGGACTCAGTTTATCAAATTATGAAAATATGAAATACCTATGTAAACAAAGACTACTATACTGAGAGCGTACTTTTTGCGCCATGTCCTTCCTCCTGCACGCTCTACCCCTTGCCTAAACCTGACAGCATTTCCAGTGGGAGAGAACATGTCAGTAGGTGACAATCTCTTGTGGTGTGCTAAATGTGTGAAGGGGCATCTCTGGACAATGTCCAGACCTGATTCTAGGGACATTGTCCAGTATTCATATGTGAAAATGGCTTTAGATTGTGGGCTGTACAAATAACACATGACTCAAAAGCTAAACTTTCAGCAGCTCATTTAACCTGTGGTCTGTCCCGGGGAAAAATCATTGCCTGTCCTGGGAAACACCCAAGACAGCCAATTCAATTTATATTTCACTCATTTCAAGAGGAAACGTTGAGGGAAAGATCATAAATGAGCCTTGGTTTGAATGTTTGACCAAGCCTGCATCCAAGGCCAAGAACTACGGAGTTGATCAGTTGCCAACATATTTAGGTATGCTATGTAGACAGTTTCAAAACAAGATAGAGGTCTGCCAAAGGAAAAACATGTCATACACGTCTTACAAGACACACATTTAAATTACATTTATAACTATTTTCAAGGAGCAGAGGCCAGTTACATTTATTGTAATCATTCAACAGTGTGCCAGACTGAAAAGGTCAAAGTCTGCAGAGTTGAAAAGGCAGTTCACTCTGTTCCTAAATTAATCAGCTCATCTGTCTCTTTCTAACACACAACATAACAGCCAGGCCACGTCTTCAACACAATTCCAAAAAAAAGGGAAGAATGGTGATCAACTACCCTTAAGTACAGGACTAGGATTCTGGGAGAAAGCCATGATAGTTAGACCATTGAGAAGCATTTCAGTTTGACTTGTATCACGTAGTGAAAATGAAGTAAATTGCTTTATTCTTTCCAGACACCAAGAGAAATAAGGAAAGCAGCCAACTAGCTGTGCATTTCTTACCCTGACTGAGAGGCCATGGCCCCAACCACTGAAACATTGGAAGGAGGAGGGAGGAGGATTCAAAGGATCTCCCAGGGATTCAGAAGTATTCTCGTTATGACTTGTCAGCCCAAATTTCTACAACAACCTCCTCTAGTGAAGACAACCTTGCCCTCCCTATTCCTAACTATATCTGTGGGCGTCCAGCTGGAAGAGTGTAACTACAGTTTCTTTACTCAACTCGAAGGTACAGTGTATTTCCTTGGAGTGGTGACAAATCTGACTTAGGGAGGGGAGGTGACTGCTCGTTCTCGGTAGATACCACGTCGGCAAACAGCGGGGGTAGTCACATGCTAGGTGAAGTCTAAGGGGAACCACAGCTTTTGTTTAGGTTTGTGAAGTGTTTTGGGGTTTAAGCATGTGTGGAGAACAAGAGAGGTGAAAAGAGGCTGGGGGTGGGTAAGTGTTTTAATGTTAAGAGAAAAAGATGGGATAAAAAAAAGATTCAGCATGTTTTCTGTCCACAAGAGTGTGAGACCAGTCCTTGTGGTGCCTCTTGTTTTAAATGCTAACTGCGCTATGGGCCAACTTTAATCTTCAGCTATGAGGAAAACTGCCCAGCAAGGAATCAAGGGATCTTTTAATCACAGTAAATTAAGCACATGAATTATCTAAAGGAGGCACTTACAGGGGCACAATGCTCAACACAACAACGAAGCATAGTGATGATGAAGCATTTGTAAAGAGTGCTGAAACACTGTAATTTATCTCCATGTCTAAAAAATTAATCTTACTAATTACACCTTGAAGTATTAAATGAAAGAGAGACAGCGAGAAAGGGGGGGAAAAATCTTAATGCACTGTATTTACAGCTTAAAACTCTAAATTTGGGCAGTATAATAAAAGGTGATAAAATGAGAGGTAGTTTAAATAAAACAGATCAGCACAAAGAATTAAATAAACCTAATCTAAGACAGCCTCAACACTGTAATAACTTATAACAGCTTCAAAAGCCAACTTGGGAGAACATCTACACAGAGGAAGCATTAGAGAGAAGCTAGAGGGGAACAAAATCTCACCTCTCTCCGAGAATGGAACGATCCACCTCGTCCCATAAAAGGAGATGTTATTTTACACCACAGGGCCTCTCCCCCGTGTGATGTCACTGCCCTCCACAGGGCCCAGCCAATCAGGGCCCATCTTTCCGTCAACAACCTCCCTCCCTCCCCCACTATGCTCGGAGCACAGGGCAAAGCACCCGTGCTGCCTGTTAAAGAGACAGTGTGCCGTTTCCGGCATGCAGGTTGTAACAAACGGGAGAAATTTTCATCAGCCATACATGATGATGACATGCTGACAAATATGTTATCATATAGTGCAAATATTTTTTTTATCCAGTCAAAAACAGGCAACATCATCCCTTCTCGCTTGCAGCATCTCCCTATGGTTTTTCTGTTTTGTTTGTGGTTGATGGTAAGAATTGGTCACCTAAAGCACTCTTTGACATATTATAGCTATATTGAGACTTAGCTAATGACATAGTGATTCTGTTTTCCATATCATGTGTAAGTGCAAGTGTAGTTCTGCTATACTTCTTATGTAAGACTCCATGTCTGTCACTCCTTGAAAAAGGGTTCCCTCCTCTGCTGCTTATCCTGAGACTTCCCCTGTATCTTCAACTACAAGTTTTTTCCTTGTACAAATCAGAGCTTTAACACCATGTCTAGAGCACATGCATCAGATGTGCTTTTAAATGCACGTTTCAAACTACACATATTTTAATCTATGCAGCTGTCTGCACTGGCTCCGTGCAAGCTTGTATCTAAGCTGCTTCTTATGCGCTTAGATATTTTTTTGACAATACACAGTACAGGTGTCACCTTTTAAATCTCTCTGGATTTTTTAAATATATAATTTCATTTCTCCTCATCCCTCTCCTTGTTGTTCACTTGCTTTGAATCATAAATGCTTTCTTTTCTATAATTTCACAATCTTTATGATTTGCTGTAAATTATGGTGCAACATTAAGGTTTTATGACTAAAATCCAGTTTGGGAAACCCCCCTTAACTCAGTTTACAATCACTTTATTGTGACATTTTAAAATGCGTAGCTGTAGACAGGGTTGTCAATGGAAACTTTACGATTGCACAGAGCTGGGATGTGCTCCATGTCTTGATCAGGGCCCAAGTTTGGTAAATACTATAACGTTTTAAATAATTTCAGGTCAATACTATCTGATCGAGGACATTCTTTGCTGATCTCTTTCTCTCTGGCTAAGTTCATACTTGCAGGGAGTTATTTTCAGCACATTGATGATGTATGGCATTTATTTTTATAAATAGAAGCAGGCTACTACCCTTGATTTAATCAATTTCAAATCTCATAGTATAGAAAATGCAACTCAGCACCTACAAAGCAAACCATTGAATTAGTATGAAGTCTAAAAATCTTGACACTATTGCCCCTTTCCCAATGGACAAAAAAACACCAGCTGCCACTAACATCTGGCTTTTACCTTTAGTAAGAAAGGCTACAATCAGCACTAATTCTCAGGACAAATGACTCTGCAGTCGTCATGGGTATTTATCGGCGATCAGCAGCGATGGACACATGACACCGGGTGGACATGCTCATTTTCTCCCCATTTGCAAGGCGATTCTATGTTGTATGTTAAAGTCATGTCATCACAGCCGCAAATTTCATCCCAGCAGTGAGAAATACATTGATCCAAATTATTCAACACCACATTTAAAGAAAGAGAGACTAAATAAGTAACAGATATAGAATTTTCCCTGACCTCCCTGATGCTGTAAAATGTTTCCCAACAATGTTTTCTGTCATGTTCACAATGTCAAATGTGATAGGCCCAAAAAAAAGCAAACACAACCTAGTCTACTGGCAATGGGAAAAAAAGAGTCAATCGCCTATTTTAGGCAGCTTTTCCCATATTTAACAAAACCTGATAACCAATGCACCAAATTTCATGTTAAGGATACAATAGGGATTCATTTTCACATGAAACTTGGATGTTAAAAAATAGATTCATCATTTTTTTACAGTATACACAACAAACCCCCAAAACTGCTGTTTACAGAGTATTTCATAATGCATTTGAACAACAAGTTCTCAGTAATGGGTACACATGGGCAGTCAGTGCCACCTCCCCTGATGCTTTTGAACCAAAGTTGCTGACAGCAAGCATTCCAGAGGGAGTGTCCATTCAAATGCTGCAAACCTGCCTCATATAAGCAGCTGTTTGGGGACGAGTGTTGTCGAAAAGGTGTCCGTCAGAAAATACCAAATGCAGTGAATTTAAAACACCTTGTTAAAAAATATTACTTTCCTTATATGAAACAAATTATATAGTAGACTGCAAGTGCACAGACAGAAATTATACAATTACATGGGTAAGGAATAAGCCTAATAGTCTGTCTTCTTTTTATTACAACGTATTTATCCGATGATGTTTGAGGACGACAACGTCAAAATTAGGATTAAGTCTGAGTTTTCAGAATTCTGTGGTTCCTCTTTCTTTCAGTAAAAAAACCCTTCAATATTTCTATGCGGCTTCAGATTAGCTTTAATTAACATATCAAAACAAGGCTCCAAGTCTTGATTGGCATGTTCTCTAAACAACTGCTTATATCCTTTTCATTCAGGCAGGTCTGAAGCATTTGAACTGACTCACAGCCTGGAATGCCTACACTCAGCAGGCGTGCATTATCTGAATCAGAGAGAGCTGGTAGCATTTACCAACAAGAGCCCAGTGCTGTGACTGATCTGCATTTAAAAACAAATTAATAATAGATTAATTTAGGAGCTTGTTTCCACTGTTTGACATGCAGCAAACCCGTGGAGTTATTTACAATTAATACAACAAAGTTTGATGCTAATATATAAATTTGTGTTTTGAGGACAGCACACTGTGCCTCTCGGACAGTGACACATTTATTCTAAGATCATAAAATCTAACTGGAAAAAATAAAAAAACTCAAAACAGCGCAATAATCTGTGGTGAAATAAATAGGATACACCAGCTGGAGAAAAAAAATTAAGTCAGTAGAGCTCAGAAAGAAAATGTGTAGCTTTGACAAAAATTTCACCATGCAAATGGTACTTTTTTTTCTGCCACAGTTAGTAGAACACAACTTTCTATTTACTTAGTAACATTTTTAAAAACAACCTGCGTCATTCAGACTTCAATGTGCACACCAAGCTTTTCAAGAGGCTTTTACTTTTTTTTTTTTTTTTTTTTTTTACATGACCCTCTTGCCCTGCATCTGAACTACTGAGTTTTAACAATTTGGCTTTGAGTTAATATTGACTCAGCATACCAAAGTGTAACTACAGTTTAAACTCAGAGTACTCCAGCATGATCAGTAAACTTAGATTAGGTGCGGTTTTATAAACTTTGATAGCGCCATCATTCGAAAATTGTGAAAATGTTAACCAATGCTGTGCTATATTTCTTACGGTTAATGGTGAAATCATCCAGATTTCAATAGAAAAAGTCGCATTGCAAATAGATAGAGGTAAAAAAAACAAAACTGAATTGTAAATAAAACAGTAACTTTGTCAGGGATAAAATGAGAACACACTCATATTCCACAAAATTGTCACAAACTTTTTTTGTGAATTCTTATGCATCTCCTCTACTAATGCCGTTAAAGAATCACATTGAATTTTGTTTACATCACAACAGTAGTGGTGGGAGCTAAAGGAGCAATTTTGTGAATGCAACTGATATCTAATTCACTTTATTATATTGCAAAAATAGCCCAATCTTACTTTTTTTAATAAAGTAAGCTCTTACTAATTCACCATTTATTGCTCATTAATGTAAGGCCAAGAAATAGTTGGCACGTGAAACCCCTCTTGGCTTGACCACACAGAACAACACTCACACACTTTGTTATATGAGGCATTCTTTTAGCCTGAAGCATTAATGCTTACCTATATGAAACACTCCACTTAACAGTCCATTATTCGCCCGAACATTAATTAACCACGCCTTAGCCTGACATCTACAACAAACCAGCTAAGAAGTTATTAGTGATTTCTGCACTGTGTCATAGTTATCTTTACATCATTCACAATCTAATCCTTTAGAAAGCAGTCTGGGCTTAATTTGACACTGGACTATTTGCCTTCCTATAAATAGAAACATGCTAACCTATAACTTACTACGATGTGCCTCTAAATAAACCTTCGTACCCACTAAAGCATGTGCTTTGATACATGCTGTGGCTAAGAGTGAACGTGACTTAAGTTGCCAGTTGATGAAAAATGTAGGTGTTTTGTTCATAAATCGGGGTTCTTGCCATGCAGTTTCCTGTCTCCACAGGAGAGGCTTTAGTTATAGCAATATTTGTTCATTTTTAATAAACGTTACATTTTTATATATTTATTACATGAATAAATACTTGTACTTCTCATTTTACACTTCTCTATCAATCTCAATAACTGGGATTTTACTGTTTATGTTACTGATCCATTTGTTATTGCCTGCAAAGCACTGACCCTGCTGTGAAAAATGTTATGCTGCTGCACCATTCTAAGACTTATGTTATACTTTCCAGACCAAATTTTTCGTACACGGATGTGTGCCAGATCTGTGAAATGAAATGGCCTTAATGAGCTTCACCTCCACAGGACTATATAGCCACGAGAGAGCTTAACTCGCATCCTAGAGAACAAAAGCTGAAGAACTGATGCATGAGGTCAGGACACAGTGAGAAGCATATTTTTCTGCTGCGTGAGCAACAGTACTGAGGGATAAAAAAAAAAAGAAAAAGAAAAAAGTAAAAGCGCTGCTGATGTCTGATTAGATTCGGGCTAATTAAACTGGCAGACTCTGGAAGAGCCTTCAAACAACTACGTTTGGACCAGCCTCTCTTTATAAATGTAATAAGATTTGATTATAAACCGACAGGTCTTAGCTGCAGACACTATGAGCTCTTACTTTGGGTGGAAAAAAAGGAACATAACTACTTATATGCCGTAGCATAATCAAAAGGAGATGAAGGTGATAAAAACAAGATAAAGGAGTATTGTTAACCATGTGGATTATTCAGACAAGAACTACTCAATTTTGAAATGGCAGCCTGACAATCTTGTACAATTACTTGTTGTTGTGCAACAGTCTGGATCTAGGTATTGCTCATATGTCCGAATACCCAGGCTGGAAAACCACAGTGTACTACTACTGCAATGTACAATAGATGTGTCAAAGCCAAAGAAAACATGCCCCCACTTCTCAATCTGGAATGGACAAACAATACCATAACATCTCGACAGAACATGACGTGCATGTGCCCTTTGCTTGGCTACAGAGGAAACAGTTTGACTGAAGTCAGAGAGCAAAAGAAAAACCTAAACAGGAAGTGAGGAAGATTTCACAGTGAGCTGCGTCACGGGGAGCACAAGACAACTGAAACAACATTTATCGGCCATAACGCACGGACCACTTCTACATAAATTTTTATTACAAACAATAAAACAGTATTTCAATTAGGTCGTTATGGTAGTTGGTCAAAAAAAAAAAGTTAATTAATATTCCCACAATTAAACAGTAGTGGCATTGTCACCTAATTTTGGTTCAATAAACGTCTCATCCCGCCGTTAAAGAATTTCCAAGGTGCCTCTGTATTAACTCTAACCCAAAACTGCAATCAACTTCAACATCTTAAATAAATAAACAGCGTGAATCATGAACTATTGCTTTCCCAGTTTAGATTAACATGCATCTGAAAAATCTTTCATTATTCGATATTGACCTATAACTTAATGTTAGTGATGATATTGATTTTTACTGATATCATCCAACGCTTCAGCATAGCCCGATTAATCACTAAACCTGCTCTCACCACATCAACATCAGGTTCAGTTAAAGTACCTGATATATTGATATCACATTACACCCTTTGTGCAAGTTAAGCAAAGGCATTATGCTTTAAGCTGCTCTTTATCCTGCTAAATGTGGGAGTAGGTTCAAATTGCATCCATCATCAAAAAGTTTGTCACCAAATGTTAAAAAAAACCCTCCAACTTAGAGGCATACGATAGTAAAAGTAATTTAAACATGCTTTAATAATGAAAGTTGGAATAGTCAATAGGTTTAAAGCAATTATGTTTAGACAGACTCAGCCTGTTTTGCAATTTGTTTTACAGATCGAGCCTTAATGTGGTAAATACTGCTGTTAATGTCAGTGTCTAAAACTGAAGGGAGGGGTCTTCTTTTGCCTTTTAATGAACATAAAAAGCATGAGCGTCACTCCTGCATGTCCACATTAAAATAAAACATCCTTAGACTAACACCTCCATGTACAGTATACTTCATAACCAACTGCAACCAAAACTCAAACAACAAAAACCTTGATCTAAGCTACCACCTGACTACAATGATGCTGGCAGCTACCTGTCATAAATGGGTTCATGACCTTAGGCCTGTGTGCCAAACAAGATAAACAAGTTGACTGCTATGTCCTTGTCATCGAGTGCCAAGTAACATGCTAGAAATGAACATGAGATATTGTTAATTGTTTCTAAACTGTGTACTTATGATGCATTTTCTGGCCCTTCCCCCAACTGTGGCACGTAAAATGGCTTCCTGGAAAAGCATATCAGCTGTCCTTTTGCTAGACCAAAGACAGCCATATAAGCTATTCCGTTGCCTTTCTATTTAACAATGGTTTTGAGTCATTAGGACTTTGACCCGTGACAGCTAGGAGAGACACAGTATACAATAAATGCAAGATATGATGTTCAGAAGCTACAGGACAACAAACCAAAAGTTTTTGCTCGTCACTGTGAGAAAACCGATGACTGTTATGGGTCTAGGATTCGTTAAATTGTGCCGTAGAGAAACGGCAAGAAAATAAAATAAGTATTGTTCGTATCTGAATTGTGCATCTTAATAGAGTTCACCTATAATTTGCATTACGATGCTGAAATAGATAAGAGTTATGTGCATGACAAACTGCGAGCAGCTTGTTTATTTGCACTTAACACATGTCAAGTATCTAATACAAACTGAGAGTCGATAACACATGTTACTAATAGTTAGCAAACTTAAGAGTGTAATGCATGTATGAAAACAAAAACATCAGGCGTCATGACCTGCTAGCCAACATTATATGAACAAAAACATGACCACTATCACCACAGACTGACACTATTCCTCACTACGAGCTTTGCTTTCTTTTAGAGAACCGGAAGCCACCGCACGGATAAAAGTAGCATTTAGCGTCATCAATTTAATAATCAAAGTTGGCCGTAATCAAAACTCAAAAGTAGCTACAATGTCTGCCCGTTTAGCAAGAAGCTAACATGCTACCTACAGGACTACCTGCATCTTTGCTTTAGCAAAATGTTAGCTAGTCAAACCTACTAGTAGCGTTTAGGGGCTAGGCTAGCGGCTAGCTAGCTAGCTATGAAACGAATGAAAATTTCTGCGGAAATTTAAATTAACATTCACTCAAAATGTCACATAACCACCAAGTACAGTGAATCATCAAATAATGTATTTTGTGGTATTCACCATTCTTACCTCTTGTCTTCTTTTTAGGCCCAAACCATTCTAGCTATTGGAAAGCTCTTTTCTCTTTGTCTTTTCCACTTCCACTTACACGCAAAATGGACTCAGCAAAACGCTATAACAGCTAAAATACTAAAACCGAATGGATGGGATCCATCTTTTCCTTAAAATGCAACTGCGCATCGAGTGGAAAACAAAGTAAATTCATTTTGCCTGTCGTTCATTGTGTTATTCCTGAAGAGAAGTGAGTGATAGGTAAGGCTGCTAGCTAAGTTAAGTAGCCAGCAGGTACCACAGACAGGACTGGATGCATGGATGGCAGCAAGCGGTGATGCCTTTACGTGCTGTCGGATATATTTCAAACCAACCAACTAACTTAGTAAACAAGAAAATTAAGTAATTTATTTTAAATGTCTTGTGCAGTTAGTGATTTATTAACTGTAGCTAATGTGGTATATGCAATTTGAAAAAAAAACCAAACGCATTTTATACAGCAAACCAGTGGCAAATTCAGCCTGTCAGAGGGATAGGGGCAAAAAAGAGGGCACCAGCTGTGTTCAGTGGAGCAGCAGCCCGCAGAACTTTTTCTAGCATGTATCGTCACCCTGTTAAAACAATCGCCTATCTCATTTGATCAAGTTTTGCAGGAAACACAAAAAACTTCACCAAAGTGTAACATATGACATTTATTGATCATTTCACTCAAAAAGGATATAACAAAGAATGGCTATTGGTATAGTAATAACACTGTGTGTAAATTATGTAACTTAAGAGAAAAAAAAAAGACTAAGGCAATTTTTTGAAGACATGGTAACACTTTATTTTGAAGGTGTCTACATAAGAGTCACACAAGCCTGTCAGAAACATGACATGACAAGTATCATGAGCATTAATGTTACTTCAAAGTGTCATTAATGTTCATGACACAGCCCATGTCATGTTTATGACATGCTCATGTCACTCTTATGTAGACACCTTAGAGTAAAGTTACCAATATTAGTGTCAACAATAAGACACTGATAAACTAAAGTGATAACTAAACAATCTCCCTCTAGCTCTTCTTTGCTGGGTTCTTATCTGATGCCTATGAATGTGGCAAATTGTCAAAGAAGTGATGATCTTAAAGGGGTAAAATCACATGATCTGATCAACTGAGGATGTGGGCGATTTTACCATAGGTGGCCGGCGTCATGAGGAGATGATTTAGGCACAAAAAAAAAGACAAAAAATGACTAATGATTTATAAACTGTACCTAATGTGGTATATAAAACTTGAAAAAAAAAACACATTTTATACAGCAAAACAAGTGGCAAATTCAGCCTTTCAGAGGGGCAGGGGCAAAAAAGAGGGCACCAGCTGTGTTCAGTGGAGCAGCAGCCCGCAGAACTTTTTCTAGCATGTAGGGCAGCATATATGTCACTGCATCATTTTTTCTCAAATTTCAGGCCACCCAAGAGGGAACTGCAGGGTGTTTCATTTCATCACGGTTTATTCGTCGGAAGAGCAACTTAGAGGGCATTTTATCATGTTTTATCTTCCATGAGACCAGTTTTCTTTTCTTGCATGGAGGCGCCGAGGGGGTGGTCCAGCAGACTATTTTTCTATCTTTCCAGATTCCCAAATCGCTGCTAAGGAATTTGATTCAAATGTAGTGAACTATTTAAATTTGTAGGCTGTGCGGGTTCACAGCGACAGCACCGGTCATTTGCGGTATGACTAATTCCCGCATGTTTTGAATGCAACATTTGTGTGACGCACAGGTTGCTCGAGTTGACGGTCAGGACGGAAATCATAGAGAGCGCTCCATTGTTCCCAGTTTAACTTTAAATACACAGCTGGCCAACTAATTTCAGTTATCACACACCTGCTTTTACCCAATAAAAGTGCTGTAAATGAATTACCCACATGATAATGCATTTTCCAACTCATCCATTAACAGTAACGTTGCAAAAACGTATACTTTTGAATTGAGTAGATCAGTCTGTTGTAGCCTATTAGTTTTAATAGCTTTTTTTTCAAAACCCATATTTCTGCTTTTTTAACACTGCATTACAAAAAAAAGTACACTTTGCTCAAGTTACCCAATTACCCAAATTCATTATCATCATTATTCAAGGTCTGGTAGTTCAAGAGGCCACATATTAAACTCATAATTGCAAAACACTTTTTATATTGACCTAGCAAACACTAAGCAAACACTGCCAGGCACAGTTAGATGCGGCTATAAAAAATACACTTTTTGTAAACAATTGCATTACTATTTTATTGTCAAATGCATATATGTAAAGTCATGAGGCTTCTCTTCAGCAAAATAAAACTCTTAACAAGAGAAAATAGGCAAGAGCCTTAAAAAGAAAAACAAGTTTATTTTACAGTGGAATAAGCAACTACAATTTCATAATAACAAGACCTTATCCATTCAAACGAATTAAAAATTGAACAAACTTTTGTTATTCTTTAAAGGTCTCATTATCAATGTGTTTTTGATTCTAGATATGGCGTTGCTTTACTGAGGTTGTGAGCTGTACAGATTAACTTTGACTAAAAATATACTTTAGTACAAAATCACAAATTCAACATGAATAAAGGACAGTTTCGAAAAATTCATATTGTTAGTAGTCCTACAAACTTGAGAAAATATCACATTGATAGAAGTAATGTGTTTTGAAAGGAAAAATTACACAATGGCAAACTCGAAATAATCTTTCCTCTATAATTTGCATTTTTGCTAAAGCTGTTTGGGCGGTATTCTAGCCCTGAAGGTGTCCTGTTCATTCAGATCCAAGCAACTATGATGGATTAGAGGAGAAAATATAGTGGAGAGCCAAAGTTGACGTGGGGAAACAAACAACAACACGGAAACCCACTGACTCCTAAATATTTATTTCTTCTTTTTTTTCTTCCTTGGAGGTCCTTGATCTGAATCACTGCTACTTCCCGAGTCTGAGCTGTCTGAGGACGAGGAGGAGGAGGAAGAGGAAGATGAAGAAGAGCTGTCATCGTCGCTGTCACTGCTGCTGTCGCTGTCATCCGAAGAGGAGCTGGAGGAGTCGCTGCTGTCTGATGATGAGTCACTTGAGGAGCCGCCTGAATCACTGCTGCTGTCGCTGCCATCTTTAGCCCTGAGAGCAAGTGGCAGAGCACAATGGAAAAACATGAACAGCATGTTTTGTCATTAAGGCCTCATACAGTCGGGCTGTTGTGGTGTCACGTCGCAAAGGAGAAGGAGAAAAAAAACTTTTTACATGGTTGACTGTTTTTCTGAAAAACTGGCATAAACACAAGATGTTAGAAGTAAAAATTTGTTTGGTTGTTTTATTTAAACTGAGAAGAGCATTACCTGCATATGTAATCTTTTTTTTTCCTCACTGAATGTTGTATAGAGCAGTGTGGTCACACCGAAGAAAAAGCAACGAGATTAGTCCCACCCATCAGGACTCCATCAGTGTCTTTTTGTCTTTTATGAGGGGGGAGCAACACCTTCAGTGCTAAAGAGATTGATGTGACGTCTCGCACTTCTCTCCACAGTCACAAGTCTGTGATAACTCTTAAATGAGTTCCTCTAGCTCTACCACCAGCTGACAAGCTTGGCCTGCCACTTCAAAACAAAATAAAGCAAGTGCACATGATGCAACACCAGAGTTCACGCCTGGTGGCAAAATATCTGTAGACGTGGTGAAGTCCACGCTGCCAAATCACACCCGGTAATACCTGATTGGTTACATTATTGTGACATTTTTGCAGTTGATAGCCAGTAGTCACTTTTTATATTTGCATTCTTTATGCTTTCTATTCCAACACAGCACAGTCATTTCACACAGCAAAGTTTTATCTTGTCCATGGGTGAAATAAAATCTAAAGACACTTGGGTATTGCCATATTAATGTTTTGTGATACTGTACGGATTCACAAAAATACTTGATTTTTAATTAATAGTTTATGTGCAAAAATATAAACTCTATACCACTGATTTGATCACCATGGGTTGATATATCTGGCTCGATTCAGATATATATTGGTTGACATTGGCCTATCAAAGGCATATCGGTATGGAAACTTTTTTTACACAATGTATTGCTGAAAATGTTGCTTGGAGTGATTTAGAAATGGTGTTAGCCATTCTTTTTTTAATTCTTGTTTTTAATAACAGAAATCTACGTTTATTAAGCCATTTATTCTAATTCCTATTTATTCTTTATTTTACCAGTTATCATTCATAGAGTTGGCTGACAATGTAGTCCATTGTTTGTATACCAATGTTAAATATCTATCTATAAAGCAAGAAGCGTCTGTGGTTGTGTGTGTGTGTGTGTGTGTGTGTGTGTGTGTGTGTGTGTGTGTGTGTGTCTAGGGCATATCTTGCTGACCGTTAGTCAGACTGACCTAAGATTTTGTATGTGGCTTGCGCATGGCACGAAGGTGTGCATCCACGATTTTTGAAGATTTTTGAATCCATTTTTCAAATATTATTTACGTAGGATGTGTTGCGGCATTGCACCGTTTCCAATTGGATGGGACAGGCTCCGATTGGGGAGCTCCGCCCCATTGTGTGATAGGCCTACACCTGGTCAGTAACACAATTCACTCTGGATTTCCACTCTAACTCATCTCATCTGCAAGTCTATTCAGCCTACCTATCTTTTGGAGTTTTAAAGTACGCTACAAGGTTTGATTTTCAAATAATATTCAAATAGTTTCCAGTGAATATCAATGTTCAATGTGTATGTACTGGACGATGTGCGTACCTTATGAAAAACTTTTATGGAGTTGCAGATGTTGTGGTGTGGCATGTAATGTACGAATACATACTTCCTACGGGCTCTGCACTAGTTATTTAATAAAGGTTTATGTTTGAGAAAGTAGTGCTCTGGGTCCCTTTGCAGAGTGGTGAAAAATCAGGGCACAATCCACAAAAAAAGGTCTCTTTTCATTCCAGCTCCAAAAAAAAAAGATATCGGCAATGAAATTGGTTATAGATTAATTTACCTCTCTAAAATCAGTATCGGCATCAGTCTCAAATACCCCATATCGGTCTGGCTCTGCTGTAGAATAAACGTGTTGTGAAACTAAAGCTGAAAAGGCCCTTTGTCACAGCAGAAATTTAGACTGGGCAAACACAGGTGTAGCTAATAACAGTATTAATTGCTGCATGGCCCTGCAATAACTGCTGGAACCAAGCCCTCATTAAGGTTATTAGTTCCACCTGTGCTTTCACCGCTACGACAAGTCAAAATGTCTGCACTGAAAAGGCTCCACAAAATTGATTCATTTGGGGGTGATAAAGAAATAAGAGCGCTCAGATGCTTGCAAGGCTATCAAGAGGAGTGGAGAGTGACGTGCTTGAACTTACACGCTTTTTTCCATCAGACATTTTGACATGTAGTAGAAAAGGCAGAAATGTAAAAAACTAAATTATGATGGCTGTATTCCATTTAACTGCTGATGTTAATGTTATTAGTGACACGTGTGCTTCTCACATTCTGACAAGTCAAAATGTCTGCTGTGAAATTTTTAACATTATAAGATCAATTAGGATCGGCACACATGACTTTTTTGCCACATGCACAAACACACTGACTTTTAGAAGCAGGCACTCAAAGTACTAGACTAGAAAGCATCACCACTGTAACAGATTCAATATTAGAATTGTTTTGCTGTTGGCCTATTAGGTAACTGCAGTTTTAACAAATTGGCACGAATAACAGTCATTAACATTCTCCACTAGAGGGAGCTGTTGTATTACAGTTTATCAACAATATTTACACTTCTGCAGAGAGGGACAGTGTATCTGCTCAGTTTTTTCACCAAAATCTATATTGTTTAGAGCCAAAAGATCCAACACTGTCACAATATGGTTTAATATACACCTCACTTACTTCTTTTTCACTTTTTTCTCAACGGAGCCTTCAGTTCCTGGTCTGTAAAGAGAAGAAAAGCAGCAGTTTTTGTCATTTATTAGTCAAATTATCTGTCATAAGTTTGGCCTGCATTGGGCCACTCACAAGTAATAAAGTAGGAACATCAACTCAACGACACCAATACGGTACATCATTGTTTGGTGTAGGCAAAAATATTTTCTAAGTAGATTTCTTGGACGATACATCAATTCATTATTTTGCTGTTGCATATTGCAGAACACCAGCTAAATTAAATGCACAGCTTTTTCTGAAAGATTTAATATTTTTTTAAAAAGTCTCATCTGACCCCAATGCAAAAATCATGCTTAGTTTGCACAAAAAATTGTTAATTTGTTCGCACTTTATCTTATCCAGTCCTATGGTTTTTTTTTTCCAACATTCACAATTTTTTACTTTGTTACTAGACTTTATTGGACTGTTATCCGTGCTCTTCAATCCAAAAGGTATCACTGTGTCTGGAGCTGTCAAGCTTCAAACCTTTTCCGGAAAGTATACAGAAAAGAAGCTCCAGTGCTTCATAAGGCTTCATTCACCATCACTAACCTCTTTTTCTACAGCAACGGCCCTGTTTATATGAAATTATTAAAGGCCGGTCAGAAACTGCTCAATGTTGTTCCTGCTCTCTGGTACACACTAGGGCCAGGCGATATATCGATATGTATTTTTACTCTTACACCATCACCTCTACCCCATGAGCTACTCAAGCTCTATCAATATATTTTTAAATGTGATATGGATTTTGACCATATCGCCTATATCAATATAGTTCAATTTTTTTTCTTTTATATATAAATGCTGCCCTTACTAGGGTTTGTCATATTTAGTTCATTTGTAATGTTCGTTATTCTTTTCTCATATAAATATATTTATATATTTTATTTCATAGACTATTTTTATTTAAGATATTTTTTTATTAAATGTGCACTTTTTGGTGCTTTGATTTTTTTTTTTTTTTTTAAAAAGGTACTCCTGTTGTTATACAGTACTTATGTTCACTTAAATAAATGGTTTCAATAAAACTACTTGTGACATGTCATATTTGGCTTTGACTGAACATTTGCTCTCACTATAAAAATATCGGGAAATATATCATATATCGATATCCAGCCTAAATATATCGGGATATGATTTTTGGTCCATATCGCCCAGCCCTAGTACACATTGTCTTACAACACCGTGTTTCTGCTTAGTTTGACACCCTCGCTGTTCTTCTGATGAGTCACATTCCCTTACTGACTAAGATGACCATGAAAATCATTTCAATCTGGTCGCCGACCCCATTCCAGACCTTTCAGCAGCTCAGATAACAGTAAAGCCAAAAGGTGTGAACACCAGGTTCTCTGTGTATTCAGAGGCTTCCAAAGGTGGACACGAAAAAAACCTAAAAATGAACAAGTAGCACTTTGACAATCACTCAGGTGTTTTAGAAAAGAAAAGAAAAAGACCTTCCTTTCGGTCACTACTGCTGCACTGAGAGAGAAGTCTTACCCAGTGATGCTGAGTGGTTTGTTTTCATTTTCTTTGAGTTTCTTTTTCATCTCAACTGTTCTTGACGGTCTGTGCACATATTTCCGCTTCCCTGTGCATTCGTAGGTCCAGTGTCCCATCTCCAAACACTTCTGACAGCGAACAGATTGTTTGTTTGCCTCCCTGTATGAAATAAAACAGAGAAATGTGACAAAACAGACACTACAACTGTACAGAAATCATTACTGTAGCAGCAGCTACATATCCTTATTGTCAGTTTCAAGAGCTTCTTCTTTGCAGAGAACAGCTTTGTAGCTGGTGAAACTATTGGAAGATTAAATCCTATCAAGTTTCAGATGCCTGCTAGTGTTTTAAATTAAACATTCTACAGTGTGCATTTTCACATATCCTAATTCCTCCTAAATAAGCCCTAAACCATCCATATGTGTACTGTCTGTTAAGATTTGGGAACTAAAACTACTCTGTAAAGTTTGTGAAACATTACAGTAATGGTTACATTTCTGAAAACATCATGGTAAAAATCATCACACATTTCACTGACCTGTCCCATCTTTTTCCCCATCAGCTGGGAAGGATGGAATAAAAGTGTTTTGTTTGGATATGTATGTATGTATGTATGTATGGATGGATGTATGTGACTGGCTGAGCTGTGTGTTCCTATTTATTCTGCTATTCTATCATGCCTCAATTGCAAATGAGATCTTGATATCAATCAGATAACCTGATTTAATAAATGTTATATTAATAAGAGATAAGCAATCCCTGCTGTTCTAATAAATCCTTGAGTTAAGAGAGTTTAAAACCTTTTCTCTTGTAGTCTAAAAATCGGAATTTTTTAACAGCTTCCTTGTTTAAGGGGAAAAGACCGTATTGGATTAGTATCTGCAAATACTTAAGGTTAAGTAACATAATGTGGAAAACCCATAAAATTATCATCAACCAGCACATCAAAATCTACATGGGAATGCTATTAACATCACACATGTGATTTATCATACCCTAAGTGATGTAATAACAGGATATCTGTCAATACGGAAACATGATAATCGTAAAGTTTTTCGAAAGATTGATTAAAAACGAGTATTTCCGTTGACAATAAGTAACTTGCACTGGAAAAGCTGACGGTTAGTTGATGTTATTTTAAATATCTTACACAATAATCTTGAAAAAACAGAACTCTCGCTTATTATTTGTCTATTAAAACATATCAGTCGCGATATTAAAGAGTAAATAAATGTTTAAGAGAGAATATGGACCGACAATTTCATGATAATTGTGTATATTGTAGAGAAAGAGAGCGGCGCGTTGGTGCTCCATTAAGCCCTGCAGGGTTTGTAATTCACCTCCTATATATAACACGAAGCTCGACCAGCTCAATGTTATTTGTCTTTAACGCACCACTATACTTACAAGACGACGACTACGGTGCATTTTCATCTAGTAATGTGAATAATACTTACGCTTGCCTCCTTGCTATTATTCTATGCATGGGAGTCGCCATGTTGCAGTTTACTTTTTCTACTTCATTGGTGTCTTAACCAGCTCTTATTTCCGGCATCCTTAATGCGCACAGTGCTCCCCTTTGGCAACAATGGTCTACTGCATGGGTCTCAATCTCGCGGCCCGCGGGCCAATTGCGGCCCTCGTGACGATATTTTGTGGCCCTCACCTTGATATGAAAGTTTAATGTGAGTTTTATATGAATGGCACTTTAGCGTGTTGTGTGTGGAAGGTCCCTTTATTGCGCAAGCTTGAGCTTTGTTAGGGCCCGAGCAGGCAACGACCCGCGAGGTCCCTATTGTATTTCGAATGATTATTCTTTTTGTTAGGGCCCGAGCAGGCAACAACCTGCAAGGTCCCTATTGTATTTTGAATTATTTTTTTAGGGCCCGAGCAAGCAACAACCTGCAAGGTCCCTATTGTATTTTGAATTATTTTTTTAGGGCCCGAGCAAGCAACAACCTGCAAGGTCCCTATTGTATTTCGAATGATTTTTTTTTCTTCTTCCCAAATGATCACATTTTTCACTGCCTGAACATACCCCAAAACTCATGAAAGTTTAAATATAAGTCACACCTGGCGAAAATTTTTATAATCAATTGTCATCCTGAATTTCCACCACTAGGTGGCACTATAATAAAGGAAAGTGCGTTTTGGCTAATAACTCCCACATACTTTATCGCATATTCAAAAACCTTATATTCACGCGTTCACTGAGTTGTGCTGAATCTCGTGATATACACACCCTTTTTTGCATAGAGTTTTTTTTCCATAACATACTTTTTTGAACTCCTCCTAGGCAATTTCATCGTTTTGCTCCAAACTTTGCACACAGCATCTATGGACCCTCATAACAAAAAAGTTATTAAAACAATTTGGATAACCCAAAGAATACTCAAATTATTAAATAACAACTTCCTGCAGGTGGCGCTATTTTAAACACAAAACACAAAGTGTTGCATATCTCCGCATCCACTCCACATATCTCCACAAAATTTTGCGCGATGACCACTAGGTGGCGCTCTTTAAAATGAAGTATTTTATATCTCCAAATCGGTTGGACGGATTAACACCAAACTTGGTATACTTATTGTCAATACCCTCCTGAGGATAACCCTTGAAGGTTTTATTGATCGGCCCCTAGGTGGCGCTCTGGCGGCAGTCTAATTTAATATTTGGCAATGTGCTCAGACCATAGACTTAAGGCAATGAAATTCATAGGGGTGGTATAGGCTGGCCCCTGTAACGCACAAACCCGGACGGCAGCATGCCCCGACACGCGTGGACTGCGAGGGCCCGTTCAGTACTGCGTGCAGTCCTAGTTTCACTTGTTTCTATGACGACATTAACAAAAAGAAAGGCAGCAGCTGAAGTGGAAATGTAATTTAATTTTGTGTCTTTTTTTTTGTAATTTTGTGTCCTTTTTGTAATTTTGTGTCTTTTTTGTTATTTTGTGTCTTTTTTTTTTGTAATTTTGTGTCTTTTTTTTTAGGTAATTTAGTTTTTTCTGTCATTTCTTGTCTTTTTTTTTAGTAATTTTGTGTCTTTTTTTGGACATTTTGATACTGCCTCCAGTGGCCCCAGGTAATGTGAGTCTGAGACCCCTGGTCTACTGCATCTATGTAACTGATAATAGCAGCGAATAAGTACTCAGATATTCCAGTGAAAGAACTTAAGTATAAGTATTAGCATTAAAGTAAACTTAAACTTTAAAGTTCCAAAAGTAAAAGTTTTTATTGTGTAGAATTGCCCACTTCGTAATAGAGTCCGATCTTTATTTGTTGATTATAATAATTATTATTGGGGTTTTTTGGTTTGTTTTTTTGTATCTGCAGGTGACAATACTTTCACTGCATTAATGCATTAATACTGAACATATTTTCAAATACAAGATCTGACATACACACAGTTGATCCTTAAGTCTTGACTAAAGGATCAAAAGAACAGAAACACTTTTACAATACAACCCAATGCAGTATAGCTATCTAATTTTCAATTAGGCACACTTCATTTTATTGTCCCTGTTAGATGGAATTGTCATTCATCATTACAATGCAAATAATATAAAATTAAGCTACATAATAATAATAATAAAAAATGTTTTCAATAATAACATTCCCATAGATGTAACAGATGTAAACTCCTTTATATGTTTGCTTGAATTGATTTATATGAAAAATGGGTAAGGCTGTTTTCAGATAATTAAATTTACAAGGACCATACGCATTGCACTTGTCTTTTTGTTTTTATTACCATGTCTTCAGATACTGTGCAAACAGTTGCTGAGGTTGAGCATTTGTTTATCTGTGTCACCAACGCAGTACTCCCTCCCACCATTCAACTGTCATTACACCCACCCATGTTTACTTTTTATCAGAGCTGCATGTATTGTCTTTTATTTCTATTTCATTGGTTAGTAAACAGTATTTTAATCCCATCAACATAACAAGTTATACCTTATTTTGTTATTTTTTTTAAAAAGGCATTAAAAGGTGGTACTATATCCTTTACATGTTGATTACTGATTGCAGTGATGTAAACTATCATAATTTCACTAAGTTTTAATGAGGTAATCTTAAATGTTGTATTCCTGGTCCAACTCCCTTTAAAACAGTAATATGATTAATTAATTAATTAATTAATTAATCATTTAAAATTAATCATATATTTTTGTTGTTTAGCATTTGTCTTAGTCGGATAGAATTTGTGCTTTGTAGCGTAGATTGTTTAAAAAAAAAAAAACTTAAATAAACTGCTATGGATAATAGCACCAGCAGCAGCAACAACAACAACAACAACAACAACAGCAACAACATTCAAGTAGTAGGTAAGATAATATTACAAAACTGTAAAAAAAAAAAATCTGTATATGATAACATTTATTATTATTTTTTTTGTATCTATTTTTACTTTATTTTTATCTTGTGTTTATAATTTCAACATGTTTTTCTTATACTTATTTGGTAGGGAGAAAAAGTTTGCTCTGTTCCATGTAAAAGAATGTCTTGCTGTTTGATCTGCTGTAATTTGCAAACAAAAACTAATAAATACACTCATTTAAAAAAAAAAAAACCCTGTGTGGTAGGCTGGTCAATATGGCTTCATACTTTCAACACTGCTGCAGCCCAATCTATTTTGGGTTTTCACACACACAGTTGAATCCCAGGCACTGACATAACAATAACTCGTGGCTCTCGGTATGCAATCTGATTCAGGGTCAACGTTAAACCCCGAAAGCCAGGAATTTCTGGATATTTCCCGGTAAACCTCGAGTGTTCGGGACCAGCTATTCACTTGTTTCTGGAAAGGTCCAGAGATAGCGAGAACTACGCAAATCTCGCGATGACGCCCGGCGAGACGGCGAGAAGTCAGTGAGACCACCTTGCTGCTGCAGCCTGCCAGCACAGATCAGACACCGGTAATAGTCAGCGGTGTGGATTATGACTATAAGTAGCCATAGTTAACACAGTACAATACAACTACTTCTCTTGGCTTTTACATCATTTTTAAAGCTGTACGTCTGTTTTATTTTTGTGAGTCGAACTGTAGATAGCGTTATAGCTAGAAGACAGTCGTATCGCTGAAGATGTCAGTGGTGGGATTTGACTTGGGCTTCCAAAGCTGCTATGTAGCTGTAGCCCGAGCCGGAGGGATCGAGACAGTCGCTAATGAGTACAGCGACAGATGCACACCGTAAGTACCCAAAATAGAGCTATTATTTGTTGGACTTTTTAGTGGATAGCTACGTAACGTGGAACCATCTAGAATCAATCCTAAACGTACACCGTTTTTGTATCCCGGCATCAACCATGGGGCTCCAGCGAGCTAGCTTGTTAGCTTAACCCACAGTTGTTATCAGCGTTACTGTGTAGTTTGAAACAGGGCTTCATTCGCCCGGTGGAACACAGGCGGGCGGTGCTCCCCCTCGTTCTAATCACAGTCCATGTCTCGAAGGCGAAAGCTCCGGCCAACCGGTGTGCCCCGTGAGGCAAACTGTGCGCCTTGCGTTACGTTCTCAACGATGACGACAGCAGCAAACCGCTTGTTGGAATATTCTAGCAAGTTTAAGTGCCTTAAAGAGTTGGACCTAATATATATGATGTTTATATACATTTAAAATATACATTATAAAATAAAGTTGTCATCTTACGTTAGGTGCTTGTTTTAATTTATCTTCAGCTCATTCGGCTGACATGGCACACTTTGTTCCCTCAGTGGTTGTGGTCCTGTCACCATAGAAATGTGTTTTATATCCATGCCTGACGCCATATCGTCACCCTGTTAAAATGATCGCCTAACTCATTTTCCAAGTTTTGCAGGAAAGACAAAAAACTTAACCAAAACTGTAACATATGACATTTATTGATCATTTCATTCAAAAAGGATGTCACAAAGGATGGCTATTGGCATAGTGATAACGCTGTGTGTAATTTATGTAACTTAAGAGATATAAATTAATATTTTGAACATGCCTTTGTGACCTAAGCAAGATATGGTGACACTTTATTTTGAAGGTGTCTACATAAGAGTCACACAAGCCTGTCAGAAACATGACATGACAAGTATCATGCGCATCAATGTTACTTCAAAGTGTCATTAATGTTCATGACACATCCCATGTCCCCGACTGTGACTTTCCCTTGATTTAAAGTAATAGCTCATTAGATATATTGGGGTTTTGATTGATTTGATTTGATTTCTTTGTGTTGCAAGTTTTTAAGATGAATTTCGTCCAGGTCTTACAATAAAAATTGTGACATTTATTGTTGCCCAGTACTATTTTTAAACTGATGTATTACCAAAGACATTAATTTAACTGTATGAGAAAGAATATTTGAAAATATGGAAACACAATAGTTTGAATCATTTTAGCCACTTTGCACAACAAGTAACAAAACATTAGCTGTGCCATTTTTTAAATTCAAGAAATGTGATCTTAATGAGTGTTCAGTAAACATTAAATATATTTTTAGTACATATATATATTACCATTCAGAACATTTAAATAGCAGTTTGCACATATTTGCAAAATATAGATAGATTTCAAGATTTAGTGGAGGCGTTCGGACCAGAAAATGAAGTCACACCCTGTGTGTGTGTGTGTGTGTGTGTGTGTGTGTGTGTGTGTGTGTGTGTGTGTGTGTGTGTGTGTGTGTTGTAGTTGGAGCTTGTCTGTTCTTTGTTGTGGTAGCTGGTCTGGTGACGCCAAGGTGCGTTCATAAGTGTCCCTTTGTGATGGGTCTGGAATGAGAACAAGAGCCATGTGGAAGCAATCCCTGCTCACTCTCTGAATGCAGTGGACAGCATCTTAAAAAACATAAACATACTGAAAAAAAAAAAAAAAAACATACTGGGATATTTCATTTGGTCTATGTTAAGTGACTTTGATACCTAAAATATTTTTAAATTGAAACCAACATTCAGGCCATTACAGGCATTTTAAATCATATGGCACTATTAATAAACATTAACTTAATTGGAGCATTTTTTTAAACTATGCTTTTTTTTATTTCTATCTTTGACTCTATGAACCGACAAGCCTGCAACACACACGTTACTACTGAAGAAACTAGTTGATTTATTAGATTGCTCAAAAACTTATCATTACAGAATTAAAATGGTGAAGTGTCTTGATTCTTGCTATTTCTTGATATTGTATTTGAATGCTTTTGGCTATTAGTAAAATAATATATGCAATTTCAAAACATCAATTTAGACCACAGGTATTTTGTCATAGTGATGTTTAAGAATTTTTAAGAGATTTAATGTTAAGTCAAAACAATAGTCTGCTAATCAAATAATGATGGAAATTGCTTCTTTTTTTTACCCTAAAAGAAGTAAAAATAATAATAACTGCCCTTTACATCACTTCACATGAGTGGGGGGAAAAAACACCACATCATAAACCGTACTGCTCTGGTCTTGCGATTTTGTGGCCCAGCACCTGTTGAGCCTATTTCCTTTGAGACATGCTGCGCTAACCCTGCTTTGACATCACATACTACACTTGTGTGTTGATGGCGACTATAGCTCTGACATCTGTGTTTGATGGGGATGACGATGACAGGCATGTTTAGACCACAATCGGTATGGATACAAGTGGGCTGACCACACCACTTCAGACTGTTTACAGTACTGTGTGAACTATGAGAGGTGGATTTAAACCAGCATGGAGTGGTCACAAGCCAACATACAGCCACAATCCTGGTTTAAAGAAAACTGAATTAAAAAATGTTGTGATCTATCTGAAGATTTCCCTTTTACACTAACTACTATTTTATGCAAATATCTTCAGAAAACTCATAACAAAATTGTGTCATAGTGTTGCTACTGCATACATAGGAAATGGTCCAGTTTTATGTGGGTTGAGGGCTGAAATGTCATGTATGTGCAGGCATTAAACTATGTAGTAATTTAACAGGGAAGGTATACTATTCTGTTTTGGGGTGTATTTACAAATAGGTTGACATTAGAATGAATAGTCTGTATGTTGTTGCTTGTCTTCCAGGTCATTTGTATCATTTGGACCACGAAATCGATCTATAGGAGCAGCTGCAAAGAGCCAGGTAAGACCATCCCTGTTAACATCCTTAGGTGATTTAATGCAAGATTTTTTAAAGTTGTAACTTTATTCAATTAAATTGTCTCCTCTTTAATATCCTTCATCATGTCCAGGTGGTGACCAACTGTCAGAACACGGTGCAGGGCTTTAAGCAGTTCCATGGCAGGGCATTTGCAGACCCCTATGTCCAGTCAGCCAATTCTAACTTGGTCTATGACCTGGCACAGTTGCCCTCTGGATCCACCGGTATAAAAGTAAGATTTAGATTGTCACTCTGCCTCCGCTGTATTAGATATTACATTGGTAACCATAAGTAGTGGGAGGAAAAGAAGCAATATTTTCTAACAAAATGTCAAAGTAAGGCTTAGGTTAGCACATTTAGCCAGTGGGTGCTCTTATTTATCAGCGATACTGTATGCTTTTCTTATCTTTTTTGCTCCAAAAAGTGCTTCACATAATGCTCTGTCCTCTTATTGTTTTTATCCTGTAAAAAGTCGTCTCAGGTTTCCCTTTTTTATTTGCATTTTGTCTTTTAAAACATTCTGTGATAAGAAAGTACTGTTCTACTCCTGTCTCTATACCTGGCAATCAACTGAATGTGATATATATATATAAAATAAATACTCAAGTTTGATGCCATCAGATAGATGGTGTAAGATTTAAAGCATATCCAAAGGTCTTGCAAAGTACAGAAGTGACAATGCCTGGCTCCACACACTGCAAACAAACAGCACAGCATGTTTTTTTGTGTGTCCCTGTGGAGATAATTAATGAGTCTTCAGAGTAAATGACAAATCAGAGAAGATTTTATCATCCTGTTTTTTCTAGCAACCCTTTCAGATTGTATATTTACACCTTATATACACATATATTTTTATTATCTTGTAGGGTATTTTTTCATGAGTTTCTGTAAAAATGTCTTCAGTGAAACTTAAATGGGGGGTTTCCCTTAATATTTACTGCTATTACAACCTCAATAATAATATCATCTTCCTAATTCTCCTCATCTGCAGGTGATGTACATGGAGGAGGAGAGAGTGTTCAGCATCGAGCAGGTCACTGGCATGCTGCTGACCAAACTGAAGGAGACTGCTGAAAGTGCACTGAAGAAACCAGTTGCAGACTGTGTCATCTCGGTAAGCATTTCTGCAATGGTTTTACCACTTCAGCAGGGTGTCTGATAGAGAAGAGTGCATCCGTTTTCCTGTGAAAATCAGGCTTCTCAAGGTCCAACTGGATGTTTTTTTTTTTTGGCAACCTGTCTTGTCTAATTGGCTTTAAATGTCCTGGGAGGTGTTAATTTACTTGTTGGATGACTGCACCTAGATTATTTAAAGATGTGGCACTGAACTGAAGAGACTTAAAGAGACATGTGACTCACTTTACTTACAGTTCTTCAGGGCTATTCAATTACAAATTCAATCGGACCAGATTTTAACACTTTAATGCTTTCTGCTTATGCACAACTGACAAATATGTGGAATATGTTTATTTTAAAAGCACAATCACAAACCGTAGTGAAACGAAGCTATTGGATGGTTAGATGCAGACAGGAGTAGGCCTGCCATGATAATTATGATATCGACTTATCGTTCGATATATAAAATGGACACGATAGTTTTTGTGGCGTCGATAATTGTTATGCACAATGTCCGGTGCTTGTTGTAAACAAACGGAGGTCGCTTAGTGCTGCTGCAGCACATACATACTGTACTGCTACAGAGCTAACTGTACTGTACTTCTTAAAGGAGCCATGCCACTGTTATAGTGGACGCATTATAACACTGACATTTTGTGCTTTTTTAATAATACTGCAAATGTTTGACAGGCAGTAGGAATTGCCCAAAAAATCTTCGAAACAGCTGTTTATATATTATTTATAATATATAATAACATAATATTTATCTCAGTACAATTTCTGTTTACAGAGCCCGACAGTCTATTTTATTTGTTTTGATTGTAGTTTATTTATCTAGGATGACTTAATATTTATTTACCACATTTTTATTCCAATGTTTAGTATTCCTGAGATTTAAAAATTCATTGCTGTGGAAGAGAATGTACTCAACGATACTTTTGTTTATTGTGATAGTTTCTGGGAAAATATATCGTCCTAAAAATGTGTTATCGTGACAGGCATAGACAGGAGGCGAAGGGGCTCCAAAGCGTCGTGTAGCACTGTCCGCTTTCTTTAGGCGGCAATGTAAACCAATTGTTCAGACAGGACATGGTACTATCTGCATCACTGCATCATTGAAAAGTGCTTGGGTTTTGGATAAAGTGCTTGAAAATGCTTGAAATTCTTACTGTATTTCTCGTGCAATATGACTATAGATAATGTGTCATGTTCAATTAAAAAAATACTGAATTTATTATTGAGATTAGCGAACTGTACTTTTGGTTGTTAGCGTAATACCATCGCTGTTGGTATGGTTGAGTGAAATTACCCCTTTTAGCATGTAAGTACTCATCTAAAACATGCAACTTACGACTGTTGTAGGGTCCTGGAAAAGCTTGCTTGCTTCTGGGCAGGATGTGACCCACGGGCCTTTGATTGAATGGGATGTCTGTACTTTGTGCATTCTCTGGACTAAAGTGGAGTAGTGCATTGCGTCGACAATCCTTCTATTTTGAGTGTCATCCTCTTGCATTTTCAAGTAGTTTGGTCTATAAAATGCCCACTGAAAGCTTTCTCCAAGGTGTATAAATGTATTACCACCTGTTCATGTGACATTTTGAGCTCAAAACACTTCACCAGATGTCTTGTCTGAAAGCTTAATTTCCTCTCTTGCACCTTGTTGGTGAAGAGTGGGATGTGTGTGTTTCTTGCTGTGCTCAGTGTATGTATTCACCAGCAGCGTCTGTTATGTAATGTTACAGATCTCACACAGAAAGGCTGTTACTTTCCCTGGTCCTAAATCTACAGTTTGCATCAGCCCTAGAGGTGGCTAACATGTTATTATTACTGTGGCCAGTAGCTAAATTTAGCCCTTTTCCACAAGGAGATGTTTTGTTTTGGCACTCGGAGTAACGAACACAGCAACGTTATCCAGACATCTTGTGATGCGGCCGATTCATTATCAATCAGTCATTCACACAGAAGGAATACAGGATTTGCTTTGAACTTTTTTGACATCCTTGACGTCTTATCTTTGCCTTACAGTGATACCACTTGGACACAGTTTTATTATTAGTGGTTCCAGTGAAATCACTCATCTGCATTGTTTTTGTCCTCCCAGGTCCCGAGTTATTTCACTGACGCAGATAGAAGGTCTGTCTTGGATGCAGCTCAGATCGCCGGCCTCAACTGTCTACGGCTAATGAATGAAACCACAGCAGGTACATGGAAACACAGTGTTCTTTATGCCTGACAAGTAGCATCTGAATCGTTCTAACCAGTGACTGGGCTTTCAGACAATTAAAATATTGTTCTGTGAGATGACATCCACAGAAGATTCTGTTTTGTGTGAAATGTTTTTATCTTCTTGCCTCTATAAAAGAAAGCTATGAGAAAGTATTGAGTTGCCAACTTCTAAGTATGTGGCTAAAATCATCGCAAAGTAAATGCCATAGCTATACATTTATCAGGGTTCCTGCTGGTCCTTTTTTTTCAAGGTTTGAAAGGTGCTCGAAACTGCTTGAAATGTAGCTTTTATAGTCTACCTACCTAGGTGACACGTTTTTAAACATAATGCTTAATCTGTCACCCTTCTGTGGAATCCTCGCATAAAATATAATTGTGGTTGTTTGTTGCACAATAACATTCAATGTAATGAGACAAAGAAGTGAAATAATCAGTATACTCTATATATTATGTAAATGTGCCACAATAATGCTGCAACATATTTTCATAAACATGCAGAAACTCAGTTTTGTGTTATAGTTTGTAACTTTCCCACCATGAGCAGTGAAGCAAAAGCATGAAACTAAGCTTACATTTAGTGGTATGTTTGCAGCCTGGTAGTTCTATAAACAGTACATCAGATCTAGTTCAGTGTTCTAACACCAGACTTTTTCTGTTTGTTGCAGTGACTCTGGCATATGGTATCTACAAGCAGGACCTGCCAGCTCCAGAAGAGAAGCCCAGGATAGTGGTGTTTGTGGACGTGGGCCACTCAGGTTACCAGGTGTCAGTTTGTGCCTTTAACAAGGGAAAGCTCAAGGTGAGTAATGAATAATTTGTGCCCATTCTGAAAAGCAATACTCACAGGGGAATGTTTTTTAGGGCAGGTTATGATGATAAAGCACTATGTTCTTTGCAAGTTTTGTCAAAAAGTTGGTAATTTCTTTTTCTCATGTTGGCAGAGGTAAGCAGTGCTACTTAGCAATAGTTTTTAAATTACTTGTTTAGCGTAATAATTAAGCTGAAATGTAAAATAATTTGAATAGATTTAATCAGCAGAAAGAACATTTAATCCACATGTCACGCATGTTATTGCTTATGATGAATGCCATATGTGTCAGCTGCCTTGAAACCAAAGTACGCCAAACCAGAAAGTAGTTTTAAAAGAATTTAATAGAAACACTTAAATTCACACATTTATTTCAGCAGAATGTGGTTAATTCAGTCCCACACCAAACAAACTATATGAAATAATCATGATCAAAACATACAATCAAAGTTAATATCAACAGCTGGTAAAATAAACATTTATTCCCCGGGGTATACATTTATTCTCTAAACATGCATTCATACTTCTATTTATTTATATGTGATAATAAAAGTTTCAATAGCCTACAAATGAAAATGCCTAAAAATGTCAGGATTTTACTCTTTGCAATTTAGCTCATGAAAGTTGTTTATTCTGCTTTTGTCATTTGTTATCCTAACATGCATCCATCCTAAACATACAGCTATGCAGTGACAATTTAAAAACATTGACCTCTCACCTTCCTCCACCCTCAGATCCTGGCCACAGCGTTTGATTCTGAGCTCGGCGGAAAGGATTTTGACGCCATCCTGGTCAACCATTTCTGTGAGGAGTTTGGGAAAAAGTACAAGCTGGATGTCAAGACCAAGCCCCGGGCCCTGGTCCGACTGCACCAAGAGTGCGAGAAGCTCAAGAAGCTAATGAGTGCCAACTCCTCCGACCTGCCTCTCAACATTGAGTGCTTCATGAATGACATCGATGTCTCCAGTAAGCTCAACAGGTGAGCTGCAGCGGTCCTTTAATACTGTTAGGCCGTACCATTATTCTGATTTTTCTTGTCTGTGGACCAGTGTCTGAATGTTAAATAGGGCTGCTAAAGATTACCACAAATTAAAAATCTTATTGCTATTATTAGAAATGACTTTTAGAGGTACTGTGTGTGTGGGTCTATAAATAATCTGTGACCATGTGTCCCCAGAGGACAGTTTGAGGAGATGTGTGCGGGGCTGCTGGCCAAAGTAGAGGGTCCCCTGCGCAGCGTCATGGAACAAGCCAGTGAGTATATCTGACTTTATTAGCGGCTGGACTTTCCCCATCAGCACGTGCACACTCGCGTAGAGTGTGAGATAGTTCTTCCCTCCGGACAATGCCTCCCTTTAATCATTCATTGCATCCTCTCTATCTCCTCTTGCTCTTTCAGATAGCATAGCAGTCACATAGAGTAGAATATCATTCTTTATTGTCATTGCACAAGTCCTCTTGGTGCTTATAAATTAAAAATGAATAAATAAAGGCAAATAGAGTTCTAACATAATACAAGACAAAATAAAACATACTTGTCCAGCTATTCACAGACATTCACAGACAGCCCCCCTCTCTACCCTCCCATATCCCCCCATACATTGACATACATTTTCTAGTGCATGTTTTGAATGAGAAAAGTGCATACAGTCCGACACTCAGAGGGGCTCAGTCTCTAAGTGACCGTGTGTGAGGGTGGCATATAGATAATAAAAATGTACCAGAGTAGTACTGTGAAGTGTTGAGAAAGATGTCACTTTAAAAAACAAACTCTCCTGGATGCTATTTTTATACTAACGCACATGGCTTCCCCTTAATATCTGTGTGCTGTTTTTGATTAGAGTGATGAAAGTGCAGCTGTGACTTTATAAGCTTCAACAGGCCTGTTTTGTATCCTCCTTCTCTCCTGATTCTTGTCACCCAGAGCTGAAAAGGGAAGATATCTACGCGGTGGAGATCGTGGGCGGCGCCTCCAGAATCCCCGCCATTAAAGAGCGCATCAGCAAATTCTTCGGCAAAGAGCTGAGCACCACGCTGAACGCAGACGAGGCCGTGGCCAGAGGCTGTGCTCTGCAGGTACAGCTCACCTGTCGTGACCAACACTTTGGTCCTGTTAGTGACTCACACAGCAAACTCCCTCACTGACAGCTCTGAGAGCAGAGTGGGAGCACTATGACACATGCACATCATGTTTAAGTGATGCAACTTATTTGTGTTCATTCAGGATTTGTGTTTTTTATTTCTTATTTTAAGTCATCTAAATGTATATCACATAGAGAAAACACTATAGATTTGCTAGAAACAATAAAGAATACAATTTAAAAGTTTGGGTTTTTTTTTGGTAACTTGTGTTTTTGTATTTTTCTCCTCAGTGTGCTATCTTGTCACCAGCTTTCAAAGTCAGAGAGTTCTCCATTACAGATGTTGTCCCCTATTCCATCTCTCTGAAGTGGAATTCAGCCGCAGAGGAGGGATTGAGGTACGATCATTTTTAAGTGTCACCAGCAAATGTTTAATGCTACCTATACATCAGACGACTTTGAAAAGATTTGGAAAAGACTCCCGGAAAACTCTAGGCTCACACCTGCTCACATCTAAAGACAAGTGTCAATTTTAGACAGACTGTGAATCTTGCAGGGTCACTATTTACAAGACTACAACTAGAATCTTTTAGTATTTTTTTCCTACCATGAAGCAGAAGAGAAGCAGCTTTTGGCTACAGCTGCTCTAGTGTGTGCAGTGGTTTGTGAAATTTGTTTGTGACATGAAAAGTTAACTATTTTACAGTAAAAACAGATATAAAGAAGAATAAAGGAAAGGACATTTTAGAAATAAATTCAAGATATACATTTATGTCCTATTTAATTAGATTTTGTTTAATTGAATAGTTATATTTATCAGCTCTATCAACTTTCATTTAGTTAATCATACATTAATCATCGGTTATTTATGACTTATTTATGTATACATTTGTTTATACATTTAATACTGTTCTCTTTACTAAGAAACAGCGCCCCCAAAAATACTGCTTGTGGCTGTAAATATGACATCACTATATTTTTATTTAGGACTAACCTTACTAGCATTATTATGATGTTACTTTTTCCTGTCGAAGTGGTTTTACTGCCCGAGACTTGGAAAAGACTGATATGGAACCGCGCAGATTACTACCTTAAACTTAACGATCAAGATGACAGGAGTGAGCAAACTCCTAGATTTACTAAAGCCTTTCAGTTTTTAGTCGATAGTTGGGACTGGGTAAATCTTTTGGTGTAAGCCCAGCATTACTTGATGTTTGAATCTCACTGGGAGAAAACTTTATCACACCTTTTATCTGGATATCATACTTTACACATTTCTGTTCAGCTAATACCCTATTTTGTTGCTGATATGAATATCAATGTACCCTACCATATTATGGGGTTTAATCCATCAGGACTTCAGTAATTTAGTTTTAAAAATCTTCCCTTAACCTGTAATAAAGAAATGTTTGTTTTGGCCACACCTGCCTACTTCCCATCTTTTCAGACACATTGACTTGTACCTGCAGGTTTTTTTTGCCACACCTGCACACACCCAAAGTCCATGTGTGCCACACACATCTATAATCTGTAATCTCTGACAGTTGCATTCAAATGTTATTAGATCATTTATAAATCCTGACTATCATCCAGCTCTGTAAATGTCCTTGTCCTTATTATTGTTGTCTTATTGACCTCCTGCTGCTGTGTGTTTCCAGTGATTGTGAGGTGTTCCCAAAGAACCATGCAGCCCCGTTCTCCAAAGTTTTGACCTTCTACAGGAAAGAGCCCTTCAACCTTGAAGGCTACTACAACAACCCCAAGGAGCTGCCCTACCCTAACACCGCTATAGGTACTGCAAGTTTAACTTAAGTGGAACACAATTATTGACCGTATTAAGAGAGACGTGTACAAGACAAGTTTGGAAATGCTGTAGTTATAACTGAAAAATAGTTTCTGGGAATTTTTTGTGTTTAATAATATTTAGTTTGGACACTTGGATTTAAGCTTGAATTGCAGGTATAAGTAGAGGTAGTTCATTTTTGATCCTTGACATTTGCTTCCAGTCATCTCTGCCATTTTGGTGTCAAAGGGTGCAGGTGACACTGGCCCAGGGGTAACTAATGAACATGTACTGTATATGGTTGACCCTTAAATTGGTTCAAGAACAACAGTTCACTTACTTGTAACTTGTTATCATTGAATACTTTCCAACTTCTAATTTTATACCCCAACCCCACCGTTACAGCACCATGTGCCACTGATGTGAACAAGTAAAGCGACCTGCAGTCTGACTAGCTCAGCCAGAATACCTCAGCAAAAGTCAGGGGCTCAATAAAGAAAAGCCAGGATTCAGAGTGAGCAAGCTTTGTTTGACAGGCGAAGCTGAACATAACACTGGTAAGAAGCGAGGCAAACCAAGTTTTAAATCTAGTCCAGATACTGGCGTCGCAAATAGATGACCTAAGGCAACCGTTGGTACCAACCATGTTATCTATGTCTTGCTATTTTATCAGGAAAGGGTTAATAAATAATGCTAGTTTAGTTAGGCTACTTTTTCGCAAAAAGAGAAAGCGGCATTGCCAATATCCAAAGGTGTATCTGCATAAGAAGTAAGTGGTGTTTGAGTGTTTAGGAAATTTTTTGCCCCTTTGACCCTATACATCATTTATTTTGGCTCACCTGTTTGCTCCAGTTCCATGTTAGCTCCTGGTTTTAAACATTTTCAACTATTTTACAGTTCAAATGATGGCAACCATTAACCATGTATTCAATAATTATCCAACTCTATCCAGCCTGTAGTCACATGATGTTTGATGTCATGCTAATTATTGCTAAAACATGTTCGTTTTACAGGTAAATAGTTTAATTTCCGGCAAATATGAAATGTCCTTTCCTATAATTTAGCTTCCTCAACAGTCCTCTTCAATGTAAAAACATATTCTCTCCTATTCTAACCTTTTTCTCTTTCCTCCACCCTACAGGTCGGTTCCTGATCCAAAATGTGGTTCCTCAGGCCTCTGGGGAGTGTGCAAAGGTCAAAGTGAAAGTTCGGGTCAATGTTCACGGCATGTTCAGTGTATCGAGTGCCTCGCTCATAGAGGTTCTGAAAACAGCTGAGGGGGACGAGCCAATGGATACAGAGCAGACGGGGAAGGAGGAGGAGGTGTGTACTCTGTGTGTTTGAACTGGGTGTAAGAGAATAATGAATGTGTGTGTGTGAGAAGGACATAGAGAAACACACTCACAGATCCAGTACACACAATCAGTCTGGCCACACCTTGATTTTTTTAACAGTCTGTAATGTCATCACTGTGGAATTTAGTATGTCTTGCCTTAACAAGCTCAACACAGCTTCAAGGGGTTGCATTTATCTCTCGCTAATGCCGCCTTTGTAATTTTTTTGCCATTTTATTTTGGGTCGTTCGTCACCGTTCGTGCTCCAGAGTCAACTGTTTGGCCTTTTTCCCTACATTAGTGCGTCATTAGTGTTCCTCTGAGTGAAAGTCTTTCAAAAGGCTGAAAATAATCTCAAAGCTGACACAGTCAAAAATGGGAAATACAAAAAAAAATACTTAGAGGTATTTCAATATCTGTATGTATCAGATGATCGGGAAGAGACAGGGCAGCAGCTTGGATATGACGTTAATTAAAAGAAAAAACTCAAAAGTTTCTGTTGTGAAAGCTTCAGATAAAAAAAAAAAAAATGCTCAGAGAAGGGATCAACAGCAAGGACAAACACGGAGCAAGTGTTGTCAGTGGTTATGTAATTGCTCTCACTGCCAGAGGGGGAGACAAATGCAACAAACACAATCAAGAAGCTTAAAAATCATAAGTGAGACTGAATCAGGGGTGTTTAATTTGTGTGTAGTTGGCAGTGTGAGATTCAATCCCCTTTATTTAGAGATTTATTTGAGATTGCCTGAACCCTGAGTTCAGATCAAACCAGCAGCAAAATGCTGTACGTTATCTTCTCTATAATGAATGTACTGTGTCTTTGCTTGTGTTACCGTGTGTCAGAACAAAATGCAGGTGGACCAGGAGGATCAGAAACAACAGACTGGAGACAACGGAGACAAGAAATCAGAGGCTGAAGAGATGGAGGTAACCTTGTGCTGGGCGATAAGGCAATCACTATCATGTCAATACAAGTTCAATACCATATAGTTTAAGGCACAATTACCCTCTGTCCTTCCTTCCTAATTTCAAGGATATTTTCTAATGATATACCATTATGATTCCATGTTTCCCATTTCACTACTTTATTTCTTTTTAATTTTTTTATTAGGAAGTTTTGAAGGAAAGAAGCAAATAAACGAGAGGAAAAAAAGTATAGAAATAGGGAAACTAAGAAGGACATAAGTGCTAATGGAAGGAATTAAGGAAAGAAGGAAGGCAGTGAATCTCCTGCTTCCGTCAGAAACACTACATACATTACACATACATAAACAAATTTGTTTAAATAATTGAAACCAATTTTTTAAATCAAACATTCTATCGTGATATGATTTGAAAACTGTTGTGGTGCCTTCAAATGGGGTCGTGTTTACGAGTTCCATTTGAAGGCAGCATTTTCGGCCATATCGCCCTGCATTAAGGTACCCGTTACATTAAGTGCACTGTCGCAACACTGGGGAAAGGGGAAACATGGGAGTCAAACAAACAAACAAACAAACAAACAAACAAAAATAATTGTAAGTAAGTCAAATTGGAGATAAACAAGGCAAGAGAAAGTGGTGGCAGATATTAACCATGCAGCTGGGACTGGCTGCAGTGGTTGGGAGAGAGTGAGTGAGGTGGAGGATGGGCCTTTTGTAAGTGGATTAGGTACCACTGATTGCACAGGAGGATTTAGTTGATTAAGAGCTTCCTGAAATGAAGAATGACAGCCAGGTGCACACAACAAGAATAGCAGCTGTTCCTGTAACATGTTTCTCACTGGATGTTTAGCATTTTCAGTGAAGGATGTTGTGAATTTTCACACGCATACACATCATAGAAGGACTTCTATTATGGCTTTGGTAACTCTTTGGGTATTTTATTTAATTACACACTTACATTACCACTTTAAGACAAACAAATGTAATATAATTCCTTAATGATAACTCCCTAATAACAGGGATTTGGGGTCTGAACTGAATTAATTATAAAATCAATTTGACAGTGACAGTATAGTAAGTATGCATCATATTTTATTCAGATTAGATCGATAGATCGATTACTTTATTCATCCTCGAAGAGAAATTCGGTTGTCACAGCTGTCCGGTATTTAAGTACAATAAAATACAATAGAATAAAATAAAAACAACAATAGAAAGATGATGGTAATTGTACTGATGATATGATGGTAATAATGTTATTGTGACGAGACAGTATATAATTATAGTACAGTGTATATATATAGTATATAATATATAATAATAATACTAATAATATGATCATAATAATAAGGGCAAATTGATGGGAAATCTTACAAACATCCTCGGATTCACACATGTTGGCTACAGCTCATGCTAAATATTGACATACAAATATTGTGTTAGTTGAATGTTTAATTTCCACAGACTTGACTGATTGAATTCCTTCTCTCCTGTTGCAGACAACAGACGACGGCAAGCCGGGGAAGAAGAACGACCAGCCCCCTCAGGCGAAGAAGCCCAAAGTCAAAACGAAGACAGTGGATCTGCCCATAGAGAACAGTTTGCACTGGCAGCTGCCCAATGACGTACTAAATCTGTTTGTGGAGAATGAGGTAATGGTCTAAAAATCACCAGGAATGTCTAGCATGCACTCACAGTGTTGCTCCAACACATGTGCTAGCGAGACTAACTGGTCCTGGTTTTATTGGCTTGTTATTGAAAACAAATAGGAATAACTGTGGGTCACTTTACAATTTATGTTTATAAAATAATAACATTGATGATACATGATATGACAACATAATATTCTAAAACTACTTTTTCCCAGGGTTCAAGACTGCGAAAAAAACTTTTCACGACCGTCCCGCCAAACAATTTTGACTGTCTTAAAGTGAATGGAATTATTAGTTACGCAGTAAGAATACCATTACATGTTGAAAATACATTTTATTTATTTTAATAGCTGTACAGAAAAAAATTCACACCTTAAGATACAGAATTAACAGGATTAATATTAAAATAATCAAGATTAGATCTGAGTCGGCAGCTGTTTCTTTTTAGTTTATGTAAAACACTTGTACCTCAGCGGAAAAATGTATCTAGTTACTTTAATCTGGTAAAGTGTAATGACTGATGAAAAGTATCTGTAATTTCCAAATTCAAAGTATTTCAGTACATGTATTTTCTGTAAAACTGTTACAGAAGACTGCAATTTGATTAACGCATCATTTTCCTCTGAACAGAAGCTCTTCAGTTCTGCTGTGTGTTTAGCTGCGTTAGCCAAACAGAAACCAGGACTCTGCTGCCCACCAGCTGCCAACAGCTTACTAGCTCTCCTCCCAGTGATAGTAACTCTAGTAGCAGCATGAGGAGACATGCTCCATTATAGTCTGTTTGTTTTTTGCTAAGCAATAATCAAACATTGATAGAGAAATCCCTTTAGTCCTGAAGGTGTCGCAGAGACGATCGATGTTCATTCCAAACATTTTTTTCCTATCATCCCTGGGACAACAGTACACTGTTAGTCTCGAGCCCTGTTTATAAGTTTTTTTAAGATTCCATAGTGCTTCTTAACTTTCTCACTTCACACCACAACATGATGGTTACATTTCACCAAGGATTTAATTCTTTTTTTATTAAAGGCATGCCATGTAATCTCAGGGAGTGAATGATCTAGAGTTAAATCTGATAAAGTTACATTCTGGCTCTAAATATGATTCTCCCGATATGAGCATCAATCACAGAATTCATATTTCTGCCCATTCTCTCCGTCCTCAAGCGGTTTGTTTGTGTGCACTTCCGCTGACTCATCAGTAACGTTTTTTATTGTGACTCTTTCAGGGTAAGATGATCATGCAGGATAAGCTGGAGAAGGAGAGGAATGACGCAAAGAACAACGTGGAGGAGTACGTGTACGACATGAGGGATAAACTGCACGGCCTCCTGGAGAAGTTTGTGAATGAAGCTGTGAGTAGAGATCACACATTTGACGCAATACAGCACATGTGTACAGACACTTAAAATCAGATATACTGCATTTAATGTATTAATGATGTTTGTACATTTTGAATCTAATCTTAGTTCTTGTGTAACATGCAGGATCGCGACACATTCTCATTAAAACTGGAGGACACAGAGAACTGGCTGTATGAAGACGGAGAGGACCAACAGAAACAAGTTTACATTGACAAACTGGCTGAGCTTAAGGTAACCAGTCTAACTGGACTGATGTTTCAAAGTAAAATAGTAATTTTCCCATTCAAAAATGAACTCATAGATGTTAACTAGATGGTTCATTATACTGTTTTGGCACTGTACAGGTGACAGTAATACATGTAGCACCAAAGCTTAAGGCAATTATTTAAAAATTATAAGTAAATTAGGAAGTTTTTTGGGGTGAAATAAGAGATTTTTTTATTCTCAACAATCTTTCTATTTGTCAGAAGGCAATTGGTTTATTTTGTCATTCAGTGGCGAATAATCTTTTTGTCTATTGTGTTTCTGACTTGCTGGATGACTAGCTGACAATACATGATGTTTTTCCTTTCTGCAGAAAATGGGCCAGCCGATTTGTGAGAGATACATGGAAGCCGAGGAGCGACCAAAAGCATTTGAGGAGCTCGGCAGACAGATTCAGATGTACATGAAAGTCATTGAATCTTACAAGGCAAAGGTAAACTAGATTTTCTTGGTAACATATGGAATTTTTAACAGTTAATGTGGTCGTATGTTAGATTATTGATTGAACAGACGTCATTATATATCCGTGTTCTTCCCGACAGGATGAGCTGTACGATCACCTGGATGAGCTGGAGGTGATGCGGGTGGACAAGCAGGTGAAGGAGGCCATGGTCTGGCTGAACGGGAAGATGAACCAGCAGAATAACCAGGACCTCACTCTGGACCCAGTGATCAAAGTCACAGAGATCCAGGCCAAGACTAGGGTACTATATCTTGCATGAGATATAAGTTAAAAACATGTCTGATACACCTGTGGTTGAGACCCAGGTTACAGCCACCTGCAGCTTTGTAGTCGGAGCAAAGTCTTAATAAATACTCAAATGAGCAGAGCATGCCCACTTAATTACTTAGTTTTTACCCCTCCTCTAACACAGCTATTCTTCCCATTGGGGTCGCGAGATGATTTCTGGGGGTCGCCAAAACATTTTGGAAGTCAGCTCTGTCTCCACTGTGTTAAAATGTTATTGTGTTTTAGTCTTTTTGGTAATTTTATGTCTTTTTTTTTTTGGTAATTTTGTGTCTTTTTTGGTCATTTTGTGTCTTTTTTTGGTCAATTTGTTTCTTTCTTTGGTCATTTTTTGTCCTTTTGGTCATTTTGTGTCTTTTTGGTCATTTTGTGTCTTTTTTTAAGTCATTTTCTGTCTTTTTTTGTCATTTTCTGTCTTTTTCTGGTCATTTTGTTTCTTTTTTGGGTGATCTGAACTGTGCATGTGAGATTCTGTTCAGTGAGCGGGGGTCGCGGACAACATGCATATTAAATTGGGGGTCGCGACTCAAAAAGGTTGAGAACTACTGCTCTAACAAATGATTTCTTCTTCCCTGTTCAGGAGCTGTATACAGCCTGCAACCAGGTACTGTCCAAACCCAAGCCCAAGGTGGAGCCTCCTAAGGAGGAGAAGACAGAGAATGGGCCAGTCAACGGGCAGGAGGGAACTAACGGCCAACCATGCAACTCAGACAAAACCACATCTACAGGCACGGAACAGGGAACAGCGGAGAACAAGCCCCCTGAAATGGACATTGACTAACTGTTGTGACTGTTTCACTTCTGTTTGTCCTGCCCCTGATTCTGTCCTTCTGAGATCTGTTTGTGACACAGAAGACACAGACAGCAGCATCCCTGATCAACGCTATTTATCAGTCAGCCTCCTTGGCATGTCATTTTTCCTTTTCTTTAATGAATACAAAAATATTGCATAATATCAATACTGACTGGACTACTTTTCAACATAGAAGTTGTGCGCGTGGGGTGGAAACTGCTTTCTCCGTGTTGCTTTGATGGCCATTATGTTAAAGATTGTTTTGTTCAGCAGCATCTCCTGAGCATATTTAAGCTAAGAATGTCCGAATTAAAGAATTGTAAGCAAAGTGGCTAAGCAAAAAAAAAATAGTAATACACACAGGACTCATGAAAATGTAAAATATTGCGGTATATCTTTTACGGCATAGGTACAGTGGTACATGTAAACGAACATGGATTGTTCCAAGTTGTACAAGACAAATAGTGCATTTTTTTTCACCACAAATAATTGTAACTGCTGGATTATGATGTATTTAGTTTTAAAGGAAGAAAGGAGTTTTTGTTGCGTTTACTTGTACTATATGTTGAAATTAGATACAAGTTACTGTCATGCAGTATTTCATTGTTTGGCTTTTCTCATTCAAAAGCAATGATCCGTTGGTTGTTCTCTGGTAGCCTTGTACTGTTTTTTTTTCTACATAACGATGTGAATGCTGGTTCAACAAATCTCCGTCAGGGTGCTGCTGTTGTTGCCACATCACCAAAAAAAACAAAAATAAATCTTGACAAACAAATACCTGCAATGTGAGAGATAAGTTATTGACAAGGAATGGGCATTCATTGGCGTTATTGGTCCTACAGCTGCCTGTAGACCCCAATGGACGTTTGGTTAACTGACTTTCAAAAGGTTCTGTTAAGCACAGGTATGGTAGCTATAAAATACTACTTTATGTGTGTCAGGTCCTCCCACCAGCCCTGTTGGTAAAGTTGACCTAAAGGATATTCATTGCAGTTTTGACAGTGATGAAGCTTAACAATAAGTAAAATAGTCAGTTACTTGGCATACAATTATTTGGAAATAGCTTTATTAATGAATAAACTGTGCTGAAATAGTTTTTCCAAGCAAAAAATAGGCCAAAAGACCACTGGTCCCAATTTCTGCTGATTTTCTTCTATTTTTATAAACTTTATTGAATTTTGGATGAACAAAACAAGCTATTTAAATATCATATACCACTTTTCTGTGGAAATGTGATGGCCAATTTTCACAAGTAATTCATCAAGAAAATCTGCAACAGATTAAACACATTTGATAAACAAATTAGTATCTGATCTGCTCCTGTAGCAAAATGGGTGAAAAACAAAACACAAATTTCTCAAATGAAAAAAAGAAATTACTAAATGCTGATGTAACAACCAGACATCACACCGTCCAAGAGCTATAGTTCGCTGATAGCTTTTATTACCAGCTACATTCAATGCTAAAACACTAACAAAATCAGCATTTACACAAGTCTATCCTGTGATTGATTACTTGATCGATTACTTAATTAAATATTATTTTATTCAAAGAGTGATTAGGTCCAAATCTTATCAATTGTGACCATGTTATGTGCACACAGTTATAATTTGTTATAACCAATATAAATATTTTCTTTATTTAACAAATTTTAAATAATTTATAATTTACAAACAAGCAGTACTGAACGGGCCCTCGCAGTACACGCATGTCGGGGCATGCTGCCGTCGGGGTGTGTGCCTTACAGGGGCCAGTCTATACCACCCCTATGAATTTCATTGCCTTAAGTGTTATAGTGTAGCCACGGTACCAAATATGAAATTAGACTGCCACCTAGGGGCCGATCAATAAAACCTTAAAGGGTTATCCTCAGGAGGGCATTGACAATAATTGTACCAAGTTTTGTATACTAGTGCACAAACTATCCCTTTAATCCTCATACAGTGTCTGAAGGAGGACTCTTAACTGATATGTATAAGTTAGAAGAGGCAGGTAGCAATGGTGGAAAGTAACTATGTACATTTACTCAAGTACTGGGCTTAAAGTACAATTTTGAGGTACTTTTATGTACATTTTATGTAACTTTATACTTCTACTCCACTACATTTTGAGACATATATTGTACTTTTTATTCGTCTTTTTGCGGTTCTGCGCATGCGCGGCTATTCTGGACAATGCGCAGAAGCGAGAAAAAACGCGAATGCGCAGAAGCGGAAAAAACCGCGCATGCGCAGAAGCGAAAATTTTTTTTTTAAATAATAAAAAAAAATTACATTTAAATTTAAATTAAAAAAAATTAACAATGTAATAAAAAAAAAAATTAAATAAAAGAAAGAAAGAAAAATAAATGTAAAAAAAGTAAAGTAAAGAAGTAAAAAAAAAAGTGGTGGAAGAAGTGTTCAGTGAAAAATGCGATCATTTGGGAAGAAGAAAAAAAAAATCATTCAAAATACAATAGGGACCTCGCAGGTTGTTGCCTGCTCGGGCCCTAATAACACTACCAGGAAAGCGTTGGTATTGCACCTATCTATTTTGTTATATGAATAAAATACAAAAATAATTTAAGTATTAAATTGGTCAGCTAAGCCAACTCCAGTTTGCAGCCTGATTAATGAACTGTCCAGAGTCCCTCAGCTAATGGCCGAATATATCCAGGAGGTCCAAACAGCCCATCAGCAGATGCAACAAGGTAAACCCTGGTGCATTGTGAGATTTCCTTGTAAGCCTTTTTGGGGGCTAGGAACTGGGTGGGTGGGGGATGAAGTCACTGTTCAGAAGCCTTTTGGTCTAACAGTCACACTTTTGTTTGTGCTTTGCTGATTGAATAACCTGAGGTAAAAAAAATGTTTTCCTCACATTTGAGTAATTATGCAGATAAACAGATAAAACCAAAATAAACTGTTTAACAAAACACAAACAATGAAAGATTAATACAATAAAACCTTGGATTACAAATGTGATTTTATACATCTATACTCATGATAATTGTGAAACTAAGTTTTTTCCTCTATAACTGTATCATCAAAATTGATGATTGTTACACTGCAAATTGTCACACTGTTCATGTCATGGATCAATATATTTTTGTCAGGTGACGGATAGTAGAGATGCAGAAGGAGATGGAGGTAAAAAAGGTCAAACCAAAAGAGGGAACAGTAAACTTAAAAGTAACAATAGAAAACTAGACGAACTACTAGAAAACACAGTGAACTGAAAGAGTTTGAGTTTTATTAAAGATACTTGTTTCTCTGGCACTCCAGTGCCAGAGTGCCAGAGTGCCAGAGAAACTAACCAACATCATCAGAAACACCTATGAGGGAATGACCTGCAGAGTGATTCATGCGGAACAACCCACTGACGCTTTCTGCGTACAAACAGGAGTGAGGCAGGGATGCCTTCTATCACCGTTCTTGTTCCTCCTGGTGATGGATTGGGTAATGAAGCAATCCATAGCAGAAAAGAAAAATGGCATTCAGTGGACAATGTGGACGCAGCCCGATGACCTGGACTTTGCGGACGACCTCGCTCTTCTCTCTCACACCCAGCAGCAGATGCAGGAAAAGACCAGCACCATCGCAGCCAACTCTGCTCGCCTCGGTCTTAACATCCACAGAGGGAAGAGCAAAGTCCTGAGAGTCAACTCTGCCAGCACTGCACCCATCATGCTGGAAGGTGAAGCTCTGGAGGAGGTCGAGGAGTTCACCTACCTTGGCAGCATTGTCAACAAGCAGGGTGGCACAGATATAGATGTGAGAGTCAGGATTGGCAAGGCCAGAGTAGCATATCTCCAACTAAAGAACATCTGGAGCGCAAAAGACCTGGCCACCACAACAAAGATCAAGATCTTTGACAGCAATGTGAAGTCAGTCCTACTCTACAGTGTGGAGACATGGAGGACAACAGTCAAAACTACAAACAAAATCCAATCATTCATCAATACCTGTCTGCGACGAATCCTCCAGATCCACTGGCCCAACACCATCAGCAACAAAGAACTGTGGAAATGCACCAACCAAAAGCCAGCAGACGAAGAGATCCTCCAACGGCGTTGGAGATGGATAGGCCATACTCTCCGCAAGCCAGCCACGAACACCACAAGACAGTCCCTCAAGTGGAATCCCCAAGGGAGAAGAAACAGAGGTCGACCACGAAACACCTGGCGCAGAGACTGGGAGGCGGATGCCAAGAAAATGGGCTACACTTGGGGACAGCTTGAGATGCTGGCCCAGGACCGAGATGCTTGGAGAACTCTTGTTGGCGGCCTAAGCCCCAGAAGGGGTAGTAGGCGATAAGTAAGTAAGTAAGTAAGTAAAGATACTAGTGTCCCCCTCACCTCTGAAATCAACATTTCGTCCATGCGCACAGATAAAAGACCTTTTGCACATGAGTCCTTTAAACATGAACAGATGATGTCGTTTTTGCGACAGGTGGAATGAAGTGAACCTGCAGTACACTAAAAGCCGAGCAGGCGGCGCTGTGGCGTCAGCACTGCCTCCTGTCAGCCATGAACCACTCAGTGGACAGGAGTCACTAGTGTTTGTTTGGACAAGGTAAGAAGAAACACGTTATTTCCCAACGTTATTACTGTGTTGTGAACATACAACAGCTTGTTGTAGCTTTGAACATTATACTCATGTGTATAAAAGAAGCGTCTCCATGGTTTAGTGCTGCTACAGATGAATTTAACAGCAGGGCTCAGCTCAGACTGTAGCCATAGTTACATTAGCTAACACTGCTAGCTAGCTTGAATGCTTTCCTCCACTGTCGGCTAAGTTCATTTCTTAGTTCGCTGTCTTAATTATGTCCCAGCGTGGAGTTTGTCACTTCACCCCGTCTTCAACAGCACTCGCTGTTCTTATTTGTGGTTGTTTAACTGTCGTTAATTGGCGACCATGTTCAATGTGGATAAAGTTTACTATTGCTAGCTAGCGTGCTAAGTTTGGGGGCAAAGTATAGCATTAACGTTACTTTAGCTCGTTAATTATTGCTGACATGTCGCAACAAAGTTGCATTAACTGTGTGTGCACATAACATGGTCACAATTGATTGAAGATTTTGACCTAATCGAGGTAATAGTATTGAATGTAGCTGGTAATAAAAGCTACTATAGCTCTTGGACGGTGTGATGTTTGGTTGTTACATCAGCATTTAGTCATTTATTTTTTTTAAACTGAGAACAAGACAAGTAGAAACAAACATATTTTCATGTTTTATTCATCAAAAATATGCCTCAGATTGAGGAAAACCAAAACCAAATCAAATATGGCTAAAATAAAACTATATCAATAAAACGTATATCGAAAAACAGTTCTATCTCAAATTAACTTATCTTAACATTGAAGTCACTGAAACTTGCTAAAGACAAAAGGGATTTTAAGTGTTTTAAAAACTACTAAGTTGTAACTAATTCTACCAATAGTTCATACTGGGTTAAGTCTTAGTAAGTAGTTCGTAAGTACAGTACTACCTTAGTAAGATATAAAAACCTAACCCAACATCAACACAATATTGACAATGAAGTCTAGGTTCCTGTTTTCAACACAAACACCAGACTTGACTGTCTTTACTGTCAAGGATGACAGTTCCATTTCCCTGGACTGTAGCTGACTCTGCATATCACGCGATAAAAGATCACACTGAAACACATGTTCCAAACTTTCACTTTCCCTGCCAGTAATTACACAATAACTCATAAAATAAAGTTGTAATTGTAAGAATTTGTTCAGTATATCTCATTTAAATTTCCAAGCCCTCAATACGTACACCTGTTGTGTTTATTTTTAAAAAAAAATCGATTTTCTTAATATTAGATCAATCTCACATTGTTTTTATTGCAGGAATGTAAATGTCTGAGGACAAGGAAGCCCAGGATGATGAGCTACTTGCTTTAGCAAGTATCTACGATGAAGAGGAGTTCCACCAGTCGGAGTCGGCAAAGGGGGGAGAGATCCAACTCTGTCTGGAGCTCCCTCCTGATTTCAAAGTTGTTGTCAAAGGTACTGCTGTCGATGAGCTGTGTAAAGAAATAAGAGCAATGTTCACAAATTGAGCACAACTCGTCTGACGTCAAATGCAGTCTGTGATTATCATACATTGCCTTAGATGTATTGGGTACATACATGGTTTTCATAAAGTTATTCCCTCCTCTGCTGTGCTTATTATAGAAACAGTTACTCTCTTGAGGAATGTAACATAATCTCCTCTGTGTGTTACAGGAGAGAAGAATACTGAATATAATGTCTGCTTCTTACCTCCTTTGGTGCTCAACTTTGAGCTTCCTGCAGACTATCCATCAACATCTTCACCAGTCTTTACCCTCAGCTCTAAATGGATGACCAGAGTACAGGTATAAAAAGATGACCCTCACATGTCTTTAAGGTTTGGTAAAGTATTAAAATTGAGAGTCAACTGAGGAAGTTTCCTGACCACTCATCACTCTCAATCTCTGTCCCTTCTCCTTTTCTATTTAATCTTCTCAGATGAGCTCTCTGTGCAGACGCCTGGATGAGTTGTGGGAAGAAAACCAAGGCTGTGTTATTCTTTTTACGTGGATCCAGTTCCTTAAAGAGGAGGCTCTGGACTTTCTGAGCATGCAGTCTCCTCTTGAAGTCATCAGGGGAGGAAGTAAGGCAGGTGGTGAGCGCAGGAAAACTGAGCCAGCAGCCACAGGTACAGTATGTGTTGTGTTAGTGTCGTTATTTTGTCATTTCTGTTTATGTAGAGGTAAGACGAAAGACAAACAATGAGCACAAGTACAGATATGCTCCTCTGCTATTAGCTGGGTGCACTACCTGCATTATTATTTATTCACATTGCCTAATATTTATCATTTAACAAAAACACTCAGTACATGCTATGTAGAATCACCACATGATGAGAATGTTTCTTCTGTGAGAATTTCATGTTATTTTTTTTCTGAAGTATCTCTAAGCACACTGTAAATTACTTTGTTCAGCTCTGACACAATGTGGGAGTCATTCTGAAAACGCTGAGGAGAAGAAAACAGAGTTTAAGAAGGAAAAATGTGATCCACAATCAATGCCATTATCTTCTGAACTGGACCTGCGTGCCGTTTTGTTGTTGGACCCGCGCGCTGACCTCCTACCTCAGCTCCTGGACTTTGATGAGGAGCAACGCCAAAGGGTGTTTGACAGCAAGGTGTTCGGCTGTGGCATCTGCTTCTTGGAGAAGCTGGGCTCCAATTGCCTCTGCTTTAATGAATGCCAGCATGTCTACTGCAAGGCCTGCATGACTGAATACTTCCAGATCCAAATACGGGATGGCAATGTTCAGTGCCTTAATTGCCCTGAGCCCAAATGTACCTCAGTAGCTACACCATCGCAGGTAATGGAGCAGTAAAGTTGTTGTGTTTGTATGCAACTACAATTTTTTTTTAGAGGAGGATTTGAGGTAAATTTCCATTTTGGACTTTTTTAAGTTTTCCCAAGTTATCACTTATTACTGTTACCCTCCTTTTGTCTTCATCTCTCAGGTGAAGCAGCTGGTGGATGAGGAACTGTTTGCCCGTTATGACCGTTTGTTGCTCCAGTCCAGCCTGGACCTCATGGCTGACGTGGTCTACTGTCCCCGCCAGTCCTGCGGCACTGCTGTTATGGTGGAGCCAGACACAACCATGGGCATTTGTTCGGCCTGCCAGTATGCTTTTTGCACACTGTGCAAGCTGGGCTATCATGGTCTTTCCCACTGTAAAGTTACTGCAGGTAATGCACAAGATATGCTAATAATACTTGCATATGAAGCTGTATAGCAACAGGTTGGCTTATTACATATAGATACTGCCAAACACCGGAAAAGTTCTGGATCTGTTTCTAACAAGTTTCCCTAAATAATTGTTGTCATGTAAGTGTGACTTAATTTTGTTTCTATTTTAATGAAGGAAAATGCACAATTCTGCTACATGTCCATATGAATGTGAGACGCATGTGAGTCACGAATGTGAGTTTGTCTTTTTGGTCCATTCAACCGCCATCTAAACAGTTACACGAGCCCCTTTCAGACTGCCCTTTCAAGTTGTGATAATTAAGTTTCACCTGTAATCTGAACGTCCCAGAGGTGTCATGGGGGGACCAAGTGATCTCGGCTCTGTACCGCCTTGGGAGGTAGTAACACATTTTCGAGACGTGATCAATGTGAACCGTCAAATCCGGCAAGACCAAAAATATGTCACATATGTTATTTGTGCAACGAAAACCTTAGAAATGTTGAAAGGAAGTGGACCGTATCAACAGCAACACGCCTCTCACTTGGGTCCGACTGTAATCAAAACATATTAAGCAAAATACAGAACAATGTTGCGTGAGTATGTAGAATCTCTACAGTGAGAAACACCATGACGTGCAGTTGTTCTGCCATCATTGTTTTGAATGAACTCATCGCTGCCATAGCTTATTGTGAATGGACGCCAATATTAGGCCGTTGCGGAGTCAGAATGAATGTCTGACGAATGAATGACGAAATGACAGCAGACCTCATTATGACACTTTTGTGGAAACGTGTTATGAAAAGGGTTACTGATAGCTACACTTACAATTTTGAGATAACCTTTGTGAGGGTAAAAATAATAAATGTACTTATTTGCAACATTTAATACGACTAAATATCACTTCCTAAGCTTGTTAAGGTACAATACATCACACTTTAACTCCATTAACTAAAACGAACTGTACAGTTGTGATGTTTGGTTATATTTTATATAAAGTATATTGGGCATAATAAAGGCTTTATAGTAAAGTACTCCAAAAGGATGGGTAAAGGATCATTTTCAAAAGAAAAACAGTCAATGACTTTTTTATCTTCCTGTCCCTGTTGTCTGTCTTGTGCCACAGATGAATTGCGTAACCTCAAAGACGAGTACCTGTCAGCCACACCTGCAGGACAAAAGTTCATGGAGCAACGCTTTGGGAAGAGGATGATCCAGAAAGCAGTGGAAGAGTCCTTTAGCAGAGACTGGCTCAATCAGAACTGCAAATGCTGCCCACGCTGTGGAACTAATATACAGGTTAGGCTCCCCCTGCTGGTCACAGTACTGTTAGAACAGGCTTTGAGTCAGTGTTCACTGTTGGTTTTAAATCTAAAACAAATTCTACAAATAGTATAATACTAACAATATTATTTAGTGTAGTTTAGATAATTTGTATCTGCAAATGTACAAAAATACCAGGTTCAAACACAATGAATAGTCATGCAGAAAAACAAAGAACAAGCTGCACAGTATTCAGATATTGACTTATGAATTTGAATTTCAACTTTATGAATTAAGTTTCTATCTATTTGGTACAGGTGTAGTCAGCTGCCATTATTAATGGATGTTTGTTGAGTCCTCTCCCACTAATGCCTTGTCTCTGTGTCTCTCTAGAAAGTGGACGGCTGTAATAAGATGACCTGTACCTCGTGTAAACAATACTTCTGTTGGCTGTGCCTGGGACACCTCAGCAAAGTCAACCCGTACAGTCACTTTAACAACCCACAGTCACCCTGCTACAACCAGTCAGTGATCCTGTTTCTCTCTTCTTGTTTGTTTTTTTGTTCACCACTCCAACCAAGTAGTCACTGACACTTACTTTATTTTTTTATTTTTTTGATGCAGACTGTTCCAAGGTGTGGATCTTTTTGACGATGAAGAGGCCTTCTGGAGTGACGAGGATGAGGAGGAGGACTGAAACCTGTGCAGTGCCTCACCGCTGTATGCTCCATTTGAATGCACTTTATCTCACATAACCATCACTTCACCTGTGACACTTACTATGCCTGCAATAGCACAACCGTGCCACTACAACCATGTACCATGGTACCATTGTTTATGTTCTGAATGTTATCGGTCTTCTTGGGTATAAAACGTTCAATGTCTGGGTTTAAACTCTCCATATTAACTGAACCCCAGTTCCAGAAAGGTTGGGATGTTGTCTTAAATTAACATTTATACAAATTTTTATTTAACCTCTTAAAACCCACCTGCCTGCTAGAGGGGAAGGGTAGGGGTTAGGGTTTAACTAATGAAGTGTAGGTTGTGTTTTAGCGACATGCCAAACAAGCAAATCTACAAGATGTAACCTTTCAAAATAAGACTCACATGTATTTTGGCTTTAAGATCTGTTATAAGCTTTGACTCAAAAGTTTTTGTGCCCGATCTTAGCCCTTCCCTTATCCCTAAACCTACCAAGGTAGCTGGGTTTTAAGAGGTTAATGTTCATACTGATGAACTTTTGTGTTTGTAGAGTATCCACTCTATTCTCTTTTTAAATTTAGGCTTTTCAGTGTCCCAACTTTTTTGAAATCAGGATTGTATGTGACCGATGCCATGTATATAAAGTGTCTGTTCAGGAATGGCAAGAGCAAACAAAGTTTTAGTTTTCATCTCTGAGATAAATTGAGAGAGAAACAGCTGTGGACATTTTGGCTATGAACATCAAAAATGTGGCAAGTAAAGTGATAGTGAATCATTTACATATGACGATGTCATAGGACTGTACTTTTATTGCAAAAAAAAAGACCAATGTTAATATTGGATAAATTTCCCCCTTTTCTCTCTCTCTGTCGCTTGCTCCCTAATTGGTTTTTGTCATGAGTCTTGACATCTCAGAGGCCTATACAGTTCAGCAGGTGATACTGGAATCTCTGACTGGTAAATTTAAGGTGCTCCCAATTACATATAAATCTGATGTTACAGAGAAAATAAGTACTGCATTTGCCATTCATGTTCATATCTTGCTTCTTATAGCCAGTAAATAGCCTCTGTCTGGCTTTCTGTTGCATGTCAGAACTATGACACAGCTACCTTCAAACAAAACTTCAAGGTGGATAATTAAGTGAATTTCATGATTTAGTAAGACCTTCACACATCCTTGATACGGGTTTAAAGCGATGACGGCAAACCTGGAGATGCGTCACCCAGACATAATTACATATGTTGTTTGTTTCAGCTTCAGGCTGTTTTGGTTGAGTACCAGAATGGAAATCCCTTATATCTCCCTCAGACAGGGTACAGAGTATACTCTGTATGTTAACAATTAAGATAAAAATATTTTGTCAGGTTATGATTTATTTTCTCTAGTTGGTTAAAAAGAGGAATTAATTGTGGGAAATGTTTTCATGATTATTTCAATCGTGTGTATTTTCCCCAACAGAATGTAATAATGGAGGACACTGCATTAAATGTTCATGACCGCTGGTCCTTTAATGGGGTTACTGGGATTGTGATTACGGTGTGAGTTGAGTCATTCGGGGATCGAGGTGTAAGGAATGAAATCCTCTCTTGGAATGATATTAAACTAGACATATTCACACCCTCCTTTGTACAATGGTTAATGTAATGTTGCCAAAGTTTAGTGTCAAAGAGAGGCCATTTAATCTTGATAATGTCTTGAGATAGAAAAATATTTTGGATAATTATTTATTTTTGTTTTTTTTTAGCATTTGATGATCTGAAAGGGGACTATCTCATGGAGGCAGTTTTTTTTAAAATTGAACTCCATTAAATATGATTTGCTTCAGAAGTGAAGACCGCTTTAAGAATTGATGCTGGTTTGGACTGGTTAAAAAAAGACAATCTCTTGTTCAGTCTTGGCACACACAAGGATTTCTCTTCAGTGCAGACCCACTGTCACTTCATGTCTCAGCTTTTGACATAATGTTCCTCAAAATAAATGTTACTAATTCACATTGTGTCTATTATTCACTGGATCTTAGACTGAAGAATGCACTCTGGTGTCAGCAATTGGCCTGTGAGGTTTTCACTGAAAGCAGTTGTGAAACTGTGAAACCAGTATTGGACAACAAATCCAAATATTGTAACAAGCTGTACTGAACGGGCCCTCGCAGTACACGCGTGTCGGGGCATGCTGCCGTCGGGGTGTGTGCGTTACAGGGGCCAGTCTATACCACCCCTATGAATTTCATTGCCTTAAGTGTTATAGTGTGGCCACAGTACCAAATTTGAAAATAGACTGCCACCACAGTGCCACCTAGGGGCAGATCAATAAAACCTTAAAGGGTTATCCTCAGGAGGGCACTGACAATAATTGTACCAAGTTTTGTATAATAATGCACAAACTATCCCTTTAATCCTCATACAGTGTCTGAAGGAGGACTCTTAACTGATATGTATAAGTTAGAAGAGGCAGGTAGCAATGGTGGAAAGTAACTATGTACATTTACTCAAGTACTGGACTTAAAGTACATTTTTGAGGTACTTTTATGTACATTTTATGTAACTTTATACTTCTAATCCACTACATTTTGAGGCAAATATTGTACTTTTTACTCCTCTACATTTAGCTGACAGCTTGAATTACATTTCAGGTCAAGATTTAAAATGAAAAACATGATACATTTAAAATGATTACCCATTTAATAAATTAAACCACTTAAAAGTTTATTAGGTAGTTAAAATGAGTGGAGTCATTTCACAGTGTGGTATTAGTACTTTTACTGAAGTAAAGGATCTGAATACTTCTTCCACCACTGTCATTTTTACTTCTTTACATTTTTTTTATTTTTATTATTTTTATTTTTTCATTTTTTATTATTATTTGTATTTATTTATTATTATTTTATTATTATTATTATTTTATTATTTTTCAAAATTTAATAAATTTTTTTTTTTTTTTCTGCGCAATGCGCATGCGCGGCCCCTTTGCGCTTCTGCGTGGCCTAACCTCGCTTCTGCGCATGCGCGGCCTTTCCGCGCTTCTGCGCATGCGCCGCCCACTGTGCTTCTGCGCATGCGCAACCCAACTACGCTTCTGCGCATGCGCGGCCCAAATACACTTCTGCGCATGCGCGGCCTTTCTGTGCTTCTGCGCATGCGCGGGATATTTTGGCCGCGCATGCGCAGAAGCGTATTTGGCCCGCGCATGCGCAGAAGCGCAAAGGGGCCGTGCAAGCGCATTGCGCCGGAAAAAAAAAAATAAAAAAAAAATAAAATAAAAAAAAAATAAAAATTTAATTAAATAAAAAAATTATAAAATAAAAATTATAATAAATAAATAAACACAAATAATAATAAAAAATGAAAAAATAAAAATAATACAAAAAAAAAATTAAAAATGTAAAGAAGTAAAAATGACAGTGGTGGAAGAAGTATTCAGATCCTTTACTTCAGTAAAAGTACTAATACCACACTGTGAAATGACTCCACTCATTTTAACTACCTAATAAACTTTTAAGTGGTTTAATTTATTAAATGGGTAATCATTTTAAATGTATCATGTTTTCATTTTAAATCTTGACCTGAAATGTAATTCAAGCTGTCAGCTAAATGTAGAGGTGAAAAACAGTGGAAAAATGTGATCATTTGGGAAGAAGAAAAAAAAATCATTCGAAATACAATAGGGACCTCGCAGGTCGTTGCCTGCTCGGGCCCTAATTACAATTCATAAAAGGATAAATATTTCACAAACAAATGTTAAACCAATGGTAGTAACAAAGAAACTGGATTCACATAGAGTATAGACTAGCTATCAAATTAGTTACATTGTGCTTCATGTCAAAAAGAAACCAGTGAAAGATCATCACTGAGTCATCATGGGAAGTACAACACATTTATTAATCTAGTCAACATACAAATAGAGTCCACAAGAGAGGAGTCAAAACAGTGTGCAACTCCGTTTTGTTTCTCTTGCGATAAAACAAAGTTTGCAACAGTTGTCACAACAGTTAAAAAAATTACAAAACAGCTGTTAAAAAAGGACGACATATACACAGTGTATATAGACAACAGGCAGCTTTCATGTCATGGATTACAGCACAACATTAGTAAAAAAAAAAAAAAGAAAAGCTGTTTAATTTTTCCCTGGAATAATAAAGCTTTGGTTTTGTTCAGAAATGTCACTACACTTTTTATTTTGAGTTATTACACAAGGTCAAGGCACAAACACACACACACACACACACACACACACACACACACACAAACAAACAAATTAACATAATGACAAAACCACCAGATTAAAGAAAAAGAGAAAAAAGGAGAAAACTACAATAAATAAATAAAAATACTAGAAAATTGCTGTTTCACCAAGAGTACACTAAAGGACACAAGGTCTGCTAATATTCATATACATAAAATCACATATACAGATCACTCTCTTACTACCACTTTACTTGAGTATTTCCATTTCATTTGTAACTTTATACTTCTACTTCACTATATTTTGAGGAAAATATTGTACTTCTTACTCCACTGCAATCAGCCGACAGCTTTAGTTACTTTTCAGCTCAAGATTGAACATAAAAAACACGATCAATTTAAAGTGATTAGACATTAAAAAATATATATTAAACCACATAACAGTTTAATTTACAGTAACATACCGGCAGCTTTGGTTGCCAGAACTTCACCGTAAAATATACAGTGAGTTGGTTTTCTACTGTAAATTTAAATGTAAATATCAGCAGAAACTGTAATTTAGACTGAACATTCCTGTTATTTTTAGGGTAATTGTGTCATTGTGACATCATGGTATTTCTCCATTAACTTTACATGAAAATGTTATATTTTTACAGCAAAACTGTGTGTTTCCTACAGTTTATAACAGTAAAAGTAAAAGTTTTGTGCTATTCTTTGATTTACGGTAATTGAAAGTGTCTACTACGGTCTTACAGTGTATATTAAGTAGTTAAAATGAGCCCTACCTTTACAAAAATAAAATGCTGCTTACATAAATGCAAATAAAAATAATCTAATAGCATATTTAGAATATATAAAATAATCGGAGTGAGTCCATTCTGCTTAACAAGTACTTTTGATACTTTAAGTACATTTTGATGCTGATACATTTTAACTTTTACTTAAGTAAGTTTTGAATGCAGGACTTTTACTTTTAATTTCAAAGTGTGGTAGTAGTACTTTTACTTAAGTAAGGTAGTTGAATGTTTTTTCCACCACTGCTCACTACCCTTTATAGATGAGTGTCCAGAGTTTAGATTGAGATTAGAATCTCAAAATGAGAGTTATTAACAAGTATTATTATTATCAGTATTTTGTGCCTATTAGTGCTTTAAGTAAGCCTGTACGCCACCTTGTCACCTGAAACATGACCCACATTTACCCTGTAATCCAGAGGTAATACTGCGACAGAGAGAGAAACAATGAAACACTAAAGAAACAAAGAGCCCACGTTTTAGCCTGAGATTGAAAAGAGACGACAACATGGTGTAATCCCTTTGGCTAGAGTTGCTGACAGGGGATAACCCTTTTAAAATGGCCCCTCTCTCCTGTCCTGTCCCATCCCCTGCCTCGTGCCCTCTGTCCCCCCCCTCCCTCCAGCCCCTAGCTGCCTGTCTTTCTCCATACACTGACTGACTGACTGACTGACTGAACTGTTGCTATGCCCATAAAGACACCTGCTCTCTCAAACACAGGAAACCACAGCGGGCAGCACCTGACCAACACTGAGGAACCTCACTCAAATCACTCAACGTTTTCTCCTCGCTGAAGCAGAGAGAAGCAGACTCAGAGGAAAAAGGTCAGCGGAGCTTTGATGTGGTGGCTGATGGGATGCGGGCTGGGGCTGGGTTGGTGGTGGTGGTGGTGAAGATCCTAGAGTTGTCAGTTATGTTTTTGTGGAATGCACGGTGTTGAGTCGGATGGGTTAACTCTGTCTGCCAGCAGCAGCTTTTATTTTTCTACAACTGAATCGATGATATAATTTCAAGTCACAGTTTTGTGCTTATTTATTAAAATGTTATATTTACATATCAATGTATCTAGTGTTGTCTATAGTGCAGTGTTTGACATTGATTGTGCCTTCTGCTGGGGTAAGGCGACACCACTTGGACAAACCACACACGACAATAATCTGTCATAGTAGAACTACAAGTCATAACCATGGAAATTTGTTAAGATGACATTTGATAATATCATTTTTTCTTACCATACCATTGCCATTTTTTAAATTATATTTTTATCAATATATTGAGGGTGTGGGGGGGCTTTTTCAGCAGTATCGTATATTGTTGGGGATGTGTCTCCCCCAATATAAATTATAATTACAGCCTTGTTAGAAAGCCTTTTACCTATCAATTGAATAAACATGTGCTAAACTAATTTCAAAAGGATGTTTATTGTGGTGAAAAATAACTGAATGTGTTTACTCAAGTACTGAACGATTTTGAGGTACTTTTTCTTTACTTGAGCAATGGGGTGCCACCATTTTTGAAGGGGTCTCTTCACCCCTCACCTTAAGATGAATGAAAATCATGGAAGAATAAAAAGAGCTGGACAAAGAGTTGGAGGAGGGGCCTCATTCATTCCTATGAATGGCTAACTTCCTTCGACCTAATAAGGAATGGATGTATAGGTGAACTAAATGAAGTTATGAGTTCCTCATCAGAAGTGTTGTAAATTAAAACAACAACAAAAAATGCAGCGTGCAATATCTACCCCTGAAAAAGTGAAGGAAACATCTCAAATATAAAGTACTGGCACCTCAAAAATTTTTTTTTTTTTTTTTTACTATCCACCATTGTTAATGCTAATCGTTATTAACTGTTCCTCTCCTGTTAGAGACATATAGTGAGACCAACTGTGGGACCAAGAACACAACAGAGCGGTCGCATCATGATAGAGAGTGACAGAGAGCTTTCTGCGATAGTGCAGGAGCTGTGGGACAATGACGTCAACAGACTCAAACCTGGAAAAGACTACAGGATCTCTCTGCAGGTGCACCACACACACACACACACACACACACACACACACACACACACACACACACACACACACAGATCGTGGAAGCCCTGAGAGACAAGGTGAAAGGTGAAAAAAGGTTTAAGCACTCCATAAGTTCCTTATAATAATAATAATAATAATAATAATAATCTGTGAAACAAGTTTTGGAAGGTGAATTATTTTTTATTTTTGTCAAGATCTTTTTTCAAAGTATTTCTGTTGTAATACTCATGTTGGCCACAAGAGGCTGAAGTGAGACTAAAACATTATTATTTTTTCTTATATATAGAGTCCATGAAGGGATTAAAACTAATTTTAACAAACACAACAAGAAAAAAAGAAAAATAAATCACCTGCCATATCCTTTTTTTTTTAACCTGCTTCTATAACAGCCCCCCATCTGTTTCCCTGATGATTTTTTAAAAGGAGGATTATTCTGCAAAACCTTTTTGTGTGCGGAGAGAGGAGAGAAAACAAATTAGGGAGAGAAAACAAATTAGTTCAGAATGAGGAAACAGGTTACAATTTCTTTTGATCAACTGCCTTTCAGGGCTTCCATGGAGGACTGTAGGAAAATGTTTTTTTACTAGATGTGATAGCATATTTGGTTCTGTTTGATGTAGCAGCTCCTTTGTATCACTAATACATTTGTGGTTTGCTTTCACACCGGTGCAGAGCATCCATCTTGCAAAAGATAGCCCTGACTGAAGGGCAAAATGTATGGAAGCATGCAAGAAGAGTATCTGATATGTTATGGGAAAACAGAGTCCAGTTTTAAAGTTTGAATGGTTCTCTCTGTGCTGCAGGGCAAAGCTGGAGACAGTATGCTCAACGACGACAATGATGGAGCAGGTTATCCTCTGTTTACATTTGTTGATGAGAACATTTTCAAAAAGGAGACTTTTTTAGGTAAGTGAGAAAAAAACTATTCAGGCAACCCATTTTGTTAGTCCGACCTAAATGTTTGTCTTCACACTGGTTATGAATGCCGGTTAAAGTCCTATTTGTTTGACCTACGTTACTAACAACTGCCTCACGTCCGGGGAAGTTATTTTACAACTGACTATTTTAAACCTAACTATATAGTTTTGTTTCATAAACTTAATCAAGTAGTTCTGGTGCCTTAGCCTATCCAACCTGCGACTGTTCCACACATTAACCACAGGTTTAAAATGGTGACCGTTACTTTTAGCTGTGAGGACGTGTCGATCTCCTGCCACCAGAAGGTGCACTAATTTAGGAAACACTATTGTGGGTTGTATTAGAGGGTAATGAACCTATGTGGTCATATGATATGGATGACTTGTTGTTTTTCCTTTTTTTTTTTTACGGGAAAGCAGTTGGAAAAGTTATGGCAGGTGGTTTAAAACAAAGAGTTATTTTTTAAAAGTGTTTGTTGTTGTAATACTCATTTCGACCACAAGAGGCTGAAGTTTACATCTTCTAAACAGGACTAAAAGTATTCATAAACCAGGATAGTTTAATATGAAGTAATTTTGATTTGATTTTAATGTCTCTATGCACTCAAAGCACAAGGTACATACACGGTCGTCCATAAAGTTGGAATAAAATATTTTTTACCTCTTTCCATGAAATGCTTGTGACAATGTGATTCTTGACAGATTAAGTGTATATATCTTTCAAAACTTTATTAATCAATCTCTTCCAAGCATATCACAATGAAAATGAAACCACAATTGTGTGTTGACGATTGTGTCTGAAAACAAAATTAAGGGTGACAGTGTATATTGCATGTTAGCAAGTTGTGTACAAAACTGCTCTAAAATCACCTGCCAAAACGTTTTTCCCACCTGTTTCACGATTAAAAACGGTGTTGCCCTCAGGCAACATACTCATTTTTGGCCTGTCAAATTTCTACAATGTATCTTTTTGAGTGATGCAAAAGAGGGAAGAGTACAGGGAACCACTAGCAATGCTTTAATTTGTCACATGACCTTCAGAAGGCCAAATTGAAACCCTTTTTTGCAGACTTTTCCAAATGAAACATCTTTGCCATTTTTGTGCCACAAAAAAAAAACACTCAAAATGTAATTTCCTGGCCCTTTCCAATCTGGAAAAATATATATTCTTACTAATAGGTGAGTAAACCTTCATTATCGATAGTTTCATGCAATATATTTTCTAATTAAATAATGGAAACTTGTTAAAATGCAACTGTGAACTTAAATTGTTCAAGACATTCTTTTCAATGGGTTGTTGGTTCAATGGTACAATGTTGCCTACAGGCAACATTCAGACAAGAAACCGGTTAACCGGTCCTTTTATGTTTTAAATTTAAAACGTTTTGTATCTTGTTTATTAAATAATGTTCAAATTAGGGGAAAAAACAACTCTCTTTCAATTATGAACCTTTATGGTACAATGTTGCCTACTATATATATGTGTGTATATATATATATATATATATATATATATATATATATATATATATATATAATTAAATTATTATATATATTATTAAATTATATAAATATCAAATTATATTTATTTCGTTTATTTAAGACAAACAAACACTGGTATCATAATGCGTACCACAAAGGGTTAAAAATACAGCATGGCAAAATGTTTTTTTCCAACGTATGAAAATTTCATTTGGAAATTTTAATCCTGGCAAAACTTTTCCCCCCACCTCTTAACGTCAAAAAATTAAGAAGGAAGGACAACAATTTAGATCAGAGTGAGAAAATGGGTCACAAGATTTTTTTTTTCACTTGCCTCTCAGGGCTTTTGTAGAGCAGAGTGTCATAAGTAAATCTTTCTTCATGCCTTAAAGTATCTTTCAGTAGTTTCTATTGGTGAGGCTCCTTCTTACACAACTGCTCTGCCAGAAAAGCTTTGAATTGACATGATCTCTTCACACATTCCACTGCGCAGTTTGCCAGTTTGATACTATCCTCCTCGTCGCCTCCCTTCGGAGTAAAGCTTCTTCATCTACTCGTAATCTCCTTATGACGAACAGTGGCATGTTGCATAACCGCAGAACATGCAGAGTTCAGTGCGCTGGGTGCAGAAAGATGCGCCTCTACAACCACTGGCTTCTTCAAATCTTCCTCCACATCATAACTGCTGATGCATGCTTCCTTCCGGCAATTCTCGTCTCAGGATGTTTTCACAGATTTATGTTGTGCATCATGTGGTCCTCGCACAGAGCTGTATAGGGAGTTGAGTTATGTAACAGCTGGTATTTAGAGTTCACTCTGAGGAAGCTGTCCCATTGAAAAAAATGAAGGTTTCTTCCTTCTTTCTATTCATGTTCTTAGTTTGTTCATAGCCTCCAGCAACCTGTTAACTTTCCCTCACCTGGTTACTAGAGCTGGTGATTTTTAATGCTAAATGTATTAACAAATTGTCACTATATCCACTAGTGCAGTGCCCGTAAGAAGTATGTATTCGTACATTACATGCCACACTACAACATAGTACTTTTCATAAGGTACACACACCATCCAGCACAAACACATTGAACATTGATATTCGCTGGAAACTTCAAATATTATTGGAAAATCGAACCTTGTAGCACACTTTAAAACTCCGAACGAAAGGTAGGCTAAATAGACTTTCAGATGAGATGAGTCAGGCGTGGAAATCCAGAGTGAATTGTGTTACTGACCAGGTGTAGGCCTATCACACAATGGGGCGGAGCTCCCCTAAAAGGCGTCCGATCGGAAACAGTGCAATGCCGCAACACGTCCTATGTAAATAATGATGATGTTTTGAAAAATGAATTCAAAAATCGAGGATGCACACCTTCGTGCCATGCGCAAGCCACATACGAAATCTTACGGTCAGAGAGATATGCCCTAGACACACACACACACACACACACACACACACGCTTCTTGCTTTTATACACTTCAAAAAAAGGGGTGTCTAAAAACAAGATAAAAACAGCAAGTCTGACGGAAATTATCTTGCTGCATGGACAGATAATTTCACTTGACAAGATTTCTTGTAGATTTCTTGTATTAAGATTGTTAAGCATGTTGAACACTTCAAATAAGAAATCAACTCTTAAAACTAGATACATTATCTAACACTTCTAAATCTAAGTTGTTTTTGTCTTGGTAAGAAAAAAAATAATTTGCAGTGTAGATAGATGTCCCAGACTAGAAAATCACTTTCTGAAGCCTGTGTTTGTTTTCACAGCCTTTATCTCTCTGTTGGATAACTACGTGAGTGACACCGGAGAGCCAGAAATCGTAACCCCCGAGGAGGTGGCAGAGAACCACAAATTCCTGGACTCCATCATTCAGACTCCTACTATGAAGGTACCCGTTGGGATGCTTGGAAATAATCTCTCCAGTGGTAGATCTAGACCAATTTTTACTGTGGGGGCCCGGGAGGGGCCAGTGTTTAATCAGAGGGGCACATTAAAAAACAGCAAAGATGATATTTAAGCATTCAAAACTTTTATTTTAGCTTATTTAAAAATCTGATTAAAATATATTTGGAAGATACAAATACATTGACTAAAACAATGAGACTTACCAACAATAACAATTTGTATTACTTTTTTTATTTTGAAAGTGCAATACAGTGAGAATGATTTTTTTTCTTTATATGCACAAGCTTTTATTGCACAATTAAACGATTATACAATGTTCACATTCTAGGTTCTTTTTGTGTACAATGAGATATTGTTTGAACAAAAAAACAAAAGCTAAAGCTGCGTCTCCTGTTTCCCATCAAAGTTGTAGGAAATATTCTCAATTTTGCCTGCACTGGTGAGTCATGTTTGCACTCGCTGATTTCTGTGGAAAGATGTATACAGTTAACACAGGATACAGCTAAGAACTACATTTATTTACTCATGTATGCATCTAGGGTCTGCGTATATTTAAGCAAATATTCATTCAATTTATGAGGCACTGCAAGAGGAGAGATTATCTCTAGAATAAATGAGAACTACGGCTGTAACTCATTATCTATTAACCTGAATATTATTTTCTAGATTCACCGATTTACTATTTGGTCTAAATCAGAAAATTGAGAAAAATGTGCATCCATTTTCTCCATATTTGAGAACCTGAGGACATCCTTTTCCTTTTGCCATTTTGCATTTAAAAAAATGAAACCATTATGAAAATGGGGATTATTTCCCCGTCGACTGACTAATCAATTAGTCAACTCATGGTTGCAGCTGTAATGAGAACTAATTAGGAGTTGCACAATTGTTTAAATATTCACATAATGATTAAGATGACTGTCATAATGATTCAATTATAATAAAATTATGACTTTGATACTAAAAGTCTACAGCCATGCTGCTGGTGAGGTTGTTCTGTATGAGACACAGCTAAATGCTAATGAAAAAATGCTCTTAGTGACAATACTAATATCCTGATGTCAACCAGGTATGTGCTGCAGGACTGTTGTAATGGTATTATATAGGCCAGCACAGAAGCTAGCATCACCAGGGTTCCCTTGACAGACAGCCAGTGTTATTTTTTCTTGAGATTTTGGATTTATGGAGAAAATAAACTCTGTGACAAAGAAAGATATATGATACTTCCATGATATGTTTACGAAGATAATCTTCACAAGTGAACACCATGTTTATGGTTTTTGAAGTGTTAATGGAATAAGTACAAACTCATGTTGGATTTAAACAAACTACACTTACTTAAGTAAAAGTAAAAATACCACACTGTGAAACAAGGTTATAATAGTTTGGTATTTTTTTGTAGTTTTAGTTTTAATTTCATTGTGATTTTTTTGTTTTCAAATTCAGTTAGTTTTATGGGTGCCAGATCCAAATAAGTCACAATAAATGTGGCCTTTATTTCCTTTTATTATCCATCTCAGCCCCAATACGTTTATTAAGTCATAAAACCAGATAGATGAAATAGATTTCATATGAACCAAAAAGGCTTTTGTACGAAAAAAATTGACAAAGACGAAGACGAAGCACATTTTCACTATAATTTTAGTTAGTTTTAGTAAGTTTTGTAACCACACAATACAGTTTCAGTTAGTTATGGTTGTTTTTTTTTTAAAAACTCTCGTTTTTATTTTTTATTTATTTATTTTATTTAACCTTTAACCTTTGTAAAAGTACGAAAGTATCAACATCAAAATGTACTTAAAGTATCAAAAGCAAAAGTATTCGTTATGCAGAATGGCCCCACTTAGATTGTTTTACATATTCCAAATTTTGGATTATTTTATTGTTGCATTTATAGCACATTTTCATTTTTTTCAAGGTAGGACTCATTTTAACTGCTTAATATACTGTTATGAGGTTTAATAAAAATAAAGAAAAATCAAATCAGTATAATTTTTTCATATTGTTTATGTTTCAACCTGAAAAGGAATTAGTAACTAAAGCTGTCGGCTAAATGTAGTGGAGTAAAAAGTAAAATTTGGCTGTAAAATGTGGTGAAGTAGAAGAATAAAGTTGTATAAAATGGAAGTCAAAGTTAAAGTCAAGTACAAGTAACTCAGTATTGTACTCAAGTACTTGAGGAATGTACTTAGTTACATTCCACCAGGTTGCATTACTACAACATCACCACCATTAAATTGCCAATGTTGGTTAATATCGCTGGCAACCTCTGTAGACGCATTTAGCCACTTGTTAGCAACCAACTTTTTTTAAAGACATGCAAAAGCTTTAAACTTCACAAGTGAGGTACTGACTGACTATTTTATGTTGTAGAACAATAATCTCCTAATAATGATAATAATAATAATAATAATAATGATAATAATAATAATAATAATAATAATAATAATAATAATAATAATAATAATAATAATAATATCAGCATCATTAATAGGTCATAATGAGCATTTCTTAATATGATTTTGTCAGAATGCAGCAACTCAAAACTAGTCTTAAAGCTGGCAATATTTAGAGTTTAAGGTATTGGGCCGTAGACTTTTGTAAGCATTTTAGTTGACTAAAATGTTAAAACATTTTTTAATGTCACATATAAGTGACACATTTTTAAAACTGAAGAATACAAATGGTTTTGGGCCTACACCAATGATAAATGAACATTAAAATGTAAAGAAATAACTGTTTTATTTTGCATTATTTTGTTGTCACAGCCACAGGGAGCCACTGGAAATGGCCTGTAGAGCCACATGAGGCTCCAGAGCCGCAGGTTGCCCACCCATGCACTAGATAAAGTCAGGGGTCATGAAGCCAGTAGAATTGATTGTCTGTGCACAAAGAATGCTGGACCGACTGAGTGACATTGCGATCCCTTGAGCCAAGACGCTACAGAACATTTTAAAGTAGATTCTCATTTGTTTGCAGCTAGCTCATAAATACCTGGCAGAGAAGAACCTCTCTCCTAAAGATGAGACAAAATTCAAGGAGCAGCTGTACAGGATCTGGTTTGAACTCTACGCGAGGAGAGGCTCCAGCAGGTGGGTGGAATCTGGCACAGCACCTAAATATAACTTTGCCAGGGAATCTGGCACTCTGATGGTAACTGTCTTACGCTGAAGAACTGCCTCTTTGTAGCACATCCAGTCAGCAAGTACAACTAGTACTGGAAATAGCAGGTTCAGGAGGGAAGCAGCTACTGAACACATTTTGTCCACATGGCATATGAGCTTATACAATTTAGTCATTTTAATAGATACAAAGCTGCTAAATTTACACTGACATGGTCCCATCTGCCTTTAAATCTACTGAGTTTTGTGTATGAACATTGAGACAGTAATATAGTAGTAATGTTTGTTCAATTTGCATATTAGACCATAGTTTTCTTCAATTCATTTTAATGCCTGGTACAACTACCTGGTACATTTGTTTGGACAAATATAATGATAACAACAAAAATAGCTCTTCTTGATAATAAGCAAAATCATTATCAAGAAAACCATGGAAAGTGGCTAGATATCAGCTCTTAAGTTAAACTCTTATGAGCTATTTTTGTTGTTATCATAACATTTGTCCAAACAAGTGTACCTTTAGTTGTACCAGGCATTAAAATGGACAAAAAATTTGAGAAAACAAGAGTGGTCTAATAATTTGTTCCATGACTGTATGTTTAACAGAATGACGATAGGTCAGTCTAAGTCTAATGAGTTAGAATTAATGAGTTAGATCATCAGTCAAAAAGATTTGACTCACTAAGTCAATATTTTTAGATAAAGAGTATTAATATATGAGATTATAAATCCAAAATATGATATAAAAAGTCAAAATTATGAAATAAATAAATTAAAAACTGTGATAATATGGCATTGAAAGCCTGTAGTACATCTTCATCTTGACATCTTGTGTGTGTGTGTGTGTGTGTGTGTGTTTGTGTGTGTGTGTGTGTGTGTCTCCCACCAGGCCGGACTCCTCTGGGTTTGAACATGTGTTTGTTGGAGAGACGAGAGGAGGGCGGACTGTCATCGGCTTTCACAACTGGATCCAGCTCTACCTACAAGAGAAGCTGGGCCACATCGATTACAAAGGCTACAGCGTCAATGCAAACTCTCCCCAGGTATGATGTTATTGTGTGGATCACAATAGACAAATCTCTCATTTGTCTGGTATCGTCTCCTCCAATACACAAAGTTGAATCTCTCAGATTCTGCTCAGGTCTCTGTAATTGTTTCTTCTTAGCCTGAGCTTAATGCAGACCACTGAGTACATGTTTTGGGATAATTGCCTTTTTAAAGACTCTCTTGTATTAAAAAAAAGTGCATCATTGTCATACTCTTTTTGGCATTTTTCCCCTGTGAAGTTTCCAAGTGCCAAGTATTTGGGACACTGCACCCAAGGGACACTATTAGATGTGATTATGATCACCAGAAAAAAAGAATTCTCAGGTTTCAATATATATATATATATATTCTCAGGTTTTGAATCCATATATACAATAACATCCTGAACGGCTTGCCATAATATAATATAATATAATATAATATAATATAATATAATATAATATAATATAATATAATATAATATAATATAATATAATATAATATTAATGTAATATAATATGATATAATACATTATATTATATTATATATAATGCACTACTAACTCAAAACTACCAGTGAAAAAATGATGACAATAAAATGTGTCATACTTAATCAAAATTAAGATATAAATAAAAAAATAAAGAAATAAACCAAAATTATGAGATTCAGAAATATCCAAATTATGATAAAAGTAAAAAATATGAGATCTAATTCAAAATCATGACATTAAAAGTAAAAAATATGACATAGTGATGATATATTGAATTAATTATCATCAGAAAGATTTTGGCTTAATGAGTCATAATTATAATCCTGGCTTATCGGCAAAACACTATATTAAATAGTTTTTTCAAGCTTCCACATGTGAGGTAGTGTATAACATGTGAAACACTGACAGCATGTTGATGTCTAAAATGTCTGAGTTTGCTGTCTCATTCTCACCTCCTCTTCATCCTGGTTTGCAGATTTCCTTTCTTGTTATTAAGCCTGACAATAAGAAGCTGACACCTTAAACAGCACGAGTCTGTTTCACATCTTTCTTCCTGTCTCTTCTCCTCATACTGATGAGAACAGGCCCAGGGCTTCTGTTTCCAAACGATCCAACATGTTTCTCCTTCCCTTCACCATCCTCTTCTTCTCTCTTTCATCACCTGCCATTTCTCTCTCTCTCTCTCTCTCACTGCAGCCTGACGAGAACAAACACATCCTGGCGCTACAGTTCAGTTGGAAGGACGGTATAAAGCCCAAGGGCAGCATCTTCATCGGCGTCAGTCCAGAGTTCGAATTTGCCCTCTACACTCTCTGTTTCCTCACCTCACCCAACGAGCGCGTCAAAGTCCAGTTCAGTTTCTACGACGTGGAGATTGTTTGCCACCACTACAACCAAAAGCACATAGGCACCACTTACCCTGTGCTCCTTAAGTACCGGACACCTAACCAGTAACTTGAATAGAAATCCACCTGTGATATAACTTCTCCAACACCTGAGCTTGCATATAAAGTGTCACAGGTGTTGTCTTTTTATTTTAGATAAAGATACAATAAAACCTTACAAGACCCAATTCCATTTGTTTTTGTTTTCATTGCACAATGATGCCTATTCAGAGAACGTGTTAAACTGTATATTTAAAGAATACAAATTCTGTGCTATTTTCTAATGTTCATGATTTGCATGAATACATGTTCTCTATTACCATTTTGAGGTGCAAATAGAATAGGCCCATTTTTTTTACTCCATTTATAACTTCAGTCACAAGTTACTTTCTAGATTCAAATGAATAATGCAAAGTATAATTAACAAAGAAATAATTATTATATCAAAAAGACTTTTTTTGATCCCCAGGGGAAAGTGTAAAGAGTATAAGAGTAATCAGAATCAGAAATACTTTTTTGATCTCATTTTTGAATAGAAATATATATCAGCATGGATAAATTATTATAAAAATATAAAGTATGCAAAATATGTTAATTATGCAATATATAACAGTAATGTATGGAAAACAGAAATCAGAAATGTGTACAAAAAAATATATAGGCCCTATACTACAATGAATAACAACAGTGAAATAAATAATAATGCTGAAAATGTAAAATAATACATTTTAAAAAATCAGACACGTTAAAAAAAATCTGCAGTAGATAAAAAGACACAGGTAATAAAGTACATTAAAGAAAACAGCTAAAGGAGGAGATTATGGTGCAGAAAAGATAATAAAAACATCTAGGGACATGTGGGGTCTATACTACAATAAATAACAACAGTGAAATAAATAATAATGCTGAAATATGTAAATAAATAAAAATATTAAGAGTTATAATAGGAAGTATTATGCAGTATTAATGCCAAGTACATTTTCTAAAAACTCTGCTTAACTTAAAGCTTCTTCACTGTGGTATCGCAAAGATTTAAGTAGCCTACTTCCTCCCCGCCTGATGATGGATGATTTCACCAAGCTGATTCTTTCAGACAGATTTTATTAATAACATTCATGGTTGTTTCACTTTATTTCAACTGGGGGCGGTAGAGGGTTTGTTGTGGCCTATGACGTCAATCGACTGGCGAGTGTAGACCTGCGTCAAGTCAGCAAGAATAATAAAAGATGCAGGGTTTTTATTTCAAAATAAAAGCATCAGAAGTGCCACTTTTTAAGAAAAAATATGATGTTTTTCATGACAAAGGTTTACTGAATAAACACATTATTACTGACAGCTTCTGCTCAGGTCTCTGTAATTGTTTCTTCTTAGCCTGAGCTTAATGCAGACCACTGAGTACATGTTTTGGGATAATTGCCTTTTTAAAGACTCTCTTGTAGTAAACGGATGTATATATATATATATATATATATATATATATATATATATATATATATAATACTTAGTCAAAACTAAAAGTTAAAAAGTCAAAATGATGACAATAAAATATGTCGTACTAAATCAAAATTAAGATATAAAAATAAAATAAAATAAAGGAATAAACCAAAATTATGAGATTCAGAAATATCCAATTTAGGATATAAGTTAAAAAAAATTGAGATCTAATTCCTAGTATCATGAGATTAAAAGTAAAAAATATGATATAGTGATGATATATTGAATGAATTAATTTATGAGATTATAAAATTATATAAAAAATGGGATATAAAAAGTCAAAATTATGAAATGAGTACAATATATGTGTATATATATGTTTATATATGTATGTATATACACACACACACACACACACACACGCACACACACACACACACACACGCACACACACACACACACACACACACACACACACGGACAGATTCTTCTTGGTACGTAACTATAAATAACTCGTTATATTTACTGTCTTCTTAATCCGGATTTTATTTTTAAAAAACTGCAACCGGAAATGTTGTGTTTTCTGCTAACCAATACTGCACCTTGACAGCTGTGTGAGCTACTGAACAGACGAGGGAGAAATCGGTTTTCATTGTGGCGAGGATTGAGTTTACTGTTTGTACTGTTATATAATTCGGCTTTCTCTGGGTGTCTCGGTGGCGTGTTCCTGTCTCCGTTGTTGATCCCCAGCCGTTGAAACCGGAATGGCCGAACCGAGCGGCAGATATCAGCAGGTATGAAAACACTCTCGGTTACTAATAGCTAACACGTTAAAGATTTAACATCAGCTGTATACTGTTAACACTGTGACGGTGACTGACTGGGCTGAAGAAGCTCCTCCAGGTGTGTCGGTGGTGGTGTCACCTTGCTCAAACATTTCCCTTTTTTAGACTGTCATTGTTGTTAATTAGGTCAATTTGGTTGCGATTAATCTCGTTATTTTCATCGCGTGAAGCTGGGTGTTACCAGCACGCGAGCAACCCACTGGCTGCACTGTCGGTCATGTGCTACATCCAAACATGAAGGCTACATTTGCATACACAGGGTGTCGACGAGAAGTGTTAAATGGGGTTACACCTTCACACCAACATGATAGCTAGTTAGCCTACAGTTAGCTGACAAAGCTTTAGCGACTGGACTCAAAATGCCAGAGACAAAACCCCCTAAAAGGGATATGGAGTTTCTGTTAATGTAGCGTTAGCTTTAACTAAAAACCAACCAGGAAATGTTAGCCTTAGTGTCACGTTGGTTAACCCTCTGGAGTCACCAAAAGCGCCAAATCATGACTTCTTCATCAAATCCAGACTAGAAAACAAAGTAGTCAAGTCAAGTCAAATTTATTTATATAGCGCATTTACAGACGGCTGAGCCGCACCAAAGTGCTTCACATAAAAGTGCAAAAAGTGTAATAAAATACAGAATTTGACACAGGTAAAAAAGAGACTAAAACAAAACAAGTAAAAAAAGTAGTGTGGAGCTCTACTGTAAATTTACCTCTAAAGTTCTGGCTGTAAACTCCATGAGGCCAGTTTCAGTTTGATGATTATATACCAACTAAAACTGGAGACGAGGTCAATGTAACCCTCTTATATGTTATATTTGCAACCTTTGTTCACATTTGCAACATTTCATTTTTTTTATTGAGCATGATATTGTTTTGAAAGTTAAAAAAAGAGATTTAAAATCACATTTTATGTTGGACTAAAGGACAAAAAAAGACACAAAATTACCAAAAAACACACACAAAATGACTTAAAAAAGTCACAAAATGACTAAAAAAGACACAACAAAAGACACAAAATGACGACATTTTTAGACTAAACACACAAGACACAAATAAAATAGAGTCACAATAGAATAAAAACCAGAGTTGGATGACAGGATCACACACAATCACAAGATCACATTTATGTTGGTTTTTCTTTGTTTCTTTTTGGTTCAAAATGTTGATCCAGTAAGTCAGAATAAAAAAATATTATCAGGTCATGTAGGCGAGGTTGTGCTGAAAAACATATACCAACATGGCATTTAAACATTTTTTAAGTGGTGTATACAGACAGGATGAAAAGGGTTAAAAAAATGGCCAAAATAGCCATAGAGTTAACACTTCTCATCGACACCCTGTGTATGCAAATATACCGTTCATGTTTGGATGTAGCACATGACCTACAGTGCAGCAAGTGGGTGTGTTGGCTGGTTGTCTATCTTAGCCGCTAAATCCAACGACTAAACTGCTTAGCAAGCAAGGTTGGTGTGCCAGACAGTCAGTCTGCTCATGAGGCTGATGAGTGAAATCATTAATGTGCAGATCATAGACTGTATGGATGCATTACAGACAGCTCTGTTAAAAAAACCCCCAATTATTTCCTGTGGTTGGCGAGAAATGTACCTCAGTGACTATCAATGTATGAACCATTTTACTTTGCCTATTAAAAATAAATACACTAGAAGTGACACACTTACTATTTTGACACAGTTGATTTTGCTTTTTGAGTTGTTATTATCTAGAGGAATTTTCAAGAAATAACTAAACCCAAGTAAATAGTTATTCATCATTCATTTAATATTTGGATGAAGGTTATTGTTAATCTTCAATATATATTGACACTTTTTTTTGCATGTTTGGGTGATATTCCTAACTAAAATAGTTATTTGGTTAAGTATCACTTCATATCAGGGATATCAGTTCCTCCATTGGGCATTATAGGCAACTATGGGAAATGTGCAGTGAAGTGTCACCCACACCAAAAGGAAAACTAGGATGCAAACCTGTAATTTAAACCTCTGTTAACCCAGTGTTACAGACTACCTACTTGGTTTTCAGAACCACTCCAGTGGATTTTTCTGGAATGGGCTTTGTTTTAAAAATGTTTAACTGAATAAAGAGTAAGGTGTGGCTGTATCCGGTTGGTCACATGTTTTCTGTGGATGAGAGAAATAAGCAGAAATGAGAAACATGTTGTGGCCAGTGCTCCTTTCCTCTTCATAATGCTTATCTATGCTTAAATTTCCTTAATGTTGGCCTGGTTTTCGTTATTCTCTTCTGCTGATTTAGTTGGTGTTTGGTTTGTGAGTTCTTTTAAGTAGGCCAGAGTGTTATAATAATTTATCATAGCACAGGCGGTGTGAAACACCTGTTTCAAAAAGGAGAGCAGCAAGTGCTGACACACATGTATTGTAGCCTTAAATAAAACAGGATGTGGTCTCCCCCCCTCACAGCTGCCCAATGAGGAGGACCCAGAAGAGAGTCCACAGGTAGCTGCTGACGCTCCACCCCCATACAGCAGCATCACAGTGGACAATGCTGGTAAGGCTATGACTCATCCAGATGTTTCTCTGGCCCCATGTTATTTGTAATGGTGGCACATTGGGGAGGCATATTTGTGTTGGTCTGCACAGGGATAACCTGAGGAAACACAGTCCTATAAGATTTCTTGAGCCAGTGAATAATAAACAGCTGTCAACTATTTCTGAAAAACAATCAAGGCATCGTGTGGGGTGTTTATACTGATATCATTATACATATTGTAACAAAAGGATAAATACATTGATGGGTAAATGCAACCCCTCGGTAAAAGCATTTTTTTGTCCCTGGGTATCTTTAATATAAGTTATCTGCGGATATGGAGTCCAATCTGATACTTATATTTACTTATATTTATTTATACTGAAATTTTCAACTCGATACTGATACTCAGGAAAATATTTGATACTCGATACCATTTTCGATACCACAAGGATAAAAACAAAGACCCCAAAATTTAACAGAAATATTTTTATTAACAAGAAAAATGCAACATGTAAAAATTAACAGAACCACAGGTTAAATATTTATAATAAAAAACAGTTGTGCAAAAAGAAACTGCAGCTATGATAACAAGCTTCAGATACTCGATACTTTTGAAAATGAGTATTGTATCCGGATACAGCGTTTTAGTATCGATACTTTTTTGAGTATCGATACTTTTGACAACCCTATATATATCTGACACATTGAAATAACAGATGTAGCCTTATTAATCAGACACACCTTCTCAGAAGCTTTTTAATCCAAATATTGAATGTCTGGATTCAAAACCATAAAGTTAATAAGAAAAGCTTAAGTTACTGATATGATATGACTAAAAGTTAAACTGAGAGAATGTGAAAACCCTGACGTGGTTGCTTTCCAAAGGCCTTTTAATGACTTATTAACTCATACATGTTTAACCATCTTAGAGAACAGCCAGGTGTTTTATGAACCATTCTAGGGGCAGTTAGACATTTGCTCAATAAGCAACATTTCCCACAATAGAGATGTGTCTTGTTTGAGTAGGAAATTCTAGTTTAGATATCACCACTGAGTCTTAAGCTTGTTTCAACTCGCAGGCACCTCAGTGCACATGAAGATCAACACGTGTGAAAGTAGTGGTTTTAGTTTTGGCAGTGACAGTAAATGCAGATACCAGACAGCTGTCTGTAAATACAAAACAAGACTTTAGTTCAACTTCCGCCTTTGTGTTTAAACTGTTTTTGTCTCTTCAGCTTACTTTGACTACAAAGAAGACGGGGCTTTCCCCAAGCCTCCATCATACAACGTAGCAACTACGCTACCTTCCTATGATGAAGCAGAAAGAACCAAGGCTGAGACTACTGTTCCCCTGGTAACTGGAAGAGTGAGTATCTCACTTTTTATATTTTGCCTGTGGTCACATCACCACACACACACACACACACACACACACACACACTGTAGCTTGCCCTCGAACACTTCCTGTGTATTCTGCAAGCCAGGAAGTATTTAACACCCTGCAATGGAACTTTTTTTTTGTTTTGTCTTCAGAGCCCTGTATGACTACTTCATATCTGATTGTGTCTTTTTGTCTTTCCCACGTGAACTGCTGCCAACATTTGTTGATCATTCTAATAACACAAGATGCAATCAGATTAAAGCATTTTATTAGCTCTCTTATAAAGGTAATTTAGTAATATTTTTACACATCATGACCACAGTCTATGCTGCGTCATCATAGGTTCTAGTCTTTTTCTGTTAATGCCTCAATCTCCAAGCCCCCCTGAACTACCCTCTGCGCACTTTGCACCTGGTCTAGGTTTTCAAAACCTGAGTAAATAAATGTGCAGCTTTTGAAATGTGGGGGGAGCCCCAGAGTAAAACATTTTCCGTACAGATGCAGGGTGGGCATTACATGTTTGGAGTTATTCACAAGTTAGCTGCAAAGCTAATGTTTCCAGTGGTACTCAAAATTGTTTTAATAGGCAGCCTCAATATTTATCCTTGTATTTGTTACCTCACAGGGTGAAATCTCAGTTTTTTATTTGCTTTCAAAAAACTGTGACTGTTTTGGAGGAAGACAGTTTTTTCATGACCTTTCAATAGTCATTCCACCTTAACAGTTTTTTGGAAAAAGCAAAAACAACAACAACAACAAAAAGATCCTTGAAAAAATGAGAAAAACAGTTTTCCTCCTGCAGCTCTCCCTGCTCTGTTCCTGCTCCTCATACAGCAACCTGAACGAGTACTGATCGTTAATATCAGTCATCTTGATCAAGATTGTGATCTAGATTTCATTATATGTCAAACATTTGTGTGCGAGATATATCATTTTTTCCCCCAGTTAATATGTACAGTCATGGAAAAATTATTAGACTACCCTTTTTCTTCAATTTCTTGTTCATTTTAATGCCTGGTACAACTAATGGTACATTTGTTTGGACAAATATGTGGCGTACATTTAAAAACAGACCACAGTTTTGTAAAAACTATCCTGAAGGAATGGCTTTAAAGGTTTCAGAAAGAGGCACAAAGAGTTCAGTAGAGTTCACATCAAAGACAAATATAATGATAACGACAAAAATAGCTCATAAGAGTTTAATTTAAAAGCTGATAGGTAGCCATTTTCTATGGTTTTCTTGATAATAACCAAAATCATTATCAAGAAAACCATGTTAAATGTCTAGATATCAGCTCTTTAATTAAACTCTTATGAGCTATTTTTGTTTTTATCGTTATATTTGTCCAAACAAAATGTACCTTTAGTTGTACCAGGCATTAAAATGAACAATACATTGAAGAAAACAAGGGTGGTCTAATCATCTGTTCCATGACTGTAGTTGTATGTACGTTTTTATTTACAAAGGGAAGAGCACACCTCTTACACAGGATGATAATAACTTGGACTTAATGCCTGAGAGACAGTTTGAAAAGGACACCAGTAATCCAACCCTTGTTCTGTCTGTGTTATGCATCGCAAGCTGTCCAGCGAGCCTTTTAAAAATGACTGTTTCTGTTAAAAATATCTCTCAAGTGGAAAAAAAAAGACAGCTCATCCCTGACCTCTAGTGGTCACTGTGATGCTTTGCACCTAACTGCATGTGCGGCCACTTGTTGATTTGCTGGTGTTGTGTTTCTCTGCCACACTGCCGTGCGCTCAGCAGCAGCCTCAGCACAGGGAACGCCTGGAGACTTTTGACGATGTAATTCGCAGTTCACTGGAGGTAACTGGGAGAAGTGGGAGGAGAGTGTATGATGAGAGGGAGTGTATTTGGTGTGTGAGAAAAACAAAGATGTACTTGCAGTGTTTTGTATCAGTACCCCACCCTTTTTTATGTCTGTGTGTTTAGAGTGCTATCTAGTGCTTAGTTTGTAGTTATACAAGCTCTACTGGTTCTCCTCATGTCCTGTATTGAAGTTAACTCACCCAGACCTTTTTAAATACAGTGCCAATTATAGCAATTAAATGGGCTTGCTGTGTTGTGATGGTTCTGTCGATCTGTTGGTGGTTTTTGTGCTGTATTTGCTTCCGTCGTGAGCGAAGGTTGGTTTTCAGTAGCAGGTGCCTGACAGTGCTTCACCCCAATTCACTTTCAGGGTTCCCACCGTCATGGGAAACCTGGAACAGTCATGGAATTTCAACTTATTATTTTCCATGCCTAGAATAGCCATGCAATTAGTTTTGTATAAAATTGATTATTACACAAATCTTCTATGGACAATGTACCATATCTGCAAATTTATTTTATGCATCTTTTGACGTAACTTATGCAATTCTTGCCTGACAACATTTTAGGTTTACTATAATGGACGTTTGTTCATTTTTTTCATGTATTCTGTCTCTTTTTGAGTTGACAATGCACAAACATTAAATGTACCTGATGCTTGTAAGAAATGTTAAGATTTTTATTTTTATTTTTAAACAACAACAACCTGGGTTTAAGCCTACATACTTATTTAGCGGCTTTGTTTTCCAGACGTGCATGTTTGTAATGCAAATTTGATTAAAGGTCCTTGAAAAGTATTAAAATTTCATCCATGAAAATGTGTGGGAACCCTGCACTTACTGATAGAATTTTTAATGCCTACATTTTGAATAGGAAAGATTAAACACTTCATCAAATTGATAGATTTGTTGACTGGAAATTGTTTGAAAAACATAAAGTAAAGTCCTGGAAAGCTCTGCTACTGACTGGCTGTGGTGAAATAGTTAAGAGTGCTTGAATAACTGACTTTTTTCTCTGTTTATTTTGCTCTTCTGTCGCTTATTCTATCACAGGATGAAGACTTTGTGACCAGAGATGACTTTGAAGACGCCGATCAGCTGAGGATAGGAAATGACGGCATCTTCATGCTCACTTTTTTCAGTTAGTTACCCAGTTTACCCGTCTCTGCTTCTTAGATGGCATCTCTTATTTGAGATACATGAATTAATTTCTATTTTTTCATGTGTCATGTCTAACACTCTTTTTTTTTTTTTTTTTTTTCCCCCTCCATCCTCCGTCCAGTGGCATTCCTGTTCAACTGGATCGGTTTCTTCCTGTCTTTCTGTCTGACCACATCAGCCGCCGGTCGCTACGGGGCCATCTCAGGCTTTGGCCTCTCCCTCATCAAATGGATCCTCATAGTCCGGGTACGACGAGGAGCCCACACACACACACAAACACAGCCATTACACAGCAACACACACACACAAATGCACAAACTGTGGGTTTTTTTTACGCACAAACAACTCAAAAGCCCAGAACACCGCTCTGGTATTTTTATGTTGTTTCTGTGGCGGTCGGCTTGTTGGCGCTGCGCTATTTCCTCAAAGATCTCTTAAGAAGTGCACTGCTTCTTTCTTCATTCACTTTTAAAATACAGGACCCATTTGAGTGAAACCAGCACGGGCCATATTTATTCTAACCAGTCATTTCTGTCGTTCTGTCGGCTTTGTAGTTCTCCACATACTTCCCTGGTTACTTTGATGGACAGTACTGGCTGTGGTGGGTGTTCCTGGTGTTGGGTAAGTAGCCAGCCTGAATTTAAAATGAATCAAATAGGGAATCAAATGGTTTTGTCCTGCTTGTGACACATTTCCTCTGCTGCATGTCATATATACAGTATTGAAAAAAATGATGGGACCACCATTGTTTTATTCAAGTTATTGATCATTTTAATGCCTGGTACAACTAAAGGCACATTTTTTAAGACAAATATAATGATAACAACAAAAATAGCTCATAAAAGTTGTATTATAAGATCTGATATCTAGACATTTTCCATAGTTTTCTTGATAATGATTTTGGTTATTATCAGGAAAACCATGTAAAATAGCTAGAAATCAGCTCTTAAATTGAACTCTTATGAGCTATTTTTTGTTGTTATTATATTTGTCTCTAGTGTGAACTCTACTGAACTCTTTGTGCCTCTTTCTGAAACCTTTAAAGTCATTCCTTCAGGATAGTTTTTACAAAACTGTGATCTGTTTTTAAACGTACGCCGTGCAGTGGATGCTTTTTTTAGCACAGAAACGTCCACAGAGAATTATTTTTGTGTACTTTTTGCAATTTTCTATTGTTTTTAATTGAATGCCTCCGAATCTAGATTGGAACTGCTGTTTTAAATACTATAAAACAGAGCTATTTTCCATAGTTTTCTTGAGAATGATTTTGGTTAGTATCAAGAAAACCATGGAAAATAGCTAGATATCAGCTCTTAAATTAAACTCTTATGAGCTTTTTTTGTTATCATTATATTTATTCAAACAAATGTACCTTTAGTTGTACCAGGCATTAAAATGAACAAGAAACAGAAGAAAAAGGTTGGTCTAATCATTTTTTCCATCACTATATGTTACGGAGACTCATTGTCCCTTTTATTTCTGCTCTTCAGGCTTTTTGCTCTTTCTTCGAGGATTCATCAACTATGCCAGGATCCGCAAGATGGCTGACACCTTCTCCACCCTGCCCCGCACCCGAGTCCTCTTCATCTACTGAGTTCACAATCCACCGGTTTACATCGACCTTTTCTCACCCTTTTTTTCAGTGATACATGCTGTTTGGCTTTCTCCAATCAAAAAGGGAGAAAATAACTCTTTTTTTTTTTTTTTTTCTTTTTTCGCCCCCTGCTTGACATGATTTGGACAATACAGCTATTGTCCCCTTTTGGTGTAAAATAGTGAATGCTGACAAATCTGTAAAACCCTTCAGTTGTTAGTGGTGAACTGTCAAGTGCTATTTTACAAATATGAAGTGTGTGATGTATAAATTAATGCCTTATTATTTACTGTTGGTAGCAGCAGCATGGACTGTTCTCCTGTTTAGCCACCAGGGGGCAGTCTTGTTTATGTTATTTTTCACCAGTCCTCTACAGTATCTGATGAAGTCATTTGTACAGAGAGGTGGTGCGCAGGGAGCCCAGGGATCGGTGCGAAATTTTGGGCTTATGGGTTGATTTACGCAGTGTGAAATATTATATTTCAAGGACCAGTTTAATGTGCTTTTAACCGTTCTGACCATTGCTTTCCCCCCTTGTAGACTAGTGAATACTTCAGGTGATCCAAAACTTAGAAGGGAAAATTATATTTGGGGCTGAGGGGCTTAAAAGGCTGAGGACCACATATATATTAGAGCAGGGCCCGTGTATTTCCTTATGTGTTTAAGATTGTCCATGCTCACACACTGTAATCAGGAGTGTTATTTCCATATATATCACACATATAGGTTAGCAGGCTGGGTTATAAGGATGGGACAAGCTGTTTATTCTGTCCCTGGATTCAGATGTGCAATTAGATAGTTCTGGTTAGATAAATGATTCAGATGCCCTGTCTTAGTCACTGACACCCCAATGGTTTCCAGTGAGGAAATAATTACTGTATTGCCAGATTGGATTTGGAAACCCTATCCTGTACAAACTATGGAATATATTAATACAGATCAGAATTTTCTTTTTCTTTTTTGATGTGACAATGAAATATTAAAGAGCCATTCTTTCTATGTTTACCCTCATTCTAGTGGAAGTGGAATGATCATTTTTTAGAAGAATTTTAAATATCTTGGCTTTGGAAATGTTTGGAATTAAACTGGAAAAAAGTACTTTTTTTGTGTTGAGCCTTTTATCAAATGATAATGCGGTTTCAGTAAAAATAAATAAATAAGTACAACAGCAATGTTGTGCTTGTCAAAAGTATGCACTCGGATACTTTTTCTATACAGAGGGCTTAAAACGAGACAGTATCAGCATTCAATAGTATTTAAGTTACCATAGCCATAAAAAGAAAAGGGGGAGAAAAAAAGAAAATGATATAAAATCAATTTTTTTTAACTCAAGGCTGCACCAGGAAAAAGTTATTCTCTATGTTTGAAATTCTGGTGATGTGACAACCTCAGTTTTTTTTTTTTTTTTTTACAAAAGCTACAGCTCCCTCATCATAACTATAATTATAAAGCTCAGAACTGCTTAATGAAGAGAATGACATTCACTCATACTATTTCTGTCACTGCTGGACAGGTAAACATATACAGGTCTCAATAAATTAGAATATCAGAAAAGTTTATGTCAGTTATTCAATTCAAAAAGTGGAAATAACAGATCCATTACACAGAATGAAACATTTCATGTCTTAATGTATTAATTTATTCTAATTATAATGATTATGGCTTACATCTAATTGAAGACCTAACATTCAGTGCCCCAAATGTTCTTTTAATTTTACAAAAGATCAATTTTAAAAAGTATGTTTAATATGGAAATGCTGGCCTCTGAAAAGTATGTCCATCTATATGATTCAATACATGGTTGGGGCTGTTTGACTTGAACTACTGGAAATTGACTTTTCCATGATATTCTAATGTATTGAGATGCACCTGTACATACATAACATTTCAGTGACTGCTTTAGGAAAACATTTTAAAGGAAATCATAAAAAAAAAAATCAAAATAAAGCTTCTCAGGATGAGAAAAGATGATGTGTTCATCAAAATACCTAAATTAGAAAGATACAGCAAGTATTCTGTCAGAGGGTGATAAATTGTTACACTTTATAAAGTTTAATTACAACTCAGCCTCATAGTGAATACTGTACTGGACCTAAATAAAAAAAACAATCTACCATGTCAAGTATTTAATAGCGTGGCTGGTGTGTGGAAGCTTCAGAAAGGTGGAGATCCAGCAGTCCTCAGAGAGAGGAAGCTGAGCTGACCACGATGTTCAGTTACAGACATGAGACGTACTTTTAGCCATGCTAAATTTATCACACAGGAGACACGTGTGTGTGTGTGCAGGAATCGAGATGATTTACTGGTGGTGGCTAATTATACATGTCAGCAGTGTTTTTCCTTGCAGTTGGAACAGGAAGTGAAGGTCACCCCACCTGGAAGACATGTCACACACCAACTGAAACAGTCTTTGGTTTCACTGGAAACTTTTACTGTCACATAGTGTCACATCATCACCGTTAGATATTGGCCTCTAGTGGCACTCAGTCGTCATGACATTAGCTTCATTCAGGTCATCTTTCACAGGTCACAAGGGGAACATGTCACTGTCAAATAACTAAAAATGATTACTCAAAATGATTATTTTACAGCATGGAAGTAAATCAAACCAGACTTTCATGCTTGTATAAAAGTGTATGTTAGATTCTGTGCTGTGTTCTGTATTGTAAATTAGTTTGGTAAGGTGTATAAGTAAGAGCCTCACATGATTATAAAATAAATAAATATATAATACAATAAATAGTAAAAAAATAAATAAATAAATGAATATTTAAAAAAATATAATAATGATGTAAATAATCAAACAAAGTAGTTATAAACCAACAAAAATAAATAAATACATTAAATTGAAATATAAACATGTTACCAAATGACCTAAAATTGGTGCAGTGAAGTGTTACAGTATACTGCTACTCATTTTCAGGCCAGATAAGTTTATAGAGGCCTCTTGTCAAAGTTGGTGCACCTTTTATTCCAAAGTAATTTAAACAGGGGTCCCACATTTTATAAAAATCATTAAAGGTTTACCCTGGAGTCAGTAGGTCATGGCTTCCAGAGGGATGACTTCTATTAACATATACAAACTTTCTTACCATCTGCAGAAAAATGAACTTGAAGCTTTCAGAAAATTTCTTTAATACCACATGGGGTTGGTCTCATAAGGATTTTCCTGTGAACACGGTCAACAACACCCCATTTGAAAGAAGTATTACATACAAACATGAGAATGGTTTCCAACTTCTGAAACAACTCAGAAAGAAATCTTGAAAGTCCACTGTGAAAAAAAGGCACATTCTCTTTCTGTGCATTCAGGGAAACATTGTTTCAAACTAACTAGCAGTAAAAAAATAAATCTCTGATCAAACTTGAGCAGTGCTTAGAGCAAAGGAAACAGGCTTTTTATCTTACACTTATCGAGTCACTTTATCAACTACAGTGAATTCAAACTGTTTGCACAAAAGTCTGTCTTACAGAAGCCAGAAAAGTAAAGCATGTCTCTTCGGAAAGATGGCTCACTCCCAGGCTCTCTGTAAATCAAAAAGTCTTCTCTTATCTTTTGATAGCTAAAACATGCAAGCAGTGCAGGCACTTGGCTCGCACACATAATTCCCATCAATTACTCCAAGAAATACTTCCGTCTCTGTAAATCGAGGGCAGCTGACAAGACACAGACAGCTCTTGGCACAATGGAGTTGTTTTATGAATGACATCTGGATAACGAGAACACCTGGACCGTGTGACCCCGCTCGAGCAGAGGGAGAATGACGTTACGGAGGGATTCGAGTGGACTGAGGCTGAATCTGTGTAAGATGTGGATGATAAGGAATTTTGTTGTTTGTGTGCTTTGCCAGAATTTACAGCTGAAACACTGTCAGCAATTAAACCCATCTGCACCTGGCAAAATGAAGTTTGTTTATCCAAGGTCATCTGGTGACGTGGTGGTTCACTGGATGGGTGTTGATGGTCTGGAACACGACCTTTACCCTATTTGTCTTTTTAGCTTTACAGGCGATTTATGAAGAGTAAAATCTAAGAAACGAACAAAAATGATCCTAAAATACTACTATTACTAGTTTTCTAAAGCTGACATGGTTTAGAGTTTACATTTTCAGCCCCAGAGCTACTGAACATCTGTAATTTCAGACCAACAGCTGTTTCTATTTTACCAAAGTGCACAGAGCAAAAGAAGAAATTACTTCAGGAAATCTGATTTGTAGAAAGTACCAGTGGTGCAGCAACCTGAAGGTAAACACAGAGAAAATCTGTAGTTTATAGGGAAGAGAAACATTTGTTAAATATGTCAACAAACATTCAAAATGTGTCTTTTAGTATGCAGTCAAATTCAGTTTCCTGCCATCAAATCACACAACCCCATGCTGCTAGAAGTTTTATTTGACTTCAGTGATACTCTGTATTGTAATTATTATTTTAGTTTTTCTTAATTTTATAGTACATGTGAAAAAATGTCATTATGCCTTTGCATTCTCTGCACTGTTACTTGCTAGCTAGTTTGCTAAGCTGTTAGCTTCGGTGGCTTTTTGCTATTGCAGTGGTGTTCTGACGTCTCCACTTGAACACAGTATATCGTGTTCATAACCTTCCATGTTGTGAGTGACCATGTGCTCACAACTTCCATTTGAAGGTAACATTACATCTGATGCTATAGCAGCCAGCTAGCCTAGCTTAACATAAAAACTGCTCCACTAAGGTTGTTGACGGCCATATTGAGTTGCTGCCAGGTGTGAAACTACTGGAGAAAAAAAATTTTCCCTCACATGGGACACAGGGGATGCATAAAATTAAAGAAACAAATTAGCATTTTAAAATCAATAAATAACAACATTCTACATTAGGCCTATACGAGCCTCATCAGGTAGATCAATTGATCGATTTTATGAACAAAAAGGGAAATTGATTTGCAGCGTGGACACAAAAACAACCCAAAACACAAAAAAATCGAATTACAGACATAGTCCAAATTGACAAAAATGCAGGAGAAACAATACAGCAATAAACAGTATACATTATTCTACAGCACTAACATTTAGTGCTAATAAGCATCCCAGAGGGCACCGTTGAGTACATATGGAGCTAAAACTGTCAGAGTTTTCTCAGAAAGGCAAATGGTGGAACGAGTGAAAGGGCCAGTAGAAAAAATCACTTGTAACATGTTTATCCTCCTCGGAAAGACAAAGATCTAAAATGGTTAGCTTTAAAGAGATACATTCTGTTACCAGGAGGGGGGTTCTGAGAAATGTGGTTTGCAACATACTATGCAAAAAAAAAAAAAAAAAAAACCAAAAGAAAAGACATGTAGGGATGATCATTATCCTTATTTATTTTAATTCAGAATATTCTTCCAGAGAATTCCCATCACCTTAGACAAACTGCAGTCAGTCGGAGCCTCCTGCTGTCAGTCTGAGTTTGAGATAGGAGGTTCCCCAGGATGTGGGGAGGATGTGGGTAGGATCCAAATGATATGTCCTTCTTTTTCTTCTTCTTCTTCTTCTTCTTCTAAGTGTGTGAGTGTGTGTGTGTTTGATTGGGGCAGAGGGAGGGGTGGGTGTTATCATTGATGTGTGAGTCATCCTGACCCTCCCCTCCTCTCTCTTGCACTTCATGTGGCGTATGTGCGTGCGTATAAGTGTGTGCGTATATACGTGCATGTGTGAGCATCCTGTAGGCGACGTGTGTTTATGTTTATGTGGAAGTCTACAAGCTTCTAATGCCACAAAACATGCTGTGATGTAATTCTACACGTATGTTTGTCATGTCAAATGGCGTGACCATCCCTGTGTATTGTGTGTGTGTATGTGTATGTGTGTGTGTGTGTGTGTGTGTGTGTGTGTGAGGTTGGTAAAGCAGTGGTGAGTCATCCACAGGCCAGCATTGCCTGTTACCATGGGTCACACACAGCAGGTACCCCACCTCCCCATGTGCTCCTTTCTTTTACTTACCTCTATTTCTTATCCTCTTCCTCCTCCTCCTCCATCTCCTCCTCTTCTTTTTCCTCTCTGACTCACAGATGACTCCCCCACCACCACCAATGACATCACCACCCCCTCCCTAACACTTTGTTGTGGTGAATCATACTGTACGTTGAGATTTTCTTTGCTCCTCTCTTCAGCCAACCAGCAGGGCGAACCTGAATGTCACCCATTCATTCATAAAATCACACCAAAGTTGCTGAAGCGCTTTTCTCTGAGTACTGTGATTGTGATGTCATTCATTATAATGTATGTGCAGTGATGTAATCGAGAGGGATTAAACACAGTCAGACTTTCAGAGGGATTTAGCATTTCCGTGCTCACTCAGTCACACAAGCACATACTATGGATGCAATATTAATGTCTGTGTGTTCAAAGTACACTTAATGATAAGGTTAGTGTCTCAGCTCCATAGATGGAAGTTCAGTTTAAAGGTAACTGGTGGTGTGTTGGACCACTAGTAATGCTGTGGAGTTATGCTTTCATATGTTTTTGCGATGCACCTGCAACCGGTTTCATGCTGTTTATCTGATTGACAGGTAGTGGTGCAAATATGCAAACAAGCATTGCAATGTGCCAACAATTGCGTCTTATGCCATTTCCGAACTACTTTCCTTGAGCATGATGGAAAGGTCATGAGGTCAAGAAAAGACGCGTAGGAGAATTTATAAGGACTTAGGATAAGAAAGCTGCAGCGCTAAGTGAATCCGGCTGCGGTTACACTTGGCTATATAAGTATGTGATGGCAGATGTTTATGGGATGGCATTATCTCCTTTTCTTTCGTAAAGGACGGTCCAGTATTCTCGGCATGCTAACAGAGATAAGAAAGGAAGCATTGAAGCACCTTTCCTTAACATTTAGATAATTCAAATAGCTCTTATCATGCCTACTACTTTGACATCTCTGGGTCTTAGAAACCTTCCTGAGCAAAAAACACTCCTTGATGACAGTTGTATATCCCTTTAATTAACAAGGAAATGGCAATACGTTTATTAGACACTTTACAACGAATGCATATTGATGAGAAACACCACATGTAAAAAGAGTCACTAATTGATCCCATAACCATCCAGATATTAAACTAAAGGTGGGACAAAAAGAAAATCCCTCGTAACCACTAGTAATAAAAATATACGGTGTTTTGTGGATAACCTACTTGGACATGGTTATAGTTACAGTTGCTAAAGTACAACATGCATGTTTTTAAGTTAACCATGCCCTTACTTTGGTATAAATTAGCACTACTGAGACATTCTCCATGGCTGTTGACTCTTCAAAATCAGATAGTACTTTTAACACACAAGGATTGAAACATTATTCTTCTGATGCACTCAATGCGAGCTAGTCTGCATACATGAATAAAATGTACACACAACAGAATGTGCTTTTCTGTCACCATTTACTGTAAATGTCAGTGTTTACCATCCCTTCAATGCATTTCTGGTAATCATCCATTGACAATAATGTAATGTCATGACATCTCTCCCTATATTGTTCTTGCTGTGCGGCACTATTTAGTCTATAACATGAAAAATGACCCTTGTTTCTCACTTTACTGCTTTCCTCCGCAGACTGCTGACGAGTTAAATTCTGTTCTGAATGTCATAAAACGCAGATCCGTTGCATTTTCTGTGTTATTACCTGGCAGAATGTCTGTGAATTCCAGTGGTTAATAAGATGCCGCTGTATCAGACGCAGAGACACATTTGTCCATGACTTCACCCTGGAGTGATGTCACAGATTTTTGTCTGCACACTATTTATCAGTTCTGCACGAAAGACGGTAGATTTTTGGTTCCAAGCTGTGACTAATCTTCCCTTTGCTACTAATACATGCAATGTCTTGTATTATACTATAAATCTATTATAGTGATGAATTACATTGTATATAATGTATACTGTAGATTCTATTATGCTCTATTCATCACTGCCACATATTACAATGTATCACAGTGAAAAGGACAACCTGTATTGAACTGTATTGTGTTAATGCCTATAGTATTCTATTCTATTCTATTCTATTCTATTCTATTCTATTCACAGATTTAGATTGTGAGTTGTCCGTTCTTGACTCTGACTTGTCACATGCTCGGACACCTCCAACATACTTCCTGTCAACAGTTTAATTACTGTTACAAATCAGTGCTCTTGGCAATCTAGCTCATTTTTTGACTGCACATGCTGTAACCATGGCAACAATAAACCTTGCACAACAGTGATGGTTAAACTCAGAAGTAATGGCTATATATTTAGCCAAAGATACTCATTACATTTGCCAAGATTTTCAGTATTTCTCATCTTCTTTAATTTCCAAACTTCTGCTGATAATTTATTTACTGCTGCATTATTGCATTATGATTTATTGTTCTGTACTACTTTATTATACTCTACTGAAATGTATAATATTCTGCTGTGACACAGTCTGTGTTCGTTCTGGCTGGTGTAAATCCACCTGCCATCTCTTTTTCTCTCTCGGATTACAGGGCTTTTTGTGAATGAAGACTTGCTGTGCTATGACGGGAGGGTGGATGAATGGGACGGAGCAACAGACGGGCGGATGAATGGGAGGGATGGAGGGATGCGTGTGGCGAGGGAGGGAGAGATGAGGAGGCTACGTCACATTACGTTTCCGCAGTGCATCAAGGGAACTGGTCTGTCTGTGACTCATACTGTCAGGATGGGGCGGGGAGGGGGTAATGGAGGGGGGAGAGAGAGAGAGAAGGGCAGAGGGAGGAGGAGGAGGAGGAGGAGGAGGAGACAGAGAGGAAGAGGATGAGGATGAGAGAGAAGTAAAGGAGGGGTCTGTTCTTTTTTTGTCCTAGCTTTCATATCCTTTTTCTTTTCCATCACTCCATCCCCCATCGGTGATGTAATACAGGTGACCTATTCATCACAGGGAGGAAGCCTTCCTCCTCTTCCTCTCCTCTCATTTTATCTCCATCTCCCTTCCTCCTTCCTCTCTCCTCGCTCAGCTGACTGGCTGAATGCATGAATGAACAGGCCTCTCTCCTTTTATAGCGGTGGGGGAGGGGATGACACAGGAAGCCATGAGGCAGACGCAGAGCAGGAGAGGGGGGAAAGAGAGAGTGAGGAGAGAGAGTTCCCATGGCATCTCGACGGATACACATTGACTGCTGATCTCATCCTTTACGTGTGAAGCTGTTGCTATTATCTGGCTGCCTGTGCGCGAATGTGTGTGCATGCAGGCATACAGGTCTCAGTGCGTAATATATGAATGGATGCAACCTTGTTTCATTAATTGAGAAATCCATATGCACATCTCTCTCTAATACAGATGCTTCTTCTTTGTGTCACCTTATCCTGCTTTACAGAAACTATGAAAGAATGTAGGTAAAAAATATAGGGGGATGTCACCTAATGTTCAGAGTCTGCAAATATTTCTGGTGATAATTAGGTAATTCTCAACATGTATCTGATAGATAAAGTGCAACTGTATCATATTTTTCTATGTTTCATTTTTTTCACAGCAAATATGAAAGAAGATGCTACTCAGAGTAGGGAGAGTCTGCAGCATGTTAAAGCAACTGTCTTTATAATCAAATTTATGTTTTATATTTATGTTTCATATTGCCAAGGCAAGACATTTCCAGGCCCTAGAGCATGACAGTATAAATGAAATGGATGTACTTTTCATGACATTACCCATTTGTTTGTGATCTGCAGTTATGAAGCCTTGATCATGGCATTTTTTGCTGTCGCCATCTTTTTTTGGAGCCAGAAGTAACCATATTTGGATGAGAGGATGGTTACGCCCGGTGGGACCACATAGTGCATAACAAACGTCAATAAGTCACTAGCTTATTTACTGGCTATTCACTAGCCAGAACAAGTTCACAGGTTTTTAAATGTGCATTGCGTCATGGATATGCATTGCAGCTATGCCCTCATTTTACCCATGGCAGCAACTAGAGACCATAAACTCATTAGCCAAATCTATCTATAGAGCAAGAAGTGTCTTTGTGTGTGTGTGTGTGTGTGTGTGTGTGTGTGTATATGTATATGTGTCTAGGGCATATCTCGCTGACCGTTAGTCAGACTGACCTAAGATTTCGTATGTGGCTTGCGCATGGCACAAAGGTGTGCATCCTTGATTTTGAAGATTTTTGAATTCATTTTTCAAAGTATCATTATTAACGTAGGACGTGCTACGGCACTGCACTGTTTCCGATCGGGCGCCTTTTAGGGGAGCTCCGCCCCATTGTGTGATAGGCCTACACCTGGTCAGTAACACAATTCACTCTGGATTTCCACACCTGACTCATCTAATCTGTAAGTCTAATTAGCCTACCTATCTTTCAGAGTTTTAACGTGCGCTCCAAGGTTCGATTTTCCAATAATTTTCAAATAGTTTACAGCGAATATCAATGTTCAATGTGTATGTGCTGGATGGTGTGTGTACCTTATGAAAAGTAAGTGTTTTATGGAGTTGCAGACGATGTGTGTGTGTTGAATCAAAAATACTGAAGTGGAAGCATAATCTCAGTTTTGATAGCTTTCTTGTTTTTAGCACTAGATATTGACTTGAAGTACATCTCCAGTTCTTTTATAAAAACACAAAAGAAAGGCTTCACTTTGGCAAATTCATATTTTTGGATGTAAAACTTTTATATTAAGATTAATTAAATAATATTATTCTTCAACTGAAATGTTACTCATTTTATAACCAAAAAGTACATCTTGAAAGAGGAGCTTGAAGTCACAGGTGATATTATCTGAAATAAATCTGCAAATATCTTGCCACAGTTTACGGGTATATTTACATTTCCAAAACAGATGGATAATAGTCTCAGTATGGGAGTCACAAAAGGGACAATTTAGATCTAGATCAACATATTTGAATTTGATAAAAACATATCTCCAGCTTTACATACATTTTTATTTTATTTTATTTTATTTATTTATTTATTTATATCAACCAGCAATACAATGCACAGTTAAGCTTCACATAAAATGCGCCTACTGTCGTCAGTTTGTTTCAGGTTTGTTTACGTCACATGACCTGTGGCAGGTGAAAGGTCATCATGTGACGTGCCCTCCGTGATGCTAACGTGCAGCTGTGACGCGGGACGCTTCAGACACACAGCGATGTCGTTTGAATGGTGAGTTTTGTGTGATTGATTATCAAGTTTTATTTACAAACTTAACGTTACGCAGCGTCACCGTCAAATCGAGCATTATACAACATAATATCGGTCCTGACTGCTTGCTGTACACTAAAGCTGTTGTGTTGCTGCTGATGTTGCAGTGAGCAGGGACAGAACTCTATAAACTGTTCTGTATAATGACTCATTAGCTTTACTAAGACCATTGAAGACCAGTTTGATTCATACATTTACATATTTTATGTGGATGTTCATTTTTAAATCTGCTTTTTGGGTTCAATCTGTGTAATATTCAGTACCGACCTGTACCTCTGAGCTTTGCAGTAGATCTACTGTATATTTTTTGCAAAGAAGATAAATAAGAAATGTGCCAGTCATGTGTCTATGATATATGCATCGGAGGTCATGCTTTTAAGTTTGGGATATTATTTAAATCCGTATTCTCACTTCTTACCAGTGACTACTGATCTAGTGCAGGGAGGTAAAAGTGTCTGTCTGTCTATCTATCTATCTATCTATCTATCTATCTATCTATCTATCTATCTAACTTACTAACATTTTGGTTTACCCATATTTTGTGGTGGTAAATAAATGTATGCTTTTTAAAACTCCAAATATTAACTTGGTAAGCCGCTAAATTAAGATATCAAGGCCTGCTTTACCTTGATCACTTACATTTATTCGACTTGAATCTGAGGTGAGTCAAGTTTTTACAATAATAATTATTAACACAAACAAGCATTACAAGCAGTTTTCCTATTAAAGCAAGAGTTTTAGCATTTTAGGAATTAAAAAAACCAAAATTGTTTCATGTGCCCTCCAGTTCTGAGCACCACTAACACAGATAAAAAAAGACATTGCTCAAATAACCTTGTCATTTAAGTAAACCAACTAAAGTCAGGTTCTTAAAAGTGTTTCAGCCCTCAACCTGCAGTTTTGAGTTTTGGTTTTATGGCCCACAACTTTACTGTTTTGGTTCAGTATCTTCCAAACTTCTTTCCAAATGAACAAGCTGCAATCATGGAAAAAAAATAAATAATTGTATGTATCTTCCCCTGAAGTTGCAAGTTTAATTGTGATTAACTATAAACCCAAGCTGGTCTCTACTGTATATGATTCCTCAACATCAGAAATGGTTAAAGTCAGTTTAACTCATGGTAAGGTCTGTTTCACCAGCGAGAGTTGATGGTAGTGGTAATGCAACACAGAAGTGCTGTTCCTATGGTTACCTGCAATTTAATACCATGTGCACTGACTTAGAACTGTGTTTTATCTGTTAACCAGATTAATGCTTGAGGGGGTATTATTTAAACACCTGTCAGGTAATAAAAAAATAATATTTTCTCTGGCCATTGAATAAATCAATTATAAGTTCATCCAGTGACATTTTGAGGGTTTTTCTAAGGACCAAGAAAATTTGAATTTTCTCAAAAACATGATGAAACTTCCATAAATGGACAAATGTTATACTGGTTACTGATTATATAACATAGCCTCTGTTTATGTCCATATAAAGTAGTGCTCTATGCAGTATGAATATGTGTATTATGTATATTATGTCCATATCTGGTTACTGCTATATAGACCATAGTGTGTGTGTGTGTGTGTGTGTGTGTGTGTGTGTGTGTGTGTGTGTGTGTCTCATTGCCAGTCATCAGACCCTGGTTGTCTCTGCCTCCACCTTGTATGAGTCAGAGCTGCAGTACAGTGTGGGAGGGGCTGGGATTGGATATCCTGCTGGTGGCTCGTCCACACACATGCACACAGACACATTTTCGTATTGTTATATTTATGAGGACCCTCAGTGATGGACTACTATTCCCAGACGTTTATAAGTGAGGACTAGCAAGATATCCACTGTCAGGGGCTAAAACTCTAACTGGCCCTATATCAGATATAAAATAACTCACATGAACATACAGGAAACAGATACACACACACTCCTCATATGCAGAAAGACATATGAGGAGCCACATTGCAACATATATGTCTGCACTTAACACACATAGGCACACATACATACATACAGTGCACAGACACACACACAAACACAGCATGCTGTCACATCCGGCCCTGCGCTCCACAGCGTGGCCTATAATTAGCTGCCTGCAAAGCTGACTGCCTAGAGATGAGATGAGCTAACCAGAGAGAGAAGGAGAGGAAGAAAAGGAGATGAGCTAACCACATGGAGGTAGATGCTGCTCCACTGAGAGAGGACGAAGAGGAGGAAAAATGGTGGGAGGGAGGGGAATGTGAGGAGGGAGAAATAGAGGTGAATTTTCATACTGTAAAGAGAAAGCCACATATGATAGAGCAGAGATGGAGCACATTCACAGGAATCCATCCAAAGTGTTACAGTACTATGGGTGCACACACTCTGTGTGGGTGGCCCCAGCAGGGATTAAACACCTAACCCTAGCAGCGACACACACTCGTCCACAATCCATTCAGCTATACAAGACAACCAAATAAGGGATTGGAGATATGTGTGTGTGTGTGTGCCTTCTTCTGCAGAGCATTTTTATGAATGGGGCTCCAGCAGACAGAGCGGTAAAGTATGTCAGAGCACTATAATGAGAGCCGCGATGGTCTCCTAAGTAGCACAATTTCATCTGTATAACAAAAGTAGGCTTGAGATTCGGCTATGAATGAATGAGTCAGGATCGACGTAACCCAGCTACATCGGCACTGTAGGCAGGAGGGGAGGGGGCGAGGGAGGTAAGGGGAGAGATAGAGAAGGAGAGAGGGAGGGGTTTGTGTATGACTCATACTCTCTCCTCTCTCATTGTCACTCCACTGCAGTAGCATTGGAGGACTTCTGGCCTGCTGTGGGCTCTCCCTCCTTTATCTCCATCTTCCTGTCTGCCTCTACACTTGCTCGACAGCTTCTCTGCCACTGCGTTGTCGCTTTGTCTCATCCATGTGTCTGTTCTCTCCCTTTAAGCTCTTCATCGGTCACTTTCAGTTTTGACTCAAGTGATAACCCATTGACCCTGATGGGTCAACCAACAGAGCTTTATTTTAAATTCCAGTGGCTATGCCAAATATGTTAAACTTGAGTTTGGAGCAATAAGTATAAAATTATTTGCAAGGATATTTCTATTTGATGGGATGGTGCAGTTATAAAAACAATCAGTCAGTTGGTTTCAGTATTTCAGATGGTGTAGAAATCAGAAAGATCCAAGGAAGATGTAACAATTTTAAGAATTGCTCCCAAAGATAATCTCAACCTTTACTGGAAGTGTGTAAATGTTCCAAAGGACCCAGCCGGCTCTGTATTGGGTTTTTAGGCCAAACTTTAGCAAGGGAAAAACTGACCTGGCCATTTTCAAAGTGATCCCTTGACCTCTAACCTCAAGATATCTGAATGAACACAGGTTCTATGGGTACCCATGAATCCCCCTTTATGCCCACTTTATGCTAATCCCACAAAGTTTGGAGCAGAAACTGTACAAATCTCATGCGGCACAAATTTGTTATATTTGTCCATTGCATTTCAGAAATCCCCCAAAATGACCATACACTTTTGAATCCAAATCACAGCATAGAGTTTTCTTTTGTTGACCCATCTCCCCCTCAAGAACTTAACTCGCAGCTACACACATAGCCACATGTACAATGTCAAAGCTTCTCTCTGGCCAACCTTGGCGTACATCATTCAATTAATTGACATCACATGAAATAAATAAATACAAACTTGCTTGTGTTTGGCGCTGCTGGTTATAGCTGTGAGGAAATCATTCCCCTCTGATTTTCCACTCTCTTAAATGTGCTGCTCAATCCAGAAGCTGCCTTTCATTGCCATTATTTTGGCTTTAAATAATAAAAACAATAATAATAACAACGTGGAGTCATTTTATTTTTATATTTTATTCAAGAAGCCAGACAAAATACTGGGTAAAGCCAGATGCACCATTGCATGACTTTATGGCTGTAGACAGGACTGTTTTCTCCCTGTAGCTACAATATTTGTCTGATTAGTTTGTTTGCACAACAGTAAAGCATATAAAAATGGCTACACAGTCATACAGTAATGGAAAACTATTATTAAAAATGTGAAAAGTGAGACTAAAAACCCTCATGAAGGACTTCAGGACCTCAAAATCAGCAGAACGTAGAAAAATGAGCAAACCAAATGCTGGACTACGATTAGACACAGTGATGTCACCACAGTGATTAATAAAAATGATGACAAATATGGCCAAAGATGATGGCTGCTCAATGTAAAGTCAGTCAAACTATAACAACCTTTGGGAGACAGAAATAAACAAGAAATTATTATGTTCTTTTACATTTCAGTTGGTCCACTTCATAGCGCTGAAAACAGGAAATCTCCCTTCTTGACAGAGGATGGAGAGATCTGCTGAAGTGAGAGGGACATACATTTTTCATGATGGAAATACCTCCTGGAAACTCACCGGCAGCCGTTGTAGTAGTGGTGGTGTTGGTGTGGGCTTTACTTGCTCATGCGTGTGAAGTGCGTTCATTATTATTCCATGCCTTCCTCGGCTTGACTAATGGGTGTACTGGGCCCTGTGCTTTCACGCTGGGCTGGAGGAGGCATGGAAATAAGATACAGCGTGTGTGCGTCAGTCAGTGGTCATTACAAATTAACAAACAGCTGGTAACCCAAAGTCTGTATGCAACCAAAACCTCAGATCTTTAATTAGGAGAACTTGAGATGTTCAGTTTTCAAGTGAAGAAAATGTGCAGGATTGTTATTAGCTTTGAGGGAGTTATAGTTCAATATAAAAGAGCACTTTTTATTTTCGAGTAAACCCTCAATTTAACTATCACCATAATTACTTTCACTCTATTTGTTTTTTTTTTTGTCTGAGTTTACAAGGTGCACTTGAATGCACCTTGGAGTTCGGCTGGCTGTTGGCGCGATGGATGTATCAAGAAAACTGGACACAGTGCTGGAGGCGCGGCTCTGCTTTCTCCCTATAAAAGTTGCATATGCCAAAAAAGTTAGACTACCATGCATTAAAAAAATACCTGAATCTTCCGCATCTATTGGACATGGAAAAGCGCACTAAACATTTCGGCTGGCCGAACTGACTACTTCTGGTTTTAGTGCTCTGCTAACTTGAATGTGAATGAAATAGTTTAAAGTTACAGCTGTTCTAGACTTTCCATATTTTTCAGGCAGAATGGATCAAATTTGTTTATATATGCAATATGGTGTAATTCCATATCACATTTAAAAATATATCAATATATTTTTTATATCAATATATATTGCCCAGCCCTGTTTTAATTGCCAACTGTGGATTCATATAGCCAAACAAACGCTGAAATGCAAAGCATATTCAGAAAGTAACACGTATATGATTATTATGCTATTATGTACCTGAGATGCTCATAGGTTGTTTATTAGGATAGTCATGAACCAAGTAACTGTAACAATAATATTAATCATAATATAATCAATATTCTGTGGTGTTTTTCAAACTGCAATAGAAACCGGTCCATCAATGGTGGACTGGTGACTTTCCCGTCTGTGCTTGGCGTACACAAATCCCACACAGCCTCATACAGGATTATTTTACACTCGGTTTGTCTGGAAGTTGTCGAACTCTATAAAATAACAAAAAACAGACTTTGCAGGCTTATGTTGTGTCATATATCAGACCCCAATGAATCATGATTAGTGGTCCATTTTATAGTTCCCATGAGCATCTTTCTATCAGCCTGTTTAATAATTTTACCTCCCCACTCGTTCTGACACGTTCACTTTGCAGTCCAACAAGACGACGTGTAAAGATCTCTCTGGAAGTGGAGCCATCACAATGAGCCAAAAGAAAGCTCAAAGCTGACCATTGTTCTCATTAATCTTCCTACTATTCGTAAAGTGATATTGTTTACCTAATATGACTTGCTAATGGCTGTGATTTAGTAACAATGATTTCTACAAGAGTTGCCTTTCTTGAAACGCAATCTGATTTCTCTTTCCACTGTTCCCTGGCAGACCATGACACAAGTTCAGCATATCCCTGTGGTTCATGCTGTGCAGTGCAAAAATTGAGACATAAAACTAATCTCTGTATATTTTATAGTTTAATCACGTGTGTCGGATGGATTGAAACGTTTTCTGGTTTCAATAAATGCATTTTTTTCCAGCATAATGTAACCTTTTTTAAGGAAATTACATCAAACGCAAAAAAAAAGTCTTTTGGCAATTTAAAAAAAATTAAATTACACGTTTTTGATATGGTTTTAAAGACACATTACTAAGTTAAATTGACTTGAAATAGCAAAAACATGTTCCTGCGTAGTAATATAATACAATGGGAAAAAAACCCTTAAACACAGCTTGCAAGATTGGATGATAAAAGCTACATTTGCTTGTCATTTTTCACAGTGTATAAACAAGCCCGTATAATGATTGACTGCAAACTGCACCTTACATAATGTCCCCAGGGACTTATGTGGTCATGTCTTTGTACCTGTTATATGTCACTTGTACAACAATTTAGTGATTAACTGCCATATAACAAGTTGTCCTTGGAGGATAACAAAGACATGCTCAACATGATTATACTGTAGCTGTACATTAAACCTTTTAGCCTACAGTGACTTTTAGTTCATATTAAATAAATGAGTAAGTTGCAGACATAAGGTTAAAGCAGTATAGAGGTTTCATTATTCCAAACTTCCTAAATAGGTGCTACTTTTATTAGCAGACTGGTCAGCTGCTGACAGATGTGAAGTGTCACAGGAACAGCAGGTTATTGTGAAGCGGTGGCCAGAGGAAGAGGAGAGGAGAGGTAATGAAGGTGTAATTTGCTAACCATCTGTGAGGTGCCTGGCTGCCCCGGGGGTTTCCTCTTCCCCGGAACTCCCCCTCCGCAGGGGCACAGGTGCTGGAGAGAGGAGGGGGAGGAGGTGAGGGCGACTAGTAAAGAGGGAAGGGAGGGGTGAGGTAGGAAATGTGAAGGGGAAAAAAACAGAGGAAAGGTGGAAGACGGATCATGAGGATAAAATGGTATATTGTTAGGCAAGAGATCGGACCATAGACTGTATAAATAATGGACGTAGTCACTGTGACGTCACCCGCTGGTTTATGGACTGCCCGTTTGAGGCATCGAATTCAGCGTTACACTCGTCGCCATCTTGTTTTCGGAAACGGGGAGCAAACCATATTTGGAGGAGCGAGTGGGATCTGACAACTCTACACTATTTATTTTTTTAAATTTAATTTAATTTGCACAGTTAGAATTACATAAAATGACAAAGATAACATATCATGTAAAGTGCAGGGAGAGGCAGAAAACCCAGATGGGCTTACATTCAACACTACACGCCTCTCTACACCTCAACCTGACTGAGCGAAGTCGATGCTAATTCATGTTAGCATCATCATCATCAAAAGCAAAAAAAATGTAGGTTACTTACCTCAGAAAAATGAACAGCGACTCCTGGGAGTGTCTGTTAGTCCAACCAAACGCTGAACAAGACATTTTTAATGAACAAAACGTTCAATTCAATCGGTCATTAGGTGAAAATACAGTGTGAAAGGGTCAAAGTTATGAGACCAAACCACTAAACGTCTTTAAACGTTTTTTAAAAAAACCCGTTATTGACACAGTGCTGTTTATAAGCATTGCTTTTCTTCTCTCCTGATGATAGCGTGCCTTGTTAGTGACCTGTCAATCAAAGGTAGCCACGCCCCAAATAAAATGATTCTTTATCTTCTATTTTCTTCTAAATGGGGCCATTATTACTATAACTATTAACATCAAATTGTCTTTAAGAAGATTTTTTTCTAGTGATAAATCAAGTGAGAAGTTTTCTCATTTTGTTTTGAAATGAATGGACTGAAATGCTTCTGCAGCTGCCGTCAGCGCCCCCTGCTGGAATTTTTGGTAGAATGCAGCTTAAGGTACTTCCTGGTTTGCCTCACTGCTCAGACCTGGAGGTTGCCGCCTGGATTGGACTGAACCGGAAAAAAAAGAAAAGTGATAAAGTATAAAAAATACAACAAATGAATGCTGTTTTTTTAGGGTAAAACACAATACGAGGACAAGACAGTGCACCCTCACTGGTTCAAGCTTTCATGTTGGTCTCTATTACATAATCCCAACTCCCCCAAAGGCATCATTAAACTTTCATGTTTTCTAATAAAGCTGAAGTACCTTCAAAAATGTAAAAAAAGAAATATCCAAGAGGTATTGTGGTGAAGGGTTGTGTGGTTCTGTTTTTTATTTTGAAAATGTGGCAGGAAATGGTCTGTTTCTGGACCACTTTGTCCCAGCTGCCTTCAGCTGTTCTAGTCTTGTTTATGCCTTTACTATTCCACAGCCAAGCCATTTCCCCTTCAATCAAACCCTCCTTCTCCATCCATCACCTCCTACTTTCCTTCCTTAAGCTCTGCTATAACTCTCCACCATCACTTCCTCCCTCCTGCTCCATCCCATCCCCACCACAGTCATGCTCCCCCGAGAGAACTCCCATCAGCTGCAAGGCTTTACTAGTTTTTTTCAATTTGAAAAATGAGTTAGTGACTTACTTCGTTTCAATCATTAACATAACCCTGACCCTGATCATGAGGTGAATCCCATTTCACCCCATGATGTGGCAGGCACTTGGTCCATTCTGAATAGCCACTTCCTGTGTTCAAAAGCTCTGCTTTAAGGGAATTCACTACCCAATCCGTACCCAAAACCTGATTTGTTCTACTCCCACTGTCATTTTCTACGATGTTAATAATGTCACATAAATATACTAATTTAACAATGATGTTAAATGGCAAACTTGTTTCTCATACTTTAATCATTTCACTGTTTTTTCCTCCTGAGTGATATATGAGTATATATATTTACTCATTGGTAATAGGGTCATTTTGTTTATTTTTGATTACCTTTTTCAAGCATTTTCACAGTTTACATATGTTACCAAACATTATTTCCCAAAACAGGAAAAGAAGGTGTTAATGAATAGGGAAGATCTATTTGTTTATTTTGTTAGCTCAAATTTTTTTAGAGCAGGAAAATCTTATATTTAATATTTAAATAATGTATTTCATAACTAGTAAAACAAAGTGTTATGTATGAGACTGCTGTAAATTGCTTCAATGTATCTCTGACAGGAAGTAGAACACATCAGGTTTCTGGTACTTTCTGGGGCTTTTTTCTTAAATTCTGTATTTTAGACATTGTTAAAAAAAACAAGAATAATGTGTATTTAATTACTAACAACATTACAACACATAACATTATTTTATTGAAATCTCAGAGACTGTTGTAAATTGCTTTGACGGGAAGTAGAACAAATAGGGTTTCCGGTAAGGATCGAGTAGTGACAGGGGGCACATCTTTTGATTCTGCTGACAAAATGTCCCTAGAGAAACAGCAGAGGCACCCTCATTATTGGTAACTCCAAAAAAAAAAAAGGAAACTAGAATGATTTAAGGTAAACTTGTCTTAAGACAAACTGAAGTGTGACTGTACAAATTACTAATGAATCTAATGTACTGTCAATTATCTGTTTGCTGATGTATGGGCATGAGGTCAAAAGGTCAACAAACTCAATGAGGATAAAATGACTTATTAAGTGTAGACGATAGAAAACTAAAGTATAAGCAGGAGGGTTACCACCATTTAAATGAGCTGTGTGGCTGCAGGTGTGGCCATCACACATCCAAATCCTCTGTCTCTTCTCATTCACCCTGCCCCCATCTCACCCTGTAAACTCCTCACTTCCCCTTGAACATGCAGGCTGGTGGAGGTGGAGGTGGTGGCTGGGCTCCTTCCTGCTTTGAAGCGCTCCACTCAGCTGTGTTGCCTCTGCCTGCCTCTCTCTGAGGGGCATATAATGGCTTTAAGACGTCCTGGCTTCCTCCATAATCACTGCTTCCTCTGCTCTTGTCCTGTCCTGGCTGGCTTTGTGTGTGTGTGTGTGTGTGTGTGCGTGTGCGGGTGGCTGGCTGGCTGACCAATGTTTAGCTCGCATCTGTAGCATTACTAAAAGACTATGCGATCCCTTGTGCATAAAGGTCTGTCCCAGAATACATTTTGTTTCGTATTTTTGGTGCCGCTTTGTGTTTTGTGTCACAAGCTGCTTGGCTGCAAGCTTGCAGATTATTTAAGTAGTAAATCCCACTAAGTGACTGAGTGGTTTTGTTGAGTTGCTGTTTAACTGACGGGGTGGATGGCTGCTTTACTGCCTGGCTCTTTGACTGACTGGCTGATTAAAAGCTGGCTCCTTAAGTAGCTGACTTATTGACTGTGGAATGCAGCAGGTGGTTCAAAATCTGAATGGGCTTTTTGCGGTTGTGTGTGAGTGTGTGCACATTTCTGGGTATGTGTGTGAGAGTGCATGATTTTTCCCATGGTTGAAGCCATTGAGTTTGTCTGCAGGCCCTCAGATTGCTTCTCTAATCTGGCATGTTTCACATTCCCAATTTCCTCCGCTGATGCATGACTCCTCTGCTCTGTGTTTGACTGGAGACTGCAGAGAAGAAAGTCTGTCCGACTCCCTGTCTCTCTCTCTCTCCCTGTTGTGCTGGAGCTCTTCCTTTGCTGATGAATCTCACCTACTGTATATGTCTGTTTGTATTTTGTTATCTTGTTTTTTCTAATCTCCTGTCTGACAACACTGTAGCCTACTTCACACACAGAGGAATCAGAAGAAATGTGTACCGTACTAACAAAGAGGAAGTCGCATTAAGAGAGATTGACAAAAGCCAATTAAATCTTTGCAGGTATAAACACTTTTATGGAGGTATATGGTTTTGCTTGACAAAGAAATGTTAGTTACCTCTACCAAGGAAGTAATGTTTTTGTGGTCAGCCCTACACATGGGTCTGTATGTGACTGATAAACTGAGTGAGTAGACTACTTCTAAGAGTTCACCAAACCAACTGACTAGGTCAGTGTGGATTGCACGATAGAATGTATGTTTGTCAGCAGGATTATTATTATTAAACTAGGCTACTACTAGCTAGATTTCCATGGAACTTGGTGGAATATTTTTCATCAAACCTAAAAAAATGGCAGTAGACTAAAAGTCAGAGGATCCCCGAATGCATTAGGATTTTTCTTTATAGGTCCTACGAATACAAGACAATCCATCCTAGAGCTGTTGAAAAATGTTCAACTTTTCCCCAAATATTCCAGATAAAAGCCTTATTTCTCACTGCAGTCGGATTTGCCAAAATTAATAAAAACCAAAAAACATTGACAAGTGCTGATCCAGTCTTCTCCTAAAGATCATATTTATATACTAATAAATTATACTATTTTTGTTGTTGTTGTATCCTTCCTAAGCTCAGATCTCTGGTTTGAAGGTCTTATGGTGTGAATGCATAGCTTTTTGCCCACGACCAACTGTTGCAACACAATATGCTTGTAAAATGCTGACACAGAACATTACAATTTAAATAAATGATTAGTATATTATCGAATCTCTAGAAGACAGCGCTGCTCAAATTATACAGTAATGTACACACATACAAATTTAAAATGTGACCTGGTTGTGGCACAATGAGAGCTGGAGAACACCCACTTAATCACAAGTGTTCATGCACACACACACACACACACACACACACACACACACACACACACACACACACACATGCGCACATACATACAGATCCACTTTATCATTAGGTAAACAAAGGGCAGCGGAAGCTCAGGAACACTCTATCAGCAGCCTATCTACAGTACTGTTGACTCTACTGTCCCTTATCTGTTACATGAACTCTCTACTCTGCCACAAAAACATGCTCTGTGTGTGTGTGCGTGTGTGTGTGTTGCATATTTGGCTACACACTTATAAATATACTGTGAGTATGTGTGTATGGCTCAGTGCATACGTGTGTGTGACAGTATATATTTGTGTGGGTGTGTCTGTTCTGCTGAGGTAGATTTAAAGCTGCAGGGCATGTGAATGTGATACCAGAGTTTTCTGATGCAACAATGCTGCTGGATTATTTTTGTTTGTCATCAGGGCCATTATTCTTCTTATAAACACTTTATCATGTACTGGATCTATAATGCTAGTTAAAATTGAGAAAAGTACTGATTATGGATTCTCATTCATCTCTCTTATGCTATTGCAAAGTGAATATCTTCTGGACTTTGAACCTTTGAACAGAACAAGCAGACCTTTAAAATTGTGGTGACTTTTTCTGTTTTTATATTGTTTTAGTCTTTTAAAAATTTTTTTTTTTAAAGACGTCACTAAACTTGACTTTGACTGACCGATTGACGGTTTAAAAAATCTTTTAGGATTTAAAAAATGTTTTTATGTTTCTTTTTTTTAATCATCACTTTTTTGTCTACATAGCAACATCACCTGCCTACCAATGTTTCTTTGATACATACAAGAAGATTAAAATTACAGGTTGTGGTTTGACAAGCAGTTAAGTGGGGGACTAGTTTTTTGGCTGGGTGCAGTGACTTCCTAAAGCCTCTGTGAAGTCATTCCGCCTGGCAAAGAAATTATTTAGCAAATAACTATTGCTGATCGATATTGTTGATACTACTGCAGTATAATTGCAAATGCCAGCCGCCCAAGATCCGCAAAACTTCACCGGTTAGTGGCTCAGTACCTGCCTCGGGTAGGTACTTTCTGAGCCGCTACTAACAAGTTGATGCTGATTGGGCGTACAGACATGACGAACAGTATCACAGAAGCCATCTCCTCTCCAGTCTTTCGACTGTTTGGACTTGCCGCGTCGGTCTGTTGTCAGCATTGCGTCACGGTCAAAATTGTCTGAATAATCACATAAGAACTGTTTACGTCACATTCAAACTCCGTTGGTTAGCCGCTATAAGTAACTGTATGGGAACAGAGGCCGAGAAGAACTAACTAGTGGGCGGAGCCAAAACACTCAGCCGCTTTCCAAAAAGTACTCAAAAAGTACTTAGTGGAAACACGCCTTATGACTGTTTTTGGACACAAACGCATTACTCGAAGCCTGGTAAGATGTATTTTTGCGATATGTGATCCTGCAATTCTCGTGTGATTTCATAATATTTCAAGAATCCAGCTGCCATGCATGGTAACATTAAAGTGTTCTGCATTATAAAGTGCAGCGTCATATCTGATATCTGTTCAGGCAATGTATAGACATTAATTTAACATGTCAGCAGAATCAAAACTATTTCACAGGCAAGCGAAACATTTGACGTATATAGTCTACTGCAGCTGGACAGGATAGGTTCACTCGGGTTTCTGGAAACTTTTTACAAGCTCATTTTCATGTTTGCTTAGTGATTTGCCAGGAAAGGTTGACATGCAGTTCTTTAAAAGATATCCAAACGGGAATCCAAACACAGCAGAATCTATCAGATGTTTGCTGCAAGTCAACTTTTCCTAGGATAGACGGTTTTCACCTGAGTGTGCCACATTATAGCACAGGGGAACTGGGGTGGACTTTTATGCCCTGTGAATAAGCAAAATCAATGCACGCTCTGTATTATAGGCTTGCCTCAGATCAGTTTTGTAGGTCAAATGAGAAAAAAGGTGAGTTGGGGGTGGATATCAACTTTATCAAATCCTAAATCACTAAAAGACAATATCACCTTTCTTTCTTTATGATTTTCTGTTTCCCTGGCAGTCACCTCTCCTTTTTCCATTCACCTCTGTTGTTCTGTCCTCCTCTCCCTTTCTGACCCCACTCCTTACTTCCTTCCTCCCTTCCTTCCTTTCTCTGTGTCCCCATCCTCCATGCTAAATGAGAACCAGACGTTTAGCAGACCTAATCAAGATGTCCTCAGCTGAATGAGCCTTATTATGGGATGGGTAAACAGTGAGTTCCGATGTTGCCGGGGGATAAAGTCCCGGGACAAACCGGGGGTTGATTGAGAGGAACGATACTGACATTGCACAGTGAACACTTGTCAGTTACAACTACCATTTGTTGATGTCGGAGGGAGAGGAGGGACAGATCTTTTCAGGATTAACAACAAAAGTAAAAGGTTGCTGATTAGTAAACACTGGTTATCATCACAGACATAACAGTGAACAGTTTTATAGAAATACTTACTTGAGATCACCATTGTATTATAGATTTTACCCTGAAATAGTAGCCTGGTTGTTGTTACTCTCTTGAACTTTCTTAGAGAGTCCATGTGGGGTTTTGTGCAGCTTCCTGTGGATCACTAACTTGAGTGGTCCTGCCATAAACTTTGAGCTGTGCTTGTTTTGTCCTTAATGATGAGAGGCCATTCAGACTAACAACCTGTACATAAAGCATGGCCATAAAGAGCTGCGTGGTGTGGCTGCTTTTCAGTGTTAACTATATGGATTAGATTCCTCGTGGCAGATTTCTGACCCCAAACACAGGGAAAGTTCATTTCCTAAACACTGGAGGTTAAGTGTGATAGTCAGCAAGCAGATAAGCTACCAACCAACCGTCCTTTTAAGTGACATACCTCATATAGAGTAACTGTCAGCCTTGCTGCACTCACTTGCCATATTTCCATTAAAGTCTAATCGAATTTTAAAGCGAAATTTTTAAATGTTGCATTAAAGAAAATGCAAATTAGGGATGTTTCCACAGCCAGCCAACTGGTTTAGAGCGAATAAAACAAAGCTGCATAAACACACTTTGGTCAGAATATGGCATTGTATGCTAATCCGTCAGTAAACAGTAGAAGAAGAACAGATTGCGAGATACAAAAATAATAAAAAATAGTCGCTAATTGTACAACTTTGGCCACCCATGAGAGAAAATATGTTTTCAGGAATTAGATTCACTTGGGCAACATATAATTGTTATTTAATGTCAGAGCGGAAACAGCCGATCAGTCGTGAGTTTAATGTTTGCAAAAAGGGTTTCCATTACCCCTTTAGTGCATTAACTTTAATTTTTCGAATCTTCAAAATGCTCATAGAAATTTGTTGACGGAAACATGGCTACTGTCTCTTATACCACATTTAACCGGCATTTTACATTTCCTACTGTAATAACTTAGATGTCCAGTTAGGGCGGGGCGATCTGGACCAAAAGTCATATCCCGGTATTTTTATCGCAAAATGAGAGCAAATGTTCAGTCAAAGTCAAAGCCAAATATGACATGTCACAAGTAGTTTTATTGAAACCATTTATTTAAATGAACATTAAAGAGCACATGTAAATAAATAAATATTTTAAATAAAAGCTACAGCTTGCCTGGAACAAGGTTCACAGTGTGCAATTTGAACTATATCGCTATATACAATATGGTCTAATTCCATATCATATTAAAAAATATATTGATATCTTTTATATCGATATATCGCCCAGCCCTATGTCCAGTGGGTTTTTGCTTGCAAAACATCTGCAGTGCGGGAAGTGATGTGCTTTATTTTTGTAGTTACAACTGATTCTCTAGATACAGTAATTATTACCATGCTAATGCTAGCATGACAACATGCTCATACTTTGGATATGACATTCCATACTATGATGACATGATGTCAGCAATTAAACACCAAGAGATGTTAACATGTATGTGTAGCCTTCTAACCGTATGCTTTAGCATTTTGCTAATCGTTATACTAATACTGTGTTCACACCAAACGCAAAGCAATTTTCACCTTGCTTGCTAATACTACTGGGGGATTATTTTCTTTGCATTACTCATGCAAAACGTGCGTATCATGAAGGCAGTTTATCTTAATTTATGTTTTGTCAGGTCTGTGCTCAACATGACAAGCAAACAACTTTTAAAATGGTTGTTTTCTGAATGGACTTTGGCTACATTAGGGCGATGCTATGTAGTCTTAGCAAGTTAAAAACAAACAAAAACGGATGCTAACTACGTTGCCCAGTGCAAATTTTTATCTAACCTGGAACATTTGATGTGAATACACCACCACAAGGACACTGTACTGTCATTGTTTGTGCATTAATGGTCCTAATATTAATTTCTTTGTTTTGTTTGTGCTGATCTTCCTCAAAAAGTAGTCTGAACAAATTAATCAATCAGAAGCATGTGATTTAAGATGCTTAGGAAACAGACAGGTGAAGTTAAAGGTTCATGTAGAATTGTCTTAATGTCTATAAATGTTCTATAATTTATTGTGCAATCCTGTGCAGCTCACTCCACGCCCATCATGCACCAAAGTCCAATAAAACAAACCACAGAAAGGATTCTCCCCTCCTGTTTTGTCCTGTCTGGAGTGAACTGTACCAGCCGGACTTCAATCACCAAGAGTAACAGTTCAGTTTTTATAAAAACTACGTTCCCCACTGTGGCCTCTCTGTTGACTGCAGCTTAACTGGTAGTCAAACAGAAAGCCCTTATCATAGGTAAACACTAAGTGGCCACTCAGCCATCCGGCTACACAGATAGGCAGGGAGGGATAAACATCTCTGTATCGCCACGCAGAGCTGCGTTCAAATCGAATTTCCGCTCTCCAATTTGGAGGCTTGTTTATATCCAAAAGCATCTGGAATATTAACATGCCCTTGAAAGAATTTCCTGGCATGCCTCATGCAGTGACCACATGCGTTTTTGAGTGCCATATTAATGCGAGTGTGTGCATGTGTACCAGGCCATGTCCCAGTGTTTGTATGTGTCAGTGTGCATCTAGGTGAACATGTTCCTGTTTTGTGTTTACCTGAACGTGTTCTACAATCACAACTTGCAAAAATCCAAAGTCCTCATTACTGCAAAACCCCCCAAGTCCACAACTTCTATAGGGTTTTCTGACTCTTTTTGTAAATTGTGTACATTTTGTTTACAGTTGCTGTGCTTACTAGGAAAAGGCTGCCACTGTTTATTTTTTTAATGTGAACAAATCTCAGTACCTTATGAATTCTCTGCCATATCTGTGACGTTGAGGTTATTTGGTCCTATTTAACGGCAAAATCTTTAAAAAAACAAAAAATAATTTTTATGCATACATCACTCAAAGGAGAATATTGCCACTTTGTAAGACAATATTTTGATCCACGGATCAATGCAAATTTGGTGCAGTAGTGAGTATTTACAGCAGATGTATGCTCCATTGGAGGGTTGGCTAAAAGAAACTGCATTATAAATGCAATATGTTGCTCATTGTGGTATTTTTAGTAGTTTTTGGACACAATGGAGGTCTGTGGCACAGAAAAATAAGCTGTATCAGGCTTTGGCATGCTTTTTTAAAGGATATATTGATTGTTTATGGATATTTTCATAGAATTTGTTGAAAATAAGTAAAAAATAGAACATTTTCAGCCATTTTCTTCTGTGAAAATGATTGTGACACTGTGCTATTATCCTCTTATTTTAACAGTGGTGTAAAATTTGAGCATATCTCCAATCAACTTATGTGTCATATGTATTCTATTTGAAGCTATATTAGCATATATGCTAATTTTGGACTTTTTTGTGCACATATTTTGCCATACAGGGCCTGTTCCTTTCTATGATCCTGACACCAGAGCAGAGTATAGAGAGGGATGTTGTAAAAAATCTAAAAACAACTCCCCGCACGCTTATTTTTCTCTTGTTTTCCTGCAGCACACCAGTTTTTCATTTTGGGGAGGGATGGAGGGATGGAGCGAGGAGAGGAAGGCGGGATAGAGTGCGTAGCGCTGACAGTATTTATAGCCCGGTGTTCTGACCAAAATTATCAGTGTACCACAAAATAACTTCCTCTGGCCTCACCGCCAAATAACAGGAAGTCTTCAATTGTGCGTATTTATTAATTCTAACGCACACGCATGCACTCACGCAGACACAGAGCTGTGCACATGCCAGAAAGCACTCACATAAAACACAAACAGCTCACACATACAGCACATGAAAACATGCTCTAGTGTGTATACACACACTTGTACACACATGTGTAGTGAGGGTTTTGCTGTCTTTATAAATAGAGCAGCTCCTGGAGCTCTGCAAAGTCGGCTGTGTAAACTTCCTCCACTTTCTTGAGTTGGTTTTTCTTTATACTCACAAACTCTCTATGTCTTTTTCCTTTCCGTCCGTCCCTCTGTCCATTGCTCTCATGCACATACAGATGGACACATGCAACCGAGTGTGAACAGATGTGGAAGCACACACACACAAACATGCACACACTCTTAAAGTCTGGCCTCCATTAGAGGGCCACTCTGTGGAGTTTGGGCGAGGGGGTCAAAGGTGACGGTGTGTTAATGGGTGACGTGGGGGGTCTTTTCTGCTTGACTGACCATCACTGCCATGTACACACACACACACACACACACACACACACACACACACACACACACATATATATATTTCTAAATTATTCTTAAGTCCTACTGCCTTTTCCGCCACTTCTGTTCGTCTCTCTCTGTCCTCTCTGTGTTTTGCCGTTGGGTCTGTAAATCACAGGTTGGATGTTTCAGCGTAGCACAAAATACAATCACAGATGCTGCACCTGGTAGACATGTTAGTGAGCGTGTGCACATGTGAAGCTCTGTATGTGTACATGTGAGAATGTAAGAGTGCATGCCGGCCAGTTGGTGACTCCATAATTGTAACTTATCTTAAAATAACACTCATATGAATGTAACTGTGGAGTCGTTTTGAAATAGTGATAATTCCTGATGTCATCTCTGCCAATGCAGTAGGTTTTATATAAATAAGCATAGTTCGGCTTGTTGAAACTGATACATGCAAACATTCACTGATCAGTTACAAGATTAATCCACATGCCTAATAGAGAGCAAAAGAAATGACATATTTTTGTAGGCCAACCCAGAAGTAGCATCACTGTGGGGTCTATTGAGAATTCGTCTATGGGATTTTTGCATTGGATTTTAGATCATGGCAGAAAATAAGCTCTGTGGTAAACACACCTTTCTGATGCTTGCCCATTTTGTTCAGCCGGAGAATCTAAACAAATGAAAACCACTTTTACTATGTTTGAAGCATTAATGCAGCCGACAGAAGTAAAAAGCTAACGTTATGCTATATCGAACTACACCACGGTTGCTTCTATGTCACTTCTATGTCACAACTGTTATGCTTCAGACGATCTCTGACAAGCTAACTTGTGGTTTTTACAAGCTAGCGAAACCGAAGCCTAATAAATTATTTATTAACCAAATCTACAAGAGTGGTAAAGCGGACTAGTGAGAGATTTCCTGTCCGTGTCCGGCGTGATGATGTTTAATGTTACTGACAACCACTGTAGTCTCATTTAGCCACTTTCCTTTTAAGGACACCTTAAAACTAAAAAATTGACAAGTTGGGGTATTTTGTGTCGTACAACAAAAGGCAAACATCTCTTCAGCTTGTGTTAACCACACACCTTATTTCAGGCATCTAACCACCAACCCATTCAAAATCCTCATTGAATTTTAGAGGATAGATCCCAGGGCGCATGCTAGCTACAAAAACAACTCTGACCTGTCAAAGCATGGACTCCACAAGTTTTCTGAAGATGTCCTGTGCTATCTGGCACCAAGACAGCATTTAGCATTTAGCATTTAGCATTAGCATTTAGCAGCATTTTACAAGTCCTATCAGGTAAGGTGGGGCCTCCGTGGATTGGAGTTTATTCCCAGCAGATCCCGCAGATGTTCAGTCGTATTGACATTGGAGGCCATGGTTGCATCTCTGGTCACTTATTTAATATTTTCTTTCTTTTCACTTCAACCAGTTGTTCTGGTGTGCCATCTTGACTACAAAGCTCTTATTTTTGCTCCAAACAGCATGGATCAAAAGGACACACAAGAGCATCCTTCATCACAGTCTTTTTATCATAAAAGATACCAGTTATTGATTGGATGCTGCAGCTTATCGAACTGATCTGATACGTCACAACTTCACTGCAGTTTCTTACCAAAGTGAAGACAGATTACACATTAAACTCAAATGAAGTTTTATAATTTATTTGTCTTCTGATTCAACATTGAGTTAGAACTCTGTGTTGTAGGTCTGAACAAAAGAACCATAAACAACTTTATTTCTTTATTAGAATGTTTTTTTCTTTTTATGATCTGTTATTTCCTCTAGTAACTTTTATTCTGGATACGAATCTGTTCGCAGAAAACACTTTTTACATATTTTAACGACATTTCCATTTAGTCACGTGAGGCTTAATGTCAGTTTTTTGAGTTACATAGTTGCATATTTTCATTTGACTGACACCTTAAGCCTAATAAGTCATTTCCAGTCTTCAAAAAAAACATTATCACATTCTGTCTTATTAAATCTAGAATTCACAATCAGGTTATCAATAAATACAGAATGCAATTTGTCATTCATGTTAAACACGTAACAGGCTAAAGGGAGAGAATGCTGCTGCTCTGGCACTGATAACTGTGTGCAGCCTTTATTAGTATTAGTACATTGCACATGTGTGAAGACACAAACTCCATCAAAAGTCTCTACAGCTGTTAAAGCCGACTGGCAGCTGATCCAGCTGTGATCAGCTGCTGCCATCATCAGAAACTGATGTCGCTTCAAGTAAAGCTTCAGAGGAAAGGACGTCTCTTCTCTCCTCACATGGTTGCCTTAAATCTCACCATGCATCCCGAATGGGAGGGACTAAGACACAAGAAAAAGATGCAAGTGAGGGAAATGTGGATGCAATTGAGAAACATGGTACACCCCCATGTCAAAACTTTGAAGTATTTGGTATGTTCCCTCAAACCATTTCTAAACTATTTTTGCAGCGTGGCATGCATAAGCGACCATCACCATCAGGAAATACCTCGGCAACTATGTTTATATAGGTGGTACATGTTGCAGCAAGCTATGATGCCCTGTGTTTTTGACACCTTTCCATCAGAATCAGCATTAACTTTTTTTTTTAGCAATCTTGCTACACTAACTCTTCTGTAGGATTGATCAGATGCCTCTGCGCCAGATGTGCATCAGTGAGCCTTGGTTGTTGATGCACATTGTCATTGTAACAGGATAATCAGTGTTATTAAAACTATTAATTGAAGCTGCTAAATGTATATTATTGTTAAATAAACTGTAATAATAAGTGTCAAAGTCAAGACCGTGAAAGAGATCTACACCCTAGTAGATACACATGGCCTGCAGGACACTGGAAGTCGTTAGCTGTTTTTATTCTGCAGAAAAATAGATTGGATACGTGCAAAATTAGCTATTTGTGTCCAGCTGGTTCTGTAGATTTGCTAGTGCAATACTTGAATCCCAGACAGTCTTACACATTTTGAGGCTAACCTTTCTTAAAAAGTTCTTTCAGCTGGCTGACAATGGATACAGATTCCACTTCTGTACTTTTAACATTGGATCTAAGTGCAGCCATAGTGCCATAGACCAACTGGAAAATCAATTTGATTCTCGTATGGTTAAAGTCTTACTTATCTAAAATAACTGTGTATTGCCTGTAGTAATAGCCTACTTCATAGACATTTTCTAAAGTTAATTATGGAGTACCTCAGGGCTCTGCTCTTGGTCCTCTGCTATTTTCTCATATTACACCTCTTGGTTAAATTAGAAGCAGTTATGGAATTAATTTTCCTATGCTACACTAACTCACCTGTCTGTATCTGTAACAGGATCATTTATTACTCAGGGTATGTGATAAAACCACAACATAGACTGATGGACTGCCATATAGTGTTGCGATGGTACTACAGCAATTGTCATGTCAAATCCTTCGACAAGTGCTTTAATATAATTTCTTTAACAGGAACATTACTACATGTCGACCAGACACACCAGTCTGGTTCAGTATTGCTGTTGTTTACATTTTGTGATTCGTGTGAGGAGCCTTTAGAATGACCATCCATGTCAGACGCAGTAAACTATCAGTTTTGCTTTGTTACGTAAGTTTTGTGCAGGTTTGAAATCCCATTCAGCTGGAGTAGGAGCCCTTGAATGTGCCTGCATAGTTGTGAGTGGGTCTGTTTCCTTACCCAGGTGTGTGCATTATCTGTATGTGTGTGTGTGTGTGTGTGTGAGAGAGAGAAGGAGAGAGAGAGAAATAGGAGTTGGCTGGGGTTGCGTAACCGCCATGTGCCTGGGTGCCTGGAGCCGGCAGCTCGTTAACCTGCCTTCCTTCCTGCTGTCACCTCAAACTAAATAAACACAGAGGCTATCTGCTGTGCATGCACATGTGTGCGCACACACACACACACACACACACACACACACGTATACATAATACTACTCTTACATTTGCATTCTTGCGTGGATATTTCTTTCTGACTTTCTTTTTGCTATGTCACTGGAGGCTCTTTTTCGTTGAGGAGGACAGATATCTCTTTCTGATCACACACATATATACTACCACATACACACACGCTCACTAACTTTGAGCTTTTATTTACCCTGTGGGGAGGATGTTACAGTTAGGATGGGATACAACATGTCATTAAGGAATCCTGCCTCTCTGACAGTTGAAAACAAGCTGCCGGGTCTCTGCGGACTTTAACCTCTGCTTGGTGTTTTTCAGCGGGCGGCTTATTGGCACCCAACTGAGGTTTGCAGATGTTGTGACAGGGCAACCGAGATGTTATGAAAATAAGGCATGCGGCATTAAGGCCAGGTTAAAATGTGGACTTCGGTACAGAAACGTGCCTTAAGGCGAACACTCATTACTTGGTCTGAACTTGCTGATATAATGATCAAAGCTTTTAATCAGGAGGATTTATATTAAGTTTTATGTTAAGCAAACATGGCTGTAAATACTTCACAAGTAAACAACGACAGAGAGCGTTTTTCTTCACTTTACTGCCACACAGCAGGCTTACCTCATTGTTTTCCCCAACTAAACCGAAGTGTGAGGCCAGCTTTCACATATTTATCCAGTGTTGATGTAGTCTAAGAAAAGATGTAGTATATTAAACATGTGACAAAAGCAATTTAATTAATTTAATTGTTTCCATATAAAAAATTCTCGGACATCCTAATTGATTACCAGAAGCTGCTCTGCAAAGTTTGACCTCATCCGATTTGAACTTTTGACTACTCGTCCTGAGGCCTTTAAATCTGTTTAATACCCACTTTGAAACTTTGAAAATCTTCATTCCACAAACCCAAAACATATCAAACCACATGTAACAAACCCACATCAAGGACTCATGTTTGTTTCATAAAAAATAATTACATTAACATGCCCTAACCATACTTTTAATCTAGGACCCAGTGTTTCAACATTAAACTTTGTCTGTGGGGCTTTTGTATTAGTTTCTTTCTTTAAAAAATAAAAAAATAACACAGGAACATGGGGGAGGAGTAGCAGCGGAAGCATTAATAAACAAAGAAATAAATAATGTTTATTGCGAGCCAGACATCACAGTGGGTTTATGGCTGGACTGTAAACTAGAAGACCCGGCTTAGAATTTACATAATTACTTCCTGGTGTAAATTACTCACCCCCTCCCTCTCCCACTCTTCATCTCTCTGCCTCTTTCTCTCTTTCTCTTCTGGCTCATGCCATTACTTTTAATCAGCACCAGAATACTTGTTTTCAGTGGCACTTATCACCTATGGACAAAGTATTTCTGGATGATCCAATAGCCTAAATTAAATATGTTTTTCCTCAGTAATATTAAATATTAAAGTTTTAAAATGCTGTGTTCCAAAGTTGTAAAGTTGATTGATACCCATCAACCATCAAATTGTTGCAGTTGTAGTGCATTCAAAAACACTAACATCAACCCTGGCCTTTAGAAATTACATTTATATACATAGAATGACATTCAAAGAGGAATGTATAGCCACCTATTTTATTTTTAATCCATTTCATGAAGTAATGTTTTTTATTACTCACAAAATCGCTAAATGTTCACAAACAGCAGACATGCAAAACTTTACTTCCGCCATGGAGGTCATGTTTTCCGCTCCATTTGTTTGTCTGTTTGTTTAAAGGTCAGCAGGATAATGGAAAGAGTACTGGCCAGATTTTCATAAAATTTGGTTGATGGTTGTAGCATGGGCCAAGAAAGAACCCATTAAATGTCGGAGTGGATCTGACTTACAGGGCAGATACACAAATTATTTTCCACTTTTGCTGACATTGCGAGATAGGACATTTGTGCTGCATTCATGTGGTGTTGGAATAATTGGTAAATTGAGTGCCTGACTGGAAAAAAATGAATGTGAAGACCTCTTAAGTTAGAAGGTTAACATTGTACGACACAGGAAGGCATGACTTGTAGAGGAGGGGGAAAAATCGATACAGCGTATTGTCACGATATTTTGCGTTATATTTGGCATTATTATATCGATTCATGGCCGCCAAGTATCAATATTTAGCGTTTTGGCGGCCGTCAGTATTACTGCCATTTTGTTTTTTTCTTGACTTTTGAATGGCTGAACCCCCTTTTTGAACTGTCTCCTCTCTCTTTTAATACCTGGACTCTTTTTTTTAAAACCATTATTTATTTCCCCTCCACTATGGAGGTATTAATAACTTATTTATTCACCAGGCTCAACAAAGATTTTATTATTTGCCATATGTCTAGTGTGGGCTGATGGTGTGTGCGTGTGTGTGCGTGCGTGTATATGTGTGTTTGTTTATTGTATGTATTGTTGGGTATGGACACACCCTGCTGCTCCTCCACATGTGAAGTTCCTAACGGAAAAATAAAGTTCTTTGAATTTAATTGAATGTGTGAATGTCTTGTGGTCAAAATAAAAATAACTAGGATCATATCCACGCTCTGTGTAATTCTCTGCTTTAAGAACCCACAGTGGCATCAGAGTACACAACAATATCGTATCGTGACTCAAGTATCGTGATAAAATCATATCCTGGGGCCTCTAGTGATTCCCACCTCTAATGCCTTGGAGGAGGTCTGCTTTTCATTTGTTTCAATACAATATCTGCTCTTACAATGTAATGTGTGCTCATAGAAACAAAGGATAGATTGATATAGTTGGTTTTTGTTATGTTTTGACACTTGGATAGATTAAGGAAAGAGAGCGGACTTGGTTAAATTTAGCAAAAGTCAGTAACAGTAATTTAAAGCCCAAGACCCTAACCCATGTTTACTGTAGTGGCAGTTTATAGAAACTGCAATCTGTACTTGATCTCAAACAGAGTTCTTTGTGAACCTAGTCCTGTGCTTTGCACCACCAATAACTCAACTCAATGCAAGTTGCAGCACCTGTCACTCCAAAACCCCCAACATTTAGCACATTCTGCATTGTGCAGTATGGAAGCCAGCATGCTTTTCTGGCTATTCTGACCCACAGTCCTGCACAGCAGAAGATACGTCCCATAAGCACTGACAGAACACAGCTACAGAAGACATTCAAGTGTAAGTACATATTTTCTGCAACTCATGTATCATTAATAGATTAGCATTCAAATTTTGTGTGACGGACCATGTGTATGAACAAGAGGGTCAAAGTTCAAAGTGCGTTATAGGGGATTAGTATGTCCCAATTGCAACAGTACGTACTGTACTTTATAAGAGCAGCTGCAGCACGTACTAAAAGAAAAAAATATTTTGAGCCATGTGGAATTTAGCAAAAAAAAAATTTTTTTAAACTGCTTTTGTGCTTTTTCTGATCTGCAAATTTTTATGGTTAAAGTTTGGTTCAGGCTACTTCTTGGTCAAGGTTAGTGAAAAAGCCTCGCTGGATTAAAAAGAAAAAGTTGTGGTAGGAGACAAGATGTCTGGCCCTCCACAATAAGAGGAATGTAGCGTTTTGTGCATATGTAACAGCATCTTGAATGGGTCTTATACCAACAGGGACACTCTGATGTTTTCTCAACAGAGCTTTGACCATCAGTTGTAACACGGAACATATTACATAACTCCAGCTGGTTATAATCATAGTTTTCTCTCATCATAATGATCATTTAACTAACATAACCTCATTAATAAGAGTACCTATTGGTTTAAGAGTTGATTAAATGTCTGGAGAGTTTACACAGTGATAAATTTATTTTTTTAAAGTACCAGATACATGCCCTACTAATGAACATTGCTGAAGCTATTTTTTTAATGGAACAAATGAAATATGTCTTTGATATTGCATTAACACAATGAATAACACTTTACAATGAAAGCCTTGAGCTGCGAGCTGCAGGGAGTGTTTTCTGTCTCTAATCCAGTTTTGAATTGTAAAGCGCAGGGTTAGGTTAGGTTAGTGGAGGTCAGGGAACACAAGGACAAATTGCGAAATGAAATGTTTCTTCTTCTTTAGGTCAGACTCTTTGCCTGTGTGGTGTTTATGTCCTGGGCTGGAGAAGAGAGGGGCGGAGGGAGGAAGTGGGGACGACCTGGAAGGCCTTCACTTTTTCTGGCCTGTTTGCTCGGTGCACAAATGTCCCTCACTGTGGTCATTTCAGTCTTCTCCTCTCTCACACTTTTTTCACCTCGTTCTTCCCTCTTTTTCACTCTATCCACCCCCTCTGCCTCCCTCTTTCTCTGTCCTTCTTTCCCACTGGGACGGCAGCCATGTGCTTTGGAGGCCCTCAGAGATGAAACCACACATTGGAGCTGTAGCAGGGGGGTAGAAGAAGAAGAAGAAGAAGAAGAAGAAGAAGGCTCCAGAAAAAGCTCTGCCGGCGCTCCCAGCCAAGACACCAGCCAGCAACCAAACTGGATGTGGTGAAACTGTCAAATTACTTAAGGAAACTGCAGCAAAACCTCAGGAGGCGAAAACAGAGAAGGAGAAGAGAGTTTTTTTCCCCGTTGTGTTGCAAAACAAGCAAAGCAAAATGGTATTTGTAAAAGAATTTTGGATTTAAAAAGCTGTCAGTGGAGAGACCTATAGCTTTTAGAGAACACATTTTATCAGTATTAAACAGTATTCGTGTTCTGTAAAATTTCAAATGTAGTTTTATTTGAAAAGATATTTATAAAAGGCATCTGTCGATTCAGATCTACCTGATTGTTGCATTTCTTTCTGTCCATGTTCTAAATCAGCTCTTAAATAAAGGAATAATATGCACTGAAATACCAACAGAAAAGGTTTTTAGCTGAATATATTTCAACAATTTGATTCAACATTAACATTAAAAATGCATTCATTTTAATCATTCTTTTGGCTCGCCAGAAACAAAACTAACTTTTTCAAAAGATGCACCATGAAGTTGAGAAATTTGAAATAAATCGTGAACATAACCGACAACATGAGATATAAATCTTATTTGTATCTTATGTGCAGATGTCGCAAACCTATCTAATTAAACGTTTCCCAATTATTTAGTGAGTAAGAGGAAACCAACAAGACCACAACCATTTGCATAATAGCAATTTGTTTTGCCAGTTGCGTTTTGGAGGAAACATAATTAATACCCAGAGTATATCTAGTGGCAACATTTCTTTTAGTGAACTGTAGGAAGTGCAACGTTTCTGTACCACATGCAAGGCACAGGGAGTTTCCTGGTGTGGATGAGGGCGTATAAAGACTTTTGAAACACCAAATCTACTTTGGTTACGGTCGCGGAAAGATCTGAGTTTCTATTACTTGTCATTAAAGTAAACGCATCATGTTTTGTGCTTTTTACCTTTTCACTTTTATAGTATTAAACAAAGACTAATCTGTCTCTTATGCTCTTTTTTCCTAAAAATACCCATAAAAATAAAAAAATTCTTAAGTTTCTACAAACAGATATTGTTGAAAAACAAATGAAATGCATTGACAATTAATGTTTTGCAATTCTTTTAATGTATATATTATATAAAAGTGTATACTGTGATCTGAGAGATACAGTAATTGTTGGATAAGACATAATTTTACTCGCATTACCTTTTTTTTTATTTTTTTATTTTTTTTTATATTTACTGTTTTAATTTTGTAGTATATCAATGTAATTGGTCGTAGAGCGGATTGACACACTGGTTGCCTAAAACTGGATTTTTATGAATACATTCATTCTAATCATTGGTTCATATGCACCTCCACAAAAAAAGAACATTGCTCCACTCAGCACTGAGAGATAAAAACATGCAAAGCTCTCAGCAATGCATGAAATGTGCAAAGTGTTTGGAGCGCCTTAGTAGCAGAGTGATTACAGTGCAGGCCATGTAACCACAACATCCCAGGTCCGATTCTGACTTAGAGACCTCATTGCATGTCTTCCCCTCTGTCCCCTTGTATCTGGTCTGTCTCTGCACTTTCAAAATATGTACAGCTTCTATGCAATCTTTCCCCCCCTGCATGTTTTAATTTGTAAAAAGCTAAAAAAAAAAAAAAAATTGCACTGGTGTATGCACTGAAAAAAAAGCAGGCTTTTATTTTGACATCGCTGCCTGTTAAAGTGACGCAGGATTCCAGTTTTATGTCATTTATGCAGAAGATGTAACATGAAAACGTGGTAGGAGTTGACATAAGGGATGAATCAGCTCAAGGCCTGAGTGGATCATTAGGCGGCTATAAATCACTGCTATACGTTTCAAATAAAGTGTTACCGTGTGTGTGTTTGTGTGTGTGTGTGTGTGTGTGTGTGTGTGTGTGTGTGTGTGTGTGTGTGTGTGCGTGTGCCCTTGCACCGTGCTCTGGCTCCACTGAGACTCCATGCCCAGCAGTTATAGACAGCAGACATGGCTTTAACTTCCAATGCCTCCATCTCTCTCTCTCTCTCTCTCTCTCTCTCTCTCTCTTTTTACACACACACACACACCTCCTCCTCACTCCATAACAAACAGCAAGAGTCTGGGCCCCCAAGGCTTCCTGTATCCTACACACAGCCAGCAAATAAACACAATCACATTCATTTACCCCTACACACACACACACACACACACACACACACACACACACACACACACACACACACACACAGAACCACACAAAAGCATTCATTCGTGCACAGCCGTGCTGCAAACATACCCATAGACCCACACAAACACACACACACACACACACACACACACACACACACACACATAGACACACAAGCACTGAGGCATGTGCAGACACACACTCTGCGACTGAAAGAGGACTCAGACCAAATGGGTAACCACTGCTATTTCTTCCCTCATTAAGCAGCAATATTACGAGCTGACACTCTGAGAGGCCTGTGGGCTTGGACTCGGTGTCCCGAGGTTTCCACAGTTAAAGGGGGGAACGTCTCCTTCTGTTACAGGAAGAGGGAAGCTAGGAATCAGAGGAGATAACCAGCGATGCCGCAAAGATTTAATGCCCATATTTTAGAGGTTAAATCAAGGAAACTGTGTGTCCACACCACAGAATGATTTAGGTCACAAAAAAGAGGCTCAGTTTTCTTTGACATTCTCAGCCTCTTTGTTTCTTACAATTAAGTACATAAATTTCACTTCTCTGCAGTCAGAGGATGGGAGAAATTTATATCACTATCATTATGAATTTGTCATGATTTTGCGAATAAACTTGTAAGATTTTAATATATTGGTTTCCGGAGCAACAACAAGATACCAGATGTTGAGTTAAGATGTTGATCGGCAGGTTTTCTTTTTTTTTTTAACTTAAAAAGAAAAATGCTAAGCTGGCTCTCTGGTGTCATATTTAGTGTCAAACACGTGTGTCTTCTCATCTTGGAAAGAAAAGGAAATCTCAACTCTTGGCAAGAAAGTAAATAAAAGGGAAACTATTCCTTTAACTTTTACAGTTATCTTTTGCCACCATAAAATTGAAGGATAGTGTTTTAAAGAGGCTAAAGTAACTGAAACATTCATCTGATGTGAATTTAAACATTATTAAAATAAAACAAGTAATTGCTTAAAAATAGTCAGCTTAATTTAAAATTCAGTGCGCAGAGGTGAAACAAAACATATCCCTGTTAAAGCATCTATGGGCTGCACTCTGTGATCAACCCCAATTCCAAAAAAGTTGAGATTCTGTGAAAAACATGAATATAACAAAATGCAATTGTTTGCAAATCCTTTTCAACCTCTATTCAGTCGATCACAGTACAGAGGTAAGATGTTGATAGTGTTCAAAATGCTGTCAAATAATACACTATTATTTGCTGTTTATTTTTTTGTTCTACGCCACATCCCATTTTTTTGTATTCTGGGTTGCATAAATACTAGAAGGCTTAGAAAATAATTTATTGTTAAATCGGCGTAATTCACTACCGGGCCGAAGAAAAATGTGATTGGTGTGTGCTGGCTGAGCATTTCTGAGTTGGGATGGAAAGATGTGGTTTCTGGGTAACCGTAGCTTGCGCAGGCCTGAAAACAAGCAAACGTTAAAGACTCCAAAATTTTAAATATTTGTTGTGCAAATCTGTGGTTCTTTGTGTCAAACAAACTGTGATTAGCCGAGCAGGGAAGGAGATTGTGTGGTATCACTGAGACCGCGGCAACACGTCACTAACATGGAACTAAAACAAACAACCAAATTGTGTATATATATATTTATATTCATACTTGTTTTTCTTATTTAAGCTTTGTTGAAATACATTTTCAATATTTACATTGGAATTTGATTAATATGACACTGCCCCTGTGTTCACATATGACATGGAATATTATTTTTTTTTCTCTTTTTCCATGTAATGATTGTGACACTGTGATTCATTCTTGACAGATAAAGTTTTTGTCTTCTCATAACGTTTTTAATCAATCTCTTCCAAACATTTCACAATAAATGAAACCACAATTAACAGGGAATTGTGTCTGAAAACAAAATTATTCCAACTTTAAGGGCGGCCGTATAGGTTTGCAGGTTTTACTGAGCAGAGCTTTGTAATTGCAAAATTGTTCATTTTTCCACGTAGTGAGCAGCATTACAATATGTCAAAACCCAGTCTAATACAATTCCCTTTAGTTGTAACTCATGACTTTCAAATTGGTTGAAAAAAGTAACTAATCCATTATAAATCTTTATTTAAAGCCATTATTAAGAGCAAGTTTTGGCTTGTTGGCTTATAATTTATAATTGATCTATATGGGTACCTGATTAGAAAGTATCCATTTCCAGTAGTTCAAGTCAAATAGCCCCAACCAAATATTGAATGCATATAGATGGACATACTTTTCAGAGGCCAACACTTCCATATTAAATACACTTTTTAAAATTGGTCTTTTGTAATATAAATGTTTTTTGAGACACTGAATTTTAGGTCTTCATTAAATGTAAGCCATAATCATTATTATTAGAAGAAATTAAATAAATGAAGACATGAAACGTTTCATTTTGTGTGTAATGGATCTATATAATGTGTTATTTCCACTTTTTGAATTTAATTACTGACATAAATAAACTTTCCTATGATATTCTAATTTATTGAATTTAATTTAATAGATTTTTTGCAGTTTATAGCAAGTACTTTGTGTGGCGTACACTGGATATCAAAATAAATCTAAAAACCAAACTTTAAACTCCTTTAACATTAAAGAAGAGTTAAAGTTTTCCACAGCACCACTTCAAAAAACTGTTGCGACTATTTTGTAAACTCATCCCTATTTTTAGTTGTATAGTTTTGACTTCACCTATACATACAACATGTGTTTATGATATCCTCTTCTCCTCCTCCTCCTCCTCCTCCTCTCAAGCGTGTGAAAGGAAGATACCAGGGTAGCAACAGAGGAAACATAGCAACCACATAATTGGTGGCCAGGATCAAACTTCAATCACATCTTCCTATCTGCGAGGCTCAGTACCCTGTTCTTTTCCCATATATCTTGTGCCATAATGACTGTGACACAGCTCTGCTACTACAGGCTTTGGTTCAGTCGGAATGTATGTAATTGGTTTACAGAAGTTGCATTTAAGGGGGAAAAAATCAGCAAGTTTGCAAGTCACTGTCATGTACTCACTGTTGTGGTTGAAACTAAACCCGAAAAAAAAAATCTGTTTCCCTCCTTCATGGTAACATAATTTTGTGCAACATAAATCATCAGGATGAATGTAGTGTATATTAAGTTTTTGAGTTACATAAAATAGCCTATGTAAAAGATTGTTTACTTGTGGTCACAGTGGCCCATTTTAAATTTACATCTCTGCATTTACTAAAAACAGAGTCACTTTAAAAACTAAAGGGATTCTTTCTGTTGTAAGAGCATAAATATAATAGACCCAGCATTATTTTTTGCCTGTGAAATAGCAGTAACTTACTTGATATCAGACAGAATTTTGAACTTGTGACACTAGACTGTTTCCGTTTACAACCTGACATTGCTTTCACTCCAGAACAATGTATCCGCCTCAATCCAATAACGTAATTTTAGGCCAACAAACTGTTTTGCCGAGGTTTTAAGAGTACTGCAGACAGAAATTAAAACAAACTAAGGTGATATTGAAAAGGCATGCCCAAAGACATGACAGTCTCTATAGTATTCTCTATCTTGTCTGCGGCTGCCATTGTTGTTATTATTCCTCCTTGGTTCCAGCATTCAGCAGCAACGCTTGACAACAGAGGTGCGTTCAGGTTCATCCCCAACAAAACATAGCAACAAAAATAGTGGTGGTCCTGCTAAGCAAGCACACTCCCTTTTTAATATCATAGCTGCAGAATGGGCAACACAGGTGTGCAGGAGTGGTGACCGCCTCACTTTGTCCCCATTAGAGGAAAAAAATCGATAGAGCATAGTACTGCGATATTTTGCGTGGCAATATTATATCGATTCATGGCCGCCAAGTATCGATATTTAACGTTCTGCCGGACCGTCAGTATTTTCACAGTTGTTTTTTTTTCGAAGGTCACTTTTAGGGAGATACTGGTATCATACGAAACTAGAAGATCTAAGTAATCTATAGGCACCTTTTGCATCAGGATATTGTGTGGTGAAGTTGTCGAAATAATGCTGAAAAGGCTTTTTTAAATATTTCATTAAGAGAAATTCAGAGCAGTGAAGCTTAAAATTGAGGAAAGTTTGATAAAATGCTGCAGTTGTTGTCGTCCATACATGTTTGATATCAGTTCAGTTCAGTTTGACTGAATACTTTGTTGGTCAGTCTGTGGGTTTGACTCTCATTGTAGAGAAATAAAAAGACTGAAGTGAGATGAATAGACTAAGAATTTTCTCTTATTTGAAAAAACAATTCTTGATTTAATTTAATTTTGTGGACACAAAATGCAGTTAAACAGTTAAATCACAATATATTGTATCACAATATTCACCATATTGCCAAATGCAATAATATCATATCGTGACTCAAGTATCAGGATAAAATCGTATCGTGGGAGCGACACGCTGATTCCCACCTCTAGTCCCCATGTTCGAAAAAAAAAGAAGAAATGCAGTCAAAGTACCCTCTTTGGTGTCCCCATCATCAATAAAACATGAACCAATAATAAAAACAACAACAATAAAACCAATGGAGAAAAAAATGCGCCCGGGTTGCCCTTAAATGGAGAAAATGTGATGAAGTACCTTCTTCATGTCATTCCTCCAGACGTGCAGAAATGTGCTGCCCACTGCTCCTCAGCCTGGTGTGTTCACTGGTGTGTCAAAAGGATGGGTTAAATACAGAGTTTGAATTTCCCCATTGTGGAACTAACTTAATCTTAATCTGTAGTGTCTGTAAATGGAGAAAATACATGATTGCCCATAAAGTTGGAATAATTTTGTATTTAGACACAGTCTGTTTATTGTGGTTTGGAAGAGATTGACTAATAATAATAATAATAATAATAATAATAAATAAAAATAATAATACATTTGATTTAAATAGCGCTTTTCTAAAACTCGAAGACGCAGTTTTTCAAAGATGTATACTTGTATACTAGAATGATTCAGAGTCACAATCATTTCATGGATAAAGGTAAAATATTTTATTCCAACTTTATAGGCAACAGTGTATTACAAAATGCCCTCAAAGATGTCCTCCCAGTGGAGAAAATGTTACAAAGTATTCTCTGGGGTCCCTTCTACTAGAGCAAATGTAATAAAGTGCCCTCAGACAGCCTGAGCAGGCCACTGGGAAACATGTGACGCACCCACCAAACGGGAGAAAACATACCTCAAAACCCATTTCACACTATTCACTATATATAGAGGGCCTAAAATAAGGAGTAATTCTGTTTACTCAGTTTTATTGATTAAAATAAAGCAGCTAACCAGTAAGCTCTTGAGGTTTATATACGTTAAATGTAAGTGATTTAAAGCTACTGCTGCAGAGGCAACAAAAACAGTTAAAACATAGTTTAGTTTCCAAGTTTGTAACCAGGAAAAGAAGGTCAGGAGTTTTATGCCTTGATTTCCTTGAACTGTACAGCTATAAAAATCCAAGGACGGGTTTGTTGATTTTAGAAGGTTGAGTCTCCTTCCTGTTATCAAAGACAGACATTGAGGTGGTGGACAATTATGTAACACTGAATATCACAAACTTGTTGCTGAGCTGAATTCTGAGGCCAAAGAACAGGAAGAGAAAAAATCCTTTGATGTAAGCTTTAATGCAATGTCCCCATTTTCAAAAAGCTTTTCCCTTTCTCTCTCGATCTGACCTCCTAGTATTTGAGAAATGCTACCTACATTTCTTCTATGGCTGTTGAGCTGTTTCCATGGCGATGGTAGTCTCAAGTTTAGCATCCAAAGTTTAGCTCTGAAGGGGGAGGGCGGCCAACTTTTGTGTCTCATAGTGATTTTAATTCCTTTTTTTGGCACCAGACTCTTCCGCATTTAATATCTCAACAAAAAAACAGGAAATCTACAAATTTTTGATGATTATCTGAAAGAAAGTGGGAGAAAATGTTGGAAGAAGCGATCATCCTGATCCGACTCCAAACCCCACCAGGAAACAATATTCTTCATCTGAAGCAGTTTAAAATTACTCAGTTTCCCTGATTTACTTTAACTACAGAGTTAAACTTGTGCAGAAATGCTTGTGTCTCCATAGAGAATGACCAGATTACTGCCCACTAGTGTGTGTGTGTGTGTGTGTGTGTGTGTGTGTGTGTGTGTGTGTGTGTGTGTGTCAGCCTGCACAAACAGCTAGCTTGCTGTGCTGTTTGGTCGTCCCACCAGACACAGGAAGTAACAGTGTCCCGGACGTCATTGTACTGTGGGACAGAGGTGTCTTTGTCTGGGCCCCGAGGTCGCTGAGCAGGTGCTCTCTGTTCCCTCAGTGTTTCTCAGTCACTCTCTCTTCTCTCTCTCCCTCTGTCTCTCTCCTTCTCTCACTCAATTCAGTTCAATTCAAAAAGCTTTATTAACATTAAGGTTTTGAGAACAATATTGCCAAAGCATCACTCACTCTCCGAATCTCTGGATTATTATTAAGTGTTGTGCAAATTAAACACAGAAACTGCAAACAATTCACAATATATTTCTGACATGAAAGCAAGTGTGAATTTTAGCGCTACATAAAATTTAACATCCATTGTAGAGGCCTTGTCTACAAAAGAATGTTTCAATCCAGCCAAACTGTTTTCTCAATCACATTTGAAAGAAATTGACTTCTAGACGTTTTTATAAAACATGGTTAAACTTGTACACAGGACTTTGACCCAGGATATCAAATAAGTTATTTTAACTTGTGTACATGTTATAATAATAATGATAATGATAATGATAATGATAATAACTTTATTTATATAGCACCTAAAAATAGCAGCTCACAAAGTGCTTCAACAGAGAGCAGTTAATTACACGGAGAGTGATGCCATAAGGCTAAAAACAATTCTTACGTTAAAAGAAAAACAATAAGACTGTTTAGAAACAATCACAAGACATTCTCAGATACACAGAAAAATAAAACGTAAAGGGAGTAAAAAAGGAAGAAGGAATGTGAAGAAGTAAAAAGGAGTAGTAAGATGAAAAGCGTTACATAAAAGCATGTCTATAAAAGTGGTTTTTAAGAAGTGATTTAAAATAAGTTACTGACTCTGCGTGCCTTATCTCCTCAAGTCAACTTGCATAATGTGCTTAACTTACATCATGTTTGTAACCAGTGGTAAACTTCCATATGTAAGTTAAGTTATGTAACCATTGCATTTATTTTTACACATACCACAAGCTATTTTACTGAACCGAACCAAACCGAGAGCATTTCACAATGTGACAACTGCGACAGTTTTGTTTGTGTATCAGGACATGTTGATCTGCCACTGGTAGGGCTGTCTACTTAGGATTTGCATCTGTGGGTCATAGAGGTCATATACTTGTTGTTTAAAATGCCTTGGCCTTCCAGTGACCCGCCGGTGAAGATACTGATATATGAAACTAGAAGATCTGATTATCCATTGGTACCAACCAATGTTGGGAAGGGGTTTATATCATGCACAATAGCCCTGACCCCCCCAAAAATCTGAAAAGTATTTTAAAACTTAATCACAGCATGTAGGTCTTGGTGTATTTATGTAATATTCTGAAGGAGTTTTCGTCCATTCTCAAATAAAAAAAAAAAGCCAAATTCAGCACTATTTGTGTGACACTAATGGTATCAACCCAAAAAATGCTGCAACAACAGAACCCTTATACATCTTAATAGGTTTATTTAACTGATTAATTAAGTCATTTTTATGAGAGATTTATGACCAAAACACACAGTGTCAGATAATGTACACCACTTATGACAAGGGGTAAATTGATTGCACTTGATGGGTGCAGTACTTGTACTTTTTGTATTTTATCTTTGTATTTTATTTGCATGTTTATTTTATTTTCTGATGTCAGCATGGGTTGTGGCAGTTGGAAACTGGATAACTCCCCCCTTGAATTCACTATCCAATAGATTTGTAATCCTCTTCAATTAATTATCCAATCTCCTATATTGACAATACATACTTCCATCATGTCTCATTTTCCCCCGGTTGTTTATTAGTGTTGAAAAGGGTCTGTTGTCAAATACCAAAAGATACTGAATACAAAAAGACAAAAATTAATAAATGCGACATACTGTCATATTGACAGGGTTGCAGTGCAAATATTATTTTTGAAGATTGGAAATAAGACAGATGTCCAGTCTTTTGTATTTTCCGTGCATGAGATGCCATTGGCAGTTACATGGCTGTGAGAGGAAACATCACAGTCATACCAAGTGCATTTTTTTCCTTCTGGTCATTGGCTGAAACATTCATTCTCAGCAAAAATAGCTAGCATTTAAAATGCTTCCTTTTTTTCTTGTTTAAAACTACAATAGCTGATGAAACTGCATTCTACATTTTTCTTATATTCTGTCATAGCTGGGAACAATTTTTGATAATAGATCATGTCTGACCTCAGGAGCGAGGACATACTGGACGTTTGGGCCTCCTGTTTGCAGCATTGCAGGCCGTCGGCAGGAAAGGAAAAGGATGAATAGGGACTGTGACGAAGTATTGAAGAAGGCAAGTGTAAGTAACCACACACAAAACACACACACACACACACACACACACACACACACACACACACACACTCACAAACCCAGGAAAGAGGAACGTGAGAAAAGAACGAGAGGGAGATTAACACACTAATCCAATATCCGATGCTCCTGGACGGAGGAGCGGCTGTTGAATGATGCCTCTCTCTCTCTCTCTCTCTCTCTCTCTCTCTCTCTCTCTCTCTCTCATGCATGCAAGTAGACACACTCATGCGCGATACTGTAGAGGGGGACGGGGGGGTCTGTAGGATCCGTCTCGTAAGCATTTCAGTGAGACCAACCACATCCTTGGCTAAGCCCCAGCCACAACACACAAACATGCACACACACACACACACACACACACACACACAGCCACAGGAATACTATTCTGGGCCACAGGGCTTCACAGGCCAGACCACTTCTCACAAACAACACTACAGCCACAAAATTTACAAGACTTGCTGCTAATATACATATGGCTGCATTTGTACGTTTGTGCATGGACGTGTTTGTGTGTGCGTGCGAGTATGTGGTTCAGCTAAACTAGTTCCTGGAGTTCCTAGAGATTCCCTTTCTTGGTAACCATTACCTAAATCACTTTTCACAATGGCTGGCAGGAAGTAACCTAGAGGGTTTATAATTCATTCCCTTTCTTCATGTTTTCAGAGGTTTTGGCTATTGAGACCTATTGATTGACAGCTGGATTCAGTGCTTTGAGTAAGATTTGAAAAGTCAAGGGACTCTCATTGCACAAACTTAGAATTCTTAAAATTGCTGTAAAACCAGAAAACCAGTAATTTACTGCTTTGATGCTTCTTTTACTTAAAATAATCTGTGTTTTATGAGTTATGGATATTGGACTGATTCCATGTTGCATGGCTAACTTCACGTGTGCATTACTGTCTTTGTGGCCCTGTGAACTCATTCCATATGTCACCCATAAAACGTGACGTTACGCATATGAAATTTGTATTTCAAGGCAAGGCTGTTTTACCTCATAGTCTTTAAATGAATAATGCAAGCAGTACTAATTGACCATTTTTGCAGTTGGAGGTGTACACATATCTTCTAAGATGGTAGTCTATGGGGGAAATGTTCTGTTGCAGTACTGTGGATGATCAGCATGGCCAACTCTCTATCCCTCTCTTTTAATACATTCATGCTTCACTATTATAGCCTGGGTATACCCATGCTGCCTTGCGCGCTCGATTTCGTTTCAAACTGCAAGGCGGCATGGTGTCCATGGCCGATTCTTAGCCCTGATTTTGGTATCCAATCACAGAACGGGGAGGGACGGCAAGACGATGACGCGTACTATTCGACAGACGGAAGCTTGAAGTTAAAAAGTTGGATTAATACTGACTTCACTTGATTTTGACATAGACAATGTAAAAACATTCTGAAAAGTGAAGTCCTTGTGAAAGTGTCTTCAACCTGCATTCTTTCGGATGGACAGCAGGGAGCGACTCCACTGGCTGCAAAAAGAAGTCTGTGTGAAGCCTATTGATTTTGCACAGCTCCCTCCTCAGCCATGTGGCTGTAACCAGGATAAAGGCAATACTGAGAGCCTACAAGTTGCCCTGGAGGTTAATGTCAATGCAGTTAGCAACAATAGGTAATCCGGGCAGCAAATGTTTTACTTTTGGTCGGACATAGAGACAAGCATTTGGAGACTGGTCTCCTATCAAAAACGACAATATAGGGCATTTGTACAGGCAGCAAAATACGACTCATATTTACATTTTTGACTGTCCTCCACTGCCGGCTGATGTAGTAGTAGTGATTGACGGTGATGTGGAGTGTAAATAGCGGATGTCACATATGTGTAGTTATGGGTGATATTGATAAACGGTCTATTATGTCGTTTAGGTTGGAGATCTTGTTAGCATTTGAAATGAGTAATGTAAAATTTACTTTTTTCTCCAATATATGCTGTTTTGCACAATCTGTATGTCCCAAATCTCCACAACAGATGTATAAATAGTGTGAGCCTTTCATCAGAATGGTCTTAGTTAATACCAGTATTTACTTTTTACTACTTTTACCATTCTTGCTTGATATTTCATTCAACGACATGATGAAAAAAATCTTTATTACTTTCTAAAAGGGTCTCAGAGCAGCCTGTAAGTTTAACTTAACTCCATATTTACTGTCATGTATTCAAACATGTACAAACCACATGTGCTTGATATTTAAAATGAATTGTAAATGCTGGAGACTTGTGTCTAAACTATCATACAGTGGCTTCGGCTAAGAGGTCTGTGACCTTCGAGAACAAAGGATGCATGACAGGCACTTCACAGTAAAAGAAAAGGTCAGCCAGCAGGAACATGAGAGTGCCAACAGAGCTAAAAGGAAACATTGAACCGTGGTGAGACATACCAAGATACCCCATCCTCAGGTCCCGAACAGGAAAACACACTTACACACACACACAAATGCATACGACTCTCACATATCTGAGAAAACATGACTTGACCTCTTCTTTGCCCATAGGTGCGCTTGTGTCAGAGGTGGTGGGTTGTTTCTGATGGGTTGCCATGGTGATTTTCCTTGTTGCTTAAGATTTTGGCTAAACAGATATATGTTAACAGGAAGGAGAGGGGGCATTTCAGGGGAGAGCGATGTTAGCGATCGTCTGTAGAAGTGACTGTGTGAAATTTACGAACATTTCACAAGAGGAGGGTCTCTCCTCTCCTCTCCTCTCCTCTCCTCTCCTCTCCTCTCCTCTCCTCTCCTGAGCTAGAGAGTGAGTTGGCAGTTTCAGTGGAGTAACAGATGTGTGTAACATCATTATTTCAGTCACTGGCATGACCGCTGTTGGATTTGTAATACAAAGCTGTTATAAGTTCATCACAACACATCCAGCTTTCAAAACTAAACTCTACAAGTCCTCCAGGGTGTGTGAGAGTCGGTCTATATGAGTTTTATACATGTGTTTTTGCATTCATACAACCCTGATTTGAAAAAAAGTTGGGTTGCTGTGAAACATAAATAAGAACAGATTGTATATTTACAAAAAACAAAAGTTTATCTGTTTTAACATGGGTATATTGTCTTTGGAGAGCTGATAAGCAAGTTATTATTTGTGCTCGATTGAGGTGTTTTTCTTTTCTGGGATATGGAAATCCCTTTTCCAATAAGTTTAATGCAGCAAACATTTATGATTGATCGGCCTTTTCCACAGGTCGCCCATAAAGTTGGAATTGTTTATTTTCAGACATAATCCTCTGTTAATTGTGGTTTCATTTTCACTGTGATTTGTTTGGAAGAGATTGATTAATAAAGTTTTGAAAAGATATACACTTTAGAAGAATAAATCCCATTGTCACAATCATTTCATGGACAGAGGTAAAAGAAATGTATTCCAACTTTATTTTCATATGTTAATTTGTATTCCTCTCCAGACAGCATAAGACATGACCAATTGTAGTTGACGTGAAGGAGCATTTAAAACTCTATTTGTCTCGCATAGATGGATTAGATGAAGTGACTGGTTTTGTTTCCGGTTTAGGAATGTAACCTATTGTGTCAACTTCACAGAGCTACAGTGTAGACTTGCTTTTCTTTTGCAACATTTCAAAAGTTACAGTCAGACAGTCTCTGGGAGGTTCATTAATTTCCTATAAAGTGGAGTGGACAGAGATTCTCAGTCATGTGGGCTATGACTCAATTCATGCATCCCAACTGTCTTTAATTGTGCAGGCATTTTTTGCTGGACAGCATTTTAACCCATGAATTTGTGGGAAATCCTCAGTACAGTAGAGGAATGTCCACCATTTCTCAGTTAACTTCAAGACCAAGTCCAAAGCTTTTGCATACAGAAACCCAAACGGAAAAAGCAAACAAACCATCCCTATACATAACGTATTTAGTGCATAGTGAATCTGTCTTTTTGTCCAATCAGTGAACAGGGAACTGAAAAAAAGAGTCAAACATCGATTCATCCTCACACAACAAAGTCTCATTGTGTACCACAACATTGACACACATACGAACACACAGTGTTATTACAGCCATACATGAATGGGTACATTCACACGTACACCATATACACAGGCCAGGGAACAAACAAACAAGCACACACACACACACACACACACACACACACACAATAGCGCTGACTTCCTGTGAAGTCATACCTGTTACATAAGTCTCTCTCTCCTTGTTTCTCTCTTTCTTTCTTTCTCTATGTGTGTTTGGCTGCTTTTGTGTTTGTCCGGACAGAAAAGAAACGGGGGCACGGACAGACAAACAAACACGTGAATGAAGCAGATTTAACCTTCAACAACCTCAGTGAGAATTAAATGATGCAGCATTAGTGACTTTGAAGCTAAATCTAGGACATAAGCTTTTTGAACACATCATTTTTGGGCTTTGGTAAATTACAGCAGACACCTTTCACTAGTTTCTGACATGAATAAGTAAGTATAAATAAATATTCATATTCACCAAATCTAAATTAGGCTTCTTCTTTGCTGCAAGGTCCCAAAAGTCTTTCATTTCCTCCCCGGTTGTTCACCATTGTCAGCTTTCATAATTGTTTCTTGTACAGTATCCTAATAAACTGTCATCCTTGTGAAGCCAAATAGAAACCAGCCAAAATCCATGTTTCACTGTTAGAATCTCTTAAAAAACATCAACTAAAAATCAACTGCTAGAGGAATTATTTCCTTTGCATGATTATTTTCTGCTCATTTGGTGAAATCTTGTTCATTTTGTGTGTTCCTTATTGACATTATTGGCCTTTCTTTTCTTTATTTTTATAATAAAAATTAATATAAATGGTGCCAAGGTCTGTTTCAGTTGGGTGGAGAGATGGATGGGTCAACCAAACCCTGGACTTTGACCCAGGAGGTCGGTGTTCGTGTCCCGTGTGAAAACAACAATTATTTGAAGTCGACCTGCATAACTTCATCCAATAATTCTGTGCAGAAGAAATTTATCTTAAGCCCTACTATGTTCTTTTGTCCTTATCTGAGTCAGGTAGTTCATTTCCTTTTGAACTGGGAAATTTATTTTGAAAAGCCACTATGCATGTAACTAGAAGAAACTGACACACCATCCCTGACACGTTCAAAACTGATGCAAAAGTATGCCATTCACATTGGTATCACATGCCGAGGGCCATGATAAAGCATCAGTATGTAATGAGTTGGGAAGTGCATGTGTTGACTTTGAACATGTCTGGAGGGGGACTTGTTGCACACATTTTCTTGGATGCTGCAAATAACTTACACTGAAAAAGTTTTGAGAGGTAGACGAGGACAGGATATCAGCTGTATCCTGTAAAAAGAGTAGGTCAGGATGGAGATGATGTTATTTGCTATCTAGTACAATCGTGAGAGGGAAAAGTCAGTGCAAGAGCTTCACTTTAGAAAAGAGAAAACAAGATTAAAGCAGCACCATAGACAGGAACCATTTGGATAAAGCAGAGGAGAGAAAAGACAGGAATCCAAGCAGTGTTTTGCAATACTTTTTTGTATGTGTGTTCATGCATGTGCACGCAATGTCTTTCTTATGCATGCACACGTGTGTCTGTTCTCTGTTTGTGTCAGTACTGAGTGTAAGAGACTCAAGCCAAGAGATAAATGTATGAAATGTTATTGTGGCTGGGCTGGCCCTGCTCCAGAGGAAGTGCTTGGCTTTGACAATGCTCTCACCAGGAATGCACTGCAGGCCGCCGCCAAGTGGGCGTGTCGCTGCTCCGGGGTCGGAAGCCAAGTTTGGTCGGTTCAGTTTTTGGCCCCTCCGACGCCTCGGGGGACCGTTCTGCTCCGCTGTTGTTCAGAAAGCGAGAGAACGAGAGGGAAAAGAGAGAGAAAGAGGGGAGAGAGAGGGTGTAGGTTTGTGTGTTCTTGTAAGCTTACTTTGTATAGATTTGAATGAGTGTGTTTGTGTGTGTGTGTGTGTGTGTGTGTGTGTGTGTGTGTTTTCTCTTTGAGAGGAGGATCTGAAAGGAATGCAACTGTTCCTTTACACATGTCCACCCCCCCTTAGGCAGCCACAGGGCCTGTTGAAAACAGACACGCATCCATGACACACACACACACACACACACACACACACACACACACACACACACACACACACACACACACACACACACAGAGGTTGTGGAATGGAAGGAAGTATCAAACTACACCGGCAGAATACTTATCAAGACTGAGGAGCAAAGCTGCCCATTAAGATTCCAGACTTTCACTGCTTAACTTCTGCAATAAGAAAATAATAGGATCACAGTAGAACAGCATAGAATAATATGTAGAATATCACATTTCTAGCTTTTAAATGTTTTAAAATATTCATCCCTCGGTTGAAAATCTGAGAAACAAGACTGTAATGTTGAAGTCCACTGACAAGAAGTGGAAAACGGACTTCCACAGTTGTTTGTTTAAACTTTTATACATATTAATACAAAAAAAGAGAAAGATTTCCCCTTATGCTACTTGAAATTCAATTAAAAATGCTGTTTGATGGGTTTAATTTGTTTTTTCTTTTTATGTGTTGCCCCTTTTGTTGCCCCTCCTGAAAGCTGAAATAAAACCCTCCCCCTGGGTACAGGGTTTGTATAATGGGAGAAGGCTGTAACAGAAAGCAGTAAAGAGGCCGGTGTGGTGGAGGCCTCGGTGTGCTGCAGACTGGCAGTGCCTGGTGATAAGAGGCTGCGGCCTGGATGGCCTCTCTGAGGGGAAGTGATGCAAGACAGTAGCTCTTTGTTTAGTGGCATTACTTGGTCCCGTGCCAGTGGCCCCACTGAATGAAATGGACCGGTTGGCTTGTTTGCTGGCTGGGTGACTGGCTTCATGGTGGACGGGCTGACTGCCTGGCTGACTTGCTGGTAGGCAGGCAACTGCGGGACTAAAAATCGTGGCTAATCTCTCTTTTCTCTTCTTCTTTCTGTCTTTCTTCCTTTTTTCGCCTCCTTGGGCTCAAAGGATCACTTAAGCCGTGAACTAAGAAATATTTTGTTCCATAAAAAATGCGGCAGCACCACTGCTTTGGTTTTTTGACATTCTGGAAGTGAAAACTATTTGGATGTTTGACAATAGCTGTCAAGGCGGAAAAACTGAGATGTTTTTAATTTAATATCTTCAGTTGCAGGTCAAACACACTGAGGCTCTCATTGACCATTTTACGACAGATGCACATTAAATCAGACAAGCTTCTCAGAATCCCCAACAACCGCTCCTCCTTTGCTCCTTGTTCTCCTCCGACTGTCCCAGCAGTCCCTGCTCCTCTCCTCTCCGCTTTCCCCGCCACTTCCCGAGTGTTGAAATGTGTGTTTTTCCTGCAGCTCAAGCCGTCCTGTCACACTTAGGTTCATTTTACTTTTGAATTCCACAGAGGAAAGAGAGGAGGGGAAAGGAGGGGGGCAGAGGAGGAGATACTGTGTGTGTTGTGTGTGTTTGGACATCTGTCTGTGTGTGGTGGGAGACGACATGATTTTGCAATCTGCAGGTCTAAATGTCAGGGGTTCCATTTCCAAACAGCGTGCACTTGCCATGTCTGCTTCACATAAGAGCGTGCATTTCTGCAGACCTGCGCAGGATCTCATGTGCATACCAGCATTACGAACCACTCTTTAACCCATCCACACGCACACACACACACACACACACACACACACACACACACACACACACACACACACACACACACATTCATCCTCACATTGTGAGGGAGTTTTAATGCCACCCAAATGGAGAATTACACCTGCAAATGTTTACCTCCAATTATGAGCATAGCTATAGATAAAAAAAAGAGATTTTTTGGGGGGGAGTTTAGGTCTAATTTGCATTACATTTGGATGGAAACTTGACTTCTATAGACAGATTTATGAAGAAAATCTTTTTGCTGATGCTATATTTCTCATTTGTGGCTAAGACTTAATAAAAGAATCCCCAAACCTTCTAAAAATTCACAGTCTTTATTATCAATTCCAGATGGTCACTATGTCAGTCTATGTCCATGCTTTTTAAAACACCTTTTACTATGTTTCAGCCTAGTGTCAACACTACTGCGGGTTGTCTTTTAGTCTGGATGCAAAGAAACTGAGACTTTTGGAAAAAATGATGCGAACACCCACGCTTGACTCCTGACTGGGTCTTATCAGTCACTTAATCGTACGGGTTAGCTAGGCTTATGTACCTTTTGTGATTTTATTTTTCTTCTGTGGTTACTCCTTTTCCATTACAGTGGATTATGTCGATGGATAATGCTCCCGGTACCGCTCTAATATGTTGCTGTACTTGCTTGGTAATGATTCCCATCTATGTTTTCCACCATCTTTACCACCTTATACTCATGTGTGACTTTCAGCAATAGTTCCACCTTGTCGTCGGCCCAAGAAAGACATTTCTGGTCTTTTTGCCATTGTTGTTTTTCCTCTAAGTAATGATCAGTTTCCTGCTGACATCGTCATGGTCCTGACTGAAGCAACAATTTTAACGAAAAAGGCTTACATTTCATGCAGTTTTCTCACTTACTTATTTTACCCCTGCAACTCCAAAGCTCTATCAAATTGGCAAATTGTAACATATTTTTTACATTTATAGATTGTATTCTGTACACAGAGAAAGAGAGGGAGGTGAAAGGAAAAGAAAGAGGGTAAAGTGTGTGTCTGTGTGTGTGTTTGGGGGTTGTCAGTGGTGCAAAGGGGTTTGGTTGAGCGCTACACCAGATGTGAAAATGACTTTTGCAATATGTCATCTAAACAGCAAACTGCGGGGGATTTACTTGAGCTAACTTGAAGCACATAAGTGCTGGAAAGTCAAAATTACAGTTAGCTTCCTGAAAATCTCAAACGGATTCAGAGACCAGCTGAGGGGAAACATCATTCATTGCCGGAAACTGGCATGTGGTTTTCCCCACGGCCTCGGAGCATTGGTCTAACATATGTTACCCAAATGCAGATTCACGCTGGAAAGTGGCGGTTTGCCCCTTTAAGTGGTATCTCAGGTCATGAGTGCCGATATGTATATGTCAATGAATGCCGATATGATGACTAATGGGGATGGGAATAATTAATCGATTATCGATTAATGGTCATTAAGAATTTGGTCGATCATGTGGAATCGACCTGTGTATTGTTTTATTTTAATTTTACCTATGATTGTGTATCAGTACTCTCTGAACTGAAACACGGCCGAGCATTCAGTTCTGCAGCTGTATGTCAATAAGCCAATGAGCTGAGAATTAAGTTGGATAAAGCTACAGTTTGCAAACTGAAAGTTGCAATAACAATTATAGAACACACAGAAAGAGTACTACTTTGAGCAAAACTAGCCTACTGTATCAAACCTTGCTAGCATGAATTACTAGGTTTAATTTGATCGAAAACTTATTTAAACATAAAATACACTTAAATATTCAAGATTACTGCGAAAACTAACCTCATGCCTCTTCGGGCATTTCTTGACGTTATCTTTACTGTATAATTCAGTTGATTTAGTTTAACGATTGACAGGATCAAGTCTCTTTTCGTCCTTTCAAAATAAAAGCATCAGTTATCAAAACAGGCTTTCGCATAGTACTGTGTATATATCTTTTATTTTGCCCATGTATGCATGCAGCGATTAATCGATGAATTGATCATTAAACTTAATGATAATTGAGTTGGCATGTTTCTTCCAAACGCCCATCCCTAGTGACTAAGCAGGCCAAGTTCTGCTGGTTGTGAAACACAGCAGATAAGAAGAGAAACATAAGATGGGTCAAGTCAGATTATGTCGCTTGCAGTTGCAAGTTGCACCTATTGATCCCTTTATCCTGTGACATCGCGACACAACCTCTGTTTTCAATGGGACTCACAGGTAATAATGGTTCAACACACACACACACACACACACACACACACACACACACTCGAGGTCACACGTGTCCTTACTGGAACAAAGTCCCATCCAGCCTGAGAGCCACTGACACACTTCTCTTTCTTTTCCATCTATTCTCTTTAATAAAGAACCAGAAGTACACTCGGAGTGCGTAGACGTCCGCCAAGGCCAGTAGTCCAATCTTCTATAATATCTGCACTCATTAAATGGGCCATATTTCGCATGCTTAATATACATTCGTGAAAACCACAAAACCCTTTATTATCATGTACATATGTACAAATATCAAATACGGAGACTGAAATAACATTGAAATTAAAATAACACATGACTCAGTATACAGCACAGCTGAAGCGGTTCAGAACCCAGTTATGTTGCCAACACAAAAAATATTAATAAAACACTTTTTTCCCCACTGTCCATTCCAATGTACAGCGTATGAACATCAGAAACAATCTAATAGTGAAAAAAATACAATAGTCTTAAGAGACCTTTTCAACAAAAAAGTGAGTAAAAAATATATTTTGATATATAAGTAATGCATCTTGTTTACTTTAAATACAGTCTGTATGATATTAAGTACTTAAATAATATAATAAATAGATTAAAGTTTGCCTTTGGCTTTCCCTTTAGCCTCTCGGTCGGCCATACTTGCTGAAAAAGGGGGCGTGGCTTTACTGCAGTCTACTTTAGATGATGTGGATCACTCTGATTGGCTAACAGACATCCAATCAAATAGGTTTGTGCATTTTGGTAAAGTCCTATGACAGTAATCATAGATCTAGACATCTTAGAAAAGTTGTGGAAGTTCATTGGAATGAATAGGGGATCTTAAAGGGTTAAAAACACATTCTTTTTACATTATTCTGGCACTACCTGAATGCAGAACAAAAGGCCCTGTCAATGTCAATAAAACTGAAAAATAATTTGGAAATTTGCCTCGTTGTTTGGCTACAAAATTGAATGTGGTCTTCCTTGGCTCATGCTACACTGTTCAACCAAGTTTACCGAAAATCAGTTCAGTAGTTCATCCAAAATCCTGCTGACAAACAGAGGCGAAAATATGGAGCACATTAATGCATTTTTACATCCTATTGTCAGTTGTAAAGTCATTTTTTCTCTTGGACATTTATGCATCCCCGTCATACTTGGATTTGAGAATGTCTGCATGTGTAAGAAATTACCAGCACAACAGAAATACTCTGCCATAACAACATCTGATGTGTGTGCGTGTGTGCTGGGTGTGTCGACCTTATTCTTGACACTGTACAATAACGCTGCAAATGAAGCAGAGCACAAACATGCAGAAGCGGCAGCAGTCCTACATTCTAGCTTCTACTTCGCACAATGCTTAGCAAAAAAAAAGAAAAGGCTCTATGAACATGCAGAATAAGTTCTTAAAAACTTTGAAATATTAGTTTCTGGCTGCTGTTGGTTGCATTGTCTCCTGTGGTAAACCAAACCCTCTCTGTAGCGCAGCAGGCCAAACCACAGCACAAATAATTATTTGCATACACAGTTTCTGACCCAGCACTGGTTCCTCAGTGAATCCAGCCTGTCATAATACTAGCCCATAATAAATGGTTTCTTCCTCACCTGCCTGCACTGAAGCTTCCTGTGTTGATGATATGTATGTGGCCCGTTGGGGTGGAGATGACAATGTAGGTGTGGAGGAAGTCAAATGCAGGTGTTTGTGTGTGTGTGTGTGTGTGTGTGCGTCTGGTGTGTGCGTGCGCTGTCCCAGGTGGGTGCTGACAGACCGGCAGGTAAACAGGCAGGTTGGTCTCTGATCTCACCTGTTGGAGCAGACACTGCAGCGCCTGCAGGGCTTCTGCAGCGGAAACATGTTTTTTATGTGATGCTGGGAGGCCGACTCCGCTCTGCTCTCTTTATGTCTTCTTTCCCCCCCTTTCTTGCTGTCTCTTCTCTACCTTTCTCACACACTCTGTTTCGTTCATTTGTCCCACTTTTTCTCTCCCAGGTGCACTCGGGTAAACACCCAGGAAACAAGCTCATAGAGGGGAAGGGCATGAGGGGAGGGAAAGCGCCTCGGGGTAACAGCAGTGCAGGTGGGCTGGGGTTGGAGGGGAGGGGGAGGGGGGGGGGGGGGGGGGGGGGTGACGACAGTGTGTGCGTGTGTGTGTGTGTGTGTGTGTGTGTGTGTGTGTGTGTGTGACAGGAAGATTTTGTCTGCTCCAGCTTCTTAAGGAGGTGCTTTGGAGAGAAAGGAATGCTACACATCCAGATTATAACAGACCACCCCTATAAACTAGAAGGAAGTCAGTTTAACCTGCGTCAAACACAAACACACAGGCTCTGATATGGAGTGAACATCTGTCTCATGTTACATCGTCCAGAGGATGTCGCTGAATTATTTCCCGTTGCTTATGAAATGTTTTCTTTCACTTTAAGGTCAGGCTGCTTTATTCGGCCTTCAGTGACCTACCAGTGTTTTATAGAGTCATCTATTCAGAACACAGGAAGCAGGGGGTCTCAGGAAGTGTTGATGTAAAACAATTAAAGCCTGTAAATGTTATCTTACAGAATGATTAATAGTTCAAGTAATCAGCATCTTGTAACTAAGCGACCTTTGTAAGACACTTGTATGTTGCTAAACAGATAATAAAAACTGCTTTAAAAGTATTTTCTGCTTTAAAATGTCACTGCTGAAGCCCCATTATGTTTCTGTTCTATCGCATTAAAACAGTAGGAAATGTGGCTCATATATATTAGGACACAAATAAAGCTATCTTCACATGAGAAGTGTATTATTGTTCATAATTGTAGATGCATGGTCATCCTGAAGTGTGTGTGTGTGTGTGTGTGTGTGTGTGTGTGTGTGTGTGTGTGTGTGTGTGTGTGTGTGTGTGTGTGTGTGTGTGTGTGTGTGTGTGTGTGTGTGTGTGTGTGTGTGTGTGTGTGTGTGTGTGTGTGTGTGTGTGTGTGTGTGTGTGTGTGTGTGTGTGTGTGTGTGTGTGTGTGTGTGTGTGTGTGTGTGTGATTCTGACTCACAAAAGTAACGACACAACAGCCTGGTATATTTAACAATATATATTTCCATTGTCAATGTACATTCCATTTCGACATAAGCTTTCTTCACAAACAAAAGAGTTGGCATCTAAATAAATACTATATAAAATAGAACTTCAAAATAAATATATCTATAAAGGGAACCTTTTATATGAGAGATTTTTTTTCTTTTTGTTATATCTAAACAAAAAAAAAAGCACAGATCTCGTTCTTAATCCCCAACATTGACATTGCAAAGGCATAAAGGAATGGAGTAGCATCACCCAGCTGTGTAAGACTTTTCCTCTTGGTTTGGGTTTCAAAATAAAACAATCTCGGGTATGGGTGTGTAAAAGTCACAGCATTGTAGCAAAGGGAAAAAGGAAAAAAAAAAGGTATTAATGATTGATTCTCATTGCTGGATGAATATTACACACCTTGAACAGGCTAGCGAGCACATGTAAAAGTATAAAGCTAACATGAAGTGAAGAATATTACACTTGCAGTGAAAGAGCCGAGGAATAAAAGTAAAGAAAGGCAGCGGCTGTTGAAAAAAGAGGTCCACTGGTTAAAAAAGATGGCACGGAACTACAAATCGAGAGGAAAAACAAAAGACGGAGGGGGAATACAGACGAGAAAGGGAGAGAAAGAGAGACAGACTTGTCTTTCTCTCCCGTCTCTGTGGTATGACAAGTTTATGCACAGCAGCTGTGTTTGTCAATCAAGGCTAGGGGTGTTTGTTGGACTATTTCTCAGGGAGGAAGGAGGGAAGAAGAGGGGAGAAAAAAAGCAAGAAAGAGAGAAAAAAAGAGGGGAGAGAACTGAGACACAGAGCAGCAACAGCAGGAAATGGGTTGATCCGTATAGGGGTAGATTGTGTTCCCTGTGTGGATTCAATGAGTCCACAGTCTCCTCTTTAGGAGAGGAACCAGGGAATTAGCTTAGCCTCTCGACTGCTAATGAGCCATGGATAGCATAAACAGCAGGAGGTTTTTTTCTGTCTTTTTTTATTGCCGGGCACACTTTTCTAAATCAAGTGCTAGTGATAGAAAGACCTGTCATTTTTGTTACCCCTTCGCCTGAACCGTCCTCTTGCCAACCCTCCCTCTTTGACTTTTTCCTCACAACCTCAAAAACATTTTTAATCTTACCCTCAAAATATATATCTAATATATTCTCTATATATTTTGTACTGAATTGTAGTTATAACGTACCATGCAATCTTTCAAGGACATTTAAAAGTCTCTTCTAAAGAACACAAATGTTGTGAAACTATTTACAGCAAATAACATTTCACCTGCATAGCTCTATTACTAAATATATTGTCAAAACATTTGTGATTTTTGCCGCCCACCTACACGTATTAGGCCTTTGCCCAGTCACACAATCATGTTCAGTTTTGGCACCTTTCTCTCAGACTGAATTGCTAGGTTTTGAAAATATTGCCTCATACATTCAAGACTAAGGACAGTGTGTTTTTTTTTTCTTTCCATTTTTTTTTCCTGTGTGATATCCGCTTTGTGCAACAAGACAAATACAGGCATGAGTAAAGTTAGGCACCCTAATGGAAGTTAAGGGTCCGACATGAAAGAGAGGTGTATGTCATGGAGCAACAAAGACAGTATGCCTTTATGCCAAACAGAAAAGGCCATCTGTATTAAAGGGCAGCGTGCCTTTAAGAACCAACTGCCGTCAACTCCCATTTGGCAAGAGTGCATAACAACTGTGATCACTCAGACAGCGAAAACAAGCTACTGTACCCTAGCTTCCTTTGGCAAAGTCCTAAGAACATCATGCAAGCCACACAAAATAGACTTTAAGAATAAAAAGACAGACTATCTGGCTATCGCAGCTATGCAGCATAATGATTAGAAGTTAATGAAGACACTGTGTGTAGAGGGGGGGCTAAATGTAGTGCACGCAAACGTAATGTGAGATAGCTGAGGTGGTTAATACTGTGCTTTAGTACATCCTTTAAGGGGTTTACATCTTTCTTAAAAGGTTGTGCAAGTGGCAGGTTTGATTTCGACAAAGGCTGACTAGATACAAACACAACAACAACTTTGCTATGCCTTCTCCCCCCTCCCCCTTTTCGCTCTCTATCACCTGCTCCCCCTCTCCTACGGAAACATTATTTTTCTGGCCAGTTTTGTCTCTCACTTAGCTTACTTGTTTTAAATTATTCACTATTGCCTTTTTGCCCCTAAATGTTTTCTTTGCCTTCTTGTGCAAAGAGGAAGTAGACGAGGCTCTTAGGCAGTTTAGAAATCAACATGCTGTAGGCCAAGTTCTAGAGAGGATTACTGAAACAGTCCCTGAGAAGGTTGGGTGTACTTTTTTAAATTTTTTTTTTTTTTTACACATTTCTCTACGACACATCGACTTCTAGCACGGTGGGTAACCATTAGACTAGAGCATGCAGGTCATGACATGCATTACCTCTGAGGTGATTGGTGAACAGCATTCAAAATCTTTTAGAATCTCTGGGCTTCACCCCCCCCAAAATATAGGAAACACACTGTAAAGTGATTATCTCTCTCTCTCACTTGCAGTACAACCTCAATACAGAGTGAGAATTATGGGAAATTACTATTATCTTAAAGTCTGAAAAAGGTTTGTTTTTACAGCTCCACCATGGAGATCAAATGTTAGCATTACCAAGCTAGCATCTTTAAGCTAAAAGAGGGACGCTAAAAGATGGTGATCTTCATAATAGTGGAGAGAGTTGAGTGAGTAAGTGGTGGTTTCACTCTTGCAGTGGCCTATCATAAAGCCACAGTATAGGTCATCACTTGTTTTCGACAGAGGGACACTGGGCTGTGCTTTTGGGGGGGTCAGGAGGGGGGTGCGTACAGATATTTACCTCCATCCAATAACTTTTCTGTTATCGAGGATCAGCAACCAGCTTCTGGTTAGTTTACGGTTACAAAATTAGCTGAGAAATACAGAGCAGCAGAGAGGTACAACAACTTTGTGCCTTCAGCCATCTTTGCAAAACAACACAAACACCAGTCCCACAATCTAGTCTCTTCTTCTTCTTCTTGTGTCATTCTTACCAAAAAAAAAGAATTAAGAAAACATCTCAGGAGGCCTGTTAGCTATTCCTGCGAGCCAACTCTCTCAGATCAAGCCCCTTTTGATTATCCACCCAATCAAACATAAGTCAAGAAGCCATTTAAGTACCTTTGTTTTACATAAGTCACCTTCCAGCAGATTAATGGGGTAGTTTAAGGGGTTGGTGTTGGATTGTCCTATCCATAGAGAGCAAGCAAGTACTGTGTGGTCTGGTCCATTTTTTAAGCGAGGTCACCGCTAACAAGTTTGGTCCACTATCATGACCCCTGCTGCTGCTTCTCTAGTGTCCCAACTTTTGCTTCCACGCCTCCGTTTTTACACACAGGGGCGCTCACGCCACCCTGCGAGTTCTTGCAGCGGCAGCCGGGCCTGCTAACATTGTCGTAACACTTCTGTCCCAGTTTGGCAAGGCCCGTGGCTGGCAGATAGCAGACCAGGCAAGGCAGGACAAATGAAAGGGCAGCCATGAAGGACCAGCGTGCGCAACAGTTAGCCTGAGAGCACGAGCAGGGCTTGTCGGCGCAGGAGCCCTCATCGTCCTCGTCCTCGGTGCAGTGGTAGAAGATCCCTTTGACCAGGCACATGCAGGTGGCTGTATCCACCAGGCTCTGAGCAGAGCACAGGCACTCCTGGTTGCAGACCCAGCAAGAGGGTAGGGTTCGGGGGAGCGTACACTCCGTGCATCGGCACTTCCCGCAGTGCTCGCAGAGAATGAGATGCTTCTTCTCGGCCGGGGAGGAAGGAATCAGCGCCAACCCCTGCTGGCCTCCAGTGGTGCACACACCTCCCGCGGGCATCTTTGCAGACTTGAGGTCCAGAGATTTAGAGGAGGAGGAGCAGGAGGAAGCAGAGGAAGAGGAGGTCAGGACTTTTGATTCAGAGGAAGTGAAGCAGCCTGGAGTTCGGGTAGAGATTGTGTTGACGGGGCCCTGTTGGGGGTGCAGGTTGGGGTGGTGGTCCACTGTTGGGGTGGGCGCAGCGTGGTCCAGCAGCCTCTGATCAGACGAGGTGCTGCTGCTGCTGCTGATAGAACTCGGCCTCCCGCTGAAGGAAATCCAAGGGTGGGTTGTGGTGTCCTGGTGAGGGTGGGGCTCACACCGGCCCTGATGGTGGTGCTGGTGTTGGTGATTGTGATGATGGTTGTGGTTCGCCCCCAGGAAGGCCTCCTGGTTCTGCCCCAGCCAGGTGATTCTTCGGTTGGCAGACTTCTGGCTCGGGGGCTGCTGGGAGACAACGGCGGGGCTGTCGATGTAGTCGTTCTCCACATGCGAGGACTTTATCTGGTCGATGGGGTAGATGGTGAGAGGGTGCTGCAGGCGGCCGTAGGGCACTCGACTGTCCAGCAGGGGCTGGGATATGAGGGAGGAGGACACTCCGGGGATGTGGTGGGGAACCCTGGACTCCATGTGTAGGCTGGTGCCCTGCACGTCTTCACTCTAAAGCAGCATTTAGCAAAACTGCAAAGACATCAGAAGAGACAGTTATTACTGGCTGCATCAGCTGTTCTTTAAATCTTTGCTCTTTTGCCCTTTTAATCCTATTTTTTTTCATATTTAAAACAATAAAAAAACAAAGTACATCATGGATAAGAGTTGACATACTAAATGAACATTGTTATCATTTTACATTAAGTTAATATATCACAAAACTGTCCAGATAAGCTCTGAATAAAGTGTGAATAAATATGTGCCTTTAATTTGTCTTTAGCAAAGAGGTTAGATTGAGGTCAAAAGAAAACATCCTTTGCATGTGTACAACTTGTATTAAATCACACATGTTAATGCATATTGATATAAATTACAAGACTTCACCAGAGACGGTTATCAAATCTTTAAAAACCAGAGCGTTTCAGTCTCCCAACGGAAATCTCTTTCAGGGCCGGATCTCTGCAATAATCTGAATGTAGAGTTTCCAAACGATCTTGATCTTTATACTGAATACCAACAGGGTTTCAAACCTCCTCTATTCTAACTTTGACATTAGAACAATAGAAGTTGGGCTCTCATCGCCTCCCTTCCAAAAGAGCAGGGAGCACCAGAGAGCAGGGCTTGCATGCAAAAGACTCAAAGATGCAAAAACAAGGCAGAGCAAAGAGAGGAGAAGGCTGCCAGAAAAGGGACTTCAACAAAGGCAAAATGAACACAAGAGGCAAAGGAAACTAGGTCTTTGTATAGAATCATGCTTTAATATAATTTTACCTTTAACTCTATCTTTTTAGAAATTGTCTCCCTTCTTAATAATACATAAGCTTACACGTTTAAATTAAAGAAGCTGGCCAATCTGGCAATTTGTGAATGGATGTGATTTTGTGAACTGCAGGTTTTTGTGAATGAAAGCTGCTGGCTGAACTCGGTGTTGCAAGCATGAATCAATGCGCTCCAGTCATGATGAGCCTGAATGAAATCGGTTTCATCATTCATCTCATCGATGAACGCAAAGACCTAACCTACTTTACAGAACACAAAAAGATGATTGAAGACAAACGACGCCGCACAACCGACATTTCCACTGACCCACATCTGTCTGTTAGCTTATTGCAAAACACCCCACAGAACCCAGCTCAGCCAGACCAGAAGACATTATGGGTTTGATTATTCTGTCATAGCAACCTGAATATTCCAAGCACCTAAAAACTGTCTGTTGTGCATTATAACTGCTGATTGAGGATCTATTTCATGTAAAAAAAAATAAAAAAAAGTGTCAGTAGTCACCACAGCTCTGCTGGTGTTATTCTCCTTTTCTTCAGGATTTGCAGAAAGCCTGCTTGAGAAACCTGTTGCGACATTGCTGGCACCGACACAAGCGCTTGTGATCGTCAAATCTAGACCATTATGAGCTCCAAGCCGGAACAGTGCGTGTTCAAGTGCGCGTGTGTGCGTGTGTGTGCGCGTCCCTCCCTTCAATATGTGAATGGACTGAGTCATAAAAACCGGAGGCGGCCGCTCGGCATACTCAAATAGCATGTTTATATAGGCATTGTAACCACGTATTCAACACCTCACTCTCAGTATCTTTAAATTGACAAAAAATATATGACATTAATGTTACACTGTGCGCCAGCAGACACACGGTTAGTAAGGGGTAGTTTTAATCAGTGGTGGTTAAATGCGTAGTTTGATGCATAAACCTGGACATGATCGCTTCTGGCAACCCCCCCAAACAGCTGATTAAAGACATTTTTTTTATATTTTCTTTAAAGTTATCCGGATTTGATAAAAAGATTATGGCAAAAACACCTGACACAAGCGACATGGTGCGCCAACCAGGCGGTCGCTGCAGCGAGAACGAGACACGCAACACCCGAGATAGACACGAACAGCCTTCAGTGGACGGAGACTTAGACACAGATGGGAATGTGGATCTTTTATCGTGACAGAGGCTTTAGAGGAAGCCACAAATAGCGACGCTGTGTGTAATAAAATGCGTATCTGCTGTCAAAAAGCGACATTTCGAACACAGTTTTCCCTCTCTGCGCCTTCAACCTTGCGTTTGGTACGAAATTGGTGGTTAAATATTGACTCAAAGTGCAAACACGGGTCGGCGAAACAGCTTGTTGCAAAATAGAGTTTGCAAGAGCGTTTTTCGTGCCTTTTTTCGTGATCCAGTGGATTGAGAGGGGGACAGTGGAGCGTAGGCAGTAGAAAAGAGACTGAATAGTCGAGTTTGTGCAGCCGCACGCTCACAAGTTCCAAACATTTTCACGATGATAAAACACCAGAGATGATCACTTACTGTGGTTTCAGGATAAAATTCTCATCTCGTCGTTGCGCACGACGTTTGCGCGCAGGTTATATAGTCCAGTCCGAGCGAGCGAGTAGCTCCACAAATGTTGAATAAGTCCAAATGTTAGGGGAGATATTCTGAGCAAAGGAGAGTGGGTCTCCTGCACTTATTCTCCACTCGCTGGTGCGTAAAAGGCGACTGCGGTTGTGGACGCAGAGCTTTGGATATGATGTTGCAACCACCGAGGGGGAGGGAAGTGAGTTTTTATGAATGGGAGGGTAGAGGAAAGGAGAGGGACGGCACTGCGCAGACGCCTCGGCGTTTTTTTCTCTCTCGCTTTTTTTTTGTGAATGGGAGGGCAGAGCGACTCGGGAGGGCTGAAATGCGGAGGTTACATTTTTATGAATGGGGAGGACTCCGAATGGCATTGCGCAGGCGCGATGCCGAGATTTTTATGAATGGGAAGAAATGGCGAATGAAGCGTGTGTGTGTGTGTGTGTGTGTCTGTGTGTGTGAGAGAGAGAGAGAAAAAGAGAAAGAGAGGAGGGGGTGAGGGAATGAGGAGGTGGGGGTTTTTTGGTCACAAGGGCAATGTCAGGCCTGATTTACATAAAGAGTCGGCTCATCGGCTGTGGTGCCACTCTCGCTTTATTTTCTCCTGTTAATTTATTTATCTATGCAGCTCGCGCTTCCTGCAACATGTTAAAGGAGACGTGATTATGGCGCTATTGTGTAATAGAAGAGAGGGAGAGGGAGATGTGAGGGGGCTAAATCTGCAATGAATTAATTTATTTTTTCATTGCAGCGGAATTCGAGCTTTAATATTTTTCTGATTCTGATAAATAGGTAGGCCTACCAAAAAAAAATAAAAAACACGAAATCACGGCCTCTATTATAGGACACAGAACATCAGCAAAGTCATAATTCTGCAGAAATGTGATATAAGGGGGTTGATTAATGAAATATTATAGTATGAAGGCTACTTTGTATCATCAAGGAGGATATCTTTCAGATCACATGCCTCAGCTCGATTAGGTTAAATAATGGCCGCTCCCCTTGTGTCCCTGTTCTATCTAAAGCCGTTTATTGCGAACAAGGACGTGCCCTTCCTTCCTCTGCAACAATGTGAGGTATGACTACAGCTTCTATGGTAGTGTAAAAAAAAAAACAGAGGAGAGGAGGAGGAGGAGGAGAAGAAGGAGGAGGAGAAGGGTGGGGGTTATAACGCCTCCTCTGAAACGCAAACCAGCATGAGGGCAGGCAGGATTCACAAAAGGACAGGATGTTGTTGATTTGTACCGAAACCACACGGAGGAAATGAGTGTGAATTTCCTTTCTCTCTGACATCCCTGTGTGTGTGTGTGTGTGTGTGTGTCCGCCAGCACCCTCACCCCCTCCCCTCCCCTCCCTCAGCTTGGGGCTTTTTTACCAGTCAAAGGTTAACAGTTGCCCCATTATCCTTTTGCACACATCACCATGGAAACCACTACACCTCCAAATTGGGATTACTGTTTTGGAGAAAGAGAGACAGGGAAGGAAAAGATTTATTTTGCTGCTTTTGGATGAATCAGCAATATAGGTAACTGTATACGCCATCCCTGGCAGTAACAAATATTGAATTTGTCCTGTAACTTTCTAAGAAATTTGATGAATTCCTTTAAATTGTCTTGCTGTTATGTGCCAATAAAAATATAATGTGAGGTTGTTCTGCAAAACAATATCTTTTTTGATGTTATCATGGAGGTGGCATTAAGTTTCTCTCTTACAGCTAAATTATTATTATACTATAGATAGATAGATAGATAGATAGATAGATAGATAGATAGGTGCAAAAATACAATATTTTAAAAATATAAAATGTATATACATGGTCACGATATACAATTTGGAATACAATATTTTTTTTAACCTCTTTTCATGAAATGATTGTGACAATGTGATTTATTATGGACAGATAAAGTGTATATCTTCTCAAACTTTATTAATCCGTCTCTTCCAAACATATCACAGTGAAAATGAAACCACAATTAACAGAGAATTGTGTTTGAAAACCAAATTATACCAACTTTATGGGTTACCGTATTATGCAAATGCAACAAAAAAGTGACACTAATATTAATAATATATATTTAGGCTGCCCCCTCCTAGTTGATTTGTCGACTAATTGGTTATTTTGGTTTAAGTCCACTATACGTTTTTTTGTGCAGACTGACATATTTCCAGGAAACCTATAAGCAAATCTCTGCTTAACACCAGATCAGATTCAAAGTGCAAAGTCATTGTGGAAAAAAAAGTTTTATACAAATCTGTTGATGAACTAACTAATTTGAAAAATCTGAATTCTTAGTCGACTAAGAATTTCTTTAGTTGAGGACAGCCTTGATAGAAAACTAAGGGAACAGGGTGTTGCTGATTCTAAAGCACTTTGTGGCAAAGTTGTGATTTTGTGATCTATAAATAAAATAGACTTGACTTTCTCTATACAGACCCACTTTTACACAGTACCTATATGATAATAATAAAAGTATATATTTTAATGACTATATGACCATAGTAACTGCAGGTTACTCATTGTTTTAAAGAACATCAAACAGCTTTGTTAAAACGGGATGACATGGTGCAGATCTGTTAATAAGCCTTTGTTTTCAGGAATCTTGTCAATAAAAATAACTACAATAAACTATTTTAAAAATGCATTATAAAACAATGGGAGCTTTCATAATACACCAACATATATTTGAATCTCACATGGCAGCTTCTCTTTCTTTTTCTTCACATTTGTATTATCTCCCTCTCTCTCTAACACACACACACACACACACACACACACACACACAGGGAGATGCACAAAGACACATACTGTAGATACTTGCAGATTTCTGAGCGCAGCTGTGTGGCTTGCAGGCATGGCCCACATGAAGTGCTTGTTGAATTGTAGATTTCTTGTTGGTGTGATCATCCAGGCATACATGCACGGAAGGGAAGGCCTAGATTTCTCTCCAGAGTCTTCCCTCCCAGCCTTCCTTCCTGCCACATCTGCTGGCTACTGCTGTGAGCTTGAGATTTCTAATGGACAGCCCCATCTGCTTCAACAGCAGACATATTTAATGTTCATTTTTTCTTTCTCCATTCCACTGTGCAAAACCTAACCACACCTTAATTATTTACAATCCTGATGGAAGTTTACAATGGCTATTCCCATGCTCAATTATGCTGCACAAATAAGTGGTTGTTGCAATTTTTAAATTCTTAGATGTAACCATTTTAATCACTCTAGAACTGACAAAGAATAATAAAAAATACCCAGAAAAACCCCACATGAAAACATAATAACCTTGAGGAACACCGTAAAAAAAACCTTTTTTTTTTTGTATTTTTTTTTTTTTTGTATGGAAATCCTTTTATTGTCAATGTAGGGGAAGCCATGCATCATCTGAATGTCCTAGGTCTCTAGCTTGTGGTTTGTTTTCAGTTTAGTTTCGTCTTATGAGGCTATGATTATCCTAAAGGGCACAGCAGGTAATTTTATACAGTGAGGTCCAGTTTAAAGAATAAAAAAAATGGTCTCACTGCAAGGAAATAACTAACATCATCATAAATTAATAAAATTGAGCTCATTTATTCCACAAGAATCTCAGCTTTCTTTTATGTAATTTTAAGACCATTTAGGGACCCCAGTAGAAGTACAGGGTAAAAACACATTTGTACTGTATTAGAAAAACTGCATGGGATTAGCATGAGGGGGGCATGTCATAACTTGCCCATAGAACCCATTTTCATTCAGATATCCTGACATCAATGGCGCCCTTTTAATGGCCATGTCAGTTTCCCCTCTCCAAAATGTATAATTTAGGAGCATTATTTAAACCCCTTCTAAAAAGATATCATGGTTGTTACTCCGTGGATATAATCAATCTTTTAGCTCCATATGATACCATATAGTCAGTCCACTAACAGACATGTCTGTCTTACAATGCCATTAGCCTTCTTGTCTATCACTTGATGTATGTCACTAATCTATTGGTGTTTGTCAATCGTGTATTTCCTGACTACTTCCAAGACACAATAACTTGTGAAAAGCTTTGTGTGTGTGTGTTGTGCTAAAATGCAAATCACAGCGATAGCTCTTCAGAGTGCTCACAGCTTACATCAAAAGCTTCCTGTTGCAGGTAGGTCATCATTTACTTCGTCCAATCCCTCCCCCACCCGACACCTCACAATACACATCTCTCACCGTTTCACAGTTGTATGGGGTTATAGTTGAAGTGCGACAGCCTGACGATTTTAAATGCTTTCAAAGTGAATTTCACACGTGGTTGCCATGTCTGCCCAGCTTTCCTCACAGCTCAGAGCCATTAAGTAAAATCCTGTAGAGAAAAAAATTAGAAATAATAATAAAACACAAAATAACATAATAAATAACTCAGAAAAAAGGTGGTATAATTCTGATTTATGGTGCTGGTATTTAATAAACATACATCATACAGTAAACAGTAGCTCGCTGCACAATTTTTAATATGTAAAAAAATATTTAAAAGTTGCCTCAACTTAAGTTTATAGACATTTTCCCACCAAATGTTTATGTAACACAACAGTATTAGTAAAAATGACAGTTTTTAAGATTAACATACTGAGGTTCAAAAGCAGTTGAAACCCCACAGAAAACTCTATTTCTCTTTAGAGTTCTGTCCCAGAGTTGGCAAGTCTGCTTCGCTTGCTTCCTGTAAATATTTGTGTTGTAAAGGAACATTGAGCAATCCTATTCTACCTTCCAGCTCTGACTGTTGGTCCTTTGGTGTGTTCAGGAGGGTGAGAATCCCTCCATGTAACAACAACTCATGGCTCAACTCAGTCATGATGAAACTCTTTCCGGTTGTGGGGCTGAATGTTTGTTAGTCAAATTTACAAAAGGATGTTGATCCAAAGACAGCTTAAAGCGAAACAGTGAGGACCCCACAGTGTCACGCATCATCATTGTGTCATTTGTTTATATCAAAATAAAGCACTGACTCCCAACCACGTTCTGCAGCTGCCAGGTGGTAGAGAAGACTCAATTTAACTTGTAAAACAATATACATTTCGAAAGATAAGAAATTAGACTTTAGTTTCACACCATTTAATTAATTGGAAGCATAACATGATCATTTATATTGGTAATTAATGTGAAATTTTGATAGAATCTTAGCCGAATGGTGTCCGATTAGAGATACAGTTACGCTAATGGATAAAAAGTTGAAAAAGTGAGTTAGCTAAACAGTTGAAAGTGATGTGTGAAGTGAAGTGATGAATGAAACATTGTGAGGTAGAGTTATGGATAAACAGTTGAAATATTTAAGTGTAACTAGACAGTTGAAGTTGATAAAAGTTTAAATAGTTTGCTAAACATAAACAGTTAGTTAGTAATAGTTAGCAACAAGAACAGTCAAAAAAATATTTGTTTTAAGTAATGAGGGAAATAGTTAATTGATGGCTGTTTAAGTTGTTAGATTATAATCAAACAGTTGGCTAAAAGTAGGCATAATGAATTAAAACTAGTGAGCTAAAATTAATGGATAAATTACAACTCCAATTTCTGCCACTCCAACTGGTAGGCTATTAGAACAAATGCAAAATTTACTAAAGCAACCAAACCAAAAAAAAATCACATCTACTTGTATTAATAGTGTAAGCTCCCTAACGATCCAACAGCCACAATCTAAAGACCTATGGCATTCAGAGGATGTTTGGCCTTTATAGGTGACAATGAGCCTTCCAAGCAGATTCCAATACAGACATTGGCCTCATCACCATCCAATTGCTGAAAAATGCAATTCTTGCAGAAATCTCCAAAATGTCAAAGATTTTTAAAAATCCAATCGTAGCATAGCCTTTTCTATGGTATTCCTCAAGGTCTTTGTGTCTAAATGTGATATTCTAGTAGCCTGGGTATACCCAGACTGCCTTGCCCAGTCTGGAAACCAGGAAGGATTCTTAGCTCTGTTTTAGGGATCCAATCACAGATCGGGGAGGGACGGCAAGACGACGCGTACTACTCGGCACTTGGAAGCTTGTAGTTTTCCGGATCCAACATGGCTGCTGCAGACACGAAACTCTCTTTAGCTGTAGATGGTGTTTAAAATAGTTTAGAGCGAAAGTTGAAAGGCGAAAGGTCTCTCGGCGGCTCCGCTGAGATCACCAGCGTTATGGTAGCAGGGCTATTAGCGTCGCTAGCGGCTATTAGCGCCGCTAGCGGCTAATAGCTAATAGCCGCTAGCGGCTAATAGCCCAGCTACCGCGGACAGCGGAGCTGCCGAGAGGCCCGCAGCAGCTTGTTTGTTGCCCATAAAATCAGTGGATGTGTGTGGCTGAATGACATGAGGGGGAATAAAGCGTGAAAATAAATAATCTTGCAGAAAGCGAGAACTGGAGAAGCAAAGCAGCAAACAACACGCTCTCACAGACACACACACAACAAACATCCATTTCTGTTGCTCTACTACGTCATCTGGTATAACTGATCTGATTGGCTAAGAGCTACCTACAGACGCTTTTGATAGACATTCTAAGCGCCCAATAAACGGCACTGGAGGATCGTAAACCACACCTCCTCTACGGAGAAATACATTGCTCGTTGCCAGACTAGCCCTCATTTGAGAATAGTCTGGTCTGAGCCAGGCTAATATTTTAGAGGGATTTTTGAAGATTTTTATTCATTCTTAAGAGGTAAAAAAAGGGTTACTTTTAGTACCAGATCTGTCCGAACTGATCGTCGGACTAGCCATTGTATACTTCTATCATGACATCCATGAACTATTTATTTATTTTTTTTTATATATGATTTATGATTAGAACAACTTGACACACACAGTACTGAGATGCATCTTAAGTATCTTCAGTTTCCCAGCTTTCAGATGATGTACATCAATTTATCTACCCCTTAACATCCACTGCCCTCTACCCCTACCCCTCTAAAACAAGGGTCAGAATGGTAAAGAGTTAAATATTACCCAGTTTAAAATCAATCCATAAGAACACATTTGAAACATGACTTGTAGTAAAGATGAAGTGGTATTTGAGCTCCTCTGAGATGACTGTAGGGGTTAAGAAACACTGCTGTTGAGTAGCTATATAACCAGTACTGGTGTTTTTGTAAAGTGTTAGGGTGGGTTTTTCTCTCAAACAGTAGGACAGGCTTAGAGCCAAGAGTAACAGAATTAGCAAATGTAATGACGTGTTTTAACCGACAGTAATACTCGAGCTGAGAAAGCTGAGAGCTGCATTGTAGAAAACTCTATAGTTTGCCTACAGTAAGAGGCGGATCTCGACCACGAGGCCAGGTAGCTTCAACTCCTCAAATATTGACTTCCTTCCTCGCTGCCCGCCTGGTCAGGAGGTGTGTTTGTGTGCTTTGGAGTCAGGAGAGGTGTGTGGTAAGAGAGGTAGGAAGGGGGGTGGGGGCGCATGTATGTGTGGTTGTATGAGTCTGTGTGTCCACATCCATCAAAATAAAGAGTTTGATGACTTTGGCCTGCCCTCATTACACCATAATAGGATACATTAGACCTAATTCACTTAGAGCCATTAGAGAGCTTCAAAATTCCTGTATAGGAATAACAGCACATAGGCCAAATTCAGCTGCCTTGGGAATTTTACAACAGGTTGCTTTGTAACAATATCCGAGCTATTCTGTTACTTTTAATCAAATATATATTTGTGGATTCTTGAACATGCACCAGTTTCACTTCATTATTTATTGCTAATCTACCGTAGGATTTAAATTAGCTTTAAAGTCAAGTTAAGCTGTATGATATTTATTTTTCTACTTTTTTAATTATTCATTTGTCATGTTCAGTAAAAAAAAGTAATAATAAATTATTATCATTATTATTATTAATAATAATAATAATAATAATAATTATTGTTATTATAATAAAATGTTATTTAGTATATCACCGTTTACATTAATAAAATTCACAAAGTTCTATGCAAGAATAAAAAACGTTTTAAGTACCATAAAAAAAAAACAGTTCCCTCCAACAATGTACATTAAATAAGTATTAAAAATGAAGAATATCATGCAAATACAGAGCAAAATAAGAATCTAAGACAAAGTTATAGGGTTTGAACTAAGTCTTAAGGCTAAAAGGGCTTTTGTTGGTGTAGTCAGCTCTTACGCAACTTAATTCCACATTAGTCCAAAACAGCTTTTGCATGAGCATTTGACATTTTAAACGGAAATCTTGTGACCAGTAATTTGACATGGTTACGCAGAAGGAAATGGGTTTTGTGGCTTCAGATAGTCACACCCATTGTTAGAAAAGCCCTCAGCAGCAGCCTGTCCAGATCAGCAGTGAGCCCTTAGGACGTTGTTGTTTTTTCTGGGCAGCCATTCCAGGAAATGTGGCCTCACCTGCTGGGTTGGTCATACTTTAGACAACTTTTAGTAGCATATGGCATTTAGCAGAGGCCTTTCTCCATGTTATTATGGGCAAGCGCATTACATTAAGCATAAGCCTCAAAATAGCGACCTCAAAGTAACGTTAAATAGTCTAGAAAGCCCTTAATTGAGAAGATCATGTCTCAGAAAATGCCTGCTGAAAAGACTTTTGTTCACAAATGGGACAAAGCTATATATTATAATCGGATTATTTATACTGACACATGTAAAAAAAATGCTTGAAGATGTCACATTAAATTGCGCCAGGATGATTGCTTGTGAGTCTCAAGCACACTTGAAGATAACTGGTTTTGGAAACCCCTGACCTTGAGGTCAGGTAGCCTATATTTTCACTGGATGACCCAGATATGGTGTCCGTGTTGACAAGCATCTGCCCTGCTGAAAGGTTCTCGAGCGAGACCCTGGATCCATGTCAGCTGCAGGGGTGCTGCTCTGTCGCCTGACCCTGACCTCTGAACTTCCTGGGTTTGTGGAAAAGAATTCCCCTGTAGGGATCAATAAAACCTTCTCATTAAAACACTGTGATACATTTCTAGCACGGGTGGTCCTGAAGGGAATCGTACGCCTAGGATTTAGTACGTCTCAACACTTGATTTCTTCTATATCACTGTTTATATGCGCTGATGAACTCTTGAGTGAGGACAATACCGGAAAGCAGCAGTGTAGTAACAGATGAAAAACAGGAAGTCTGCTTCCAGGGTAATGTGTAAACAAGGTATCTTTTTAAAGAGCATATTACTTTTGTTGTGATTTATGTTGCAGGTCATGCTACAGATTTATCTTTATTCTGTTTTGTATATGGTTGGCCCTCCTCCACACCACCTTAATGTGATTTTGAGTCAATAAATGTATTTATACCAATTTTACTCAATTACATTTTTTTTCTAAAATTAACTGGAGAGTCGCAGGGGTCAATGGAAACCAATGGAGAAAATACAAACAAAAAAAAAGACAAAAAACTAATAATAACTCATAATATGACTAGAGTTCACGGTTGCGAACAAAGAAAAACAAAAAAAGATTTAAGTTTTTAACAGACAACTATTATAAATAAAACAATAATACAGTCTATTTACATATAAACTGATTTTGTCCAGTCATTTTTTTTTTTTTTTTCATTTAAAGTCTGTAAATGACATTGTAAAGTGATTTTATTGGTTATAGACATATACGAGTTAATGCGCTTTAAGCCCTGTTTTCAACTGCTTTTTTCAACTATTCTCCATGTGATATAAAAACAATGTAATACTGCTTTAAGTAAAGCAAGCTTAGTATATTTACCAATGAATTTGCAGACTCTGGAGGATACCCAAACAACGGGCAATAAGGGTGCAAAGGAACAACAATTTGTTCACTTTTCAAGTACAGTTGAAATATTTCACAGGTGCACATTGTCTCTAAAATGAAAGTGACACTCTTGCCTTAAAACTCCATTTGTACATGAGTGTTTCATTCATTGTGGGGTTGAAAGGACGCTGTCCAAGTCCTTTCCACATTTTCCTGCCACAACAGTTCCCGGCTGACACTCCCCTCTCCATGTATACTGTAGAAACTACTATGGGACATTGTGCAAGGCAAAACATGGTAGAAAACACTTTGCATCACTGAGGTTTATATTGTAGCACCAAAGTTCAACTGGTCTCTCAAGGTTATTGAGAATATTTTATACATTGAACTTTTTAAGCTTCTCCAGTTCGTTTTGTCTGACTTCATATTTAACTCCTGATACACAAGAACATACATATACAGTACAGGCCAAAAGTTTGCACACACCCATCTCATTCAATGCGTTTTTCTTTATTTTCATGACTATTTACATTGTAGATTCTCACTGAAGGCATCAAAACTATGAATAAACACATATGGAATTATGTACTTAACAAAAAAAGTGTGAAATAACTGAAAACATGTCTTGTATTTTAGATTCCTCAAAGTAGCCACCCTTTGCTTACTAGAATATAAGACATGCTTTCAGTTATTTCACACTTTTTTGTTAAGTACATAATTCCACATGCGTTCATTAATAGTTTTGATGAATTTACAATGTCAATAGTCATGAAAATAAAGGAAAAATATTGAATGAGAAGGTGTGTCCAAACTTTTGGCCTGTACTGTATGTGCACAGAAAGACATCTAGGAACATGCATGCACCTTCATACATGCAGAAATCACACATATGTGAACACACATCCCTAACTTGGCCTTCCATCCCTGTTTCCATAGTCAACCGCCTGGTTGATATTATGTCTAATTCCAGGCATGTAATTAGTGTGTAGCCTGGTCTGGTTCTGTCTGGGTCAGTGTCGAGACTTCGTGTGTGTATTTGGTGTGTGTGTGTGGAGTGTGATGTTAGCCAGCACCACAGGATGGGATGCGGACTGCACCGCTCTAAGCCGAACCACACATGGAGGGCAAATAAAAAACACATTACTGTGCTTACACACACACACAGAGTAGCTCTGCCCGTGGCACACTTGTGCCAAGGATACGCAAGTAGTCATACGCACAAATACATAAATAGCAAAGAACAACCAGTGCGGGGCGAATGCTTTTTACCAGGCAGCCGCAAAACATACACATCACTCATATTAAACCTCATGAATGAGCCAAGCTAAGCAGACAGACGGCAGCAGAGTTTTGACTTTCAAATTCAGTTGAAATGCTAATGATGCCTGTCCCAGCGAGTAGTAATAGGGTAGATCAAAGATAAAATTGGATATAAAACTGCATGTGTGGGCTACATGATGCATGTTTGAAACTAATCCTGACACTCTGACATCAGTGAAAATCTTTAAATAGTTTGTTAATTACATAAGAGGGAAAGTCTTCCCAGAAATCAAAGGGAAAACAACATATTTTTGCCATTTTCATGGTATAGAGCTAGTTTTGTGATCAAAGAGTTCTTGGAGCTTTTTATTGGTGGCGATCTTGCTTTTCATGTTGGTGCCCCGCCTGTTTTACCGCAGCATCATATTTGTGTTTATTTTAATTTAGTTATTCAGAGACATGCCAGTGTAAATTTTGCCCCCTTTAACATTAATTTCTGTTATCAATCGGGCAGAAATAACCACCATTTCTGCTTTGTACTTGTTGTCGAAGTCCCACATACGCCGAAAATATATTATAATAAATTGGGCGGTGCACACAGATAGGTGAACTTCATCACCTTCTCCAGGAACTGCATCTGGATGACTGAAATTGCACTAATACATCAATATATCCCCCCAAATAAAGATTTTTTTCCTGTAATTTAATTGCAAAAAACAGATCAAAAACATGCCAAAATATCTACAACATGATCCTGATGTGTTAAAAATCCGCATTCATGCTGTGTCAGGTCTGTCTGCAACAAGACAAGCAAACAACTCTTAAAAGGCTTGCTTACTGAATGGAGTTTAGCACGATCAGGGTTATGGTGACTGCCAATGTTAGACAACAAGCAAACAAAATAAATAAAAAAACATTTGCTCTGTATGTCAAGTACTTGAATTATTCTCTGGCTATTTTTGCTAAGTTTCACCTGGACATAATAAAGTTTTGAAGCCTTTTCACATCTGAATAGAAGGAGAGAGAGCAGATATTGTCCATATTGTTAAAAAAAAAGCTCTACTTGAATTAGTAGTAGGTATGTTTATATTATGAACATAATGTACTTGAAGTATAAAAAGTAAAGTACTTAATGCAGACTAATAGCCCCTGTGAGTATGACAGCATATTATAGGTCATTAATGCTATCGATTCAGACAATAAAAGCTTTCACATCATTTGTTTTATACAGTATTAATTCATGAAGTAACTAATATCTGTGGAGGAGTTTAAAGTAAAATGCTTAAGCAGAATACAACATACTTGTATGTGTGTGTATGTGTTGGTGTGTGTGTGTTCATCCCTGGGTTGCCGGGATGATATGTCCTCAGAGCGACACTTGGAATGCTCAGAATGTAAGAGGTGGCGAGGAGAAGTGAGGGCCTTTGTAGCCACGCCCCTGATGGCAGGTCACGCTTCACTGATTGGTTGGTCCCTGGAGGTCGGAGTGCAGTTGGGGTCCTGTCACTCCTCTGAAGAAAGGTCGAAGGTCAACTTCCACCGGAGCTCTCCTTTCCTCCCCTCTCCCGGCGGGGTTCTTCCAGCTTTGATGAGAAGCACAAAGTCAAAACTGAACCGTTTTTTCAGGAATTTGTCAGCTGAAGAGAACAAAAGCCTTACTGCTAAAATCCATAGATTTGACTGATATTTATGTTTAAAATATCACAATGTGGTTTGAGTTTACAGCATAAAAAAAAATCTTAATATTTTTTATTCATTTAAACCCACATTGTTCCAGCTCATTTTGTATCAGTGCATCTCCTTACTTGTAGGTTTTTTAGTGACGTGTCATTTTCTAAAAGGGTTGTGTAGTTGAAGCTGATATGCTGCTGAGCAAAAATTATTATTGTGACCACAGCAAACTATATATAGTACACAGACAAAATAAACACCTCATGGAAAAGGACTTCTCACTTCTGATAAGCCCACCTTTCTGTTTTTTAAAGGGTACATATCATGCTTATATTCAGGTTCATACTTGTGTTTTGAGTTTCTCTTGGATGTTTCCGTACTGTAATGTTTTAAAAAAATTAAAAAAACAAAACTTTGTATTAGGGAACACATATTCAACATTAATTAGTTCCTTTTATTATGCAAATAAGTAACATTGGCTCTTAATTAGTCATTATTAAGTAGTTATTAATGCCTTATTCTGCATGGCCTTATTATAGAACCAGTAAGCCATTAAGTAAAAGTTCTCCCTCAATAACCTCAGAATTATTGCTTGTTAGTAGGAAGTAAGGAAGTTGTTGTATATGAGTTACGATCTCAATATGCATTACTTTGTATGGACTTTATAAGTCTCTAAGTATCGGTGAACAAAACCATCGAAACTTATCCAAACCTTTGATGTGACTGGTGGCTCCTTTTGGATGATTGGATGAGGATTGAGAGATTGTAATGTCAATCATTACTCTACAAAGTGGGTCACTGGTAGACTGACATTGGTGAGTGACCCACTTTGTAGAGTAATGATTGACATTAAAATCTACCAATCCTCATCCAAAAGGAGCCACCAGTCACGTCAAAGGTCTGGAGAAGGCTATTTGCCGCTTTGATGGTTTCGTTCACCGCTATGTAGAGACTTATAAAGTCCATACAAAGTAAAGCACATTGAGATCGTAACTCATATACAACAATTTCCTTACTTACTACTATTAAGCAATAATTCTGAGGTTACTGACGGAAAACTCTTAGTTAATGGCTTACTGGTTGTATAATAAAGCCATGCAGAATAAGGCATTAATAACTACTTAATAATGACTCATTTAGTTTACTTATTTGCATGCTAATAAGCAACTAATTAATATTGAATATGTGTTCCCTTATATAAAGTGTTACCAAATGTTTTTTCAGTTTTTTAGCTGGCTAGCATTAGCTTACAACAAAGGCTAGCCCCAGGCTAACTTGTTATTATGCTTGTGGAGAGCAGAGAGGTATACATTGACATAATGATGTGTCTCTCTAGTCTCTGGAAAAGCAAACAGGTTCTGAGAAGGTGATGAATCAACTGTGAACCACCAGCATCATCCCAACACAAGGACTAGGTTTGTGTTGGCAGGATTTTGCTGCAGGGTTGTGTGGCGGTGGGGGAGAATCACTAAAACAACCAGTTTGTGTGACTTAATGTTGTTAACTTTAACCCCTCAAAACGGCACAAATAGACATTTTAGTCCACAATTATTGTTTTCTATTAGAATATTTTTTTAGGATATTGACAATTCAACTTGTGCTTGAGCTTGTTGCAGGAAACATGTTGTCAATTTTCCCTGGTACATTTAGAAGTCAGCTTGTCTCAGAGCCAGATAACACATTGGTAAAATCCACACCAAATCCTCAACATGTTCCCTATTTTTAGATTTCCTGTCAACCAAATGTATTTCAGCCTATGTTTTCTCTGTTTTTTATATTTGCTGTTGGAAAAAAGGTGAGAAATAATCACTTTGTCATGTGAAACAGGCACAAATAGAAACCAACAGTATTGCAGGTGAGATATCGGCCCTGCAGAAGTTGTGACGGCTGCAGCATCAGCAGTATCCAACTTCAGCTCACAGACACTCTGATGACAAGCTTAAATTAAGCCTTCAGAGGAGGGACAGGAGGACAAGAGGAGAGGAAAAGGAGTAGAGGAGAGGAGGAAAGACAAGAGGATCAGGTGAGTGGAAAAAGGGAGGTAATTGAAAGGAGAGAGCAGGAGGACGGAAGAGGGAGAGGAAAAGAGGCTAGATGAGAGATCAAAAGGAGAGGAGGTGAGAGGAGTATGAAATCATCAGGGCTAAGAGAAGAGAAGAGGAGCCGAGGAAGGAGACATGGCAGGAGGAGAAAGGCGAGGGGTGAGACAGCTTCAGCAACTTCCTGTAAGCCATCAGTCTGGAGAGCAACACAAGGAGGATGGAGTGGGTGGCAGTCAGACAAAGGAAATCAGTTTCATCTTGGGGAAAAAACCTGCAAAGATTTCCAATCTGGTCAGCTGTGAACTGGTCATATATGAAAAAGCAGGCTTATAAAAGAATGTCTGGGAACAGGGTTACACTGACATATCAGACCAATGCTGAGTTTTTATTAAATATCTGATGTCAGCCAATGGATGCTGACATAGTAGACACTGCTTTCTCTTACCTGGAGTCTGTAAACCTGCAATGAATCCTTTCATTTTATTACACATTCAATTCTCCCTGAGCTCTGTTAATGTGGTTTCCAGTGTTAAGGAGTAGTTGTTGGCATGTTTTGTAGAAAGATGCAATAACCTTAGTGTGCATAGATGAAAGCAGAGGCAACAGCTCACCTGGCTCTCTAAACCAGTAATAGTGTGTTCACACCAGGTGCAAAGATGCATTTTTTTTTAACTTTTAAGTTTTTTGCTCATTAGTGCTGGACGACATGCCTGACATGAACCCTGCGATGCAAATTATGTAATTTTTGCATCATCACATTTTTTGTTGTTGAAAAACTTCAACCTAGGAGAGAAATGTATGTTTTTTTGCTTTGTCACAAAAGCCTATCAGTGTCATGAATCTCTCGCAAAGCATAGCTTCAATCGATTTGAAATTAATGCAGAAAACAAGCGTTTTAAAAGTTGTTTGCTTGTCATCTTAAATTTAATTTTATGTAATCTAAAGATACATATTTTTTCTCATCTGGATCAAATTTTAAATAAAATGTATTAGGCAAAACTTGTTTTTTTGAGTGATAAAAAAATCATCATAAAAAAAAAAAAAAAATTGGAGCTGAAGTGGCGCAGGGTTGGCTGTTCAGAATGATCGAAAACGGTATAATATACTTTATAAACACTGTAAAGCTGTATGTAAATCAGACATAGGCTCTGAGTGTGTGTTAGTGTGCATTTGTGTCCAGATGTGAGTATAGTGAGTGTGCTTCACAGGCCTCTGATTAATACAACAAGATCTCCTCCTGAGCTGAGAGGATGTGGCTCAAGAGGGATGCTTTGACTCACAGTCTCTTTTATTGTGATGGATGATGAGGTGGTCAATTTCCGAACTAAGGCCCAGTCAATACAGGATATGAATCAGGATCCGATTCAATATGAACAGAAAATAAACAGCAGCTCTTCACTATGGGGTCTATTTTTACACAACACAATTCACACTAAAATGAATCATCTGAGCTTCAGGAGCTGAGTCAGTGATAATGATTATATCCTGACAATCTGCTCATTACACTGCAAGAATATTTTTCTGCATCTGGTGTGTTGCCCCACTCAGTGCATTTACATGTGCTCATGTTACCTTTATATAAGTATACATAAGTAAGGAGGCAGTTCACGTAACATGTTCTTGATGATATGTGTGATACTGGAAATAGATAATGGAATGTGTGCTTCAGGTGTTTTTTACTTTAGCTTAATTTACAGAACTGGAGTTAGCTTAAAACATAATTTGACGTTAAATATATTGATTTTAAATAGGTACAGCTAACAGTGTAGCTGTGTCTACTTCTTCGTCCTGTGTTTGGGCTAACTGAACGCTACAGTTTAATCGAGCAATGTTAAAAAATCGATATTGGTGTCTAATAGGACTTCTGTCCTTGTCCCAGTTTACACTTAATACGGTCCCCTTTCCAGTTGACCTCAGTTCGACACTTTGTGCCGTCGCTAATTACAGGCGACCGTTTAATGGGACTGGCTAATGCGCGACCGGCTAATGTGCGACCAGCTAATGCTACCGGCTTTCTTGGATGTTTTTGTTCCAGGGTCATAATTGCATTATCAGGGTGTCCTAATCGGAGTTGGAGAACTTCGACATCAGTCGGACTAACACGTTTACAAGCACTTCAGTTGTCCAGTTATAGTCAGATTAAGGCAATAATTTGTTTTTTTCAAGTGTCATGTAAACGTACTGAGTGACTTACGAGGCACAAGTATTATAAGACAGGATGGGCCGGGACTAGCTGGTTAGCATGCTAATTTCAGTATTTATCTCTGCAACACAATACATAGGCATCTTTGACATAACATGAACACTGTTACTTCTTTACATTCTGTTAATAATGTTAATGTAATCATTTTTACAATGTTTTAAACTGAAAATCTGGCCAAATCCTTTACCTTTAAGAGTGAAGAACCACTCGTTCCATAAACTAATGAAAATGCTACGACTTCTAAGCTAACAGTAGTTTAGCGCACCTTTTGTTGAACATTATGGCTAATCATGAAAATCCTGAATGAGAATACGAACAGGGTTTTTACTTCCGGAGGCTCACTGATGAGCTCTATTGATCCCCACATCCTGCATATCAGGCAGATTAGCCTCGGATTAGCCAGGTAAACACAGCAAAGTGTGTGTGTGTGTGTGAGAAACCAGAGGGGGAAGTGGAGTCTTTGATCAGGCTAATGAGCTGCCAGTCCTCCCTCCAGGGCCTGCTGGTTGGCTGGGTGTGTATGGACACCTGAAACAACATGGAAACCGTGCATAGCCTCTGGTGGCACACACACACACACACTCACACACACACACACACACACACACACACACACCCTCATCAATGCAACACACCCGCATCCTGCCACCATTATTCTCTGCCTGCCACCTCCAAACACCCCCTGCTAGTCGTCTCTATCCATGTGTCAGTCACCCCCCCACTTCACCTCCAGTCTCCTCTGCAGCTCCCACCCGGTTAACAGTAGCCTATCCTTTTTACAATGGTCACACCACCCACCTACCGCCTTGCCCCCTACCTATCCTCTGTTCTGTCACTCACACACACTTATACCTTCACTCACCATCCCCCGTTCGCCTTCATCTACTGTTCCTCCTCTGATAAAGCACCAATGTGTTTAATAAATGCCCCATGAGATTATTTTCTCCTTCTTACTTTCGTTTTTTGTTGCTAAACATACAAATACATCATATACATATAAACACGTACATTAGTTATGTTCCTTCCAGCACTACTTTGCTTCCTTCCTGTCCTAAATTGTGACCAAGTGTCCCTTTGAATCTCACACATTCAAAATGTCCTGTCAGGTTAGCCAGAGGCATGAAACTTTTACTCAGTTTGTGGCTTTTTTCCCCACCTTTGCCATGATATTTCGATTTTGGCGTGGTTACTTTGGCTGTATTTAACTTTTTTGACCTTTTTGAGATCCAACCTAACCTAACTACACCTCATTTTTATTTTTGCATAACTGTGACCCCGTTGAAATTTTATTCAGCTCTCTTTTTAATACCTAATTTACTTACTTTACTTAATTAACTTACTAAAATTAGGTGAAATTAAATAACTTTCCCAGGACATCAGATGTAAAGCAAATTATACAAAGATACATAACAATTGCTTCCAACTGACCCAGCTCACACTAAACTTGTTCTCATGTGCCTTTCAAATCATTCAACAAGTAATACATCAAGTAATTAATAGACTACTAAGTCAGTAACTAAACACAGTACAGTACAGTAAATTGGTGTTAATCCCAACTTCATTGTTGTGATCACATGTGAGGAGGAAGCAAGAGGCAGCAGACACTCTGCTACTTAATGATGCAGCTGTCCATGTGCTACACAGATGTAGAGCTTCATTAATTCCAATAATAATAAAAAACATAATCCAGGCAGTGTTTTTACTTCTATATAAACAGGATTTTTAGGCGTTAGGAGGACTAGGAGGGTTGGTACCGTAGTTAAAATTTTCCTACTTCCTCCAAAAGTCCCTGCTGCTTGGGTAGCACCTTTTTTTTCTTTTTTTTTTTTTATCACCCAGGAAGTATCACAGGGGACATGCCATGTGAACAGCTTTGAGTGAAACACAAACCTGATAAGTACTGGCAGTCAAGCACTGGTTGACACCTCAATCAGTATTAAGATTTTTAGATGGGAATTTGGCTTAACAACACTGATTTTTAAATTAGAATCGTAGCTGACTTTATGACTAGACTAACGGTAGTGACAGCAGCAAATGTCGCTTTTTATAAAAATCTGTTATTGTGTTAAAAGAGCTAACTCCATCAGTCAGTCAAACTTAAATCATATAGCACATTTGAAACTTATCAAACACACTTCAAAGTGCCTTACAAAAGTGATTGACAAAATCAAAATGCTAAAAATAGTATGAATTAATGAAATAAAATAGAATAAAGTAAAATAACATGCTAATAAAATGAATAAAAAAGTTATAAGTATCATTTAAAAAATGCAAACACTACATGAAAGCCAGACTAACAATTAGTTTTTAATTTATTTTTAAAAAATCTATATTTTCAGATCAGCTGGAAGGCTGTCCCAGTGATGTGGAATAAAATGGCTGAAAGTAGCTTTGCCAAATGTTTTTTTTTTTTCTTTTTTTTTTCAGCCTAACAAAGAAAAAAAACATTTAGGGCCTTGACTAGTTCCTGGGTTTAGTTCCTGAGAGTTTGGTCAAACTGGCTTGAAACCTGTCCTGTAATCACTGCTTTTATTGTTCCTCTTCTAGGGAAATTTACAGCTTCACACACACACACACACACACACACACACACACACACACACGCCCACATACATCACACTTCCTCACCCCTGCTGACCCCTCAACCCCGATGTGTGTCACTCAAGGTGGTGACAGTCAGAGATGGCGCTGCCGACATGAGGGCACTCAAGCGATAAGCATTTGTCTTTGCTTTTTTCTCCTCTGTGTCTCTCTCTTCCTCTGTGGCCTTTGCAGCCTGTTGCTATGTGACCCATTGACCCATGACTTGATTGGTCTCTGACAGCCATCAAAGCACTTTCTGATTTCACAATGACAGCTACAGGACAACTTGGATATTTTTTTAAATAGAACAAGGCCGTGAGTTAAAAACCAAGAGCAGCTGGGTGTTCTGATTTCATACGGCACTACTGTTTAAAGGTATAACCTAGAATTTTATTTGACCATATAGAATTCTACTCACATTATACTCTTTGTGTTTGTTACGCTACCCTGCTAAGGAACCACCTCAGCCCATCATGACTCAAATTACAGGTCTATAATGATAAGGAGGAGAAACTTAATATTAAGGTTCAGAACTCCTGAACTTTCAGTCCAGTAGCTCCTTCAAATAAAGCCACATCTCCTGAAAATGCTTTACCTTTACACACCATATTGTCTGGAAGCTGTCTTGCAATAACCGAGAAGTTTCACAGCCCACACTTGTACAAAACGCTTATCTGCCTGATTTCAAAACCTTCTTGCCACAGATGTATGTGTTATATTTAGCTCTCTGGTGTAGCAGCACTTTCAGCTGTCTGCAGCTGACACAGGAAACCAAAAAAAAAGTTTCCGAGGTGAGGAAAGTGGAAACAAAACACTGATGCACTTTGTTAGTGTGCCAGATTTTCTTATGAAATATGGGGTCATGACATGTACAGATGACAAAAGTGTTTAAAAGAAAAAGGTTTTGCGGTCGAAACTTAAAGGATGTGGCTTGTGAATGTTCTTTTTTTCATGCTGACAAAACACAATAGGTGTCATTTGACTCATATTTTCCTGTAATATGCCTTTGATGCATAGATTTACTTGTTAAAATTGTAATATTATCTTCCTAAAAACAAAGAAAAGCACCTAAAGTTAATTTTAAGTTTCATACTTCCTTCACTCCACCAGCTGACTTATTAGTCATCCCACGTGGACCATTCTAGTGTGTGTGTGTGTGTGTGTATGTGTGTGTGTGTGTATCCCAGTGTGCACTCAGGATGTTTTCACAGCGCTCACTTTTGACGGGGTGATTTACATCCTCTTAAGACCTTCTCATACAGGAGACACACACAAAAGCCACACGAACACACACTCCGCAGACCAAAGAGCGGAAGACATGCTCAGCAAGAAAACAGGTTGATGATCAAACTGGTTTAACAGAGGCCTTATGATGTTTGTGTAGAGATTTTGTCCTAGAAATCTGTTTCACATACTCAACCCTGACAGCACTTCCGCTGAACTCTCAATGTGAGGGTGATGGATATTTCAGAAGTTAGTGGGGTCCTGTCACACAAACATTCTGCTTCTTTAAAGACTGGCTTCCTGGGACAGGAATATTTTGCTTCAATTGCACACCTTGACATATCATGAGCAGTAAACTGTCAGAGGTTTTCAGGTAAGGTCTTAATCACTGATGAAGATTTACATACTTTCATTTGAGACTATCCCCCCCTAATTCATGAGACTAATTTAGGTTGTGTTGGAAGAGTGTGGTCATATGGGTTGGTTGATTTGTTTAATTTCCTCCGCAAGTTTCATAATTGCTGATAGGAAACAGTGGGCATACATTATACCGCCATTGAGCTAGTAGGTGTCTGGAAAACAGCATATAAATACAGTAGTTTGATATTAATCTCAACCTTTCTGTGGCATGTCATATCATTGTCATGTTTAAACCATTAGTGAGTGTTCAAGTAGTGATGATGAATGTGCGTCAAATAGTTGTGTTCTGTTTCCAAAAGCATGCAGGGAGCTCTCAGTGTGTTTTGTGGAATGTATGATGAGTGTGTTTAAAAGCATTTTAGTTTATTTTTCCATAACTTAAAGCATATCAAACCACTATCAAGTTTAGGAACTCTCAGTAAAAGAAGAATTTACTCATGTTTACATTTAAATAATAAGGAGGTGGGATGGTAGGCAGGGTTTGAACCTTCCTCTCTCAAGCTGTCTTGAATTATGCTTCAAACAACTATTTCTGGCACTTTTAGTGTGTGCAAATGAGTGCAACTGTGAATGCCTTCAAGGAGGAACTGTCCTAAAGTGTGCACCATTACTCCAATTTTAACAATTATCATGTTACACCATGCCTTCACCCCTGCCCTTGAGTAGGGCCATTTTACAGCTAGAAACACTTTTGCCTTCGGATGTGGTCGAAAAACTAGTTTGTTTTGAGCTCAGCTTTTACAATAACTGGTTCATGTGGTATTACCTATTGAGGCGCTCACTTAGCAATGCTGTACACAGACTCTGGGGTTTGGACCATGCATCTCTGTCTGCATGTAAGCAAATGTGGACTATTCAGTGACATTTGCATGGCACAAGCATTTCAGACTCATACGCATTTTTTTCTTGTATGGAGTTTGGGTATTTGGTTGGACCAAATACCCAATCGACTATATACCATATACCATATACAAATACCATATCGACTATATCGAATACTCTTTTTTTTCTTTTTTTATATATAAATGCTGCCCTTACTAGGGTTTGTCATATTTAGTTATTTTATAATGTTCGTTATTCTTTTCTCACATAAATATCTTTATTTCAGAAAAAGAATTACCAATTTTATTTCATAGGCTATTTTTAATTAAGATATTTTTCTATTTAAATGTGCACTTTATGGAGCTTTGCTTAAAAAAAAGGTCCTGTTGTTATACAGTATTTGTGTTCACTTAAATAAACAGTTTCAATTAAACTACTTGTGACATGTCATATTTGACTTTGACTGAACATTTGCTCTCACTTTGCGATAAAAATAACGGGATATATATTGTATATCGATATTCAGCCTATATATATATATATATATCGCCCAGCCCTAGCTGACACATAGATATATAGCCTATATATATATATATATATATATATATATATATATATATATATATATATATATATATATCGCCCAGCCCTAGCTGACACATAGAGACAGACAACCACTCACGCTCTCATTCACACCTACGGGCAATTTAGAGTCACCAGTTAAACCTAAGTTCATGTCTTTGGACTGTGGGAGGAAGTCGGAGAACCCTGTGAGAACCCACGCTGACGCCCACACAGAAGAGCGGCAGGCGGGAGTCGAACCAGCGACCCTCTTGCTGTGAGGCAAGAGTGCTAACCACTACAGCACCAAATGATCCGGCTTAAAGGGCAAGAGTTAAAAAAATGACACTTCTTTCAGTGTTTGGGTTATATGACACAACAAACTGTCAAGACACCAGAGCATCTGGCCTATTAACAAGTTCACTTGGGGACCAGAGGATCTTATTTGGTGGATTTTAATGGATTCTGACTGCCTTATTGTAGAAATGAAAGAAGAGTGTTTGTACTGCTCACCTGTTGTGCTCATTTGGTGTAAAAGAACAACCAAATATACTAACCACATCTCAATGGTAGAGTTAAAAAAAAACGAAACACATAATAGTCTGTAAACTATTTCATTACCTCACAAAGACTTTCTTGAAGCGTTGCAGGAAATTGTTCTGTAATCACCAACATTTGCACCAAATTCTATACTCTCTGCTGCTTGATTATAAGTGTGTGTCAGAGAGAGAATGAGAGAGTCGGTGTATGTGGGTCCATGTGTGCGTTAGCATGCAGGTTTGTATTCACATTACTCCTGCTCTCCAACAGCTGCTCTCTGTGTTACCTCTTTCTCTCCCCGTTGTTCTCCTGCTCAGGTGAAAAGGATCCTGGGAACAGCCAGGTTCCAGCTTCCCAAAAGTCTCTCTGTGCTCACGGCTCACAATGGAACAAAGATTGTCTCAGTGTTAGGATGCTTATGGGAAACCCAACCCAGACTGTAATGGTCAAAGTTTGACAACTGGGAACCAACAGGAGAATGGAGGACAGGATGTATTTGCCCTTTAAGCTTGGGAGATTTTACACCTCTGTGTTTTAATATCATACAGAAATAAAGTATATACCGGTATACTTTTTTGTGATCAACCAAATAGGCTCCAGGAGCATCTTGACTGATCAGCTGATATTGTGCAGCGGTGGGCAGCTAAGCCCTGTTCTCCCTAGGGAGTGGTTTTGTCTTTCCTTTTTTCTCAAGGACATTGAGGGTTAAGCTCACCTGCAACAGCACACCTATTGGTGGGGATCTTGTTAAAGGACAGTTGAGGACATTTACAATCAGAGGGTGCTGATTATAGGCTTTCTGCTTGAAGGAGGTCCAGCAGCACGAATAACCTATGATGGGAGGGTTACTTTTCAAACCTTCCTCTACAAATTTCTGACCTAAAATATAACCTGGAGTGTTTCCTTTTTGTGCTTCATTATGACTTTTTAAGAAAATAAAACAAAAGCTATGGACACTCAGACAAACCTCTGCCAAAGCCATGTCCTATCTCTTAAACTGAAAAAATAACCTTCTTGGTTGAGGTAACACAGTAATCCTTCCAAGTAATCTATATTTTAAAGACAGTTATTGTATTCAGAATACCACCAATTTAAACTTTAACAGAATAGAGCTCACATTTTGCATTTTTAAATCCTGTTACTTGTACTGTTACTCCCCGACACTACAAAAATGTTTTCCATCAACAAACCAACAGGAGGCTTTTATTGTGAAACAGCTGTAAGATGCAGAAACAGACTCAAAAGCTTTGAACCGCTATTTAGCATGTTGGGACTTTGATTGTGGCAAGATTAATAGTCAGAGATGGTACCAAGTTATAGTTTTGCAAGTCACAAGTAAGTCTCAAGTCTTTGCCCTCAAGTCCTTAGTCAAGTCCCAAGTCAAGACCGACAAGTCTAAAGTCCTACAGTTTGAGTTTCGAGTCCTTTCGAGTTCTTTTGACAACAGAGTAATAATATTTACACGGATCATGTATGCTTTTAAAATCTATTTATTTATCAAAACTTATTTTGCAAGAACCTTCTTCAAACATATTTAAAAAAAAAAAACCAAGTGCATAACAAAAGTTTTTATACCCCAACAAAACTATCTTGGGTATCATTTTTGTCAACTGGTGCCGTTTTTTGACAGTTCTTCTTCATTGGTTTGATTGGATGGATGCTGTCGGATTAAAATAACGTGGATGGAATTTGATTAGATGTTGTGCTGACAGCACACCTCAGACACACACAGACAGACACAGCGAGAGACGCACACAAGGAGAGATAGAGCGGTCCTTAGTAACAGACTTTTTAATCTTTGGGTTTTGGGGAAAGTAGCAAGTCTTTTGAAGTCAAAAGGCTCAAATCCAAGTGAAGTCACAAGTTATTAGTCTAAGTCGAGTTGCAAGTCTCTTTACATTTTCAAAATTTTCAAGTTGAAAGTCATCAAATTCATGACTCGAGTATCACTCGAATCCAAGTCATGTGACTCGAGTCCACACCTCTGGTAATAGTATACCATATACCTAGTGTACCATGTCATATCAGGGCCTTGTGTACTATGGTTCACCATACTATTCCAAGGAATATACCATACCATACCATAATATATCACTAGATAACATACTATAGTGAGATGGGGTACTTCCTCCTACTTGACAGTTGGTTCAGGAGAGAAGAGGAGAAAGAGAGTCAGTCAAGTCGACTCACAAGAAAGCCACAATGTCAAAGCCTTACATTCTTTAACAGGAACCCTTCAATATCACAACTCAAGTAAATCAAGCAAAGACCAATGGTAGGAGTGAATAGGAGCCATCTGTGAAAAAAAAAAAAAAAAAAAACAGGTGACGAAAGACAGAATGTGCATTATTCACAGGGTGTGACACCACAACAGAGGCTCCAATGGTAAACATGTGTGGTGGTTTGGGGCCTAGTGGCTGCACTCACTCTCAGACAGGCTGTCTGATTTTGGCTTAGAAGCTAGGCTTGTCCAGTATCTCTGTACAACTGACATGTGAAAGGATTTTATTGTTTTAGCTATTTGACTACAAATCACAAGCTACATCTTACATTTTGTAAGGGTGTCATTGGTTTTAACTCATTATAGTACATTTAAGGCATTTTTTTAATCATGCACCAAAAACAATTATTGGTTTTGAAGCCTTGAATTCGGCCCTTTGGCCTCATCATCTTGGCTTTTTGGCTGTGAATATGTTGGTTGCAAAGAACGGACCAGGAGCTGGAATAACATCAAGTTATCAACTAATGCTAGTACTTGACAGCTAGCATGGAGAGTAAGGGGCATCCGCTATTCAAAATTGGCTCCTTAGGGTGAAGACTTAGTCCCACTGAACTCTAAACAAGACATTTAAAACAATCAAAATGCTACAATTAACTGTGGTTAATTGAAAATACACTATGAAATTGTTAAACTCACAGTGCGCAACCTGCCAATCACAATTTTTTCTTCGCCTGAAAAGAAAACCCTACTTTAACTTTACTCTAAATGGGAACATCATTTACAAAAGGACCATGCTGTCTTGGAATTGAGACCATAGACTCATCAGGAAAATGTTTACTGGAGTAATAAATTAAGTGGGCAGGGTCATTTTCTCATGGACTAATTTTCTGACTTCTTTTTGCAGCCAGAGGAGTCGCCCCCTGCTGAACATTAGAGAGAATGCAGGTTTACAGCACTTCTGCTGTGGCTTCACTTTTCAGACCCAGAGGTTGCAACTTGTTTACACATTGGGCAAAAGTAGCTTATTCCTGGATTTCAGGCTGCAACTATATAGTATATTGGTAATGGTAGTGGTAAATGGACCTGCACTTATATAGCGTTTTTCTAGTCGCTTTGCGACCACTCAAAGCACTTTACGCTCCAGACTGCGCTCATTCACACACACATTCGTACTGGTGGCAGAGGCTACCCTAAATGGTCCCACCTGCCACCATTTGGAATTTATTCTCACAACGATGAACACAGCATTGGGAGCAGTTAGGGGTTCAGTATCTTGCTCAAGGATACTTCGACATGTAGGCTTCCATGGTTGGGGATCGAACCACCAACTCTCCGATCAGTAGGCAACTTGCTCTACCAACTGAGCCACAGCCGCTTTTTGCAAAAACAAAAAAGTCTAAAGGTATGTAAAGTATGTAAAAAGACCAAATCGGTCATTCATGGAGTCTGTCTGTCTGTCTGTCTGTCTGTCTGTCTGCATGGGTGTGGCCATGCCTGTCTGAAGTTTCTGAGGCTTAAAGTGGAGCATTGTACAAAGTGACAACCCCATCAAAGAGACCGGACCTGCATAAAAGGACGTTTTATGACTCTGCCCTTCAAAAGAACAGTTTTTGGAGTTCAAAGCACACACACACACACAGGGAGAGGCAGGCTGTGGATGGAAAGTTCAGCACAAAACCAGGAGAGAGAGAGAGAGGAAGACAGACAGAGAGAGAGAGAGGGAGAGAGATAAAAGGCGAGGAGAGGAAAACCCTCAAAAGCCATTTGATATCTCTCATCAAAGAGCGATACTAACCTGTCTCACTTTGCATTTTCAGTCCGATGCTAAATCTTCAACATGAGGTTGTCATTCTGACGCACATCAAGCCCAACCATGGTGTTTAAACGATCCCACCAGTTTGCACGTGTGTTTTTAGGGCACACACCTTCCAGCCACATGCCGGGAATTTCACTTCAGAAGACAGGAAATGTCATTTTGTGATTTACAGTGAGGTATAGATGGATGTCTAAAATAGGAACAATGGTCAATGCTGATGGACTGGCCCTTTTGTACACCTACCCGCTGTAATGCAAAGATTTAAAGCCTCAGTCGGATGGTCTGGCACAAAGGCAGACACCTTCTGTGTTTTTAATTAATGGTTGTAAATCAAAGCGCACCAGCTGCATTTTGTTTCCAAAATTCTTTCAATCCACCAAAAATCCTTGATATGTTCCATGCTTGGACATACAAAGATGGCAATGTGATTATTTTTCAAGCTAAGTTAAGGAGAACTGTTTTCGTGATTTTTCCCAGGAATGTCGCCACAAATATTTAGTTTGTACTGTAATACTGGGAATACACAGACTTTCATCAGTGTGCCATTGGCTCAGTCATCACTAAGTTACCTCATTTGTTGATAAATAATCACTGAACTGATATTTATTTCTATGAAAATCTTTGAAGTTATAACTTTAAAGCCTTGCCTTGACAATATGTAGTATTCATAAATATTTTTATGTTACTGCCATAAACCCAAAGGTGCAGCCCAGGGGGGTATAAGATAATACATTACACTCTATACAGGGGAAAGAGAGTTTAAAAAAAAGACCCCATGGTACTGAATCCATATGTTGTCTTATACTATATCAGATGTGCACTTGTGAACTTAGTTTAAACTTAACTTTTTAGTGCTTCAACTCTGTGTTGCTTTAAATTTGTTGCCAATATGGCTGACATAAGTTGGAACAAAATGTTTTTGTTACCTCTTTCCATGAAATGATTGTGACAATGTGATTTATTCTTGACAGATAAAGTCTGTATCTTCTCAAAACGTTATTATTCAATGTCTTCCAAATCTATCACAGTGAAAATGAAACCACAATTAAAAGATGATTGTGTCTGAAAATAAAATTATTCCAACTTTGTGGGTGACAATTGCATAAAAAAGGAAAGATTGATTGACCATGTTGGTGACCTTAAGGTGAAGTTGTGGTGTTCATGAACGTTTGTTCACTTTGAACTAATCTTTAATATGACGCAGTACGTTCCCTCGTCACAAGGCAGCTGCATCAGCTCAGTCAGGACGGAAACAGATCAGATTAGATTAGATTAGATAAGATTAGTTTGCCTCTCAACTCCTCAAGTTTGAGTCTTTTGTTCATTTGTCATGTGACAGGCAGCTCAGCCACACGTCTGTGGGTGCCGCATGAGTTAAAATGAATGAAATAAGTGAACATGACTTTAAAAAAAGATTTGTTCAGTTTACTTTCAGTAAAATGACTTCAACTTCCAAACACTAAGGTGAAGGCCTCTGTGGTTGCTCGTAATAACTTATACATTTTATTCAAACTAGTAAGGCACTGAGGTTTTCCATCATTTACAGTGATGACAAGTACACTGTGAACGCGCCCAAAGCAGAATGCCTAGATCAAAAGATCCCACCAATTTTCCACCTCCAGAGGTAGTCACAGAGGTGGAAAATTGGTGGGACTGTTGGAAGCGGGACCACTATGAATGGGCCATTCCGGCAAGGTGGAATATTTGACATCGCGCCTGACGTCTAACACACACCTCCCCCTCGGTCCGACAGTCATCAAATCAGCAACAATTGTGGCTGCCATCACTAACTGTGCACATCGTCTCCCGCCTATTGTAAACAAACCGGCATGCTAACTGTTCACAAAGTGTCCACCGCTGATTGTAAACAAGCTGGCATCACTGTGCACAGAGTGTCCGGTGCTTGTTGTAAACAAACGGAGGTCGCTAACTGAACACATCCTGCTGCAGCTCATACACACTGTACTGCTTCAGAGCTAACTGTGTTGCACGTTACTATCGTCTCCTCCCACCTCATTCCGCGATGCTGGACTGCACTATGAAAAGGGCACGAATATCACGCCTTCGCGGGATCACCATGAACGCCCTAAGGCGAAAAGCTGGCACAAGTCTTTCAGGCATTATAGCCCGACATTTGCGGGACGGCACTATGGAAGGGGCTAATGGTTGGCGTGAATAACTGAGCATGTATTTCAAATTCATTAAAGTAAAACTGAAGGCTTTTACAATGACACTTACAGATTCTGTTTGTATTTTCAATGTGACTGCTGTACGGCGTGCAGCCGCGGCAGATTCAGCTGAGTCACCAGTTGAACCCTAACACTGGTCATCATTTTAACAGGAGGAAACTTTGGGAGGTCTGCCTTGTAGTGTGTTCATGCACAACACTGGTTACTACTCTCATGTCCACCTTCAACCACAGCTGTTGTTGCATCGTGGGTTAAGTTTGTCTCAGCAAGCTGTTGTGTACTCGTGTGGTGGTAACAGACATGAAGTATGATGCAGTTGTAATGACAGAAGAAACTGTAGAAAGCGAAACTAATCAACACAATGAAATCAAGACAGAGAGAAAGATTAGAGACAGACGGCAGGTAACGCTCATTCATTATTCATTATGGGGAGAAATGTTGCCTTCCTTATTGAATCATAGTGTTAGATGCATATGTTAGACGTCATCTGGGTCGCGTTCACCAGATGACTGTAACAGTAACAGTGACCACAGTAATACTGATTTGCACATATTAGGTCAAACACAACCAAGTCAGTTTCTTTGAATGTGAAATTAAAGTTGTCCTCAGTTTACATCCATGCAGACAGAGGACATTTTCTTCATTTTATATACGTGTGTGTGTGTGTGTGTGTATCTTGGTGTGTTGTACTGGTGCTAGAGTTTAGAAGTGGAGGTGTGAGGGTACGGTGTTAGAGGTGGGAACCCTAGCCTCACCTCCCTAACTAATCCCCTATTAACAAAGGCCTGCTTCTCTGCTCTGCTGGACTCTGAGCCCTGCCGGACTCTGCCTCGGCCTCCAGGCTCAAAAACCTGCTGTTTACAATTTCCCTATTTCTGCTTTAAATGTTTCTTTACTCTGAGTGTGTGAGAGAGAGAGAGAGAGAGAAAGAGAGAAAAGGATTGGGTGGGAGGGGGTTAGAGAGATTGAGAGAGATGCAGAGAGGCCACAAAGGTGCTGTTTTGTCCGACAGGGACAAGGGAGCTGTTACACGAGAGATGGAGGGAGGAAGGAAGGAAGGGAGATTCAGGGATTCAGGAGGGGTGGGGGGTGCGGGGCAGAGGAGGAGGAGAGGGTCCCATTGGGGATTAGCTGGCCAGCTGCTCCCTCAGGGACCAGACATGAGAGACACTTTTATTCTGACAGGAAGAGGGACTCTAGAGAGCAGTGAAGAAGAGACAGGAAAAATAACTGCAGAAGGACAAAGTAAAAAAAAAAAAAAAAAAGCAGAGGAGGAATAACAGAAGGACAAATGCACAAAGAATGAAGCAGAGTGATAACGGAACTAGAGTAAAAAAAGAAGGGAAGTCATTTAAGGTGTGAAGTAGAGGTTGCAAGGTTGTGTCATGTTTTTTAAAGAACCTGGCAGAATAGAACCCAGAAGAATGACACAGAGAGATACATGAGACAGAGAATAGCTGTGATTCCATTCAATTGTCAAGCTAATTATAAGCAAACTTCCTGTTGATAAAAACAGCAAATTAAGCTGTGTTTTTCATCAAGTGGTTTGAAGTGAAAAAACTACAAGGCCACTATGCATGGCTATAATCAACTAGTAAACAGAGGCAAGCCACAAACAAAAAGTTGCCTGAGCCATCTAAACTGTGTACCATAGAACATTTAAGAGAGGTCTTTAGGAATTTGGTTCAATTGGGCAAGTTTTTAATTTTATGTCAGCAAGTATTGGCCATGTGACATTCTGTCCAGAGATGAAAAGAAATTAATATATTTTCTGGCCAGACGCCAAGAGCAGAAACAGCTGATCATTCATATCATTCAGCTTTTTCATTGTGATGTTATATTATATTTGAAAAATTATAATAAGGCAGACAGCCAGTGTGTTTTTCTTCACTGTAGCTGTGTCTTTTTTTCACAGACAGGTATGAGACAGTGTAGTGTGTTCTCATAAATGTTATCTTGTTTAGGCTAGATACGCGCCTGTAATAAAATCAACACACACACATTGTGTATCACAACCTTCGAAGAGACTTGAACAGCTGTTGGCCTTTCCATGTCATAGGTAACTGGCCAATAGGATTCGGTTTGCGTGTAAGTCCAGAAAACGAAGAATGAAAACGTGAATTATTACAGAAATCATGGCTCATTCTGACTGGGATGCTACGAGAGCTGTGTCAGTCTGAGTCCAGAGCTGCATATCTTTCCCTGTGACCTAATAAAAGGCTTGCATTGAGACCAGACTCAATCTACGAACCTGTGAGACCTTTACAATGATACTTCAAAATTTGCATAGAAATAAGTGAATGGAAACACAGCTAATGAAAGGGCAAGCAAAAGTTAGTTACCACAGAACAATCAAGTGAACAAATTTAACAAGAGACAGTAAAGGGAGGTCAGGAAACCAGAAACCATCATCACTACTATTATTAGTTTACTTACTCACTTATGTATGTGTTCGGCGTGTGTGTGTGTGTGTGTGTGTGTGTGTGTGTGTGTGTGTACAGAGGTGGGCGGTATAATAGGTTAGGTTTCTTTTCTGAGTTATACCCGCGACAATATGTATAAGATGACGTGTGGAAAACATATGAAAGAGACACATACAGTCATGGAAAAAATTATTAGACCATTGTTTTCTTCCATTTCTTGTTCATTTTAATGCCTGTCACGACTAAAGGTACATTTGTTTTGGACAAATATAATGATAACAACAAAAATAGCTCATAAGAGTTTAATTGAAGAGCTGATATCTAGCTATCTATTTTCCATGGTTTTCTTGTTAATGATCTTGGTTATTATCAAGAAAACTGTGGGAAATGGCTAGATATTATTATATTTGTCCAAACAAATGTACCTTTAGTTGTACCAGGCATTAAAATGAACAAGAAACTGAAGAAAACAATGATCTAATATTTTTTCCATGACTGTATGTTACATATTTTTAGTTTAAACTAAAGAAACAAAATTAAAGTTTGATCACAAACACAGATAGGTCAGGCAGAACAGAAACAATTAAATAATGTAATACGAGGCAACAAAACTCTAGACAATCTGACAAATGACTATGAAACAGGACTGATATATGGGGATAATGAGGGAATAATGTGCAGGTGAAGATGTTGCTTTGGGCGGAGGAAGAATCTGAAATTTGACAGAGGAGTTGCCTAAACAGGTGAGTCATCATTGTGAGTAGTTGATTTGTGAGAAATTCCATTTAATAGTGCACACATTTTATGAGACATTCTGAATTTCAGTAAAGTGTAAATTCGTATTGTGATAAAAAGTAAGGAAAAGTAAAGCTAACCTGTCATTCTGGCCAATGTTGACTTTTGTCTGGTAACCACCTGCTGAATGGAGATTTTAATCTTTTAATGCCAAACATTTTTAACTACTCTAATTCTCTACTATATGTTACTTTGAGTACTATGAGTTCAGTCAAACAATCAGAACTATCCCTTTCCAACTGCACAAATCATTTAGTCACGCTTAAGTATTCACATGTATGTGGCAGAGAAATGTGTCCCAGTGGACCACAGAGACAGTGAGAGTGTGGTCGTGGTTTACAGCCCACAGAAGCTGTACATCTCTTTACAATGAGACAGGATTGATATCTCCATCAGCTCGATGAGACAGCAGGCAGCTCAGATGTATACTGCCATCCGTGTGGCGCGAGACATGAAGCCATCCGACAGGAAATATTAACGCAGCCCACGACGTCGTCAAAAAACTGATCAAAATTTCGAAGAGAAACTTGCAAGGCCGGAGAGAGAAAGGGGACGGAGAGAGAGTTTTTCCTTCCTTCTCTCTCCTCTGCCTTTCTTTCTCCATATGGCAGCCATTTGTCTGGAGGAGGTCTGTCAGACATAAATAATAGGTTATGAAAAAACAGTAGGAGGGAGGGGGACGCTTGCTTTCTTCCTGAGGGACGGGATCTCTCGAGGCCTGGTGTCCTTCACGGCAAAACAGGGAGAAGGCGAGACGGAGGGAGAGAGAAAGAGAGACATGGATTGAAGGAGGGCGAGACAGGGAGAAAATAAAAAGTGTGTTGACTGAAGAACCGATGTTACATCCAAATTATTTTTGCTTTTTAATTTGACCTCAATGACCCTGCATTGAAACAAGATGAATTTTGATGAATTGCCCGGTCTGGACGGCAGGAAGACGACAAGCCAGGAGGAAGAGAAAGTGAAGGAAAGACAGAGGGGTGGAGGGTGTTTTGTGAAAGGAAGATGGAGTGCAAGGCAAAGAACATTAAGGCCTTCTCGAGTTTGTGCGCGCTGATTTTCATCTGAAACCAATTAGTTCCAAACCACGAAGACAACACCAAGCCGAGTTTTTAAAAACATCCTCTCTTTCTCTCTCTCTCCCCATCTTCCCCCTCACCTCCCTCCTTCCCTCCTGTCCATTCATGTGTCAGGCTCTGCAGCAGCTCTCCGCTCGGTCTAGACTCCTGTGTGTGCATGCATGCAAGCATATATATGTGTGTGTGTGTGTGTGCGCGCGTGCACTTAAAGGCATCGTGATTAACATTCGCCCCAATTCGCTGAGGGACACGCATTCTAAGCCCTTCCTTCCTGCTCCGAGTGGAATTCTCATTAGCTGATAACTACTTTTCAAGAGACTGCTGCATTCCTCTGCTGGATACCAGGGGCCTTACAGGACTGCTAAACACACACACACACACACACACACGCACACGCATGCATGCACAAGCAAAGCCACAGACACAAACAAGAATTGGACATGCACAGACATAAACGGATACACTTGTTCAGCTTGTAAATCAGATTTTAGACTTTTTCTTGTTTTCATTTAAAGAGTTTCATGGCCATATTGGGCACTAACAACCCTCATAACTTCAGTCGTAACCCGAATGTTTCCACAAACACAGACAGGTACACAGGCAATAATAATTTTCGGATATGTTCCTGCCTTCCTGAGCTACAGGAAGAGAGCACTTTTCCTTATTAGATTCTCACCAGAAGTTTATGGTATCTGTTAGCATTGAAACCAAATGCTTTCCAGCATCTCTCGCTCTCTTCCCAGGACTGTGAGGCTGCCAAGCAGACCAGGTGGGGGGGACAGAGAAAGAGAGGTGAGTGCGTCTGTTTTTAAGTGGGGGCAGACAGAGGAGAGACAGGGACACCTGGTGCTCAGTTTTCTCATCATCATCACACCTCATTTGGTTTCTTCTCATTCTGAACTTTGGGGGAGAGCTGTATAAGGTATCGACTACATTCGGAAGAGCCTGACATTTATAATGCCCTTGGGGGTATGAAACCTGTTGATGCCGTAAAGAAATATGGTCATGTGCGGCGACATGGAGTTAAAAAAAAAAACATATTGGAAAGGATGTGGAGGAAGAAAAGTGAGTTAGGTCTTTAGCTAGACATGTCTGTCCAGAGTGTAAATGTGCACAAGGTGCTCAGTGAGACATTAGTCAACAAATGACCATCTGTCTCATATTAATCTCACTCTGCATATGTAAACTCACCTCCTTTGCCATCTGCCTTTTTGCTTACAGTAACGTCTGCATGGGCAGTTTTATTTTACAACGTTCGATTCTTCAACAAACCCGAAGATTTGTCTCGCGCTCAAAGTGCACGATACGCTCGATATTTCATGTCAACACATGGGGCTATTAATTTATAATGTGTAATGCAGAGTGGCCTGCTTATAACTGAACTGAAGACAGAAAGTCTCTGATATTGGAGAAAAAGAGACTTAAGAGAAAGAGGGTGACAGTGAAGGTTTTGTTTGTTCAGATTCAACTTTAGATTTCATAAATTCTTTACGTACATTAAAAGGAACTGGCTTTTTGTCATTGTAATGTGGATAGTATATGCAGAGGAACTGTGTTTGGCTTCCATTCAAGTTCGTATGCATATACTGAAATGCCATGGGTTACCTTTAACCTATAGCCCCTTTCAGACTGTTCAGTTTCAAGCTGCAATATTTTTGCCTCTGTGACATTTCGCCATCAATCTGAACACCCTAGAGGCGTGATGGGGGGACCAAGGGATCCCGGTTCAAAACCACCTTCAGAGGTAGTAACAGAGGCGTTAAATTAGCGAGGCTGTTTGAGAGAGGATCACTGTGTACTGGCTGAGCTGGCAAGACAGAAAATATATGACGTATGTTATTTGTGCGATCAACACTTGGGTAATAAGAAAGGAAGTGGAGCGTATTATCAGAAACTCGCCTCTCACTTAATCGAATCATTTTAAGCAAAATACAGAACGACTTTGCTTGAGTCTGTAGAAACTCTACAGCGAAGAACAGCACGATGGGCAGTTCTTCCGCCATTATTGTTTTGAATGCACTCACCGTTGCCGCTGCTTATTTAACAAATACTGCTGCTACCGTCTCCTTCCACTTCACAATGAGCGAAGAGCAATGCAATGATCGTTCCACGAAATGGCGGCAGAGCTCGTTGCAGAAATCATTGCGGCTTGTATGAAGGATTGTTGTAACACAACGTAACCTCATACAAAGGTTCATGTGATATCTTTAGAAATACAGTAAATATTTAGCATTATGAAACAGTTGCAAGGTTGCTTTCTTAAACACGTGGTAAACATTTTAAAATGAAACTACTTGGTTAGGCTCCAAACTACTTTGTAAAGTTAAGAAAAGAGATCATCCTTAAAATCATACTTTCATAGTTACATACGTGACGTAATTACGTATAGAAGTTAACATGTACAGGAACATGCAAGGGAACTTACACATGTACAGTAACTTGAATAACTTTCACAGGGGAATCCAACAATAGTCTTTCGGGTAAAAATTCCTCCCTACGTGGCCTTTGTCGCTTTTTATATTATGTCATCTGACTTCCAACTGAATTGCTAAAGCCACTAGAGCCTCCTGGCTCATGAGTACATGGGTTATCTGCAAATTATAGTGCATTACTTAGCTTAAAGGTAAAAGTATGAACAGTAAATGAGAACAGCCTTATAACACAACATGATTTCAGATTGACTGACAAATTGCAGCAAAAGCATTACTTCAATGTAGGGGTGGGTGATATGGCCCTAATAGAATATCACAATATTTAAGGGTATTTTTGTGATAATGATATTCTTGACGATATTACAAAATACTGAAAAATATAGAGAAAATATGATTTTTCAGTCTGTCTAAATAAGTGTAAAGTGCAAATCTCAAGTTGCTAAATACAAAACATTTACTCTTGACCCTTGAGTATTAGCAAATAATAAAAATAACCATTTAGGAGTTCTTGTATGTTTTATTTAAGGCTTCGTATTTTGATAGTTTTCTTGTAAATTCTGTGGTGGATTCTGTTAACACACCGTGCTTTTATTTTGAAAGCTGCAGGGTTTTGACTGACTGACAGGTGACAGACACTCTGCTGAGCAACGGCAACACAACGCAAAATAACTTTATACTATGAATCGTGTAAATATACTTTCAGTAGCTTGGAATGTGACGTTAGCGCAGCACATGAGAATCTGGCAACAAGAAGTAGGAATGTTGCCAATATCAGGAATGTTGCCAATATCATGATATGCATTTTTTTTTTTATCATAAAAAAAATATACCGGTGTAATCGTGAACGATACGATATGGCACACCCCCACTTCACTGACAACAAAAACTAATCTAAGATTTATCTAATATAAGATTTTATGCTTTAATGCAAGCTTGGGCAATGTTGGACAGTCGATCAGTCTGAAATATCTATACCTATTGAATGGACTTCTGTGAAATCAAGTTCACATCTTCATCTCTCTCTCTTCCCCTGAATCTTATTCTTTTGTCATCTTGGTTTACAAAGTCTGAAAATAATTACAGTGAAGTAATAAATTGACTTGACATGGAACTACACACTCATATCTCTCTCTGACTTAAAAGGTCAATGAAAATGTTATTCTGTGATATTTCTGCTTGTATGTTTCCCTTTAAGTCTCAGTTCACCTCCCTGTTGTCTACCTGTAGGACTGATGAAGGCCGGTCCCTCTGTTATAGGCCAGTGTTGCCACCCACTTAGCTCTTATTCAGTCATTTGTCTGGCTCCATCCCCTCTCCAGGAACACTTCCCCTCAGCCTGTAAAATGATCACCGGATGGCTACTTGATTTCCCTCTCTTTTTCTCTGTCTACTCTCCTTTCCTCCCTTCCTCTCATCTCCTCTTATTTTCACTTTCTCGACCCCTTCACTGATCCAGCTCACCCACCCTGACATCTAACGTTAATTCTCTCTTGGTCCTCCCTCTCCTTTCCTCCTCTTCCATCATTTTGCTTTTCTTCCGTTGCTCTTTTCCTCCCTAAAATGGATGCTGTTCCCCTGGGAGTGGTCAGCAGAGAGCAGGGGAAGGAGGAGGCACTTACTGTAGAGCCGCGCTGGTGCCTCAACACTGATGCTCCTGTAAAAGAAGCCTGTTAATTCATGGTGGTATTAAGTGTTGGCAGTTAGGGATGATTAGAGAGAGGCGCTGGAACTATTTCCTGTCTCTTAATTAAAACTGATTAACACAGTGTTGTAATCAACAGGATACCATCTGAGTCATAACACTTTATTTATTTATTTATTTACATGTCCTAAATAATCTACCTTTTACCCATTTGTCATTATTCTCTTTTTTCACTTTGACTTTTCTGTGACCTCTTTTTAAAGTATTTGGTCTGTTTATGTCTTACAGTATTTATAGGTATTATTCTTACTATTTACTGTCAATCAAAATGGCTGTACATACATTTGACCATTTACAGTCCAGATTTCCATAATTTCAGTCAGTGTTTGTCCGAGGAGCACTTTATAAAAGTCCTAAAACCAATAACCTGAGCATCCCGTCCCTCCTCTGCTTGGGCTGGAGTCTATCCCAGCTACCTGAGTGCCTAATAAAACTACCAAGTGATACCCCTCTAAAAAAAGCCACAGGCCTGTGTCTGTGATTGGCCCAGTTGTAAAGAGTGCAGGAATTTTGGCTCTCGTCAGGTAAATCTTTTATGGAAACCAGTTTGTTGTTTTTGAAAGCACTCAGGCAGGAGTTTATGGTAGGAAGTGCACCTTCTATAATTTATGTTCCAAAATAACCAAAAAAGTTTGTTTCTGATGCTCACACGTGAGCTTTTTGATTTGAAATTTTAAAATTGCAAATCACTGTATATCATCAGTATATCATCAGCTCTGTTTATACTCAAGTTTCTCCAACTGATGCTAAGTATGTGTGATCACATCCAGAACTGCATCACTGTCTGCTGTTTGGAGCAATTTTCATTCTTCATTCTACATATCTTGTCTGTATATCTAGACATGTCTACAGAAATATTTTATGCCTAGCGCACACTATTTGATTTCAGCCCTGATTTTCGATTCGCAGGTTTTTGGCGGATCCTGACACCAGCCCCAGAGCAGAGGCAAACTTGCGTTGCCTCGGCCCTTGAATGTGTGAAGTGTTTGAAGAGGCTCTTGCTCATTTCTCCAGATTGGTTTAAAGAAAAAACATTTTAATTATGCAATTGAATCATAATTTTATAATCTTTTACTCTACTCATGTCAGTTACATTACCTGACAAAATAAACAGAATATTGAATTTGGGTAAATTTAAACACAATATAAGTGATGATGGAAAGAAGGGGGCACCAGAACGGAGCTTTGACCTGTAGATGCAATACCTTTAGTGATAAGTTTAGCAGCAAATAGAGGAAGAAGAGAATCCAATTCCATACAGTTTCAATGTGGTCAGATTATCAAAAAAAAATGCAGGTGTTTTTAGCCAGCTTTGGCAAAGTCTCAATAATTCCATAAAAAAGACAGCCACAAGCCTTTTATTATATTATTTTATTTTATATTTTTTTATTTAAAACACCACATCTTGTGGTTGCATTACATTTTGGTCACTTCAGGCTTGGTGGAGAAATGATGTGCCTTCTTGTAAGTGTTTTCCAGCAAGTGCAACATGATGAGTCAATAATCAAGCTCTTGCCCTTTGATTTTTTTTTTTTTTTTGATGAAGCTACAAGTAGACTTTTCCCCCGGACTCCATGCTGATGCTCAGCCCTCCAACCAGCCAGCTCTGCATCAATCCTGGGGCCTGGTGCCCCTGTTGTTGCGTGATCAGACAGGCTCAGGGGCCCCCGGTTGCACTGGCTGACTCCACTCCTTTTCAAATGGGTCTTCCGCTGTCACAGTCACAGCCATGGCCCTGAATTCCCATAGACACACACATACACAAAGTCCCTACCCATCCACCCACACGCGCACACACACTCACAGACATCAAGGGTGGTAGAGGCTGGAGCCGGGGGGACGGGGAGGAGGGGAAGAGAGGGGGGTGCATGGGGATAGCCCCGACCGGAGGCACGCTTCTAGACTTGTGGATGAGGCAGAAAAGCCATTATGGATTGTTATGGTTGGCTGATCGCTCCCTTTCAGCTGCTGAGCTGCACACAAAAGCGTCAGGCAGAAGCTAAAATAATGGATCTCCTTTCCACACACCCCCTCCCGAGCGTATCTGACTTTATGTGATCACAAATGCATGTAGGGAGGTGGAGAGGTGCGTGTGTTTATGACCGTGTGTTTATGTGTACGCCTGAAAAAAAATCATTTTATTTTTTTTCTCTCATCTTTGCAAATGCAGGCGAGGATTGCATGAATGAGTTAATTTTCATTGACAAAAATGTTCATGGGAGTTGATGTGCTAAAGGTATCAGTATGATCCTCAGGTGTTACCAGGGAAACAAAGCTATATTTAGTAAAACACACATACACAGACATAAATGCATGCACGAGTGTGGACACAAACTCCCACACAAACATGACAGAAGAACCACTTCCTACTGAACGAGATGCTGCACTGCGCTGCTCGCTTAAATTCAGTTCTGGGGTTGAATATAGCCAGCAGAGAGTGACCTCTCATGAACATGATGAAATTGACTCATCAGTGATGGCTGAGCTCGCTGCTGAAAGATTTTAAAACCAGTAAAAAGAAATTTGGGTCAGAGAAAGGGCAGGCTGTGTGATGTTTTATAGGCATATCCTATTATTTGTCTTTTTACAAACAGCCAGCTTTAATATGTTGGATCCTTGACTGTTAACATAGCACATGGCAGTGGTACACTGGCTCTTGCTATGTCATTGGGTTTCTGTGACATTGAGGGGAGTTATAGCCATCCATCCACCCATCCATCCATTAATCTATAAATAGACCTGGAGCCATATATAGACCAATACCACACTGTGACGTCTGAGTGCTGCTTTTTACTAAGCAGATGACACGTCTCAGGCACTGGACAGTAGCGGTTTCTGTAATCTGGACACAAACCTGTTGTAGTCATTTAAAAACAGAAATAAAATAAGATACTTTATGTTGTGGTTTTTTTTGCACATTTACAGTTATGTTGTTATTGCTGCTCTTACCCGGAGCGACCACATCCTGTCACTCTGAAAGGCCACATGGCTGTCCGTGCTTGCTGTCGTAGAATCAAACCTGTGACCTTTTAACAGCACTAATCTGAGCTTTTAATAGGTCTGTCTCTGTATGCCATAGGTCGCCCCCTGATCCCAGGGTGCATTTTCAAAGAGGAGAACATTTTTCATTTCTGGCGCTGTGGCTTTAGACCATTGACCATTGTCAAAGACAAACAAAGGCAACAAATGTAAATGAAAGATTTACTTATTACACACGTCATAACACCTGCACCTATTGTTTTGTATATGTGAGCCATGATATCACAAAGTTATTGTGGAATTGTTGGGACTTTTCTCACATTTGTTCCTATGTTCTTCTGTCTATGATACATTCAGTGTGAATGCACGCCTTGATGCATGACAGCTTAGGTGTGTAAAGCATATAAGATAAGAAGACAAGAGTAAATACTGTAAAATGACATTCAAACACAATATAACTGAATAGAAGGGACATTTCTATCCAAATCAACATAGCAGAGCAGCCACTAATCTTAATTGTATCAAAAGCCATTGGAAAGAACTGTGACCAGTGTTGCGTCTAACTACCATAAAAACCAACTTGTAGCAGTTCATAGCTTGCTTGGCCACACTCCTCTGTCAACATTCTCTTTGCCTCTGCCATGAAGTCCGGTGTAGAGGCTGCTGAACATGGTTCTGTTGCCTGCTTGCTCGGCTCCAGTTTAGAAACAACAATTGACACTGTCACAAAAAAATTGAGCTGTCTCCATAGAATTTTATTTATATTGTTGTCTCTGTCTGAAAATCCGCCAATACACTTTAGGCTCCCACTGATGTATGTTTTCACCGTAACAACAATTGGCATTTAGTTTTGGACCAGCCAATTGACCGTAGCCTATTCTAATTTTGTGTGTAAAACAAACTTCTGCTTACTGATTGAGGTTGTAACTAAACATTAACCAACCTAATATGTTTTTACCAGTACAGATTCACTGTTAACAGCTGGAAAAAAGCCTTTTTTACAAAAAGTGGACTGCACAAGGAGACTCAGCACACTCGATTAGTGTTGGGTAAACTTGATATACTTATTGAAAAAGGAAAAACTCTATAAAAAAAAAAATAAAAAAACTGATGCTGATATTCATCAACATAAAACTATTTTTTGTTACACAGAACAGTTACAAACATTAGTCATTCAACATCAAATTACTAACTTGCCTAGACTAAAAATAAAAGCAGAAAAAAGTAAAAAGTAAGCTGAGTTGTGCATGTAACTGACAAGCAGTTGGGTGCTCCTCCTCCAGTATGTAAATACATTTGCGTGCATTGTGATCCACTTGGTTTGTATGATGTTCGAGCTGCACAACTTTTATCTGAATGAAAACATCATGGTCTGTTATCAGTGCTGATGAGGGAGAACATCAGAGCTGTTATCAGTGCTGATGAGGTCATTTCAGGTTATTCACAGTCATTCATTTACGATAGAGTTGCGTAAACTGCTTTAATCTAAATCACAAACTTGGGTGACACATAAAAGTAGAGGGCGGTTTCCTTCCTGTTGAATTTGCTTGGCACCCACATGTAAAGCAGACAAATGGAAATATGAAAATCAATATAAAGACGAATGACAGTGGTGGGGAGAAAAATATCTTGCATAATGAGAATTTAATTCCATTAACATTTAGCAGGCCGATTTCAGTGTGTAATTGGCAGACACTATTTATTATCAGTGGCAGTTTGACTGCAGTGGTTTTATGGTGTGGAACTGGCTCTTTCGCTCTTTCCCACCCAGTTTGATAAGAGAACTGGACTGACACAATGCTCAAACAGTTATTTCCTCTCATTGTCTCTGATTCAAACACACGCTCACAAACAATTGACTGTGGGTGATGAATTTCCCTGTGAACTTGCATTTTTATGTCTATTTCCACCCAAGTGACGTAAATCAAAGATATTTTTAGACTCTTAATTCGTTGTCAGCTGTTGGTTAAATCGAGATATTTGTGATGCAACAGTTGTGAAACCTTTTAGATTCATATATCACTGAATCTGTTAGCAAGTCTCAAGTTGACATACTGTCTTTCTATTTCCTCCATTTTTATTTTTCCTAATCTCTGTTTAAATGAAGCCTTTTTAAAAGATCTATTCTAGGTAAAATTGCAATTTCTCAAGGCTTGATAAAATGTGACTTGAAAGAGGTCATTTTCTGGTTCAAGGCAAAGGGAAGTGCTGGCAATCTGTCTTTTCAGGCCTTAGAGTCAGAGTCATGGGACTGAGAATCAATGGTGGACTGCAGCACTGGGGTGTTTAAAATGTGGTGTTTGTTGATGTCAAACAAGTAACGACATGTTGAAACATCTGATGCACCATCCAATAGAACAGTGCTATCATGTATTGTGCTTTATCACAACCTCTTGAAGATTGCTGTCATCATTTTCACTTTGGTTGCATATTTGATCCTAACCCAATAAAAATTCTAAAAGTGCTGCAATAACTATATGGTCGCCATTAAAGTTGGAATAATTTTATTCACATACACAATCCTCCTTCATTTTCACTGTGCTATATTTATAAGAACTTGATTAATAAAGTTTTGAGAAGATATAGGCTACACTGTATCTATCAATAATAAATTCACATTGTCACAATAATTTCTTGTTAAGTGGACTACAATTTTTTTTTTTTTTTTAAAGATAATTTTTTTGGCATTTTGTTGCTTTATTGATAGTGAGAGATAGAAAGGGGGTGATAGAGGGGAAGACATGGGGCAAAGGGAGCTCAGGCCGGATTCGAACCCGGCTCCGCCGCAGCACACGGCATACATGGTTAGCGCTCTACCGGTGTGAGCCACCGGGACGCCCGGACTACAATTTTTAAGCCTCGGGTGTTGCATTTTGGTCGTCACCATTGTAATGCTTTGGAGTGAGCAGCTAATGCTAGCGCTGCCTTGAAAAAGGCTTGAAACTAGCGACTGAGACAATGAACCCATTAGGAAAATGTTAAGGTAATGAATCACATGAAGCGTTGGCTCATTTTCTCATAGACTTTCATACAGTCTGACTTTTTTTGCAACCAGTGGAGTCGCCCTCTGCTGGCCACTAGAAAGGATGAATGTGGAATGGGCTCATTGTTGCCCCCTGTGGTCATTAGGGGGAAAAAACTAAATATAATCTGCAACTGCAGTTCTCACTATAGATTGTATAAATAATGGATGTAGTGACCATGACATCACCCATTGGTTTGTGGCTCGTTTGAAGCATCGGGTTCAGCATTTTGTTGTCTTCTATCTGTCTATCTTGTCACCAACTTGTGCTGCCATCTTGCATCGCTATCTTGTTTCCAATACGGGGAGCAGACCATATTTGGACTGTGGAGGAGCGAGAGGGATCTGACGACACTGACTACACGCCTCTCTACACTTCAACCTGACTGAGAGAAGTCGCTGCTAATTCATGTTAGCATTAACTGGAGCATTAACTGGGATGTTAGTTTTGGCTAGCAAAAAACAAAATGTAGGTTACTTACCTCAGAAAAATGAACAGCGACTCCTTGGAGTGTCTTTTAGTCCAACCAAACGCTGAAAACAAACAAGACATTTTTAATGAACAAAATGTTCAAATAAACTGTATTTAAGTGAAAATACAGTGTGAAAGGGTTGAGAAGTTATGAGACCAAACCAGTCAACATCCTTTTATATATGTATATATATATATATATATATATATAGCTTTATTGACACGTTGCCATGGATACGCATTGTTCTGCTTCTCTTCTGATGAAGGCTTGAATTGTTAGTGACCTGTCAATCAAAGGAAGCCACGCCCCGAATCATATGATTCTTTATCTTCTATTTACTTCTAAATGGGGCCATTATTTGAACTATTAACATCAAGAAGATTTTTTACTAACGATTGAGACCATAGTGTTGTCTTAAAAAAAAATTCAGAGGTAATAAATCAAGTGAGAAGTTTTCTCATTTTGTATTGAAATGAATGGACTGAAATGCTTCTGCAGCCGCCGTTACTCCCTGTTTGAATTTTCCATAGAATGCAGCTTAAGGCACTTCCTGGTTTGCCTCACTGCTCGGATCTGGAGGTTGCCGACTGGTTCTCACCAACTGTCGAGGACCATCTGACCTCTGGCCTCAGGGGGCAGTAATAAGCCCATTACAGCTTGGTGCACCGCAATGAGGTGAAGACAGGCAAACTCCAAATGAATTCAACACAAAGGTGTGATTCATGCTTTATCAGCATACAGTTGTTTACCTTAATTTTTCAATAGCAACCATCTGGGAGCTAGCCACATATACCATCACACTGAATAGGACTGCAGTATTGAGGAATTGGTCATTCAACACTAGAGAGAGAAAGGTCATTGGTATGTTATTTCATAAAGAAATCTGTATACTTTTCAAGTACTGATGGATTACAAAGTTTCCTGCAGTACCATAGCAAAATACTCAATGTAATGTTTCCCCATATGAGTAACCTTCTTATCCAAGAGGCAAACACTGGATCCCAGCACACTGTCAGTCCTGATAATGAGTGATTCTTGGTCATGTGTGAGTAATAAAAGCCAGCACACTGTTTATTTCCTCAACCTGACCTCTTTTCAGAGCATGCATAACTAGGATTATTAAACCGACAGCAGTGATTGTTTTCAGAGGTCTCTGTTTTTAATGCAGGCCATATAAAGTAAGCGTGTGTGTGTGTGTGTGTGTGTGTGTGTGATTGACAGGAACAGCTTGATCGCAGCGCTTGTGTACTGTAAGAGAAAAACTCTAATCATCATATTTTGCTGTGACATCAGAACACCTTCAACAAATTGTCAAACACCTTTTCTCTACCTCTTTCTCTCCTTCTTTTCTCTTATCTCCCTCACTCTGTCTATTATTTTCTTGGACTTCATTCTGTTGTCTCTTCCTCTCTTTCTCTCTCTCCCTCTCTCTCTCAGTCTTTTGCCCCTCCGGTCTTCCCATGGGCCCACAGGAGATGATAACGTGATGTCATACCTCCGCTTCCTGGGGATGTGAGTAACTGTACACTGTGTGCCTTTGGCCATGGCAGGGAGTGTGTTTGTGTGAGTGGGAGAAGCATAGTCGTTTTTTGGGAAGTGGAGAGAAGGGGAGGAGGACATAGTCAGTGGTGTTTGCAAAATCTACTTGGACAGAATGTTTTTAAATGATTGCTTAAAGCCTTCTTTCTGCTACCACACACACACACACACACACACACACACACACACACACACACACACACACACACACATACACGTTCCACATTGAAACACACAGGAGTACTACTAGAGTAACAATACAATTTTGAGTTTGTGTTTGTAGCTACATACATGTTCAATATTAGTTTGCGCTTCACTGTGCATGCAAGTCTCCTAAACCAAACCAGAAGTTTGCTAGGGCCAAGTCGTTGCCATAGTGACAAAGATTCCATTGAAAGGTTCTATTAGTTGTCTGTTAATTCCCTCCGCCTTTCTGATCGCATGCACAGAGTTGGCTACATTAATAATGAAGGACAATCGTTACTTACCTTGTGTGCTGGAATGCTTACGATGTGCGTTGCAAAAATATGTTGTGCATAATCTACAATGGTGTAGATATATTGTCATATATTGTCAGAATGAACCAAATAAAGTATTGTTGGCAAAAGTAATAATCTACTGATATTCTCAATGGCTTTAAAGGATTCCTTGACCCAGAAAATGTATATTTTGACACCAATATTGACCTTCTGAATGGCTTGGAAGATATATTGGTTCTCATAGACTTTATATGGCTGCCATCTCCGATCCACAATCTTGATGAAGTGGCTCCTACCAAAAATTGAAACCTATAGTGTTAGAGAGCATGTGTATTACTATTACTATTACTATTACTTATTACTTACTTATATGATGGTCGGGCATGCCCCCAGTTTGGAGAAGTAGGCAGAAGTACCAGAGCAGAAGCTAAGCATGGTGCTGTGGACAAGGACAGCAAAACTTACTTTAGGCACCTAAAAATAAAAATCAATACTATTTTTAGGATATTCCACTGCTTCACCTTACCTTTGGACAGCCCTTTTTAAGATTATGTGGTGGGAACTGAAGCCATTATCTATGCTTTCTTCAAAGCCACCAGACTCCTTTGACAAAACCAGCAATTTTATATTACAAAACACATAAGTTGTCTGCTGCTGCCTTGATCAGTGAGTTAGTTTGTGTTAATTGTGTAACTTTGGTGAATATGAATTAACCCTTTAAAATGCTTTATTTGAAGCAAAAGATGGGATACAAACAATGTGCTTCTAATTATACAGCTGTTGTAATCAATATTGTTATTTAAACAAAGGCTGGCATGACTTGAAGTATGTGAAAGGGGGTCGCTCGTAGTTATGAACCCACAGAATGAAGCATTTTAGCATATTTCAGCTCATTGTTTTGTTTTTCTTTGGTCTACAACTTTGCAAGTTTTTATTCAGTCTCATCACCATTGACTGTCTTCAGCAAAAAAACTAAACGCTCTAAAACTAACTGTATGCTACCTGCCCAGAAACAAACAACAACAAAAGGACATAAAGTTTTAAAGAAGCAGATGTTTCCCTCAGGACTTGATAGAATGAGCTGAAAGGAAAGTGAACTTCACTTGCATTTAATAAATCAGCTCAAGTATTTTCATAGGCTTTGGATTGGAATTTTTCAATTTCATAAATAATGCCTAGTGCCAAAAACTCAAAATTGTAAACTCATAATGCCTTGAATGCCTTATATAAACTCATACAACATTTATACTTTTTTGTATATCATGACTCAAGCAAAGAAATGAGGATTATTAGTTTTAAATGGAATGACAGTTATAGTTAATTTTGACTGACATGACATAAGCAAATGATAATGTTATAAAACGGCATAGAGTTGTATGAAAGTAATTGATAAATGTCTAAAAGCATTTGCAATTTGTTGGAAGGCATGAGAAACTGCTACTATGACGTGCACAAATGACACACACAAACACAAAATGCAGAAGAAAAAAAACTAAACAGAGATGAGAGATTATGAGTTCAGGTCTTGGGGACTAACTGTTGTGGAGGTTGAACTGTTGTAAGAAAAGAAAACTACAAAACTGTAGTCAGCTCAAGTATTTTCATAGGCTTTGGATTGGAATTTTTCAATTTTTCAATAAATAATGCTCTGTGCCAAAAACTCAAAATGATCTCATGAACTGGCCAATGCTTCCCTTGATCTAGATTAGAACATCTTGTGTATTTTTATTTGAGTACTCTCATTCATACACAGTTAATTCAGTCCATCAGAATACACGCAAGTAACCTATTGATCTTAGAACTGAGTTAATGCTAAACACTTGTACACATCACATGCTCTAATGTCAACATTACAGCATGTGCTGATGCCCTAATGTTCAAATAAAACGTGATTAAGTGATGAAGTGCCCTCCATGGTGTCCGCTTAGTAGGCAAAATATGATAAAATGCCCCCCAGGTACCCTTTCAGTGGTGCTGGTCCCCCACCACATACAGCAGGTGCCCCTTTTTTTTAATTATTATTTTCACCCCTGCCCCCCAAACATATTGAGTCCACCAGTTGGAACAAGTTGGAACAAGCAAAGTCTTATCTCATTTTGAGTCTCAAGCTCACACATGCACTGCAACCCTGAACTTATATCCAAATCAGCTGGACAGGACATGAAATGGACTTTACCCTGCCAGCTCCCTGCTGCAGAGTCTGTGTAATGTCCGATTTACCCCATGTGTGAATGGAGCAGGGGCTGCACGGTGGCGTAGTGGTTAACACTCTTGCCTCACAACAAGAGGGTTGCTGGTTGACGCCGGCCTGCAGCTCTTCTGTGTGGAGTTTGCATGTTCTCCATGTGTCAGCGTGGGTTCTCACTGGGTACTGCAGCTTCCTCCCACAGTCAAACATGCACTTAGGTTTAACTCTAAATTGCCCATAGGTGTGAATGAGAGCGTGTTTGTCTGTCTCTATGTGTCAGCCCTGTGATAGTCTGGTGACCTGTCCAGGGTGTTCCCCACCTCTCACCCAATATCAGCTGGGATCGGCTTCAGCCCCCCACGACCTGATTGCGGATAATCGGTTAAAGATAATGAATGACTGAATGACTGAATGAATGAATGAATGGAGCAGGTCAATGTCCAGAAAATTCAAAGCGAGCAAGTTGATGATGTTTCTGTCACAAACCTGCTAGAAGAGACACATAAAGAACTTCTGTTGGTAATGGCTAACGCAAAAATTGTCAGACTAATACAAAGAATGGCGAGATCCTTGTTTGTTTATGACCAAATTATGAACTGGCTCATGTCATGTCCTTCCTCCTGCAGCCACCTCTCACCTAAACTAAACTGTATTATTTCCACTAAGTGAGAATATTGTGACACAGACAGTGTCTTGTTGTGTCCAGAGTCATATGAGAAAAGGGCTTCTCTTTAATTCTGATATTTTGGTATAACATAGACAAGCAAAATTTTATTTCCACACAATCATTTCAAATGTTTACCACCTATGTCTAAAACCTTACCCAATGGCAATACATTGCATGTGCTTTTTGTTATTCAAACCACCCTTACTGCATACATTCATTACAATTATATCAAAAACAAAATATTATATTATTTGTGTTTAATTTCCCTCACAATACAATAGACATAAACACAATAGGTACATATTTAGGTATGATGCAAATCAGTGACGTTAGGCTTAATTGTGCATAATAGTAATTAAAATCAAAGTTACAAAGCTGAACTAGATGCACTCAAGTAGATGTTTATATCCAAGCCTTGAAAACCAACTATGAAAAAGCATTCACAAGCTACGATCCACCCCCCCCCCCCCAAAAAAAAAAAAAAAAATTAAAAAAAAAAAAAATTAAAAATAAAACAAAACAAACAAACAAACAAACAAACAAACCTAGAAGACACTGTAAAAAATATTTGTCACAATTTGCTGTTCAACAACTGACTCAGTCAGTGTTTCCTGCAAGTATTTTCATCCCTAAAAAAAGTTGGGACAAAAGATGTTCACCGAGGTGGATAACATATTGTGTGGCATTTTCATACTGAACTGACATGAATGGAAAGAAAACATTCATCTCTGAATGATTAGAAATCAATCTCTAAACACATGGAATGCTTTAATAAATGGTTGATCATGTCAATGCAATTGAATTATTGTTGTATTACTGAGCTTTGTTTGTTCTATTTTCAGATGGCCCATGTAATTCCAAAATGTAATGATTTGATTTGTTTGTCTGGTGGATCACTAGAAATACTTTGGGTAGCATGTAGCACTGGACCAGCAGTCAGAAAATGATGAAAGCAATATTACTTTTTTTTTTTTAAATAATACAAATGCAGCTGTATGCTCAGTCCTGTTCACTGCTTGTTGTTGGACAGCTGACTAACCCGCCCACTGTTATGTTACAGTAACAGACGTGCTATTTTGAGCAGGAAGCTCTTGGCATTCATTTTTAGTAAAATTATACGGACGAAATCTCTGGGAGGGGAGCAGAGAGAACAGGCCGGAACACAGGGAGTCTGAAAATAACCAAAGGATTGGAAAAAGAGAGATTCCCACCTCCTGTTGTCCCTTTAAGATCTGCCTGTGTCCTGGGCCCGGGGCAGGTATGTTGGACGGCAGCGTGAAGCTGTAAAACAATGTTGAGGGTGTGCTTGGAGCAGTTCTCTTATAAATCAAACATAAAACCATGCTGGCGCTGCAGTCCATCTGGGCCCGGGAGCAGCACTTTGAACCGAGATCACGTGGAGCTTTTACCTCAAACGAGAGCAGAGCTGTGTTCAGCTTCGATGGTGCACTTTAAAGGATACCACCATGTTGTTTTAAGCTTACTGCTCTTACATGTTCTACAGAGTTAAGGAAGTCATTTGCTGCAATTTAACAGCTTTCATTCAGCGGGAAATACCTTAAAATGATATTTGATTCATTTTTTTGTCAAAGTTCCTACTATATTCCTTGTGTCATCATGTCTTCAGACAGTATATATTTTTTGCTGGTTGAGTCATATCAGACATTGATGGATACACACAAAATATATCACATATCATCGATATTCTCTTCATTATCAGCCAGTGGTGGAACAAGTATTCAGATCCTTTACTTAAGTAAAAGTACTACTACCACGCTGTGAAAGTCCTGCGTTCAAAACTAACTTAAGTAAAAGTACAAAAGTATCAGCATCAAAATGTATTTAAAGTATCAAAAGTAAAAGTACTCGTTATGCAGAATGACCCCTCTCAGATTGTTTTATATATTGTTAATATATTACTAGATCATTTCTATTGATGCATTTATGTAAGCAGCATTTTACCTGAAATAACAGGCCAACTCAAAAAACATAATGTTAAAAACCACATAGGTCACCTCTTTCAACCAGGAGACTGTTGCTCATGTCCTGTTGTTGGAAGTCATGTCCAAAGTCTTTGAGCCAAAAATTGCTAATTTTTCCAAAGCTAAGGAAAATGGTTTTGATTCTTAACCTCAGGGAAGTGGTTTTGGTGACTAAATGTAACAGCAGTTTAACAGCATTAACAACATGCTTGAAACAACAACCAGGTGTTGTAGACAACTATCGTGATATAGGGTGCAGCAGCTGTCATCACATGGTTACAGCAGCAGTTGTCACGTGTCAGCAATGTGTTGAAAACACATTGTCACATCTCACATTTCATAGGAAATCATATGAATGGTGCTGCAAATGTTTTAACTAAATGGAGTGAAATATGGTCATTAACCACAAATCAATCAAATAATTTGTCAGTAGTTTACATTACATACAGGATTAATCAAATTTTAAAAAATGGGACACTGTAACTGTAGGTTAGTATAAATCCTGAGTCCACAGCAAACTGAGTTATTTAAAAAAATTACACAATTTTTTTGTATACATGCCAATTGAATAATAATTAAAACATAATAATTGATTCATATCCAGGGACATTTAGCTGCCATTGATGTAACTTCATATTCACCGTAATATTGTAATCCAGCATGATTCAACAGCCAAAACAATCCGGTGTTTCTATCTCCACAGAAACACACTAAGGTGAATGTGGTGCTGGCCTTTTCTCTCTCTCCTTTTTTTTTTTTAGCTTACTTTAATTTAATTTAAATTTAATTTAATTTTACATTTATTTATTTATTTATTTACTTACTTACTTACTTACTTACTTACTTACTTACTTACTTACTTACTTACTTACTTACTTACTTATTTATTTATTCAGCACATCAACACTATACAGGGACCTTCATAACCGGTCATGCTGCTTTGCACTTTACAACATCAGAAAAATCAGGCCTTACCTAACTCAACATGCCACTCAACTCTTGACACAAGCTGTCGTCATCTCAAAACTTGACTACTGCAACACCCTCCTGACAGGCCTGCCAGCCTGCACAGTAAAACCGCTTCAGATGATCCAGAACGCGGCGGTGCTCCTGGTCTACAACCAGCCAAAAAGGTCACATGTCACACCGCTGCTCATTGAGCTCCACTGGCTACCTGTTGCAGCCCGCATCAAATTCAAATCTCTAATGCTGCCTACAAAGTTGTCTCCGGTACTGCAGCCACCTACCTGAACGCCCTGATACAGACATATGCTACCTCACAACTGTTGCACTCTTCCAATGAACGGCGCCTGGCTCTGCCCCCCGTTGGTCCAAGGTAATCCAGACTCTTTGCATTTCTTGTTCCCCGTTGGTGGAACACACTACCAGTTCCTACCAGAGCAGGGGCGTCCCTCTCTACCTTTAAAAAACCTCCTGAAGACCCAGTTCTTCAGAGAGCATCTTCTCTCCTAGCACCACACCACAACTCTACTCCTTAAAGAATCCTCACTAGCACTTATTGATGCAGTATACCTTGATTGTTCCCCATTTTTCCTGTAAGTCGCTTTGGATAAAAGCGTCTGCTAAATGTAAATGTTCAAATAAAATAATTTGATCACAGAAACACACTAAGGTGAAGAGTTTTCTATATAGCCAACTTGCTAAGATTGATCTGTGTGATAGTTGGGCCAATATTGCATGATGTGACAAGCTGCGCATAGTTTGGAAGTATACGTGGCAGTTAACATGATATGGAAAGATTTTTAATAAACGTAACTGCAAAGTTGCAAAGGTTCACTACCTTCACTAGCAATGTGATTCACATTTTTCTGCATGTAGCAGTAAAGCATGATCAAAGGACTTGGTAAACACCAAAATCATTCCCAAACCAAAATGTTCTTGGAGCCTAATCATAATGACACACATGGTAATGAACTCTGGCCTCTTGAGTCCAAATGCTGCCTTTATACGCCCATCATCCACTCCGACCACCGCCCTGTCAGTTTTTGTGTGGGCCGTAGCACTTCCTGGACGGGTAAAAACAGTCTCCAGTGAACGTAATCCATGGAGCAATTAGGTTTAATGTAAGGCCAAACCATTTATACATTTAATTCTTAAGAGACAGGGTTGGACCAGTTATTGTTCTGGCATTACAATGTGGGCGCTGGACTAGAGGTTTGTTTGAAAATGCTGGTGTAGAGAGACAACTTTTCACTCATAAATAACAATCAATAAAAACTTGACCCTCGTCTTAATCAGCATGTGGCGGTAGGATTTTTCTTCCTTTGGACCACAACATTCTCTCATCCATCGTCATTTCTCTTTCCTTTCTCTCCCTCTTCTGTCCTATTTGCTCACCTTTCCATTAGTCCCCGCTCCTCCACCTCTCCCCGTCTCCCCCCTCCACCTTCTGAGGTCGGCAGACAATGGACCACTTTAAAAAGGCCAGTTTTCTTTAGACATTCTTTCTGGAGGAGGAGAGAACAATTATAGCTACTCCTCTGGTCTGGGTGCACACAAAAAAAGGATGTTGCCTAAAAACAGAAAGGAAAGGAAGCGGGGACAGAATGAAATGGGGGAGTGAGTAAGACAGAAAGAAAGAGAGAGGAAGCCACAGTATCCTGCAATGACATGGCCACGGCCACAACCAAACAGTATGAGATATCTGGGATAGGCGGAATGTGAAGTATTTGCCATAAATAGGCCTCAACGTTTGTTTTAGGATCTATTTTTCCTCCAGTTGGACTCCTTTTTATTTTCATGTTCTGAATGACAGGAAGGGGAAAGGGAAGAGGAAGCGATAAGAGGTTAAACTTGGACGTCTCTTTCCCAGAAAGGAGACCAGGCAGCGACGCAGAGAGGAGTGGGTGTAATAGCTTTGCTTACGCATTCACTGCCAGAATAAGAATTATTCCATGACGACTTCCAGGGAAATGAAAAGAGGACACTGTAATGCCTTTTTTCATTATGTCCTTGACACAACTGTAGTCAAAGGGGAGTGGGCTTTTGTACATGTATGTTTTCTGTTTCACAATGCTTGTTTTAAGATTGATTTATTCAAACAAGTAGGAGTGTTGGAAAAATAAATAAAAATAAATCTTACTGAGATTCAAGACGGATTTATTGTGATTGCCTTCAGTGACAAAATCACAGTTACAATACAACTCCAATCAGCTCATGAAGACATTTAAATGAATCAAATATCAAACTCAGCAGGAATGAAGGCCAATGCATAAAATAGGGCTCCATATTTAGAACATAGTACAACATAGTCACAGTCTGACCAATATGGGATTTTTTGAGGCCGATAGCGTTACTTTAGAGGGGGGAAATTCACTCATTAATGATATGGAAACTGATATAGTGAATTTTTGATCTTTTGTATCTGGATTGTGGACCAATTTTGCTATATGACTATGCAAAAGGTACTTAGAAGACAATTTCCATAATAATAATAATAACAATAATAATAATAATAATAATAATAATGATTATTATTATTATACATTAGGTCAAGTGAAAACTAAGAAAATAAAGAAAATCAATATATATAAAAAACATCCTGTCAGTATTATATGTTCAGTAGCTGATCATTTAAATGAAGAATAATAAAAAAATAGAAATAAATAGCTATTCCATTTATAAATCACCCCCACCAACAGATATTTGAAACATAGACAATAATACTGATAGATACCGACATGTCTGGGATCCAATATTTGCTAATAATATATTGTTCAACTGATATATTGGTCAGGCGCCAGTATATTTGAATTAATTTACTCAAGTAGAGTAGAGGAATGTGAATTGCATTCCACTAACTTGTATTTCTGCTGAAATACTGGTCCAAAGCTACTGAGATTTTATTAGTAAGTATTATTACTCATTCATCAAGATAATTAACGTCATTGCCTGGAAAATCATGAGCTTCCTTTCAGTGGACGTGATGTTGCACCTGACGTTGTGGTTCCTATTTGGACATTTTACTGGGAAAGGAGTGAATAATACTTTTGAACAATACAGAACATTGAGCACTAAGACTCCTGTCCCGTTCTGAACGTCATCAGGAAGTCTAAAACGTCACAGATAGTTTGAAAGACGTACTGATAAAAGGTGTTTCCCATAGGATGGTGAGTAACACGAGAGATGTCTATACATCAGCTGCCAATGTCCACAAAGGTTTGTACAAACTAATATCCTGTCTTTAAATATGCAATGTTTCAGTACATGTATGAATGTGTTGAAATAATCTCTGGTGTCCGGAAAATTCCCAGGATGTTAAAAGGATGAAAGGAGCAGAAAGAGGTATGACTTCACAGCTAAATATTCCATTCAGGATATTTTTGACCATCACAGGCGTCATCGCTGCAGTTGGTCTGTGTGTGAGAGTGTATTTGTGTATGTGAGACATCACAGCTGAGAAGACAGGCCAGCTTCCGGTCTTGACAAGGTGTGTGTGTGTGTCTGTGTGTGTGTGTGTGTGTGTGTGTGTGTGTGTGTGTGTGTGCCCACTCAACTAAAACAATGGGTGACAATTCTCCCATATTTGCGGAAGCAAAAGCAGTAATTTAGAGAGTCACACTCAAAATGTGTGAGACACTGGGGTGAAGATTATGTGTGTGCATGAGATAGTGTGTGTATGTGTGTGTGTTTGCCTACAAGTGGGACTGAGTGGAGGTGCAACAGGGGAAACAATCACCCCATCTTTTATACTCCATCTCTCATAGTTTTTAGCAGGGTTCAGCTGAGAGTAGTCAGGTGAAACGAGTACAGATAATGTACTTTTTAATATGAGTATGAGCATCATTGGAGTATAGTGTGTCAGTATTTGGACTGGAGTTGTGTTCTGTAAACAGTCCTCTTACTGTTATAATCAGAAATGTTGTTCTGAAGCTCAATTCAGAGGCTGTTTTATAACTAGTTTTCTATTAAATAACAAAGATTTGAAGAAAGACTTCTAATCAACTCAATTCAATTACAGGCTTCAAATAAACCAACTTCCTGTTTAGGTCCCACCCACTTCTGTATTAAACCCCTCCTCTTCCAAGTATGTTTACGGATCACTTATCTGCTTAAACAGGTACAGACATAGATAATGGTGTACTCACTCATCCCTAGTATTAGGAAATGTATAGGACATATTTCATAAGCTACACCTATTTCCATACAACCCTATCACCTAAGTGAAGATTTTTCAAATTCATGGTTTCTACAGCACCTATGCGTACTAGGCTATCATTTATGTTTACTTTTTACCTCCTCATATCTTCATAACCCACAAAACTTCTTGATATATCGAAGTAAAACTGGTCTGCTCCATGAGAATAATCTAGTTTTCTCACCGAATGCTTCTCATGCATTGTCCACAGTGAGAAAAAGATAAGCTTAATGGCCCTCATTTATCAAACGAGCGTACAACAGAAAGTGAGTGTAAAGTGGGCATAAGATCATTTCTACTCGGCATTTATCAATTTGAACGTGAGCGGAGGGTACGATCAGATCTCACGTCTGCTCTCAGCTCGTGTACGCAAATTTAAGTCAGCGTGAAGTCGACACGTCTGAGTTGGAGAGATCTGCAGTGTTTTGTTTTTTAATGGTGACAAAGCAAAACATGTTTAGACTACATCATTTATCATTAAAACATAATTTATTTAAATTACGCCACCACATTTATCAACAGCCGATCATTCTTACGATGTGATTGGCGAGATATGATTGTTTGATAAATCACACGTGAATCCTGTCGTAAGACGAAATATACATTCAGATCTGCGCTGGTTTCTACGCTCATTTGATAAATGAGGGCCAATGAGAGCAATCTGCCACTAATACAGTAAATTTAGTTAATTTTAGCAAAAACTGCTCAGAGCAACATGTTTTAGTCTGTGGCCTTTAGTCAATCAGTAGAGGTTGTTAAAATTTTTTTACTTACCATCTTGTTTAGCCATCTTGTTTTCCGATACGGGAGCAGACCACATTTGGACTGTGGAGGAGCGAGAGGGATCTGACGATACTGACTACACGCCTCTCTACACCTCAACCCGTCTGAGAGAAGCTGCTGCTAATTAATGTTAGCATTAACTGGAGCATTAACTGGGATGTTCATTTTGAAACAAAAAAATGAACAACGACTCCTTGGAATGTCTGTTAGTCCAACCAAACGCTGAACAAGGTATTTTTAATGAACAAAATGTTAATAAACTGTCATTAAGTGAAAATACAGTGTGAAAGGGTCAAAGTTACAAGACCAAACCGTTAAACGTTTTATATATATATATATATATATATATATATGATATGATCGTATGATTTGGGACGTATCCACGGCAAAGTTATTTATATATATATAACTTTGCCGTGGATACGCATTGTTCTGCTTCTCTGATGACGGCTCGCCTTGTTAGTGACCTGTCAATCAAAGGTAGCCACGTCCCAAATCATACGATTCTTTATCTTCTATTTTCTTCTAAATGGGGCCATTATTTACACTATTAACATCAAATTGTCATGAAGAAGATGTTTTACTAGCAATTGAGACCATAGTGTTGTCCTAAAAATTTGTATTGAAATTAATTGGTCGAAATGCTTTTGCTTTTTTCCTGGTTTGTCTCACTGCTCAGACCCAGAGGTTGCTGCCTGGTTTGGATGTTAAATATAAAGTTAGAGCCAGGAGTTAGCATAGCTTAGCATAAAGCTGAAGGAAACAGTCCACCTATCAGTGCCTCTCCACAGCTCATTCATTAACACATTATATCTTGTTAGTCTCCAGTAAATGTCAACTATGTTGAGCCTTCCTACACAATAGAAGTCATGAGAGTAGGTGTTGGTGCTGATCAGTTAACCTTTGAATGTGATGACTCCTTTACATTAATCCTCCACCTTCTGCAGCCCCTGCCTGCCCACACTCTAATCAAAACATTCAGGGCTGAAAAAAAAAGAAACTCGCCACTGGCATATTCTGTACTTCAGTTACAAGCACACTACTGCCTGTCAGTAAGTGGATAAAACATCTAACGTGGCAGCTTTCATGAACTCAACCCTTAAGCACATTTGGAGACTAAAAGTTGCGCGGAACAAGCTTTGAGTCGTTTTTGGCTCATTGTTTTGTTTTGCTTTGTTTCGCCAAAACAGTGCAGCGACTCTCAGCTTACATACTTGCAAGCCGGTCATATGCCACCGTGAAATAGCAGAGAGACGACCTAAATGAGTGCCATGTGAAGAAGGTCAAATATGTAGCACACCAAAGAGACGTGTGTAAATCTCACTGGATTCCTTTTTTTTAAGCTCCACTTCTTCTACTTCTTCTATCAGCTCTGGAACAACTGTGTCACTTTCCCTTCGCTGTGCTCTGTAATCCTAAAGGGCCTGTTGGTTGACAAATGCCACTGGCTCCCACTCTGAGGGAAAGCTGCATGTTTGGAGCCCCCACAGAATGTGTCTATCCAGCACAAATCTTCTATTAGGAAAACAGTTGCTGTAGGGCCAACCACAAGCATCCGGGCAATTCTCTGGGTTGTCAAAGTGCTCCCTCTCGCTCTCCATGTCCCCCTTATTTTCTCCCACTCTCTCTCTCTCTCTCTCTCTCTCTCTCTCTCTCTCTCTCTCTCTCTCTCTCCCTTCCTCCCCCCTTGTCTCAGAGAGCAGTAGCAGATGGGGAGACCAGTGTCAGCATTTCCAGTTGGATCAGCTGACAGATATGCATCCCCTGTATCCTTTCCTGTCGATGTGTGTGTGTTTGTGTGGAGGAGAAAGGTGAAGGGAATAGCATGCATACAGTAACGTTGACAAAGCATCTCTGTTTTCATGATGAGGCCACCAGAACAGGATGGGAGCAGAGGAGGAGCGCAGTGGGGCAGAGTGGAGCAGCCACAGGGGCTCAGAGACTTTTTCTATACAAAGATATAGGTCAGTACTAGGTTTTGTGCCCAGTGGATCTCCTATTGGTGAATATTTATTTGAATATAGGATTTAAATTCCCTAAAGAAGCAATGCACAGTATATCTTTTTGTCCTGTTTGTTGGGACAGATAACATAGATGATGATTAGGATGTTCTAATCTGCTTTTGTCTTATAGTACAAAATCTTTCTGAAGTTACTGGAGTTCCCCAGTGAAACGTTTCTAAATAAAGGGAAAAAAAAGAAGAATTAGAGAGAAAATGGAGTAAAAATAGAAAAGAAATGGACATATATATATATATATATATATATATATATATATATATACACATATATATTCTACATCGAATATAACTAGTAAGGCGGTATACACACACACACACATATATATATATATACACACACACACATATATATACACACACACACACACACACACATATACACACAAGTGTATAACTACTAAGGTGGTAATAAAAAGAAGAATACTAGCAGAATACTAGCAGAAAGGAATGAAGAGACAGAGAGAGAGAAAGAGAGAGAGAGAGAGAGAGAGAGAGAGAGAGAGAGAGAGAGAGAGAGAGAGAGAGGGAGAGAGAGAGAGAGAGAGAGAGAGAGAGAGAGAGAGAGAGAGAGAGAGAGAAAGGTGGAATGCTTGAGGAGGAGAAAGCAATAAGACAGAGATGGAGGTTAAAGGAGGCTGGAAATTGAGAGACGTGCAGGAAGGGAGCGTAAAGAAAGACGAAATTGAGGAAAGAGAGAGGAGTAACAGATGAGAGAATGTGTCCCAGATCCAGGGTGTGTACGCGTTCATCTGCGTGCGTGTGTGTGTTTGCTGGAGTGGTTTGTGTTGCAGGGATCTTGGCTGCTGTCAGGCTAGGGGACTCCCAGAGGAAGCCAGTCCTTGTTCAGTTTACAGTGAATGATTCCCTTCCTGCCCTGCACAGCCCTGCAGGCCAATGGCCAACCAGGTTTGTGTGTGTGTGTGTGTGTGTGTGTGTGTGTGTGTGTGTGTGTGTGTGTTTGCTGCTTCATAGGATGGCCCAGTGGAAAGAAGGAGAGACTGTCCTGTAAATGAGAGGTCACAGGTTGGGCAGTAGTCAGTTTGTCCACCAACAGCCATGTGGCCCATTTTTTACAGAAGAGGAGAAAAAACTTTATTGGCTCATTTTGAATTTTATCACTCATTGGTTGATTTTCAAATTGAAAGTTTACATTTTTATCTTGTTATTTTCTTTTTCTTCCAATGAGTTTAAGTTGTTGTTTTGTAATAATTGAAGAGAAAGAGAGGAAAACAAAATGTAGTATTACAGAATGGCATTAAAAGCTGATTATAAAGTGTTTGAGAAGTTGTAAGACCTTTTACTTAAAGGGACAATTCACCCATAAATAGAAAAATACAAATTCTTCCTCTTTCCTGCAGTGCTATTTATCAATCTAGATTCTTCTGTTGTGTGCTGCTGAGTGTTGGAAATATCTCTCGTATACAGTATCATAAATCATATATACAGTATATATGTACAGTAGTCTATAATCTTGCATATGGTATAATTAAACTGGATAGTACTTATTTCAAGAGCCAAATATGCATTTGAAGAGCATCATCTCTTCCTAGAAATGATGATCTGGCTACTCAAGAGAATCCACAGACCTTGTTGTGAGCATTTAGGAACTATTTTCTTCTACCGAACTACTCCACGAACTATTTACCGTGCAGAATGATGCAAGTTGACTAGCTTCTTGGAAGAAGTATCAAAAACAAAATTATTCATTATACTGATTGGCCCCTTACAGTAAATTATTATTGGATTACGGAGAATAAGTAATATTTTCCTCAGAAATCAAATCCTTTTAATAGACATGATATACAGAACAAGATAAAGAAAATAAACAGAATATACAGACTGTAATACTTTAGTGGACACAGCTGCAGGCCAGTAATAAGTAATGCTGATACTTCACTGACAACTGAGAATGTAAATTTAAGATCTTCAGCAGACAAGTCAATGAAATATTATTATTAAAACAAATCAGGGGATGGAAAGGAGGATAATCCAGCTCTGATTTGACATTTACAAGGGGTCATCACAAAGTAATTTCTTAAATTGGAAAATGTAAAACTATTTGACATAGTAATTTGTCACACTCTTGGAAAAGTAATAATCCTACTGTAATGTTCCCTGCCTACTCAGTTTAAATCCCACAATAATATGGAACTGGTTGGAGCAATAAATAAGCTCCAGTCCTCCCAAACATCTTAAACCACGTTCCAGTGTTTCCTCCAGGATCTTTTCGTTTCAGCCGTTACACATTAAGTGTGGATTAGATGAAGAATGCCATTGCTTCCAAAAATGTGGTGAAAATACTTGATCGGGGTGAATGGAGGTCTTTCTCTGCGTTGGGCTGGTATCATCTGTCACAACTTTACATTTTAACTGGAAAAAAAGAGAGAAAATCTGCACTGAAACTAATACAAATGGGGTTTTCTTGAAGGGCTTTAGATACATTAACTTGGCTGACATATTCACAGAAAGAGTCCTTAAAGTTGCACCAATACTTTAAGTGCTTTAGTAAATCTGTCAACTACAGGAAGTTGGCACTGAATGTTTGGTCATATTCTTGGTGTGGTTTCTTAGATTTGATATAAATCATAGTTTTATTAATGCTTTATTGTATTTTATTTCAGAAAAGACTTTGTAAAGCTATCTGGGTTAAGATATTAAGTTAAAGTTACATTTATATATATGTATATTTATATATTTATTTATAGTAGAAAAATATGCTTGCACTCAGAATTTGTGTCACTCAAGTATTAAAATAAAATAAACAATAATAAAAAATGAACAAATAAATAAATAAATCTGAGATTCTGAAAGATTAATTTCACATGTTTTTCCCCCCCTGCCTAAAATAATTAGCCATGTTGGCGGTAATTCAGTTTTCAGATATTTTCATCCACATGACATTTTCTTAATGATGCAGGATTTGCTGAAACTACTCCATTAACTATTACAACCCACATAGAGAACCTACAGCTGCATAAACACCTGCTTTGGGGCAGCAACTGTGTGGTTTCTTAGATTTACCTATTTTCATTCATGATTTATTTTTACTGGGATTCAGCGGGACCCAAACGTGTAATAATAATAATAAACCGAGACGTTTGAAGCCCCAAGCGAATCATCATTGAACCTAAAGCGATGCTGCCATCTGGTGGCCAAACATCATCATTTCTAATGTTTGTGTCGTGAGGAACGTGTCTCTGGTAGACACCTGTAAGAGTGCAATTTGTTAATAAAAACACAGATGTTTTCATGCAAAGACACACACACACACACACACACACACACACACACACACACACACACACACAAATACATATGGCAGGCTTATTAGCAACAGATGTATTGGACACTGGATGTTTCTTTCAACATGTGCTTGTACACTTGTAAAATTTTATTCACATGTCTATATTCATAGCTACAGCAAGTCAAACTTATTATTTTTATGGATAATAATGCAGACTTTATTTCATATATTTAAGTACAGTTAATACAATATGTATTACTTTGTGAAAAGGTGAACATATTACCTTTTTAGCTACAGCTATTATGTATAAATTATTATTTTAAAAATGTCCATTGCAGTGTTCAGCAGAATTAAATTGTATTAGCAACTAAACTTTATAAATAAATATTCACAATAGTAATTTAACCTAGTATATTGTAACAGTAACATGTGTTTCTGGAAAAACAAGATATATGGTTACAGAAATATCTGTCGGGCTGTGAAGCTGAGCCATTTTGCTTCGTGAAAAGAAACTTTTTATGGCTTTTGTGCATGGTCCGGGACAGAATGGTCAATATTTGGTCCGTCTCCGCCTCAAACAAGCCACACTTGACCATTTGGTGTCACAAAGATGTTAAATTCCTCTTTGGTTCCAGCTTTTCATGAACATATAACTCAAAAATAACCTTACTGATGACTGAAACAAGATTTTCACATCTGCATTTTAGACTGTCAGCTCAACTAGGCACATACAAACAATATAATTACATATTAAAGTGTTTTCTAACACAGTGTGTTATCGTATTGGGTTTTTTTTTGGCACAGAAATACATCAATTACTACTATTATTCCCCCAGGCTGTTCTCATTGTTCATAGTTATAGTAATTGTTCTCCAGAAGGCACAGCTTCTTACGAACCACATTGACATGTGTTGTTAGACGACGACCTCTAGTGGTCATAGTGAGTATGACGGGATGGAAGGAAAGCAGGAAATGAGGCAGCGCAGTATAAAGACAGAGAAAGAGCGTTTAGTGTCAATGGGAGGGGTGGAGAGGCCGGTGTTTATGTCACATGTGTAAGAAAAGTCAAGGTTGTTATTTTAAGTTAACACCACTAGTTATGTACAGAAGTAGTTGTTCTTAACACAAAAAACAGTTTCGTTTTCTAAACTTTTACGAAGTAGTTTTGTTGCCTAAACACAAAGTGTCTGTACATGGAATTCAGAGCATATAAACTACCTTGGCTACCACAAAAATGTGTTGTTTTATGTTATCTAAGAACAAAGAAGAATTGAAACACACGTGGTCAGAGCGTGACTTCTGTCTTTGGTCAGGACTCCATTACTCCACTATGTTTTTGCATAGTAAAAAGTTGTTTACTGCTATATAACTGTAAACATTAACACATGTTTAAAACGGTGATTGCTGTTTCACAATGTTATACAGAACTGTCTTATGAACTGCTTTGCATATGTTTTCGTAAGATATCATATGAGCATGTTGCATTCCCTGTTCTGTAGTAGCTTGTTCCTGCAGTACTGAAGGCTGTAGTTTCAGAAGCAGATTTGTAGGACACTAGTTTTTCCACTAGACACTGCCCATTTTTGTCAGTTGACATAGTAACTAGCCTGAACCCTAGTCGTGTTTACGTCAACAAATTTCTATGCGCATTTTGAAAATTCTCATGAAAAAGCTTCATGGAAAATTTGATAAAACTTCCGAAAATGTGCATAAAAGTTTTAATGATTGCTTGAGGTGGTTTCCGTCTATTTAAAAAAATAGATAATGGGCTAAACTGGAGATGGAAACGATTTAGTTCTGACGTAACAAACTTTCACCTGCATGACTGATCAGCTGATTCTGCTCTGCCGGTCAAGACGAGCTGACATGAACTATTATAAGTTGTTAAGATAAGAAGAATTATAAGTTGCCCAATTGAATCCAATTCCTAAAGACTCTCCATTTTCTCTCTTGGGTGGCCAAAGTCCCATTGTTGTTGTTTTTCTCTCTTGGTCAATCTCTTCTTCTACTACTGTTTACTGACAGATTAGCCTCCAGCAACACATTACACTGCCATCTCCTGGCCAAAGTATGTTTATGCAGTTTTGTTTATTTGCTCTTAACCACTTAACATTTTCTTTAATGCGACATTTTAAAACTTCGCTTCAAAATTCATTCTCACTTTATTGGAAACACATCTACTGACCCATAATCTAAACTGCTACAGCTCTAAAACTTAGCTGTCACGAAAACTAGGGTCCTGGAAACGCAGCCTCCGGTACTGCAGGAACATATTATTAGTACTGTAGAGTTTGTTTGCTCGAGTTTGAATTCAACGCCAGATGGTCGGCCCTTTTATGTTTACTGCCTTGTTGGTTTCCTTTGTGCCAGACGTGATCAATTGTTAAAGTATTTCTGTGTAAAAGCGGCCTGTTGCTGTCTTCCAGCAGTGGTATTTCATACTGGGGTTCAAAGTGAACACCCATTTATCAAGGCTGACATGCACTGATACTGCACACATTTTCTGTCTGCACAGAGAGGCTGTGTCTGTGCTTATAAGCAGAAAGTATTCAGATATCAGCTCATACTCCTGTGATGATCAAATACAGTACTGGAATCACATATTTCCTGCATAAACAAGAGGAATGAAGAAACATTTAGGTTATAAAGCTTAAACTAACAGTAAAAACAGCATTATATGTTTGCCCGAGGCTTCACCGCCCTATTGTACTGACTTTAAGTGACCTTTAAACAAGATACTTTCCCCGGCGTAAAATTGCACCATTAATGTGCACATAAAGACTTCAGTGAGCGTGTCTACAGTTCCTGGTCCCGTCTCACTTTACATGTTGCCCGCAGGTCTTGGCAGAAAAAAGATGGCCTTCTGACCCTGGTGGGTGTCTGGTCCTGCTTTGGGTTGGCCATTCCTCTTCAGCCCGACGTACCAGTTGTACTTCTGAGAGCAATATGTGTTGTAGTGGTTTTCTTCATACTTCTCCAGGAAGTAACACTCATCGTTCAGTGCTTGCTGAGACAAGAACATGAAAAGTGGGAGAAAAGAAAAGAGCAAAGGAAAGTTTATTTTATTGCAAGTCATCTCATTCTTCCTGTAAATTCATTTTAAATTGTCTGGATGCGCACTCAGCAACAGAACAAGAGAAGGCTGCGTTATAAAATAAAAAACTTCATGACAAATCTATAATTCCCTAATGGCTTGTGTTACTCATCAATGATAAATTATTGCTCACAGCGATTTATTTTATACCAAAGAATCTCTTGGGACTGTGGTTTTCCAGTGTTTCGCAGCTGTGGAAAGTTACTGAGGATATTACAAAACTGTTGGAATTTGAGACTTCAAACTTATATAAGTATAAGTGACAAGTATTATATTATTTAAGAAAAACATCTTATTTATTAAATTGCTATCCCATGCATTAGTTACTTCAAACAGAAGAGAAAGTAGTAGTATTACATTTGAGAAAAAAATAAATAAAATAAAGAAATTTAAGGCAAAAAGATAATAAAGAAAATATGATAAATACATTAATAAATAAATAACAGATGATATTATAAATAATAAAATAAAAATAAATAAATGTTATTTAAAATAAATAACACATGTTTATCAATAGTAAAAATAAGAGTAAATAAAATTAAGGTAGTATGGGGAATATCTTTTTATTATTATTTATATATTTAATTTTGTTTTGTATAATACGTGTTTTTTCCTGTATCCTCTTCCATCTCAAATCAAACCTTTCAGCTGAAAAACATATGGCAACACAAAATTTTCCCATTTAAAATTATGTTTACTTTAATTTAATTCGGTGTAAGAACTCACTGATCCGTAGAGGCGTCCATTTTTGTTCATAGCCAGGTACCTTCCTGTCCTCTCGCCCTTGATGACCACCACTCCTACGCTCACAGCCTGCAGCCTCAGGACGTCTGCAACACAGAAACATGACAGTGTGCAACAGAACACATGTTTGTTGCACTCTAAGGATGAAGTGGAAGATAAATGTACTTAAACACAATGTAACCATCTTTTTTTTTCTCCTAAAGTAAATATTTACCTCACATTTTCAGGGAACACGGGCCCTGTCATCTGAATGTGTACACAGGGTAAGTACCTATGTTTACAGACCTAAAAATCACTGAGCAGATTTACCAGAAGAGCTGCGATTAAATACCTAACTCAAAAAGACTTTATCAGTTAGTTTAAGTATTTCTTAAAGCGACAGTTCACCCCGAAATCAAAAAGACATCTGTTTCCTCTTACCTGTAGTGCTATTTATTCATTCAGTTTGTTTTGATATGAGTTGTTCAGGATATCATGTGTAGACATATCTGCCTTGTCTTTAATGTAACAGAACTAGACTGCAAGATAATCAAGATAATCCACGGACCTTGTTGTTCGCAGTTTCATTTAGTAACTATACTAGAAAAAAAGTTGTTTGTATGGATATTTTAAGAGGAGACATACATTTCTGTTGCAAATATTTAAACAAATAGAAACTCACACCAAACAAATCTAGACTGATAGAAAAGCAATACATCTAAGGTAAAAAATACTTTTCATTTGGGGGTGAACTGTCCCTTTAAATCCCACACTAATGAGGCTTAATCTTCTTCCATTTAACAAGTCCAGTCATGTTTCCTCCTCTGTTGTGTTTATCTTATTTTAATGACATCTATGAAAACTTTAAATTATCAGGACTTTAAATTTAGTGCAGAAAGTCAAAAATAATACACATAGATACATTTCAGAATTTAACCAGTTTTATTTTCATATTTCTTATAATAAAGACTTTTCCTCCATCTCTTTTAGTTTGTTGCTGCTTCTGTGACACAACAACCAAACACACATCAAAAAGAAGGTAAGAAATAAAAAATCCTTCCTCACCAAATGGGTCGTTGTCCTGTCTGCCGCCACTCACAGTTCCATCTGTTAAAATCCTCAGGTGGTATCCTCCGTTCTGGCTGTACAGTCTAGTCAGAGTCCGGTGATCCTGTCTGGACAGGTCCAGAGACGCAGGAGCGAACGGCAGCACTGTAACGTCTCCTTCGGACATCCTGCACAGACTTTGTGGCTGTGACGAAGCAGAGTGGTGTCCCTGTGTCTGCAACGACAGAGAAGATCCACGTCGTTCACTGCTTGTGTCACCTGGACTGTGTCTGAGACATGAGAGAAAACAGGAAGAGGAGGACAACGCCGCCTTCATGATGCGATTACAGGAAACGCTCGCCTCCCTCAATCACTCTCACTCTGTCTCTCCGTTCCTCTCCTTCAACCTTTTAAGGCTCTCTTTTGCTTTTTTTATAAAGTGATGAAGCAAGCCAGGGAATCAGATCTGGACAGAGGCCAGGCAGAGGCTCCACGTGATCCAACTTGTTTTCAGGCTGAACATCACTTCGGTTCTTCCGTTGTGAAAATAATTTCCAGATGGCAATGATGTAACATTCACCTGAAATCAGTGCAAGACCCAACAACAAAATAAACAACACGTGGACGCAGCGAAGGGCAGAGAAGACTCGCGGTAATGGTTTTACTTCCTGCTGGAAATGTTGCAAGAGTCTGCGAGTCTATCAAAGATAAGCAACAGTTACAATCCACAAGTGGAACACGAGAACCACTTTCCCTCAAGCTGTTGAAAGACATTCATATTAACACCCTGCATTCAGTCGGCTAGTCAAACAAATGTCCAGAAGCCAAACGATTTAAATCTCTCCGCTCGAGGAACAAGAATGCAGCCAGCCCTGTCTCTCTGTCCGTCTGTCTTGGACCGTCTGCTCCCTCAAAAGCTTATCCAAAAAGCAATCAAGCCAATTTTAAAGCCACAATGTCAATGTAATCTCAACCTCCTGAAGGGTAGAGATCTCAGAGCAGCAGTGGCTGTCATGAAGTCTGTCTCGTCAAATGGAAAAGTAGTAGGAAGCAGCAGTGCTACTGTACAACTGTATGTCTCGATGTTATCATTAGTAGACAGAGGTGCAATAGAGCCAGGCTATAGCCCACATCTGGAATGTGAGAGGGAGAAGGAAAGCGAAAGACACAGCAGTGCAAAGCCACAAGAGGAATGTAAGGCCTACCCACTCGCAGTCTTTCCTAAGAACAGGACCCCGGAGAAAAATGTAGCGTTACGGGATATGAGAGGGTAGTTTGCGTCCACAGGGACCTTCGGACGAAGCTGCTTCTGGGAATGATGTCAAAAGTCCAAACGCTGACCCAGTGCAGACGTGTGGGAGGAGAGAGTGAACCTGTGCATGTTTGAGTTCGGGGAAGATTGCTTCACTTTACCCAAAACATTGTTGATTCATGCATGTGTCATTAAAAGGATACTTCATCTTTAACATGCCCAACGTCACACAGAAGCCAGGTCAGCTTCTTTTAAAAAAAAGTAGGATCAGATCAACTTCCTCTCATTAAAGATCAACATCTGTTGTTGGTGCATCCGCAGAGGTAAACTAGCCAATTAGATTCCCACAAATACAACAAGGCCCCTCTTATGTAGTGAGTCAGTCACCTACCTGTGAGAGCGTCATGTGACAGTGCCCCTGGTGAGCCAGCATGTCCTCCTCTTTTCCTCGTTTTTTGACTCAGATTTGTGCCAAACTTTCTTCCTCTTTCCTCCAGCAGAGAAGTGTCGGGGCCTAAGTATGTCTGTATTTGTACCCCATCTCCCCCCTCCTCAACTCACCACCCTTCCAGCAACGTCAGAGGACTCATTTTAACAGGCCAACGTCAGGACTAAAATTACTGCATTGGAATAGAGACTGAGAGGGAGAGAGAGAGAGAGAGAGAGAGAGAGAGAGACTGAGACGAAGTGACGCAAGTGTCCAGGCCATGGGATCCAGCCAGAGCCTGGAAATGAGCTCTGCTGTCTGTCTGACTGAGTGCTGATACATTCTTAAAGCGGTGTCCTCCTGGAGACACTGGTGAGCAACACAATATAAACATTTATAAAAGACACATAGAGGATGACTTCAGTTTCCAGACTTAATCTTACATAATGCCAGGATCTCTGCTGTCCCTGCTGCTGAGACGCTCAGCATAAGGGTGACTGTGCAGAGGTCACATTACTGCAGGTCAACAGGACTTGGTTCACATTCCTGCAAACATGTCGTCATCAAAAGTATCCCAAAAATATCTCACATACGGTAAATGTCCTCAATACATAAATGCAGGTACAGCTGTAAGAGGCATGACATGGAAGGGGACAATGGTGTTTGATTAAATATGGAAGAGGATTAGAGCCATTTAGGAGAAAATTATGAATAAAGTCAACTTTTTGAGTTCTGTAAAGTTGGAAAGATGTTCACAGATTCTCTGTTCCTGTGTCAGTACGTCATCAGAGGAACATTGTTTTAGAGAAACAAACATCTATCCGAACAGTTACTGCAAGCTACAAACTGATTTTCATCAATGTCGTAAAACGATTAATAAACATAATATTTAAGGGTGTAGTAGGACTAAAATCCCCCTACACATTAATGGGATATTCTTGGTAACAGGTTACTACAACTATTGTTTTGGGAAAATCAGCTTTTATGTAATTTATGTGATTTTTTTTAGACATATATTAGACATATTGAGGAAAATCAGGTTGTAGCTCGCAGTCTACTTTGCTGAACTCAAAAGGCACGTTTCCATTAGGTTGTATAGGTGTGTAGGTTGTATGCATATCTGTGTTTCTCAAGCCTGAGACCTGCCTTTGCCCAGTACCTAACCAGTCCCCATCTCAGCTCGCTGGAATGACAAAAATCGATAACATAACGGTTGCTATGGAGACAACCTTACTAGGCCCCGGACAGCAGCAGACAGTCAACAGGTGTCTGTGGGAGGTTGAGGGGGGGCAGGGGAAGTAGAGTCTCGCTGCAGTGCTCATCCAGGAGAATTTATCCAGAACAGCCTTGAGCCAGGGCTGTTTAGGGGTAGATAAGGGTTGCCAGATTAGATTGGAATTTGGGCTTAGGCGAAAGTGGCATCATGCAATTTCCTGCTACCCAGCTTGTCCATATTGTCCATACTGGTCTCCTGATCGATCCAGTCGATTTTCCAGGGCCGTCAGTTTTTCAATGAGTCTTTCCACAGTCTGAGTGCTGACAGCTCTGCCCATCGCATCAATCATCACAGGCAGCCTTATGGGGCTTTGGAAAGCTGTCACCATTGCCAATGCCTAATCCAATCAACAAAAGACCTGTTATCAAGGTTCCGAATAGATAGAGATCTTCAATATCCTCCACAGAAAGAACCGCCAGGCACACGACACGCCACCGCTCCCATGTGTCCATCGTGTAGCCAGCTGCAAATTTCCCGGCAGGGCAGGTGGGCTCCCCCGAACCCAGGCTTCTCGTCGAGAAAATGGTGTCAATTGCCTTGGGAAACCAGTTGATCAAATCCATGATTTTTTAGTGTGGAGAGCAGTGTAGAGAGAGTCTTCCAAAGTATAACACAGAAGACAAGACGGGACAAAAAAGGAGCGAAGCAGGAAAAATAGGGGAGGGAGAGAGGAAAGAAACGTGTGATGGCCTCCTTACAGAGCCAGAGAAGAAGCCGCTATGGGTGTGGCTTGGTAGAGAGGATCCGCCCAACTTCAGCGGTTCTTTCTGAGCCGCTACTAGTCCAACGCTGATTGGATACAGTTGAGGCGGGATATGACGTGTTAAGAACTCGACACGACCACAACATAACAGCGCCATTTTAAAAAAAGATAAACAGAACAGACTGAGACAAGAGAATCGAGAACAAGAAACCAAGAGAAAACCAAGAGAAGATAATGGTCAAAGGGATAAGAAAGGCCGCCGACTGTTTGGACTTGCATCACGGTCAAAATTGTCGCTGAATAGTCACGTAAGTGTCGCATTCGTTAGCCGATATAAGTACCTGTATGGGAACAGAGGCCGAGGGGAACTTACTAGTGGGCGTAGCCAAAACAGCCATTTTCCAAAAAGTACTCATTGCAAACACGCCTAAAGAATTGACTTTATTCTCTACATTTCAACTTTTTTCTCAACATTGTATTTTAACTTTATTCTCATCATTTCGACTGGATAATGAATTTTCTTTTTCCTCCTCTCATTTTTCTTTTTTTTCTTCACAAAATGGCATTATGTTCATCTACACAGAGAGGAGTCTCCTAATAAATAAATACATCCAAATTTGAGCCAAATTCACAGTAAACTCACATTTTCACGTTATCAGTCTAAATATGTAAAGACAGGGGCCTACTGGTTGAAGAACATGCCTTTCTTTACAATGTGTTATGCTGTAACTTTTTTCCGTTGAGTACACTTTTATTAACCTGTTTCTCCACTGATGCAGGGTAAGTGGCAGTGGGTTGAACCAAGATAAAGTTATCATCTTTTTTGCAACCAATTAATATGCAACAAGTAAACCTTTCTTTTTTCCATAGCTCGATTTTCTATCTTCTAAGTGTCACTCTGCCACTCAGATTACAGTTTTGTATCTGTGGCCCCAACAGGAATGAGCACTCTTTCCAGAAAGTTTCTGTCTGTAAACAAAGATACAGGATTGCCTTAAGACTCACACCTAAACACATCCTGACAAGAAAAAGCCAAAGAGATAGCAGTATTGGTGTACGAAGAACGAGAAGACAAACCTAATACTGTGATCACAGACTCACTTTATGGAAGATAAATGATGGCAGTGGTTTAGAATTCATAATTATGCAGGACACACCAAAAGCATTTTCCCCAAACCCTGCCATCTAGATTGTGATAACTTTCAAGATGAACGCACTCAGCTGGAAAATGTATATTTAGATTGGTACTTTGGGGTGTAGACATTTCTCAAAATGGTGAAAATGTCTTTCCTGGATGCATTAATCTTACTATCTATTTTTGCACGCTTTCTGTCTGTCTCGCACTAGCACGACAATAAGCATCAGTGGTGTGCAGGCCGGGTGAATTATTCACCGTGTTGGCCTCGCCTCTGTCTTCTTTTAATGGATACTTCAACCTCGTGTCTCTATAATTCATTCCATACAGCAAATTTACATTTTCCAACCACTCAGACTGTTAAGTGGTAAGAGACGTAAGACTATGTAGAGAATGTGCAGTGAAACAGAGAAAAAGTGGAGAGCATGACCTACTTTTCCCTCACCTGTTCAGCACTGAACTTCTTAGGCCTTTTTTAAAATTATTTTTTTTAAATAGCTGCTTTACCTCTATGTACCAGGAGATGGCAGAATAGGTCAACTATCAGTATACAATGATCTGTTTGGATGCTTTTTGTAGTAACCTTAACACAAGTTATGGTGAAAAACTGAAAAGTGTAAAATTCCTTTGGCACTTTAGTTGGAAAATGCATGAAAACATTGTTATTTTACCATTGTTATGGAGCTGTGAGACACCCCCTCATTATTAAGGTGAAATAATAATAATAATAATTATAATTAAAGTATGCTTTATACACAGACACTTGATACACAACGATGATGTTGTATCACCTTGTAAAAAAAATTATATTGAAAGTGCTAGCATGCCCGCATGTGGAGTCCACTCTCCTTATGACACTGTTTCGCTCTGCACAACATGTGTATGTGACAGGAGTCACTCATTCCACAGAGAGTTATAAAAAGACTTTGCTGCAGTTATCTCAATTGGAATAAACCATGTTGAACTGAGAAGAGGGGTGATACACTGTGTTGTGATAGATTTGCTTTACTGCTTATTGTTTTATTTGATTTGTTCTGTCTTTCAGCTTTTTGTTGTATTCTGTAAAATGATACTTGAGATATAAGTAACTTTTTTCTTTCCGAAGTTGCTCTTTATATTTCAGTGGGGGAAAAAACATAATTGACATGCAGGGGTGGAAGAATTATTCAGATCTCTTAGTTAAGTAAAAGTACTAATACCACACTGTGAAATCACTCCACTACAAGTAAAAAGTCCTGCATTAAAAACTTACTGAGGTAAAAGTACAACAGTATCAGCATCAAATTGTACTTAAAATACCAAAAGTAAAAGTACTTGTTATGCAGAATGGACTCACTCAGGTTGTTTTATATATTCTAAATATATTATTACATTATTTGTATTGATGCTTTTATGTAAGCAGTGTTTTAATTTTGTAAAGAAGGGGCTCATTTAACTACTTAATATACTGTTATAAGATTTAATAAAATAAAAAAAGTCACTTTAAATTGATCGTGTTTTTTTATGTTAAATCTTAAACGTGAAAAGTAACTGAAGCTGATTAAATCTAGTAGAGTAAGAAGTACAACATTTGCCTATAAATGTAGTGAAGTAGAAATAAAAAGTGACATAAAATTGAAATATTCAAGTAAAGTACAAGTACCTCAAAACTGTCCTTAAGTACAGTACTAAAGTAAATGTACTGAGTTAGTTTCCACCACTGTTGGCATGTCTGTGTCAGTCATTATGACTCCTGAAATGTTTAAAAGTACATGGGATGATTTGGAAATATAAATAGGATGAATTATATGCTTGTGTTATATCAATTTGATGTTTTTTAAGTCAAACAAAAATGCAAATGAACCTAAGTGAGAAAATACAATATTTGCCCAATTTAACATGACTTCTGGTATAAACATACTAGTTTCCAGTCTTCTATCCAAATCAGATTCTGAAACATGTAATGAAGTTGCTGTACACCTCAGATACTCCAGTACTTTAATATTGCTGCAGATTATTCATATATTCACTTTTTTAATCATAAGTATATATGAAGAGCTGGACAATATGTTGCTGACTGGGTTTAACAAGCTGTGTCAACCAACTTTGTTGCCTCAGGCTTTATCTTCTGATTATAAGTTTGGACCCGAAATAGCTCTACTAGCACCTGATGTTTGAGATAAATAGCTAATTAACTTTAGTCTAATCTAATCAACTTAGCATATCATTGCAGTCAGCCAGTGTCCTTTTGTTAACAACAGTCCACTTAAATGTTTACAGCCACATTGCATTCAGTGAATAAATGTCATATGTCTTCATGTTAATGCTAGGGCTGGGCGATATGGACCAAAAGTCACATCCCGATATATTCAGGCTGAATATTGATATACGATATTTATCTCAATATTTTTATTGCAAAGTGAGAGCAAACGTTCAGTCAAGGCCAAATATGAGTTTAACTGAACATAAATACTGTATAACAACAGGAGTACCTTTTTTTTTTTTTTTAAGTCAAAGCTCCATGAAGGGCAGATTTAAATAAAAATACATCTTAAATAAAATAGCCTATAAAATAAAATAGGCATTTTTTTTTCTGAAATAGATATATTTATATGAGAAAAGAATATCAAACATTACAAAAGAACTAAATATGACAAACCCTAGTAAGGGCAGCATTTATATATAAAAAAAGAAACTATATCGATATATGCGATATGGTCTAATTCCATATCACATTTAAAAATATATTGTTTTATCTTTCATATTGATATATCGTCCAGCCCTAGTCAATACTCAGCTTGACTATATTTAGGCGTCATTGTCATTCAGTGCAATCATGGTGGTATCTACTGCCTCTACTTATTAATAATCAGTGACATATCTTCCAAAAAACATATCTAATCAGCTTAATTTCCAAAGTATGTCGGTACACAGAAGGAATTTGACTCTGCTGTCCAGTGGCTCTGAATATCCTCCTTCCATACAAACATACAGGAATCCACTCTGCATATTTCAAGACAGATTGCTCCTACAATGATTGTGCTCATTGCAGCGACAGGATATTGTGCTCAGAAATAGTGTAAACCAGACAGTGCCAGTGTCCTGTTTTTATCACTGTAGACCGACTCAGCCAAAGTGCTTTGGGGAGAAGGACATCCTCTGACTCACCATATAGAGGAAACACTTCTGGCTGAGGCACAGGTTGGTCTCTGGCCTTGCTATCTTCCTGTGGGAAGAAGAGGAGAGAGAAAGTAATGAAAGGTTGATTGAAAACTTGAAAAAACTGTGAATCAAGTCTATGAGGAGGAGAGAGATTGGTGTGAACTGTAACAGACCCACACTGCCCTACAAAGCAAAAAGGCAGTAACTACGTAACTAGTAACTACTACGAGTGCAGAACTGAGAAAAATGACTTTAAAGTTATCCTGTAATCTAGCCTAAGTAGTTGTAGGTAGATTATTGGACAAGTGGCTGTTTTGTTACTTTATATTAGCTTATTCTTTGTACATATCAATCCTCATATTTCATTTTATATTTTAACCCTATTTTGCAGTTACTGTATTCTTTCTTTGTATTACTTACCAAAAACGTGGCACCATACCAAGTAAAAAGGCAGTAGATTCTCCAAAATAAAACAAACAATAAACAAAATAATTTTTCGTGAGGATGCCGCGAAATCAGCTGTGTGTGTTCACCATGGAAACAGTAACTTCATTGCGCAGCAACACGGTTATTTTTTTGTTAGGTAAAACATAACAAGAATACAATAATGGATGTTACTGTACTCTTGCTTTGTTTCACTAGGGCTTTTTGCAGTTACTGTACAAACGACTACCATTTTTCTCCAAAACGACACACATTTGAGATAAGATGTTTTGTCACATAACAAAGGATGCCTTGAATGTCATGAAAATGATAATAACTCATTTTTGACCAAAAATGCAGTTACTGCCTTTTTGCTTTGTAGGGCAGCACTGGCAACTGCTTTAAAGCTGCAGATCTATATTTTAGATTCCAGCCTAGATATCTGAATGTCCAGTTGAACCAGAATATATTGTGCTACAGAGAATGCAAACTTGATCTAAAATGTGAAAAACATCCTCTAACTTTACGATGACTTAAGTTTGTCAGCTGTCATTTCCTTTGTGTTTCTAAAGAGGAAATGGAAATATGCATATTTTTAGCTGTCGATAATAAGGTTACTGTTCTCTTAGCAGGAAGCTTTCTGTGGGAGAGGTTGATGAAGAGGATGCAATTAGAATGGGAATAGAAAATCTAATTGACAGCAAGTTGATGGTCATAAAGCATCTTAGCAGTGAATCTGATTAAAGCCATCATCTTTAAATACATTCAGTGACACTAATGTGAATGGAAAGCCTTTCTTTAGTTTACCCCTCTTCAGAGACAAGCCAGATGTCAGTGACATTTAAAGAAACAGCTAAAACTATGCTCTAATAAATGCACTTAGTTTCTGTAAACACTGGCCTCATTGCAGACTCCTTTTATGTTGTAGGATTGGGAAGAAAAATTCTAACATAGATCAACTTTATGAACTCACAGAGGGACAAAGAGTGTGTGATGAACAGAAATTTGACATACGTTTTGATTTTATAGTTTAGAGATTTTGTAAGGCCAGCTATCACTTTTGTTTTTAGTGGGTATTTGACTAATCCAGTTCATTCTGGTTTTGGAGCTCGCCCCTTGCATCTTAGACTTCATACACAAACAACAACAGACCATGACTTCCTGTCAATGGCTATCTCTGTACACCACACTGTGACAGATGGAGAAATGAGCAGGCAAACAGATGCTGTGCTGTGCTTTTGGCAGAGGAAGCAAATCTGAGCTGTTTTCACACAATGACCACAAACACAGCCTGTTTCAATGACATGCATGTAAAAATGCCATCATTCCTTCTTAGTTAGTCTTGAGGAATCTGACACGTCGAGAAAAATAAGTTGTTTGTGGCTTTCCTTTCCCATAACAAGTAAAAACAATGTTTTTTCCTAAGTAAAACATGAAGTACAATCATTTTTGAGGAAAGAAGTTAATAAAAGTTGACCAAACAAATAAAAACGTGTTGCGGTGCAACATGGTACCAACAGAGGGCGCCAGAGAGTAATAGCGGCTTTAATCCAAGGGAGATACCGCTGCACAGAAATCCCCCGCTCTGGTTGAAATGACATCAGCGGCCCCTCCCACCAACCAGGCTCCCGGCCCGCTGCATGCACAGGTTGTGTATGCTCTCAAAGATGTGTCACTCTGCAGATATTTGGCCATACTCATTGACATGCATGCACTCTTCTTCTCTCCTCATTCAGTCTGTGGTCGGGCCTACCTCTTGACCATGCAGCTGCTGACTGGGGAGATCCCCATCACACTGTCACATACACAGCTACATACAAATGTGTAACCCACTTGTATGTGTTTAAAGTATTTGTTTACATTTATATAGGATGCTGATTTCAGCTCGACTTCCACTAGACATTCCTTTACATTTGCTTTTTCCCCGTTTAATGGGGCAGCATCATCAGCTTATAAAATGATCTTCTGAGGCAGAGCTAAAATCTTTCCCCGAAACAATTCTGACTTTATTCTCAGAATTTTGACTAGTATAGATTTAGGCTATCACACCCTCTTCCATATGGAGCCCTGTGATTGACAACATAGCCAGTCAAACTGCCTTTAGGTTGGTTTTAGTGGCATCATCCCTTGGTCAGAGTTGAGCAAAGAGACTTGTGTTCAATCTGATTGGGGACATTCATTGCATGTCATCCATAATTCATCTTATTTTTGGTTATTTTTTTAGCCAACATGACTGTATTGCAATGTCAGTCTGCTGGTCAATACAGCACTTATGTTTAAAAGTGAATATCTTATACATCTAGATTGGCCGTGACATTTTGTGGAGACATTTATGGTGCACAGAGGATGAATCACTCTGAAATTGGACTTCCTATCTTTTTGTGCCACTATGAGACTTTTTGGTTTTAAGTGCAATATCTGGATGGCTATGAATTGCCAGATCCAGGCTAAAGGAGATGAAATGACTACCCTGACTTTTAATTTAGCACCATCAAAATTTTGGTTTGCCCCATGTACCTTTTGACCAAATGCACCAAAATAATGACATTCCTGTCAGCCACAGCTGTACTTTGTGATTAGTGCTAAGAGTGAACTATTAACATGCTAACAGGCTAATATTGCCTGCTTCAGCACTGTCATTGTGAGTGTGTAAGCATGCTGATGTTAGCATTTAGCAACACCTTCACAGAGCTGCTAACGGACTGTAAACTGTATTTGAGTTTGTTGTGTAGCCTCCTTACTAGTGCTGGAATTTACATACTTTTACTATATTAACTGTACTAAAGTAAAGTTTTGTGGTACTTGGAGCCTACTTTAGACTACTTGAGTCTTAAATTTTAAAAGTTGCTGCTTTATACGTTTACTCTGTTACATTTATGAAGTACTTTTAGCTGCACTACTTTTTATATAATCCTGGGCTGACCCACTAAACAAGTATCAAAAAATAGGCTCTACATTAACGAACTACTGCAATAAAATGCTCTTATGTTAGTATTAAAAACATAATAATATAATATTACTATGACTTTTGATACAATAACCATACAATACTGAGGAAACATTTAAGATTCAATACTTTTACTTATAATGGAGTATTTGGATTGTGGAAGCCTCATTTCTACATTGACTTTTGTACTTTTTCTTTCACCACTGGTAATAACATTATATAGCACTAACAGAAGGATCCTTTAGAACAGGGATGGGCAACTTAAATGCTGGAGGGGGCCACAATTTTTCATCGACACTACCACAGGGCCACATATAGGACCATGCACTTAACCAGATATGATGAAACTTCAATTTTAAATATGTTTTCAGTGCAGTAACTTAACATAGTTAATGCTCAAATGCATGTTTAACAGTATAAATAGGAATATCAAAGGTTTGAAGCAAATAAAAAATAACTTACTGTCATTTCTTTTTTTTCAGTGCAAGAACAGCAGACCAACATTAATTGCAAGACGTAATTTTGTGCGTTTTTACACTGCACTTTTAAGATTTCATGCTCAAATGCATGTAGTTATACTGAGGGCCACTTCAAGTGAGAGTGCGGGCCTTTTGCGGCCCCTGGGCCTCCAGTTGCCCATCCCTGCTTTTGAATAAGACGCCTAGTTGAATTGCAAAATTTGAAAGATGCTGCACCTGATGGGACGGAGCAGCCCAAACTCTTTCCAGGAACACCGTCCCAAGAAACGGCATCAGAGTGAGACCTCTTCTCTTTTTACCCTATCTCTGTTTTTAGAGTAGCTCGCCGCACGCCCGCCCCCCGAAAGGGTCAGCTCCCCAGCGCGGCCCTCTCATTGGCCGAGCGAGCCGTCAATCAGAGGATTATCCGTGTCCGGGTAGGTTGATTACGGTCTGCAGCGCTGAGCAGAGCGGGGCTGTGGAGTAGCCGTGCATTTAAAACCGCCCAGGGAAGACACCGCATTTACGAGGCTAGTTTAGTGTTTTTTTGCTGCCTCCGTCCCTCCCTCCTCGCCCCGGCTTCACTCTCTGCGGTCCACAATGAGTTGGTCGAGAGGAATGCAGCACCGGTTTACCTGAGCAAGTGTGTTTCTGTGAAGCCCACCACTACACACTTACTCTGCTGTGACTTTTTATTGCATTTAATTGGATGCCGCGTCGGGCTGTTGCTGCCACCCTGAGAGAAATAGGAGGACTCTTGCTTGTGTCAACTTGAGTGTTTGCCTTTAACTAAAGAATAGGTTATGTAGGTAGGCATTGCTTTTGGATACATCTCCGCCCCGTTGTTTACATGTTGTAATTGGATTTTCCATCATTTCAAGCAGCAGCAGCAGCAGCAGCAGTAGTAGCAGCTCAGAGTTTTCCCTCCTCCTCCTCCTCCTCTTGTTCCTCCGTCTCCTGTGTGGAGCTTTTTTTGTCGGGTCGTCCAGGTTGTGTGAGAAGAAGATGGGACTACCTGCCCTGGAGTTCAGCGACTGCTACCTGGACAGCCCGCAGTTCAGGGACAGACTCAAGTCCCACGAGCTGGAGCTGGACAAGACCAACAAGTTCATCAAGGAGCTGATCAAAGACGGCAAGGCGCTCATCCAGGCTTTAAAAAGTAAGTGATGGTGGGAATGTGTTTGTGTTAATTAACGGACATCTATCCATGCTGTGCATAGTGACAAAAATCTGCCCTGTTGCATGTGGATTTTTCAGAATAAGTCACAGAAGGGTTTGACAAAGTTGAGATGCCTTCAAGGAAAGAGATTTCTCAGAAAGCCTTATCTCAGTTACATTGGCATCACATGAAAAGCTTACACAGTGTGTGTGTGTGTGTGTGTGTGTGTGTGTGTGAGACTGATAAAGCACATAACAGAAGTTCAGAGGCATGGCGGGTGAATTTGAGTGAGCCCTGAAGCTGTCAGCACATTTGTTCCCATCAGCTTACATTATGAAGCATTTAGAGGCAGAGGGAGTTTGCGGTTTACTTTATACTCACACTGTACTGTGTCAAAGGCTGTGATGTTGTTTAATGTTGATAAGGGCTTTCATTACAAGAACGTCCATCCTACCAAACAGTTGTTATAACTGAGGAGGTGGTGACAGGTTTGGGTCTTTTGGTGATGTGAAATGAAAACCAGGACAGGTGGGTGGGTACCAGGCTTCTGAGCAGAGACGCTACATGGAAGGCTAGGTTCCAGCATGAAACTCTTATTGGTTTTATTGTGGTATAATGAGACGAGATATGTTTCAGCAGTTAAATGTGGGGCTGGCACTCATTGTGGGATAATCCAGCTGAACTGGACGTTATCACACTATTAAATAGGCTTTTATCACCGCTTATCATTCTAATGTACGGGCAAGTAGGAGCCTATTCTACCTCCTAGTAGGTTGTTATCAGCCCATCTAATAGCTGGTCGCATTTTTGTTACAATTCACTTTCAGTTTTGTTAGGTTTAGGCACTGAAAAAGACCACAATTTTGTTTGGTTTAGGTTACAAAACTCCTTCTCTGAGGTTTAGGTAAAAGTTCCTGTTTAGGCATTATAAAAGTTGGTTAAAAAGTAAAATAAATGTGCCAAAATTTAAGTTGTTAGACATATCAGGTAATGGCAGAAGTGACATAGTTGTTGTAGTACTCCTGGGTTTGTTTGACCCATCCAACAATAACCCAACCGTACCCTAACAACGACTTTTCATGCTTTATATTACATGACTTCACTGCCCTCTTTGCTTTCACACTGTAACTTCACTTCCGCCTCTGCGTAGTTCATAATAACTATGGTCACTAGAGGGCGCCGCCAACAATACACGTTAATTTAGCAGCCTATTGTAAGAGTGGAAAACAACCTGCTGGACCTACTAGTAGGTAGAGTATTTATGGAATGATAACGGCCGATAAATGGCAATTCAAATGTCTAACGACAGAATATTATGGATTATCATACGCAACTCTGAGGATATGATGACACTTCCCTACAGTGGCCACATTGCAAAGTACGAAAGTTATATCATAACTTACCACAAGGTCTGTATAGTAGCTGTTCTGGTCTTGGAGACTGTATAAAATAAAATTGAAATACATGATTTTTCATGGATTAGAAGTTCTTCAAGTGCTAAGAAAATAGGAAAACAGTGCTTAAGTTGACTTATGGTGAGGTTGTTCTGTCAAAATAAATTGTATTGATCAAGGTTAAGACCTAACATTCAATCTTATTATCAAATTTGATATTTGATACCAGCTACTCAACATCCTCCGGCTAGTTGAAGTTGATTTGTGTGTTTTGACTTTTGCAGCTGAATATGGATATGGTTGACATCTTTCTATGGAACTTGTTTTGGCATGAAAATAGACAGGTGAATATATGTTAAAATGATTTTATCCATGTACTCTATCTATATTAATTGGAACAGGAACTAAACTGGCAGCTGTTTCAGCTCTGTGTGTTAATTTGCATAGTGCCACGCTGTACACACACTCCTGCTACTATTGTATTTATAGTGTATTGTTCACTCTGCTCATACTAACATAGTCAAATCCTGTCAAGTCTGCAGCCTGCTGCTTAACCTGAACTTTCCACCCCTGTATTATTGGCTGTACCTTTTTAAAAACAAAGTTGCTCAGTCCTCTGTCATCACAAAGCTGGGTCAGCTGATGCGTGGCTATAAAGACAATTCTGCTTTTGTCCATTGGTGAGATCTAGAAATCAAACAGCTCGGCCTGGTTCGCTGCTGCTGCGATGAGAGTGAGAGTCATTTGCTTGTTCTGTGCCATTGTAACAGGGTGCTGCAAGTCAGCAGCTTTTCCTAGTTAATCTTTTTATACCTGTACTAAACGGCATCGTTGCCCTTTGCTGGCCCATGAGATGAATCAGTTGCAAAAGGTCTTGTCTAACAGCACTTTGTAGTTGTCGATGCAGCCGCTCTGTAAATCTTCTCTGCTGCATCTTTCAGCACTCCTCTGCTTGTGTGGAGGCATTGGGAGGATGTGTGACTGTCCTGGGAAGCCTCTCAAGTTGTGTTAGTTACTAATTGCTGCTGGAGGAGGAAAGTCTCCTGACAGCTTTCACATGTGTTTCTCTTGTAATGACTACATGCATGTTACCACAGACTGAGAGAGTGCAACATTTAAAACATGCTGTTCACAACTGGAACAGTGCTACTGGTGACTCATTAAAGCCTGTTGTTCTGCTGCTGCCTTCTCTGTGTTTTCAATAATCACCGGTAAAGGGTTGGGCGATAAAACGATATACACCGATGAGACAAAAGGATTTTGACTGTTGTCTGTCAGGTTTTTTTATATCCTGTTATACCAAGTTCTCTGTCTCTTAATGTCTTTGGTTCTCATATGATTGCTTTATAGACATAATCGGTTTGCAGGATTTTTGCATTCATTTAATGAGGTATGTTGAGTTGAGTTGTCAGAAACTCCTTTTTAATTTGTTTTGTTCATGCCAGAAACAAACATTACTTTTCCTATTCTTTAAACAGCTGACTTAATTGAATTTACTGTAAATCAATGTAAAATTACATGCATTTTTTTTTGCATATGTAATTGTTATTGACATGAACACTTAGTGGCCAGAGGCCGAACCAAATCTTTCTGTTATCTGGTTTCACTAAACTTAATTCTACAAAGGTCACACCAAGATGCTTATCAACTCGGTAGGTCAACCCAGATTGGCCCGATCTGTAATGAGGCGGTTCATGTAGGAGAAATGGTGTTTACAGCATGTCTACTGGCAGCGGAGTGGTATGTTTCAAACACAACGAGCAAACTTTCATATTGGAGAATTACAGGAATGTTAAACATGTAATCCAGGCAAATGGTGCTTTCAATTCAGACTTTTTACACATCTCCATCATCACCTGCTTCAGAGCATGTTAGATGTGCAGAATGAGTAACCATGGCAATGTCACCCGATAAGAAGTAAGAAGTTTTTTTTTACCAGACTGTTGTATTAGACTGCATTAGTTTTAGCGAAGTGTATCTAGTAACTATACTGAGTGTATATCCATATTGCCCATTCCTAGACTGTACAGCACATTTCTGTTATTAATTATTTTATAACAGGTTTGTTGCTGATGTTGGTTTCTATAACTAATGATGGTTGCCAAGTACAGAGAGCATGGTAATATATTGCATAAACTGCACTTATGTATGTAATGTATTATAATCAAACAACAGTAAGAGGAAATAACATCAAATGTTGTTTAAAAAGTAATAATTCAGAATAACATCTTAGAATAAAAATACAAATAAGTTCTTTTTGTGATACTTTTTTAGTTTTATTTTTACTGATACTGATATCTGTGATAAGCTCGCTTCTCTTTTCTGTTCTTATTCAACATGCCATTGCTCATAATTGTTATTTATTAAATAGAGAAAGGCTTCACACTCTGGCAGGTTTAAAGCAGCTCCATCCTGTTTGTTGGTGTCTGACTGGTTTAAGTCGCAATTCAACATGTAGACACACACAGTTTCGGTATAGACTTTGAAAACCACAAAGTCTCCGTTGAATAAACATACTTTTGACACTCACAAAAGTTGGGATGTTGTCGGGAACATGAAAAAACAGAATGCAGTAATTTGCTAATCCTGACATATTTTCAATTAAACTGTCAAAATTCTTTTTTTAACTGATGTATTTTTAGTTGTGTTTTAACCACATGCAAAGCAAGCACAGCTGCTTAAACTAGAAGACGTTACCTTTCAAATGAAGCGTGCATACCTACATGTATTTTGGACCTATGGTTCTTCTGTGGCTTCAGTTTGTTTTTGTTCTAATCCTAACCCTCCCATACCCCTAAACCTATCCGGGCAGGTGGGTTTTAATGGGTTAACATTCAAACTGTTTTGTAGATATACTCTGTATTCTGAATTTGATCCATTCTGCTTTTATTTATGTTTTACACAGCCTCCTAACTTCTTTGGAATCTGGCTTGTACACACAGACACAAATGTGTATATGTGTGTTAGCCAGATGTCATTTAAGGGCAGATCTAGCTTGTTATTACGGAGCCTGTAGAAATGTTTGGTTCTCTGCTCCACCTCTGACATGACACGGCTCAATCAGCCAAACAAACCCTAATTGCCAGCTTGGCGTTCACTGGTGCTGTGAGGGGAAACGAGACACCGTGTTTAGACAGTTTATGTGACACCGACACATGATGTTACCATGTTTTCAGCTCAAAGTGTAAAGAGCAATAGGACTGTTTTTAACTTTATGTCACGTGACCAAGGAGAGTAAGTTTCCTGTCATCAAAACATGGGTCTGGTTCAGCCTCCGGCCCACTTTAACATCAGACCTATGTCTTTATGCAGCCTCTCTTTTTATTTACCATATATCATCATATCACCAAGACATCTTGCAGAAAGCAATGTGTAAGATTACCAACAAGATCTGTTGTGTGGTGAAGTCACTCAAACAGCCCTGTAGCTTTCAAACAAAAAAAATGGGTTTATTATGAGGTTGCATATATTATCATTACCATAGCATACGATTCATTCATCCACCCATCCATCCATCCATCCATCCATCCATCCATCCACCCATCCATCCATCCATCCATCCATCCATCCATGTTTGGGTTATTCTACGTTTCAGTGGTGTTAAATTACTAATTTCAGGATAAAAGACAGATTTATTATGATTAATGGATTTTTTCCAGACATAAAATACACACATTTTAGGCAGGGGATATTTAGTTCATGTGTGGACACCTGTTTTAAACACAGAAATACTGAACAAGAAGCAGCTTACAACCCCCCTTAACAGAGTTCAACCTAAAGTCAAGCAGCAGTGACATGTCCGTAGATCATTTACTCAAAAATATCATATAAACAATCCATGATTGTGGTCATAAAACAATGCTAGAACCCTTAACGATACATATCAAATGCCTATTACTAGCTCGGAAGGCTCAGCCGTCATGGACTAGTTTCTCACAATGAGGTCATCGTCCGCTGCACTGACAGAGCTGCTTCCTGGAGTAGGGATGTTTTAGTCTGAGAGTCATTGTACCATTAAGACACGTTATGATCACACTGTCATGCACACACACACACACATACACGGACACACACACAACAAACACGCATACACACGTGTTACAGAAGGCATGACATATCATTTTACCATATAGATCGTTTTTCTTAACAGTTTAATAGAGCTTTTAGGGCCCGGAGGCCTGAAACATGAGAGAGCACAGCTGCTTAGTTAGAATCCCTTGTTAGTGTTGGCTGTGAATGTGTGGATGTGTGGTTTTATATTTGTGCACGTATGATGAGACTGTGGGTACAGTGCATTCCTTAACAAGTATTTTCATGGCCTAGTGACCTCTTAGTGCACTGAATAGCCTGCAGTGTGCAATCTGAGAGTGCGTGTCTCCTGACCTTCAACCAGCTGATGAGATGATGCTAATTGATGGTGGCTTAACATGTCAGGAGGACAGATACACTGTCATAAAGAGATGTACAAGGACAAGACAGGGGCAAAGATACAAATGGTGGACAGCCTAAGACAGCATATAATAACCATGAGTCTAACAGATTTATTCTTAAAGGGATAATTCTGGATTTTGACATTAAGTTGTATTAAATATTTGCCAGTAGTGTAGCGATGCAAAGCTAATAGCTAACTTTACCGAGCTCTGATGTTGAAGTAATATTACTACCCACTGTCATTGTATTTACTGGCTTTTTCATTAAACAAAATGGTGCCAAGTGAAGTTTCTGATATGCACAAGGACTGTTGTTTTATGATGTAAAATCACAAGATGTTTGTGGTGTAAAACCTTGTAGTTTCGTGACCCTGCCAGCTTGCAGAAACTATCTATTCTACGATCGGAACGGACAGAAATATTGGCACTCGGCAGGTAAGCTTTACATCCACTACACTACTGGCAAATATTTCATACAACTTAATGTCCAATATCCCACACTTTCATATTCGGCAATTGTTTTATATTTTGAATTTTTCCTAGCCACAAAATAATTTTCAAGTGGCCCATACCTGTTGTAGAAGTTGTGTGCGTTTTGGATTGTATATTTGATTACTTTGAAGCAATTTAAAGTTTGAAAATCTCATAAATGATAAATTATAAAGTAAGAGAAAGTTAAGATAAGGATATATTATAATATTCTTGCATGAGTCCCAGTGTCTGCTTTAACATATCATTTGTCAAATGTTTGGAAGCACACCATCTCAACTTTGCGCTAAAACCAGCATGTTGATAAATGTTGAAAAGAACCTTTAGCTATATGAATATTCATACCAACATTTGGTTTAAACTTGATAGATATCTTTTAGTAGTGAAATAGTCAAATGTTGTAAGTTTTAAGGTATTGCATAAATTATTATTTAAGCATAAAACAAAGTAAACTTGAAAGTTTTTCAATTTATCAATAGCTAAGGCTTGCAGTCTGTCTTGGTTTTGAACAAAATGGGCATGCTGAACTGTAAAATTTCCAGCGACTATTTTAGCCCATATGTAATTGTCCATATTCAGCCAATAAAGCATTGCCTGTAGCCATTTGGATGAATAGTTGATGCCTAAACTTTTATAAAAACATCCCACAGCTAAAATTACTCTCCAAGAACCACTGCTATATGAAAATGACATGGTAAACTAGTTTTTCTTGCACTAAAAAATACAGTATATACATCAAAGGCTTGACCCTGAAAGCACACACATTGTTGAGGCATGTGTGCTGAGTCCTGTGCGGCCTGTTGCTGGTTAAAAACAGCTCTCCGCCCATTAGCACTGTCTTGATAATGGCTTCGTTTTCAGGCGTTCACCCTGGCTTCAAATCGAACCATTAACTGCCCCTAGCAACCTCACAAACAAGCCAAGAGCTTGTGTGTGAATGTCCCAGAGAAGGAGAGCGGGAATTCTCTGCAACCAACCTCCGCTGTTGCAATCTATATCTCCCTCAATCTTCTTCTGTTTTTACCTTCCGTCTTTGTTTTTCTGCAGCCACACACTGTGCTGTTGGTGAGTAATAAGAAGGGTAATAGCCGTCATTGGGTGGCTCGGCTGTCAACGGTGCTGATAGATGAGGGTCACACACACACAAATGCACTGCACACCATAACTAATTCTCAATTATGGCTGATGGAGGGAGTGAACCTTCTTTTAAAAGGGTCCAGAGCAAAGGAAGGGTTTGCGCCGAGGGGCAGAAGAGAGAAAAAGAGTGTGCGTGAGAGAAGGAAGAGGTGGGGGTGTTGTCCTCTTTCACAATGGTGTTTAAAAGCCGACATGGCCTTATTTTCTACCCGCCTAGAGAAGCACAGCGATCTAGGCTGTGGAGAGAGGAAGGAGAGAAGGGGAAGGGGTAGAGGATGGAGGAGGAGAGAACCGGGGAGAGGAAAGCAGGACGGGGTGCCACCGTCTGAAGACATTCCTCTGCAGACATCACATGGGAACAAAAGAGGAGACAAGTGTATGTGTATGTGTGTTTTTATGCATGCAGCATATTGTCTGCAGTTATTAATATTCTGGATTTGCACATACATGTGGGTTTCCCATTCTAAATGTACATTTCTGCTTGTAAGAAGATGTGTGTGTGCTCAGTGAACAGGCACATGTGTGTGTGTGTGTGTGTGTGTGTGTGTGTATGTGTGCTGCCACTGCAGTACAGCACAGTGGGGGTTGGGGGTCTTCCTCAAGCAGTGACGTAGCGTGGAGGAGAGGGAAATTAGGGCACGGCGGAGCCCAACTCTGGTTCTATTGTTGCCTCGCTTTTGTCAGAGCAGACTGTCTGAAACACACACACCCATACTCTCACCCACACACACAGTCACTGACTTTTATTATCATACTGGATCAAAATTAAGCTTATTTGTCCTTATAAAACAGAAGACAACACCCACATTCAGGATTTTGCAATAGAACACATTATTTGTGTAACTGATCATCTGTTGCAAAACACTGGATTTCTGTTCAAGAAAAAGCTTAAACTTAAAGTCACCCACAGACAGGTGTAAAAGTATGTAAAACATACACTGCTACACTTGTACTACACATATTTTGATTAGCATAGTTTTGTAGTTAACCTTGAGAATGGGCTGGAAGCACATCTTCTCTTCTTCACTCACTGAGAAATTCTGTATCTGTCCTTGCTGGCGCCTCGCCCACCATCGCTGCTCACACTAAGCTGAAGAGTGAAAGATCAGTGCAAACCAGGTGTGGCTCATGATCTGCAGGCTGCAGAGGTAGTGTTGGCATTTGGTTGATATTCTCCATTAGAGAAAACATCGGTGGGCCTCAAGACTCGAATGTGGAGCACAGAAATAGTGGACTAGCAAATATATCAGAATGCTAAGTGTAATTAGCATCCTGATGTTGAGGGCTGGATATTGTCTACAACCTCACCAAACAATACGCATCACAACATCCGCAGTCATGGTTTCTCATGCCACTGTTACGCCAATGACACCCAGCTATTCCTGTCCAACTGACCCTTACGGTTCATGTGGCCACAATTGCCAGATCAGACCCTACCTGACCAAAGTTGGTACAGGCCCTCATGGTGTCACAAATAGACTAAGATGAATATTATTGACTTTATTAATCCCACAACCTCTGCATTTAACCCATCCTTTTTTACACACAAGTGAACAACCATGCAAGGAGCAGTGGGCAGCACATTACTGCGCCCGGGGAGGTTGGGTGCCTTGCTCAATGGCACTGAAGTCCATGACTTGTCAGTCCTGGGATTTGAATAGACAACCCTCCGGTTACAAGCCAGATTCCTAACCTCTAGGCCATGGACTGCCTGACTACTGCAACTCTCTAGTGGCAGGGAGACCTGTGTGCAACCTCTGCAGATGATCCAGAATGTGGTGGCACGTTTGGTCTTCAGCTACAGCTCCTGCCTACCTGAGCTCCTTTATTCAGGTCCACAAACCCTCCTGCTCACTATGCGCCTCCAGCAAAAGACTTCTGGCTCCTCCGCCACTGCAGGGCCCTACGTCCCAAACTAGACTCTTCTCCTCTGTAGTTCCCCTGTGGTGGAAAGAACCTCCAAACTCCATCCAATCTGCTGAGTCCCTCTCAATCTTTAAGAAGAGTCTAAAGACCCAGCTCTTTACTACTACTCTTTACACCTTCACTATAATCTATATGAATGGGGAAAAATAGTACTATTTGCACTGCCTGATAGCACCTATGTCCTTCTTTAAATGTACGTCCCTTTGGATAAAAGACGCTGCTAAAATGACATTGTAAAATACATGTAGATTTTAAATTATTTTGATGCTCAACACAGAATTTACTACAACAGCTGTTTTTCTTTAGCTTTATTATTCTGTGTAACAGCGATCACACAACCAAAACATTTAAAATTCTGGCCTATGCATTATGTTGCATCATACATGAACACACATATATACTTCTTTGGTTAAGGTTGGATTATGGGAAAACTCCCATAAGTTCCATCAACAGGTTGCATTCATTAAGGACAGCTATGTTGCCTCATACATGTATAATTGATAAACTCATTAAAAATCTATTGGGGTCATAAATCGGGTCATGTGACTGTGTTTTAAAATGCACTTCTAAGCAAACAGATATGTTGCAGAAATGGCATGTGTATAAACACAGATCGAAAAGCTTGCAGAGCTCATAAGAATCACCACAGAAGTAGATCTTCAGCCAGTGCGCCGTTTCATGACATTAGCTGAATCTTTGATGTGGCGTATCGGCCCTGGACTCCAGCTGGACTGAAGCTGGTAAATATTTTAGCTCTGGGGCTTATTTAGTTGCACTGCTCGGCAATGATACACTGACTCAGCCCATGGATGCACTATGGTATTACTTACTTGTGTGTTTTATCTTGTGACAATATGGGACTTATTTTGGTGGTATGTAACCTCCACTATAGGCCCCAAAGATGCATGCAGATGTGACAAGATGACATGTTTCCTGTTTTCTAGGCATCTATTGCTGCTGCAGCTCCTTGCCCCTAGTTTACTTTGGCTTCAGATAATCTTTTGTTTGGCAATTGTTTGATTGCATATGAAATGTACAGTATGTCTTTGGACAGAGGCGAGAGGAATTGAGATAAACAAAAACCTTTAGTAACATTTAAGAGATTTACAGGATTTAGTAGTAAAATGTGTCATCAGGGGAACTGAAAGAGGAACTGCAATTTTTTTTCTTCTCATGGCATAGGTATAAATACACTAGTGCAATGATTTAATTTAAATGGCAACATTTAAGAGTACATGAAACTGTAAAGAAGGAAGTGGGATTCACACCTACACGAGTATGTTTAAAATTTGAATCTGTTAACGCTTCAGCACATAGAAACACATCCCCGTCTCTGATGGAAATGTTCCTGTGACACTTACAGCTAATTGCAGAACTGTAAGAGGCATCTGTGGTAGATGTACATAGATGACTCATATCTGCTCAACCACAAGGTTACAGTTTTGTTTTAAGAGAATACAGAAGACATTTTAATTTCTTTAAAGCTGATCTTGACTGAAATAGACTGTGCTTTACCTACAGAATAGAACTGGCTTAACCAAAATGCACATACAATATAAAAAGCTTTTTTTGTAGCACTGGCGCCAATAAAGTAACGCTCTTCTGTTTGCACAAATACATTCCTTGTGATCATCTTATTATCTGAAAAGTAATTTATGTAGAACATCTTAAACTGACAGTTGAGGTGAGCAGAGTTAATCTGTCTCTTTCAGCAGATGAATGTGCAAACAGCCTTCCAGTGTCAAACTCTGCACATGCATCATCCTGCACAGAGCAGGTCAAACAGTCAAGTGAGGAAACAATGAGCAAAACACATTTTGAGAGAGAGAGGAGAGTTTAAGGAGAAGCCATGTCTGCGTGCATGGAAAAAAACAGTCTACCTGTTTTGTTAAAACATATAAATGATTCCTACACATTAACCTACAATTGTGAAATGTAAAGAAAAGCGAGAAAATAATAAAAATCCTCCATTGCTGAGTAACTGTGGGGGAAATAAAATGTGTGTCTAACTTAAGATCATTTACAACTGTATCCTGACATGAATGTGTGCACTTTGAGCCTCTGCAGCTGTACGTAAGAGACACCCATCTTCACAAGTTACAGTGATGTGTTCAAATACACACTCAGCTCAGTCCTGAAGCAGTTGAGGTGAGATAATGTCTTCTGTAATCCAATGAAAACCAACTTGATTCAAGAATGTTCCTGATTCAAGCTTCAGTTTCTTCCTGCTGCTGCAGCTGTTGACCTTGTTCGCCCTTAAACATAGAAATATTTCCTAAAAACATCAAAACTTGAACAAATGTGATTGATTTTTAGACAGAATATCACTCCAGTAATACATTTGTTGCTTAGGGACAAGCACAGTTTTGCTGCCTACACATGAATTTGATCAAATTAGTGTACTCTGAAGATCATAAAGCACCAGGGGTGAAGCAGGAAGAGAGGAGGGAAAATGAACTCTGAGGAATGCTCTTTAACTTTCTGCACATGGCTACCTGATCGCTGCTGTCTGGTCATAAAAGAGACAGCTGCGCTTTTCACAGCTGCTTAAAAACCTGCTTTTACTGCAGGTGGTTATGGACGCAAATTGTTTGATTGGAACTGGTTTGATAACAGATGGAAAGCGGTGAATCATCTGACACCCCACCTTCAACTTCCTGCACAACAGAAGCTTCACAGAATCAAGTTTGCTTCTTACTTTAAAATTAATGACAATTGGAACAAAGAAAAAGGGTGTTATCTGGTTCTGGAAGCAGGATTTGTTACCATTGATATGCACTCAATAAAATGGAAAAAAATATATTTATCCATCTATGTTTTCCTGGCTACAACTCTGGACTTTTCCAGAGGAGTTGAAAGAATTAGAGCTTCAGGAAATGTTTTGGGATGTGTTTTAATTTGACTGCCAGCAGGCCCCCAAGAAGGGTCAAGGGTCACATAAATACCGTTTCTGTATTTGAGTACATCCGTATGTGCTGACTCTATAGATCTGACCTATCAAGGCAGTTTTTCTTATTGTTTTAGTGGCAATAAACCTTATCTTCAGTGTCGCATCTCACAGCTGGATGATACATAAAGTGTCACAAGACCTGAAAGACTTTGCAGAATTATATGATTGTTGAAAAAGGAGAATATGCTTCAGTATAATAGTGCCATGACTATCTAAACAGGAAGCTTCTGACAAAGGTTAATTATGGAATACCCTGGGAAAGAAATGCAGGTTTTCCTATCCTACAGGGAAAAGAAATGTCAGAAGAAGACAGGGAGATTTATCTGAAGCTTTTAAACTTGGATCTTCACCCTGAGGTAATCATTAACTCCTTAGCCTGCAGTGTTGAGCTGTCAGTCCCGAATTCAAGACGTGTGTGATAATGAACTCTCAGCCTGCAGTGGAGTGAAGGTGTGGCTGGGAGTCGCTACCCTTGAACAAGAAACCTTAGCCTGCTGCCCAGATCTGTTTCCAGACACACAAGGAGGTGAGTTTGCCTGGCAGGTGTGGCTTAAATTGGGCAGAAATACACAAATACTCCCACACAGATATACACGCACATGCTGACACATGTTATTGATAAAATAGCTATTTTCCTCCCACATCAAAGCTCTTAAAGTGAGTCAGAGCGGAGGGAGAAGAGGCAGTGTGTTACAAGTGAGAGGCTGGCATGGTATCCAGCCTCCTTTCAGGGATCTGTGGGTCTGGACGTTAGAAGGTGAAAGCAGGTTGTTGTTGTCCAGGAGGGACGATACTGTCTTCGGTGCAGGAGAGAACAATCCTTCATTGTTGGGTTTAAGAAGCAACTCAGATTTTATGTGAAGCTCCAGGGTTTCAGTGTTTCGATTCATTGTGGGAATAAAGGGAAAAAATATTTTTTCTTCTCCCTGGCTACTTGACATTATGCTGAATTCATTCACTGAAGTACTGAAATTAACAACTGTTCTTAAGTACCAATTTTAGGTACATATATTTTACCTTAGCACTCTTGCCTCACAGCAAGAGGGTCACCGGTTCGACTCCAGCCTGGAGCTCTTCTGTGTGGAGTTTGCATGTTCTCCCTGTTTCAACCTGAGTTCTCTCCGGGTCCTCCAGCTTCCTCCCACAGTCCAAAAACATGCAGCTTAGGTTTAATTGGTGACTCTAAATTGCCCGTAGGAGTGAATGAGAGCATCTCTGTTTCTGTCCTGTGATAGTCTGGCGACTAGAGGGTGTACACCACCTCTTGCCCAATGGCAGCGGGAATCGGCTTCAGCCCCCCGCAACCCAAGTTCAGATAAACGGTTAAGGATAATGAATAAATTAATTACAAACTATGATCTTGCATACAAAACATCAAATGAGCTTCTAAAATATGTGAAGCTAAACTTTAAAATGACATCCTCCGTTCCGTTCAAGATGGGTGGGTGGAATGGTTGATGGGTGTAACAAACCACAGACCTTCACCCAAGAGACTGGTGTTTGTGTCCCGTGTGAAACTGTTCTTCTTTTACCCTAACCTTAGTGAAGTGGTTTTATTGTCTAAAGCCCACAGTTTCCTGTGATAGCCACTGCGCATGTAACTATCACAATGTGACACACTGTCCCTGACATGTTCAAAACTGATTCAAAAGGTGCCTTGTGTGTGACAAGAAATCTGTATATAACAAGTTACGATTGATCAAATACATCACTGAGAATCATTGTATCCTATTTCCCCTGAACAAGAGTCCAGAGTTCAATGCAGCCACAAAAAATATTGTTTTCTTGACTAACAGAAAGAAGAAGGAAGAAGGCTTTCTGGGAAATGTAGGATACAGAAATATACAAAGTAGCTTGAGGGCCACACCAAAAAGATCAGCCTCAAATCTCCAACATGGATAATCCATTAGATATTCATAAAACAAACAGCAGTATTGAAGATTCAAACCGATGGAACGAAGGTCATGTTCTGATCTCAATCAGTTGTAAGATTGCGGTTAGCGCCTGCTGCCTGCTGAGCTCTCAGGACACCCTTTAATACAAGCCTTCTTTGTTGGATTTCTTCCTTATTTCACTCTTGGTGTTTTTCGTTGTAAATCCATTTCCATGGACCATGAGTTTAAAACTCTTTTTTTTTTTACGTGTCTTGCCTGAAGAAAGTTTATGTGTCCATGGAGGAAGATTGATAAAAATGATCCCTATCTGCACAATAAACAGACTGATTGTTGGGTTTTGGAAAACAAATAACAACATGGAACATTTTGTTGCCTTCTCAGGGAAAGGTGAACCCACAGCCTTCCTTTCAGTGGTTATCAAGGACAATCAGGAGTTTGTTGTTGGATGAGGGATGATCCGTGTGAAAAAAATCTCTCATTTCATGGGGTGTTAGAAACCTGATATATGACTGTACTTATACAGAAGCTTGATGTTCTATTATAGCTCATGTTTCTGGGAACGGTTTATTTCAGAAGGCGTTTGATTTCAGTCGCAGTTTCATCTTAGATGTTTCTTTCTGGCAACGATATCACATCCTTTTATCCCTCCTCTACCTTCCATAAATGTTTTAGATGGAGGCATTGAAGCATGGTGTTAAAGGGGGTAATGATTAACTTGTAAAATGAAATGTCAACATCCTTCTCCACCTTGAGAATGCTCTTTATCACCGTTTAATCTGCCCCCAGGATACTCATGAATGAAAGGCGAACAAGTCTTTAAAGGTCTCATTGTTCGACTGGACTGACACTGAAGGAGACAGTTGACCTTCCCAAACAATGATTCTACTTTCTCCTCCTCTTCCTCTTCCTCTTGCTTCCCATTTCCTCTTCCGTCATACACACACATTTCCACATATAAACCTCACCCTCCTTCACCTTCTTCTCCTCATCCTCCTGTCCCTCCTCATTTCCTTTTGTCAACCTGACATGGAAATGCCTGTTAGCCTTCTTCTCATCCTGCTTCCCCTCTCTCACGTAACTCTGTTTTGCGTTATTAAAATAGGATAAGTGCTTGCAGAGAAAACCTGACTTGGCCTTTATTGGAAAAGTCGTGGCAGTTGAGCGAAGGCGTATTAAATGAAGTGCAGGAGCCTCTAACTCTCTCCATCGCTCCCATTGTTTCATTTAGTACCGTGGCAGTCGTGACCGCTCGCTGGCCGGGGCCTTGTGATGCGTTTTTTTGCCAGAGGTTGTGTTATTTTTACAACAACGAGACATGAGCAAACCCCCGCTGTGGTGAAGTAATCATACCGGGCATCAGTCCGAAGCAAACACAGAAGGCTAGTGTAATGATGTGATTCAGAAAACTACTAGCAGTCGCTAGATTGTTAGTTGTTCACCACATTTCTGATTCCGAAACACACTTTGAAAAGTGTATTTCCATGTGTGATCACACGCAGTCAGACATTTTCTATTTATATAACTGTAATATACTGTATGGGATTCTGTGCTGGAGATTAATACAAAATGGTTTTAAACAGGAGCGGATGCACTGAATTATTGAACACAATTCAGTGACCCGAGCTGAGGCGCGCCCTCTCTGTCACTATTGCTGTCCTGGTGTGCACTAGTGGAGAGTCAGCAGTCTTTGCCGTGGAGGCAATGGAGAGATGGAAACTGCAACAACAAGAGAGCAAGTAGATAAAGAGTCAGTAGTCTTATTCTACTGTATGCTCAAAGTGAATACAGAAAAGTATGTGGTACAAATGTATGAAAAGCTGGTGGAAGAAGGCAAAGTGTCAGGTTTCAAGGCATTGAAATGGATCCGACTTAACTCATGGTTGTGCTGACTAAGGTACAGATGTGCTTACTCTTAAAAAAACAAACAAAGCAGCTGAGGACTGTATCCTTGTGTTGGAGACTTCTTTTCATCCATTTTATTGAGCTGCAGAGGAAATGTGTCTGTTTGGTACCATGGTCCAAATTAGACAGCAGAGTTGTGTAAATGGGTACAAATAAAAAAAAAGGACTGGGAGTTATGATTTTTGTAATTATCGATTTAATCTGGCTATCTGGCAATCGTTTGGTCTAAGAAACATCAGAAAATTGGGAAAAATGTCCCTCCGTCAACGGTGCCGCCTGCCACCATCAGGAATTCATTCACACACTGATGAACGCAGCATCAGGAGCATTTGGGTTCAGTATCGTTCCCAAGGATACTTTGACATGTATTTCAATGCTCTACCATCTGAGCCTCAGCCGCTCTTTAAAATCCAAGGTGATGTCTTTACACAAACCTCTATTCTCCTGGGTGAAAGTCTGCCATTTGTTCGACCTCCCTCCTGCCCCGAGTGTGATATCCGCCATTTAGGTTGAATCCCGTTACCACCCCTTACCCCTACCTCTCTGTCTGAGTCTTCCCCTTGCCCCTCAATACAGAGGTGATGTTGTTAGGGTTAAAAACATTCCCCTAAGAAATGAAACACCCCTCCATCATCATCATCATTGACGCTTGCGGACTGTTACGCCAACAGAAGTGGCAATTTTAGTCACAGACGTAATGATTTAAGCCGCATCAACACAATCCAGAATTACTCGTCATGTCAAGGGTTATCGGATAACTTATCTCAACAAATAGCGATAGCAGCTAGCTAGCCACCTACACGAAAGGAGCACCGGAATATTAGCATCGGCTACGACTAACTAGTGATTAAAAAAAAACTTGATTAGTGATTCACAACAAACTTAACAAATTAAAAAACGCTTGAACATAGTATCATTACACGACTGCTGTGATCAAAATGCTGAAATACTTACATCTGTGTGTCTCCTTGGCTCGAGCCATCGCTGCCTAAAAGTTTGCCGGCCGGCTTTAAACTTCGGTGACAGGTTATGCAGAGGATGCTGAGAAATTCCTTAAGCCTTTCCTTTCAAGTGTGGTCCTTCGGAAGCTTCATTTCAAGGGATACGTAGTCCTACGCCTTGGCCCTAGCCCTTAACCCAAATTAGAATTGAGAACGCCCAAAAACAAGGCGGAGGGGGAAGGGGTTAGGGGTATGGGATGGTAATGGGATTCGGCCTTAACTCTGCATCGCTGTCAACCACTACTACTAAGTGGCAACGGAGGAAAGTCAAAAACGTCAATGTGAGATGTATTTACACAGAGGTGACCCACCTACTGTTACTGTACCTGCCCATATACATGACTATTTATGACTATTTACTATTTATTATCATCCTTTCATCTACCTCCACTGCTGCTTTACTATACATTCTTTACTGTATATATTTCTATAACATATTCATTCACTGTATATATCCTATAGCATATTTGATTCATGCCTGCACTATATTTATATACTCTGTATATGTTCATACCCTTTCACTTTACTACTCTGCACTTCTGGTTAGATGCTAAACTGCATTTCATTGTCCTAGTACTTGTTACTTCAATGACAATAAAGTTGAATCTAAATTTTTTTTTTAGGGGAGACTAGTCTGAACTGCAGCAACCGAAAGGAGAGTAAATATTTGACCAGGTGGAGCGAACCACTGTTGCAAATGAATAACTTGTTAAGAAGGGGGTTTTGTCTGTTTTTTATACTACTTTTAACAGTGGTTTGGTTTTACTTGTGTAGTTTCTTTTGATACATTTCTTTAGTAGGTTACTGTTTCCATCTCAGCACCAAAGCACTTGTGCAGTGTTTGTCAAGGAAAGGAAGCGTGCTACTGCTCAACTTCCACCACCTACATTTTCCCAGCTGGCTGAGGGATTTGAACTGGCAGCCCTCCAGTCACAACCTATTATATACATGTAATGAACTGATTTAATACATTGTCACACTGCCCCACTTTCCCCCTTATTGATGTTCACCTCATATTGATGTTTAGGTCTGCAGAATAATTTAGCAGCAAGTAACTCACTCTCTATCTGTGTGTAAGAGACGGAGCATGTGCAAGGGTGGGCTGAGGGGAAGACTCGTCTCACTGCTGCCCAAAGCCAACCCAAACAAACCACAGTCCACTGGCATGAAGAGCGAGGAAGTGTGTGTGTGTGTGTGACAGTGTTCGTGTCTGCGTTCAGCTCCCATCCTGCTCCAAAAATAACCCCCTGCTAAGAATATTTAATCCCCAGGTTAGCGCTCTCTCTTCCCCTTTTGCCCTGTTCTTTATCACACCCTCACACATTTGATGTGGATACTGTACACACACTTGGTCACACACACATGCACGCAGGGGCGGTGTGTGTGTGTGTGTGTGGGGGTGGGGGGTGGGGGGGGGGGTTCTCCTCTGGTGTAAAGCCAGCCAAAACTCAGGCTTAGTGAGGGTAATCTGTTAGATGTGTGCTTGTTGTATTCTGCCTGTTTTCATGCGTCTGGTGTCATTGTTGGGGCTAAATTGGTCGGCATGCTGGTGTCTGGCTCTGGCTTTGGCCTGGAGGATGAGGGAATCTCTGTTATTTATGTGTTTAGTATTTTTTTTCCTTAGAATTTGAGAACTACATTTTTATTTTTAATGATATTTTAGATTCCTGATCACATCCTGCAGGGACACTGATGGGACTCGGGGTCAGGAGGGCAAGCCTAGATTAATGCTAGAGATGTGGGGGGGAGAGGATTGAGTTTATGAGTTTAGGGGGGCAGGGATTTATATCCATCTCTGCGGGAAATTATAGCAAACACAGTCCATTGATGGTGTGGCCTGTGGTTGATGCTGGTAGCGGCGGGCGGGGCTGTCCAAAAGTGTTTTTGTAGTTCAAACATTTCACTCATATTTGCAGAAGTTTGACTGTCGAGTTACTATTTCAGGATGTCAGTTGTTATATTCAGAAATTACAGATATGAAGGGAGGGGCAGTGTGCCTCACTTTTTGGTCACAATAAATCTTGCGTAATGATTTCTTCCAAACGCTGAATATATTTCCACATTCTGAGTTAGATGAGATTTTCTGCAAAGAGAGAGTAAAGGTGGTGAGGTGTGCTTCCTGCCTGTCATGTGGATGATGTGTGGTGTGGTTTCTGCAGGGTTCAAGGTCTTATCTGACCTGCAAGTTAAAAAAATTCAACTGTTAAATCAGACTCTCTGCACTGTTAGATCTACTGAACTAGGAACATGAGTGTGCAGTATTAAAGGAGCGTGTGTTTGTATTATTTTCTAAGTTAACAGTAATGGGTTGTCGTGCTGTAAATTTATGAGGTTTGTGGTTTATGCAGGTGTTAGTGACCGACAGCTAAATCTCAGAGGTACTCTTTCAGTATCAAGGCAAAGTGACGGAATATCTGTTTTCCCTCTCCACAAAGGTGATAACTTTTTTTTTTTAAATGTCAAACTGCTTTTGTCTAAATTCCCCTGGCTAATATAGTGAGTCATCATTTTAATTTTGCATTACTTTTAATCTTTACCAACTGAAATATGTCATTTTAAAAATGAAAATAATATATACTACTGCGCAAAAGTTTTAGGCAGGTGTGAAAAAAATGCTGTAAAATAAGAATGCTTTCTAAAATAGAAATGTTAAGTTTTTCTTTTTTTTATCAATTAACAAAATGCAAAGTGGGTGAACAGAAAAAAAATCTAAATAAAATCAATATTTGGTGTGACCACCCTTTGCCTTCAAACCAGCATCAATTCTTCTAGACATTTTTTCAACACCTGACTTTTGCACAGTACTCTGTGTATATATATATATATATATATATATGTGTGTGTGTGTGTGTGTGTATATATATATATTATTTTTTTTATAAATAATATAAAGGAGCCCAGGCACCACCACCACCACCAGATAAAGAAAGGTACTGTAGACAGCATAAAAACCGTCTGCAGCGTCTATTTCTGAATCATTAGCTTCAGTCAAGTCTATCTAACTCAGCAGTTACTACTTGAGCAGCATTCAAGACTGTTGCTGACTTGTAAGGTGAAATTGAGGTCAAAGAAGATTCACTAGTCTAGATATAAAGCTGACTTTAGTCTGTCTGCTGAGCTGACTCAGTCTGAAGCAGGCTTTTGTTTGCCTGAGCAATAATAGCTGAATAATCGCCGTCTCTCTCCGTCTTGTGCAAACGTCCTTTTGGTATCAAGGATGAACTGATTTTGGTGGTCGAAGGTCAATGGACGAGGTCACTGTGACCTCACAAATTTTCACACAAATATCTATCAGGATGAACTGATGAAGTGATGTCAAAGCCTAGTTTCGCTGTGGCATCCAAGAAGTTCTCCAACATTAACGGCACAGGAGGTCATGTGTCAGTACCAGAAATTACGACGCATAGGTGCGTATCGCGGCTCGCTGTACAATGGCGCGTTCTAAAAATAGCACATGTACGGCCCGCGGTTGTAAAAAAAAAAGGCTGCAGTTTGTGAGGATTTATGTTGTGAAACCACTGACCTTAGGTTTAGGATAAAAGAGTTCTGGAAAGGCCTTATAAAAGACAGTTTAAACAGTAAATAAATGTACGTAAATGAAGTACTTACAAGGGTCCCATGACCGCAGCAAGTTACGTAAAAAACGTAAGTTACGTTCTTAAACATGATTCATGTAACTTACGCAAGCAACGTAACTTAAGTTAAAAAGGTTTACTTTTGTTTTCACACGAGACGCAAACCCCGCCCTCCTGGGTGAAAGTCTGCTGTTTGTTTGACCCATAAACCAACCCTACCTCCAACCAAAACACGGGAATCCGCCCATTTCGCTTGGCTGTCAATCACTACTACGTCAGCAAGATGGCGGCGGATGCAATGCAGCAAAAGATGCAATATGGACACATAACTTGTTTTTCGCTGCCTGTACTTGTGACCTAAACAAACGTTATTGACGAGAGAACAGGCTGTGGCATCATAATGCTCTGAAAAAAACACTTTTTTGACCATTATTAATGCCATAACTCAGGAACAGAAGGGGAGATTGTGATCATATTTCACTTTGGGTTACATGCTTTTGTTGACACTGAATATAGTGATTGTATATTTTGTCTTCTGTGCTGCTGGGTTTAAAATGTGTGTGAAGCCTTCATGTTTTACAATGTGTAGGTTCTCTGCAGCAACATCCATATTTAAGACATTGTCTCCTGTGATGGCTGTATATGAGTCTGGACAGACGGAGTAAACTGCTTCTTGGCTGGTTGGTGGAGGTATACAACTTCAAAGAGATTATAGAGCGTCATCATATCTAAAAGCATTAAGATGTATGAGGCTGGATGTTTCCTTTATCACTCTAGATATTGGGCTGACACAGAAAGCCAGATTGTCTGTTTTTCATTGTCATGACAGCACAAAGAAAATTCTTCTCTAGTTTAAATTTAGACCCTTTATATAAACTGACAGAATCTTTCCAAAAGTGAATTGTTCTGTTGTGGCTCCTTTTTTGAAGAGGGAAAAAAGGGGCACAAGCCAAGCAAGCCTCAGACAAAATGTAAATAAATACAATAGAGGAGTAAGCAGCAAAAAATGAAGAATGAATAGAAGCTGCCATGACTCCAATAGTACACATTTCTTAAGGTCTCGTATTAATTGTGATTGTCTTCATACCAGCATTCAAATTAAATCATTTAAACATCCTCATTAACTGATTTTGAGATGCAGCAATTTATACTGACATTTTCATTTGTACCGGGGAACGTAATGTAATCATACAGTAAACCATCACCATCACTCCTGATTCACACAGCTGGAAAAGAAATTCAGAAATCATCGTTCAAATTGAAGAAGACGCACTGAGAGCCGTCCGATGGAAATGAATCCCGCCCTGCAGGAACTGCGGAGGATCATATGGTGCTAAAAGCAAATTTTCTGGCCCACAACTGAAACACCAAAACCACAATAATGTAAAGCTCATTTGTCTTGCTTTACGCTTTCGGTCCCACAAAGTCAGCAGACCATCACATGTTGGACTCATTATCCGACTTCTAGCTAATTTTAGTTCTTCACATTCCTTTAAGTGGATATTGATTAGACTGTTCTCAATTAAAGGAATAACATGTTGAAATGGTAAATTGAGTGGAATTCCTCTTTCAGCTTCTCTGTAAACCAGTCCTCCGTCTTTTTCGTAGGTTGTCCAGTGTGATTTCACAGACTGACACTGAAGCCTTAAACTGTGCTGTATCACTCTTTCAGCTTCCATTTAAAAACACTCCATTTAGCAGTAATTATGTGTGATGCTGTTATAATGGCTACAGGTAATTGTTTGAATAAGATAAGAGGATTTCTTTGCTTTATTTGCACCCACGACTTCAGAGTTTGTGCTTCAGCGTAGTAATGTTTCATTCAGCATTGGCAAAAGAGCCCGACCAATATGGGAGTTTTGAGACTGAAAATTCATCGATAACTTTTTTGAGCTGGAATGTTTTTATGTTTATTGTGCACCGATTTTTCACCACACTTCAAAGGTACCGAGAAAGCTACTTTATAGAACATAAAACTGTATTAAAGGTAAATTAAATAACATTCTCAGCAATGCTTTAAATGATAACTGAGGAAATAAAGAAGAAATAGTTATAAAATAAATAGCTAAATAAACATCATTACTGTTCATTTTCAGTCAATTGATAACTATAAAAAAAGACTTATGTCGATAGATGTGATATGGTCTTATTCTATATCGCATTTAAAGATATATTCATATGTTTATATATATATATATATACATATATATATACACCATTGTGTTGATGCTATTTGCCACTATAATTCTGCTATCAATTGCCTACCATCCCTACTTACATGCAGAGCAGATGCTAGTAATGTTCTGTTTTTCACTATTTTGGATTAAAGTGGTTTGTTTGACTGCTCAGCATATATATAATGCCAGCTCATAAAGACGAGACAGACATTTTCAGGACATGAACCTGCCCAAACAGCAGAAAGGAGTTATTCATAATACACAGTTTTGCTGCCTCGAGGCAAAAAGCATATATCAAGTCTTCAAAGTTAAACTTCCAGCTCCAAATTCTGTGTGAGTGTGTTAGCAGGACGGTAGTTTCATTCATCGTCTTGCTCTGGTTTGAACCCCCAACCCTATCATGTATTGTGTCTCTCTCATTTCTGTCTCTCTGTGTGTCACGCCGGCCTCAGAGGAAGGACTTAAAACTGACAAGCCACCGAGCAGCAGCCACTCGGCCGCAAATCCCCCAGGCTGCTGTGATCCGTCCTGACAGAAAGAGAGACATGGAGAGAAACAGGGTAAAGAGAGGCGAACAGAGAGAGAGAATTAGAGTAATGGCTACACTAACAAAAGACTGTACCAGACTCAGATGACAGAACATGCTCTCTCTCTTTATCTGTGCTATCTGTGCACAATTATAATAGCCGCTGCACAGAAAATGAGGCTTTGTGCGTGTGCTGTTGGCTGCTAATAAAGCGTATGATGGTGCCTTCAGGGCTGCTTTTAGTTTCCTACTGGGAGAAGAATGAGGGGAAGGCGGGGTGGAGTGTTCAGCTTCTGTATTTTCTGTAATAAAATCAGACGTGTATATAAAAGAAGAGGCTCGTGCTTTTATTACCATCACTGTGTTGTGCTTTAATCTTTTGTATTGTAGTTTTGTATTTGCTCTCTTTCAGTTCTTCTGTCTTCTGTATTTCTGTTTTCTCTTTGCTATACAGGCCTCATGATTATAAAAGCAAATTTATGCACTATTTGGTTGGTTGAGTCAGAAAATTTAGAATTTAAATGCAGACATGTTGTTATCCAGACTGTGGGAATAACATTATAATAATGATTTGACCCAGAATTATTGCAAATTACTGACCTTTATTATCACTTGGTCACATTAAATTTAAAGGTACTTTCCACTGCATCATGAAATGGCTTTTCAAAGATCTTTGTGAGATTTGGCACATGGCATTTGGTTGAATTTGCAGTTATGTTGTAATTAACTTTAAATTCTTTATTTTAGTTTTTTGTACTGTATAACCCAGATTCCAAAAAAATTGGGACACTGCGTAAAACATAAATCGAAACAGAATGCATCAAATTCAGAGTGAGTTTATATTTAAAATAATAAAAATTCCAGTTTTGAGCATTAGTTATTTTGTTTCCTGCAATGTTTAATTAAACATGGGTTGCAAGGGATTTGCAAATCTTTGCAAATTTGCAGATCTTACATTCTGTTTATAATATATAAATATATAAATTGGGGGGTTTTCTACAGTGTTCCAGCATTTTCTGGAATCTGGGTTGTATCCATTAGGATTTTGCACCATTTGGCCAACTTCCCTTAGAGAGAAAGAGTGTGATTGAACAGACGGACAAGAGACAAAAATAGAGACACAAAGTGTAAAAACATGGTGAAGAGTAAGACAGCACTGGGGGATATTCTTGCATGCTTTTTAAAACATGTAAAATTGTGAAGAACAAAGGAAACACAGCCTTGTTTCCATTTGATGCATATGTATTTGAGTGTGTTTTAAACAGCACAGAGATTGATCCACACATTGATCCAATTTGGTATTGAAGTAAAGTTCAAATGGTGTTTCATGCTGTGTGTGTCCAGCAGGAAGCCCAACTCTACACGCTATCTTTGCACTTATCCCCCAAACATTCTGTCCTCCTTCTGACCAGCCTCTACTATACTCTCTCAAAAATGCTTGTTGGACAGCCAAATAGCTTCAGAACCCTCACCTTTCCCTTTTCCCATTGGAGGAAGTTTTCAGAATTACCTTTATTGTCGTTGTTCAGAGTAACAAGTACCATTACAGCGAAATTAGCCATCATCCTGTCCAAACGTCCAACACACACAAACGATAAGACAGAGGTGAACAGGACAGGGAGGAAGAGAGAGAAATTCAGCACACGTGAGGAGAGGAAAGGAGAAAAAAACAATGAAAAAAACCTCAGCAACATAAGCATAATTCACTTTCACAACATGAACAGACTTATGACATGCCACAGGGGAGTGGGCCCAGCATAGCCAGGCAGCCATCCGCCTATCTAACTATCTGAATGTGAAAATTCTGCCTTCCCATGTTTTAGCTATGAATGACACCCAGGAGATACTGTGTGAAAAAATGTGTGCCATAATCCCCCTATTTAAATGGTTTAACCCTATAAGTAACATAACATCCTTATGTTAATGCAACATTGCTGGGCCATTATGTATTGACTTGGCTCCTGGCCTTTCTTAACCCTGCAGCAGCTTGCCCGAGGCTGCAGCAGGTGTCAGAGACAGCTTGCTCACACATGCATGCGTACGCACAGCAGCATGAACTCATGCGCGCTCAGACACACACTTGCACCATTAAGTTTGCCTGGTAGCTATGGCCACACAAAATTCCGCTCCTCCACGCATTTGCAAACGACACCCTGAGGTTTCTCCTCGCTCTAGTAAAGATGCATATTGAGAAACGATGCTCAAGCGGGTTAAATTCAGCGCTTAAAGCTAAAGTGAATTAATAGGATTGCCCTGATAACCTGGTAACATCTTGACAAGGTAAGGAGCAAACAGGAGGAGGGATTAGCGATGGAAGAAGAGAGGAAAGGGAGATTACAGCTGGGAGGTGCTATGGGGTTTGGCTCGCCAAAGGTTGAGGTTTCAGTGCCGGGATGATGGGGGGTTGGGTGTTTGAAAGGAATGACTTCGAGGCTCATTCATGGAGCTCAAAGAATATTAATTTGAAGGCATATTTCTGTGCCTCTAGGGAGAGGAAAGAAGAGGGAGTTGAGAATAATGCATAGTGAGAGAGAGGTTTAAAAAAAAAAAGACATGGCTAGACTTCACATCAAGATCAAAGTGCAAATTCTTATTCCGTCTTCCGGATTCTGTTTGAAGCTGGATTTCTCCAAAAACCTCCAACACCTCCAGCAAATTTTCTGCTGCCTGCCACAATACATAAAAGGCAGCGAGGTGCAGGGAGGGAGGGAGGGGGCAGGGTTGCTAGGCTGGCTGGCGAATGTCAGATGGCATTGGATACACAACGAGATGACTTCTCTGTATCTGCTCAGTGGATGACTGGTGCTTGGCCAAGTTAAAGGTTGCCATGTGGTGGCCATTCAGAATGTGTGTATGTGCTCACTGACTCAGAAAAATAAATGGGATCACAGTTTTTTTTTTTTTTTCCACAAACCGATATGGTGACATTTGCAGCCCCTGGTTCCAAGCAGCACATCCAGGCTGTGTTTTTTGATTTTCTGGTGGCTTTGAATTTGTCTGCTCTATGAATATTACATAGAAAGAAATCTAATAGTTGATACGATATCCTTTTATTCTTTTGTTTCTTTTGAAATGAACTGTAAAAGTTATATTCAGATATTATACAAGCCTTGATAGCAATAAGTAGTCAATCAATGTATTTCTAGGATGCCTACAATTCCAATGAATTACTTTTCATTGGAAATCATACTAACCCTTCATTAGGGAAACCTCAGAAGATTCCTTGTTTTGAATTCTAAACACTAGTGCAGTGCCCATAGGAAGTATGTATTGTATAGTGCGAGATTGTATTTTGTTGGTAATGCTAATGCCTCTTCCTAGTGTAACCTTAAATAACACAGAAACTATATCTTTCCGTCCGTATTATGCTTAGCTGTAAGTTAATAAAGTTTTGTTTTTACTGTTTTCAGTGGATCAAACTGATGCGGAAGAAAGGGCTTAAATCTCCGCTTAGCATGCTAATCGTGAGATAGCACATTACGTAGTATGCTGCACTTAAAGTACATTAACATGAACCCAATTAGCTGATATACTATATTGCATGTAAGTATCTCATATGAAATGATTATGGGCATTACGCTAAACAACATGAATTACGAGCTAATCGCGCTACAACAACGTCAACTACAGCAAGTCCATAAAACACTTTTCATAAGGTGCGCATACCATCCAGCACATACACATTGAACATTGATATTCACTGGAAACTATTCAAATCTTATTGGAAAATCGAACCTTGTAGCGCACTTTAAAACTCCGAAAGATGTATGTAGGCTAAAAAGACTTACAGATGAGATGAGTCAGGCGTGGAAATCCAGAGTGAATTGTGTTACTGACCAGGTGTAGGCCTATCACACAATGGGGCGGAGCTCCACTAAAAGGCGTCCGATCGGAAACAGTGCAATGCCGCAACACATCCTACGTAAATAATATTTTAAAAAATGATTATGCGCAAGACACATACGAAATCTGAGTCTGACTAACGGTCAGCGAGATATGCCCTAGACACACACACACACACACACACACACACACACACACACACACACAGACGCTTCCTGCTTTATAGATAGATTTGCAGTTTCTTGTTCCTCAAGATTTGATGATTTCCTGTGTCTATTTTTCTGTCTTTTCTGTTATATATTGTTGTAAAATGAATATCTTTAGGGTTGTGTTGACAATCATTTGACATAAAATATAATTCAAAATCACTATATTAAAATTAGTGAGGCACCAATACCGATATCCGATATTGGGCCGTAGTAGTAGTAGTTGACAGTGGGGCATATCTGTTCAATTAAATTCTGTTCATATACAGAACAGTTCACCCCAAACAGGTGGCCAGACTATCACAGGGCTAATAACAAGTCAGTATATTTATATTAACATTAATTGTTACATTTTGTTTTACAAAGTTAGCAGGTCAGTCAAGCCTGATGTTGTCTTACACAGAAAATAATGGTTCCAGTCACTTCCACATGATGAGGAATACAGTTAATTAATAACTGGTATCAGATCGCTGCATCCCCAAGTTAAAATCAGTTGTACATGTTGTCAGACAAGCATCACTTGTACAGACGTGAACCTGCCCACACAGAGCACATGACATATTTCCTGTGCTATAATATAACAGATTGTTCCCAGGTCAGCGTTTGGGTTGAGTTTTTCTGGCTGGAAAACAGTGGATGGAGAACCCAGTTCCTCTTCCTGTTCTTGTTTGGCACTTCCTGTGTCAAACTTCCCAGAGCTACGACAAAGAAAGTCGCTGTAAGCCTGGGAAAACTTTTAGTATGAACAACATGCACTGCTCTACTACTTTGTAATAGCTACGTGTACTGTGTGTATGAATATTTTGACAACATATTAAGTGCTGCAAGGCATTTTTTATTAATTTGTTGATTTTCCCTCAATCAATATGTCAATTATTTTGCTTATAAAATGTAAGCAAAAATGTATTTAGTGCATTTATTTAGCCCATTTAGTGTCTAAAAAATCGTGTTTTGTCCAATCAGCATTTGAAAACACTAAAATATTTAGTACATTTTTATATTGGGCAAAGAACAGCAGTAAATCCTTATATTTGAGCACCGAGCACAAGTGAATATTTGTAATTTAATATTGTAATTTTATTTATTTCAAAACAGGGACGGCGCACAGTAAGACATTAATCTTCTACAACAAGAGAATATACATTGTGCCAGGTTCCATCAGATTTCTATTTTCCACCTATAGTTCCCGGGAAGGATGATGGAATAATACATAGAAAATTAGTATAGAAAATGACAATTATTAAGTGAAATTACAGAACAGGGCAAAGAGACAATAATAAAATAGATAAATAGAAACATGAAAGCATTTTTCAACAGGAGAGAAAACAATTATTGCTGTTTAATTTTGACTTTAAAGGTCGAGGCATACCAACATGTACCGTATCAGAGTGTCAAAGTATTATTCCAATAATTAAATTATTATCCATACTTCAACAGTGTGAATGGAGTTTGAATGGTTAATCATGTGATCTTAGTATGGAACTTCAGTCACTCCGTCCTCTGATGGATATGCGCTGATAGCTCAGTTAAAAAATGAGAATAAGCTACTTAGAACTTGAGTTCGTCTCTTGAGCCATTTAATCTTTGTTCCCACTGCTTTTTTCCCTTTTTACCACAATGATACTGTAACAAGGCTTACTGATTTAAAGCAGCCGTTTTATGAGCACTAGCCACATTGTAAATTCCTCCTCCCAATTTTCACTATTTTACAAGCCATTATAATTTGGAATTTGAATAAAAACTAAAGTAGGGCAGGACTTCCAGTGATTTACCTGCCACACTGGCTGGATTAGACAAAGTCGCAAACAACCAAAAATATTAATGATTGATTTTACACACAAGTTAAAAGAAACTTTCCCATTTTCTTTCAGTTATGACTTTCACTCTTTTATGGCTTCTCCCTTAATCCCTTCCCTCCGTCTGTCCCTGAAGAGTTGAAGGAATGAGGTCAGGGAGGATTTCAGCCAATCCTGTTAGAGACCGCTGATTTATTTCCTGGTGAATGTCGCACAGAATCCGTGTTCAGAGTTGCTCTCCTGTGTCATCTTAGGTGGAGAAGACTGGCTTTCTTACAAAAACATCTTCAGTACCGTCAGCATTGGCACTCACATGGCATGTTGGCAGCTAATTCACTGGCATTTCATCCAAGCATTCAGTTGTAAGTGCGGCTGGCATCCATAGAAGGAGAGTTGCTACGCTGTGGAGCTGGCATCTAAAGGAAAGCTTACTCCATTAACCATGTAATGTGTTTAAGACTGGCGTGGCAGACATAATAGCTATTATAGTTGTAATACATTTCACTTATGTAGGTCAACATGATATATCTGAGTAAGCCTTCTTATTTTTGAGGCCTTTATTGAAACTTGAAGACTTTCTGTACTTTTTATTGACCAGTGCTGGCACAAACATATCGCGTCGTTGATTATACATCATAAACAGTTGTTGAACTGAAGTTATTAAGACGGGTGGGAAATTTTTGATACTGTGCATCAATAGGAAATGCCGAACATAAAGATAGAATTAAATTTTGAAAGTCAAACAAGTTTAGTTTGTTAGATAAGAAAATATAAGATATGACTTTATTAATTTGGTTGTCACAGCTGCTCAAGATACAGACACATACGTAGATATAGAAGACATAATAAACAATATAAAAAATAAGATAATATACATACATTGTATACCCATTATATACGGGATATACATACGTATCTGCTATTTGGCATTTATTATTAATATTTTTTTTCTGTGTTTGTTTGTTTTCCTGAAAGTACTTTGCATTTTTACAGATATTGCACATTGGACAAAAACACATTTTAGCATGTTAAATAGGTTAAATAGGTTGTTGCATGTAGTAGTATGGACATCAATGAATAAATATATAAGTGGTATATGACATGATATAGAAGCGGTTACAGAAGGCCTAATATAGGCCTAATGAGGTCAGATGTAAACAGAGATGGTGCAAATAAAGCAGTAAAGTGCCCTGCTGGAACATATGAGTGCTGTATTATGTGGTGCTACTGGTAAACAGTCTGATTGCAGCTGGTATGAACGACCTGCGGAAGCTGCATTTAATATTGTCCCTGATATGAATGCACCACATACTCAACTCAGTTAGACTTAGTTACCAAAATAAAATAAGGACGTAGGGTAAGTTTCAGCTTTAAAGCAACCATCAGTAAACAGTTGGTTAGCTCACAGGGTCAGAGTTAAGCTCTCAGGCAGTGTTTTGCTGTGTGTTTGTGTTGTCTGGAACAGAGGTCAGGTTTGTGTCGGGCGTAGGGGAGGAAGTGGACGAAGGCTATTTGGAGACTGGCGCTAATCTGGTTAGTGTGGTTTCCACCCTCTCTCCTTTCTCTTTCTCCTATCACCACTCTTACCAAACCAGTCTGATGCACTATGTGCCCAGCAGTCCTGTTTGCACGAGATGCTGAACTTAACGTCAAGTGCTTGAATTGTTTTTACTGCCTTCTGAGTTTTTGGGCAAAGCTGGTGGAAAAAGTGTGAACAAAGTTGCCTCCGCATTGTTGCTTTAATATGATTTATTCACAACCTCCTGACATGGTGATGAAGACTTAATGTTCTTTTTCCACTGTTTGTGTTGGAATGGCATTTAGTTTGTCTTGTACCAGCGATGACCTCAAATGGGACAACAGAGTCTCCCAGGCAGCTCAGACCAGCTACAGCAAGCCACAACAGCAGGGAAACTACTCTGTCATCCTCGGGCTCTTGTTTCCTCCTCTCACTGTGTTTCTCACCTTGTCTATGACAGTGTGTGTTATGTGCGTGTATCTTGGTGTTTTTTTCTAGCATGTTGTCCGCACTCGCTGTCAGCTCTGTGTAAAAGGAAGGTCATATATTCTCTAACATTTCCTGTTTTGTAGAGGAGGCCTGAGCTCCGTTTTAAGTCATGGCCGTCATATCAGAGAATGCTATTAGATGAGTAGCACAGGTCACGTTTAGGGCTGCATGAATATGATTTCCATTAGCAACTGAAGGGGATCTATTTTGCTTTTCCTTATTCTCTGTCATGTTCATAATGTTCTGTCTGCTCTGAACACTCTTTCATCAGGTAAACATGTGATCTTGGTTGCTGATGTTGTTAATCCCAATTTCTGATCCAGCCTGTTCCCCCGTCAAAAATGTCAATTTAGGTTGTGTGTACAGGCAGCGAAAAATGAGTTATGTCTACGTACTTCACCTGCTGATTGACAGCCAAGTGAAGTTAAAAAGGGCAGATTTCCGGGGTTGTGGATGGGTCAAACAAGCGGAGGACTTTCACCGATCACAGATCAGGGTTCTCGTCCCGTGTGAAATCAAAAGTAAATCTTTTTTAACTTAAGTTACGTTGTTTACTCAAGTTACGTGTATCACATAAAGTAAATAAAAATGTTTTATGTAACTTGCGGCAGTCACGTGACCCTGGTAGCTACTTCACTTCCGGCATTTACCTTCATTTATTCACTGTTTAAACTGTCTTTTAAAACGCCTTTCCAGAAGTTTTTTCGCCCTAAACCTAGGTCAGTGGTTTTACAACATAAATCCACAGAAACTGCTTTTTTTGACTGTACTTGTGTGCTATTTTAAGAATGTGCCATTGTACTGCCATTTATGTTGGAGTACTTATTGTCTGATCACATTCCTGCTGGAACATTTTTGATTGTAAAGTTTTTGGTTTAGAAGCTTTTATTGGTCATATTCACTGTAAAACGTGGTGCTGTACTCCATGACAGTCATTTGTCCGGTTACAATGGGTGCAAAGACACAGAGAGCACAGATACAGAATACCCTGAGACACTGACCAATCAGAGCAGACCGGGCTTTTTAGGGAGGGGGGGTTTAAAATCTCAGACGGAGGCAGTATGAGAAGAAAAAGTGTTTTTTCAATTAGAGACCCAAAATACTAGTATGAGGCGGAAAATTCTGTTGACTATCACAAATGACAAATGAAAGCAGCTCAAATATCTGTTTGCGATCAGCAAGTATCAAAATAGTTGATAACATTTGTGTTGATTGACAAAATCCATTCATTGTTTATCATTTCAGCTCAAGTCAGCTTATCTTATCTTATGACATGACGAGTGCTTTATCATACAATACACTGAGGGACTGTTGGTGATTAATGTTATCTCAAAAGTGAGACAAAAAGAAATACTAGACGCTTTTAAAAAAGATGTTTATCAGCAAAGTGTGACAGTTTGCGGTAATATATTTTAACAAGTTATGACAGTCTAAAAATAAGTTTTTAAAAATGAGGAATTACTTTACAGGGCTACATCTAATGATTATTTGTATTATCAATGAATCTGTTGAACCTCACATTTGAGAAGCCTGAAGCAGTCATTCATCAGGCAACAATGCAAACAATAATTGGGGTCAAATGGGGTCAGCAATATGGCAAGAAAAGTTTGTATCATCGTACAATAATGGTAAAATGTTAAAAATAAGAAATTAATGAAATTAAGAAATGGTTTTAAAACATTTGATTTTCTTATTTTATTTAACTTTCCCCAGGCTACAAACAAAAACAGCTAAAACAGTAACACTAAAATCCTTTCAAAATAAAAGCTTTAAGGTTCCTGATTAAATTATTTCAAATGTTACAGATCATGAGTATTCCTGCCGAGGTGGAAACTGTTTTGTCAAATTTCTACTGATGAGCACATCTCTATTATCACACAATATATACGTCATATTGCCAAAACATGGTGTCAAACTTTTCAGCAAGTACTTTTCATGTGTATGAACTAAACATTGTTTCTTCTTCTTTCACAGAAACAATCATGAGTAAAATAAATAAATAAATAAAAATAAGTGCACAGTGGACAATACTGTGCTTACCCACCGGATGTAAATGAATATGTAATATATATATTCTGAATTAGCTTTGCCAATTTAATCCTCACTTTTCTTTAGCTTCCAGTCCCTGTTGCAGACAGTCTCAGCTTCATGAATGCAGCTCTGTAGAGGAAATGCTACTGGGTACACATGGATACTTGTGGTGTCTGTGTTCTCCTCACATCACAAGAATATTATAAAGCTGGCTGAAAACTTGGTGTTTTCCTTTAAATTACGAGGTCACTTTTAGCCAGAGCAGGGCATTTCTGGCCCCGTGTCCTCGCTCGGATTCCAAGTCAGATTGTCCTACATTCCTGCTGCGGATTTTTCCAGCGGCAGCCGGCGGTCCACAGGATGATTTCACCCCACAGACACTCTTTCTTTCTTTTTTTTAAAGGGAGAGGAAAACCTCCCCGGTTGTCTCTGTTCGCTGTGTCAGCAACAGGCGTGGCAGTGCCAAAATCAGAGCGAGAGAGAGGTTGAAACAGGGTTACAGAGTGAGGGAGGGAGAGAGAGGAGGGGAAGAGTGTGACAGAGCATAAAAGTGATAAACAGAAACATTACGAACAAGTGAGAGGAAAGGATTGAAATAAATAAAGCTGATGGTCGCAGACAGAGAGAGAAATACTGTACGAGAGAGAGGGGGGAGAGAAAAAAAGCGACAGACAGAGAAAGTGAACTTTCAGCTCCTTGTGGTGGCCTGGCTTCTTTGTGTCTGTTGCTAGGATACGATAGCTATGTGGCCCGGGACATGAGGAGGGAGACAGTGAAAGGCTCACTGATGTACAGTGTTTCTGCACAACATTTCCAACTCAATTATACAATTATATAGTTAGCGATATTATTTGACCCACAGACTCTGGAAAGTGATGTTCAATGTGTCATTGTCTCAGACATATTGTAACAATTAAACTTAATGTATAGAGCTGATATTTTTTGTCCCAGGATGACCAATGCTGGACATTGAGGTGGATATGATTTCAATATTTGGGCATAGTGCTGAAACAGACAAAACGGAAAAATGGACTGAATGCTCAAGAAACTGTGATATATAATCAATCATTTGATTCACTTAGCAAGCAGAAATGTCATTTATTGGCTCTGAAATATGACAATTTGCATATTTTCTCTGTTTAACCCTCCTGTTATGTTAATTTCTTAGGAACAGCAATAATGTTCCTGGGTCACTTTGACCCAGGGCATGTTTAATTATCCAAAAGTGTCAGAAACTAAAAAATCCCAATAAACATTGTTTATATTTAATTAATAACTCCATAACTAACCATTTCAATCAATATTTAGTGCAATGGCGTTCTTTACCTTTCACAAGTCATGGTTTGGGGTCAGTTTGACCCGCAACATAAAAGGAGGGTTAAATCATTTTTATTTATTTATTTTTTTAAATTTATTAGGTTTTGGACTAATAATGGAACATGAAATCAATTTGAAGATGATGACCTTGACTGGGAAATCTTGAGACATTTAAGGCAATTATCAATTAATAAAAAGAATAATCAATAGATAGACTGATGCCGAGACTAATCATATTTGTAATCCTACTTGAGAAAAAAAAAATCTGCAAACTATATTTAACATACAGACAGAAAAAACAAAGAAAATCATAAATGCATGGAACACCTGAGCGGATGCCTTGAAAGTAGTGCAATGCAATGCAACCAATATTCTTGAAAACACTTGCATGTGTGTTTCTTTAAGGTTTGAAAAGTGCTTGACATGAAACATTGTTGTGTTTTAATTTGTCACCCGTCTGCAGAATGCTGCCAGGAAACATAATTTTAGCTGTTTATAGCAAAATAGCTAATTAAATGTGATGAAAAAGTGAAATAATCAGCACACTGTATGCATTGTATGTTTGAGCTTGCAAATGCACTTTGGAAATGCTTCAGAGGTGCTTAAATTTGTCTTTGAAAAGGTGTAGAAACCCTTAAGTATGTTTTTTCTTTCCTTAATAAAACCCTAACCCTTTAAAATTGTTTTGAACCCTCTTTTTCTCTGATGTCTTCAATCCAACCAGAAACAGCCTCACATCTCGTTGTTGCACAGCTGTTTCTCAGCTCAGCTCCCTCCGTCCCTCACTAAAACTATATGACTTTCTTCCTCTTGCTTCTCCCTGTTTCCCCTCAACTCTTCCTGCCCCCTCTGCACCATCTGACACTCAGTTCATTCTAGTCGGGACTCTGTGTGTCATTGTTGGGCTCTTTTTGTTGCCGGGCTTCATTTAGCCATTGTTAATCACTTTGCTGGCCTCCGACCACCATTCAGCCAGTTTGTGATGAGCAAAGAACTATTACAGGGCAAAGAAAAGCCCAGAGCTTCACTGACTTTATGATCTCTGTCAGAATAGGAGGGGATGATTTCATTTAGTTTTTCTTTGCTTTTCTTCTTTAAATTCCTTCCATGGGATCCCACTTTGGGATGGGCAGTTTGACACTCATTAAACAGGAATGAAGATGCAAGTGGGGTGTGTGCAAGTGTGTGTTCTATATTGTTTAGCGCCATGAAAGGCCAGACCTACTGTACTGTACTGTACTGTATGAGGAAAATGAAAAGGTTCTCAGCTAATTATAGTGAACTTTTTACAGTACACACACACACACACACACACACACACACACACACACACACACACACACACACACACACACACACACACACACACACACTCTTTTACACACAAACACTTGTCCCCTCAGTCGCAGCACTGAAACATTCAGATGTGATGAAAGCCATCTGCTGAGATAGACAAAGGGAGTGTTTCCAGTGTGTGTGTGTGTGTGTGTGTGTGTGTGTGTGTGTGTGTGTGCTTTGTCAACCTCAGTGCTGTGTCATGTGTTGGCCCATGTTTGCTTTTATAAGTGGTTCCAAATGTGGGCGAGTGTGTGCCCCTGTGTGTGTGTGTGTGTGTCCCTGTGTGTGTGTGTGCGTGTGTGCCCCTGTGTGTGTGTGTGTGTGCGTGTGCCCCTGTGTGTGTGTGTGTGTGTTTACCGTCATGACTCCCACATGCGAGGGAGTTCCATCGTGGTGTTTATGGTCCACAGGGCTGCTGCTGGCAAACACACAAAGGTTTTCACAACATTATCTTAGTAAATATAGAAACAAATGTTTGTAATCTGTTCAAGAACTTGGACATATAAACAAAACATATTTGTCACCACGTTGCACATGTTTTAGGATTTATGAAATGGATTATGCAAGTCTTTAAACAGATTAGAGTTGTAAACTGAAATGAAGCATTTTGGCTTAATCCAGTTTACTAAAACAAATGACATATATTACTTAATACACTGGAAAAACTAACAATTTCATTCACTGTTTTAAAACGTGGAAAAATATTTAAAACCAGTGTCAAATTTAAGTACTAAATTGCGGCTTTAATATTACCTCATTTCCTTCTTCATTGCCCTCTGTGGTTAAAAATAAAACTGACTGGCAGCCGTTTGGTTGGTGGGGGGTCTGTGTGTCAGCCTGCAGTTTAACCACCGGCAGGAATATTTATACAAGTGGCGGCAATTAGTGCGTGATTGAGAGGTATGTAGAGACTCTGTGTGAGCGTGTGTGCACAGATGTGCGTGTGTGTTTTGGAGCAGCAGTAGTGGATGTGGTAGAGTACGTTTTGGATTACCCTGGAGAACGTTCATGGGCACCATGCTGGTAATAGGACGTGTAGTGCCAGACTGATATAATGTTGTCCGATAATGCAAAAAAAAGCTATTATCAGCGATGTCAACCCCATCATGTCATTCAACACAGAGGACAATAGCTCAAAGTCGCTGTAGCAAAATATATCTGGTGTCAAGAAAGTCATATTTCCACTGTGGAACATAAAAACAGCAAACTTAACAAATTGCTTTCCCCATTCTGTGTCTGTACAAGAATATTGGCTGATATATTGTTATCTGAATTTTTGACCTTCTATTATTGGTGTCAACATCACCACCAAAAAAGTCTGTCCAGTGTTAGTTTGGCTTTAGCTCAAATAAGGAAGAACATATGGAAATTATGTTTAGTACATTAAGTTTGCTGAATTTAAAACAGTTGGTAAATTTTATTTTATAAATGCATGTTTAAAATATAATGCATTTATATACATTGCCATTACCTAATTTATGAAGTTTTGGTCAAAGATGCATCAAATGCCTTGAATTCCCAATTAAGTATCTGAATAAAAACACGTATGGATGGATTTTTAGCACTGACAGTGTTCATGTGGCCACCAGCTTTTACTTAGTAAATGATTAATATGTTCCTATCAGTTATCATAAATTTGATTAGATTTGTAGATCAATAGATTGGTCGACTGCTCCTTTTAGCACAGGTATTGGTGAAAATTCCTTCATCAAGTTTCAAGCAGTGCTGCCATTTCGTACACACCTTTTGACCTGCATCTACTAAAAATTGACCAGTCTTGAAAACCTTTTTATTGATGGTTGTGCAATTTTACACACACATTTGTAATCCCCAGAGGATGAAGCCTGGTGACCTGACTTGTTGATTTTTTCCTGTCACAATCAAGAGACTAAGCTGTGCGTTTTGGAGGACATGCTAAAACAACTGCTGGATAAATTACAATGACATTTGGTAAAAAAATCTGGCCTGGTGTATTTTATTATAATTTTTTTTTTTATAGTTTCATAGGGTTGGGTGATATGATTATCATCAAAACAATATAAAAATGTCTGTCATATCAATTATTCCATATCCATTCTGATGGTTTGGAAAACCAGTGCCTGATTTGTTTGTTTAATTTTTACTTTTGACAACCGTGACAGAACTGTTACACCCTCAGATTAACTAGCATGGCTATATAATCTTCATGTATACAACTTGATAATGTATTCATAATGGTATGATATCAGTATTAAAAAAAATCGTATTTAACCATTGGTGGCGTGCATATGTATGCTCGTGTTCATATATGAATGCATGTGTCTCCTGCATGTGTGCCTGGGTGTTTGTGTGAAGAGTTAGCGTCAGCCTGGAGGTTGTCTCCAGCATCTTGGCAGCAGCTTGTCCTGATGACATACGTACTGTACAGGCAGCCAGCTGAGCCGCTGGAAGGTGATGAGATAAAATATAACTCTGAGCTGTTTTTCCTCTCTTTCTCCCCATTCCGCTGCCAATCTCTCACTCTTTCTTTCAACCTCTGAAGTGACGTTATCGCTGCTGCATCCAACTCAAACTGAACAGTGCTGAAACATATGATTTCTCTTGTGGCGTAACAAAACATTTAAAATGTAACTTTCTTGTTTTGCACAGTTGGAATACACACTTGTAGAGTTAACTCAATGCAAGCCACAATATTATAATAAGTTTAGAGGCTGAATTAGATTGTACTGCGATTAGTAATGCACCTTTAACCTCTCACCATTAACCTACTTTACGCAGCCTGCAGGGACACTATGACAAGCTATTAGATGGTATATACATAATGTTACTGGACAGTGGTGAGCTTTTTTCTCCTGTTCTCCAGCTGTTTTAGTGGATCGTATTACAGCTGGATGATGACCTGAAATGTGGGTCTGTAACAGGATCTACATTCATGGCCAGATTTGACCTTAATCACCCGTATATGCTCCACTGTGGGCACAGGGAGAGTGATGAGACAGTATATGTTGTGCTGGCCCAGTCTGCTTCCCATAAAGCTGACTGAGCAGAATGGACAGACGAAGGCTGACCTTTGACCCTTGCTTCCCCCCTCAACCTGCACTCACCATGGCAACTCCTGAAAGAAGCCACTTCCTTGCCTTTTCTCTCTCTCACACTTTCCCTGTTTCTGGGGGCTTATTGTTGCCGTGAAAGTAGCGTTTCCTCCCCGTTAAATGTCAAACTGACCTTATGTTCTCTGTCCAACAGGAAAGCCATGTACAATGTTTGATACTTCAATCAGCATTCTTTGTGTCGTTTTATTTTTTTCATTTAAAAGTTGATCTTCGGCCACTCCTGCTGTATTGTTGGAGAAGCAGAGGGGCTGGGCAGAGATTCCTTTAGATTCAAACTCACAAGGTTTCAATTAGATGCATTTGTTTCAGCATAAAGCTCCCAGGATGCCATAGTAATGGTATTTAGATTTGACAGTTGTGACCTTTCTGTTGTCAGCTATTACCTCTCTGTGTATGTTGCTTCTCTGTCTCTTATACATAGCCATACACACAGAACTAGGTGTACAAGAAAATAAGGGTATTTAGCCAAGGATGAGGTCGTTGGCTGTCAAATATTTGGGTCAGTTTACAGGATTTGGTTGCTTGCTTAACTCTACTGTGTTTTGTTCACCCCAGCTTGCTTTTGTTGCAGCGCTGTTCTCCTAACATTAGATTTCTAACATTACACTTTAAGATTGTTTTCTCACACATTCTTAACACTAGATCTGTTTCCATTAGTGTTGAATTGAATTTTGAAGCGAATTATGAAATGTCGCATTAAAGAAAATGTGAATTAGGGACGATTCCATCAACTGGTTTGGATCAAATAAACAAAGCTGCATAAACATACTTTAGCCAGAAGATGGCAGTGTAATGTATTGCTGTAGGCTAAACCATCAGTAAACAGTAGAAGAAGAAGAGACTTTGGCCACACATGAGAGAAAATATGTCTTCAGGAATTAGATTAAATTGGGCAACTTATAATTGTTCTTTCATGTCAGCTCGTCTTGACCTGCAGGGTGTATATCGTTATCGACATATGAAATGATCTGTACCAGGATAGAAGATTTTGGCCGTGTTATCCAGCTGTAAGATATGAGCTTATCACCAGTATATTGGTTTCAGTGTGGAAGTTGGTTGATCGGTAACAGAAATGAAACAGATTAATTTGAAGTAATTTGAATGAAAACAATAGAAAAAAAGGTTCCACTGAGTACTTATTTAACAATCAGATTTCTACCTTCCATTTTAAAATGTTTGTTATTTGTTCATGGTTAAAAGAAAATGTAATTGCCCTATGTAGAGGTTTCTAGATTTAAAAAAACTTTATTATTTATATCAGTATTGTCCTCAATAATCAGTTGAGCTCAGAGTAGAACCAAGCATCTTTAATAATAGAGTGCAGAACTGTATTTGTTTATATGACTATTAAAATGAAATGATAAGCCAACGTACAATATGTAATAAACATGGCATTAAGAATGTATTGGATTGTGCCTTCTGGCTGTTTTGGGAACCACAATGGACCTCATTATTTAAATTCAATGCAGCTTCAAATAGTCTATTATACAGTCCATATTCCTCCCAAAGGACATAATGTAGTTACTGTGCATATAATAAAACATGATAACCATTTTTTGGCGGTTACAAAACTTTATTAAAAATTCTTCTCACCCACAGGGCTGGAACTCAACTGATATAAAACAGTGGCGCTAGAACAGCACTAACGAATATTACATTTATATCAGCTTAGCAAAATGCTCTCTGAAGCCACATGTGGAATTAAAATAAATTAAATTAAAATGCCTCATATTTCTGCTGGTTATGGAACCAAGGCAACCAAAAAGAAACATTTACCCTGTGACATTAATGTATTTAAGATCAGAACAGAAGTGTCTCATTTATCATTGTATCTTCACTTATAAATAGGTCAATCTCTTCATATTTTGATTTAGGATTAGATTTTATGAGAAGCAGATAAATGGTGCCACTTCTCTGTGTAGTATGATTTTACAGTCTTGTCACAAATTCCTCTCCTTGGCTGCTGGGTCATGTAAAGGCACTGAAATCTGTCTTTGTCTCCACAGATGAATGCTGTGCATGTGTGTGTACTGTGTGTGAGTGTTTGTCCCACTTGATGAATAGGGTTTCTATTCACATGCTTGCGGAACAAAGCTACTGCAGAGTTCAAGCTACTGCTGGATATCCTGTTGATATCACACAGGCCCATTCTTTCGACTGTGTATGTGTGTGTTTGCGAGTTAATACACATAGCAGCCGTTGTACAGTGCTGCTGCATGGCTGTGGTTAATTACAGATTCCTTTTGTGTAGCTTACAGTGCTGTCAAAGTGTGTGTGAGTGTGTGTGTGTGTGTGTGCTTTTGTGAGAATGATGCCTCATTCCAGTAGCATCCAAAACCAATGTCTTTCAAATGTCATTGTCAAACTGCAGACAGAGCATGTGACTGTCATGGAAGACTGACAGGATTCCCTGCACCAGTATTCATAGTCATGTGACATTTCATATTCACATGACAAGTAAACCCTCTATTAGGAATATCCCTGTGACACTTCAGAAGCTAGACTGGCTAGATGAAACTGACTGACTTATCCAAACTTTAACACCGTCCGACCAAGGTCAATGCCCTATCTAGGCCCTATCTCGAAAATGTTACAGAAATTAATTAATTAATTGCTATACAGGTGCATCTCTATCCATTAGAATATCATGGTAAAGTCAATTTCCAGTAGTTTAAGTCAAATAGTCCAAAGCAAAAGTATTGAGTCATATAGATGGACATACTTTTCAGAGGCCAACATTTCCATATTAAACACATTTTTTAAAATTGGTCTTTTGTTTTATTCCCATTTTTTGAGACACGGAATTTTAGGTCTTCATTAAATGTAAGCCATAATCATTATAATTAGAAGAAATTAAATAAATTAAGACATGAATGATGTTTCATTCGGTGTGTTATGTCACTTCCGGAATTCGCTTCATGGTGGAGCAGCTCTCTGTCAACATGTTCGAGGCCAACCTGAAATACCCAGATCATCCGCTACACAAAACCTTTATGGACCAAAAAAACATCAGTGGACGACTCCTCTCTCTCTGTTGCAGGACGGAGAGATACAAAAGATCCTTTGCTCCTACAGAGGCTGTCTCATTCTTCCAGAGATTCTACCAGACTAACTGAATTTCCCCTCGGGGATAAATAAAATCATTTTGATTTGCTTTGATTTTGATTATTTCCTCTTTTTGTATTGAATTACTGACATAAATCAACTTCTCTTTGATATTATAATTTATTGAGATACACCTATAGACATAGATCCGCTTCAATTGTCAATATGTTGGTCCTTTATTCATGCTACATCCTTCCACAAAGTTTCATGAAAATCAGGCCTGTAGTTTTTCTTTAATCCTGCTGACAAACAAACAAACCTGAACCAAAAACGTAATCTCCTTGGCTGAGGTAAAGATGATATTCTCTAAGGGTAACTTTGACATTAAATAATAAGTTGATCTACAAAAGTGCAGTTGTTACTTGTGTTTATTCTTATAAAAGTCTTAAGTTCATGTGTTATAATCACTTGACACAGTTTGTTTATTTGTATATGTCCCCACTGGGCTTTGTCATGAGCTCAGGAGGGAGTGAAAGGAAGAAGAATGGGGGGAATTCTGTGGTACAAGTGTGAAGGAAGAGGGGAAGAGGACAGAGAGGCGAGTGTCACCAGGGCCACTTATTTTTAGCTGGAACTGTCCTCAGTTGTCCTTCCTGCCTGGAGAGACACACATACATTGACACGCAAGCACTAATTAACAGTGACACCATCATACATGCGTCTTACATCTGGTGACCCCCAACAATGTGGCTTTTTTTCCACCTTCAGCTTCAAATCTCATATTCAAGACATTTCAGTTATTTTCCACCCGATGTTTGATTTTTATCACTTTAACAACAGACCTACGCAGCAATGCCAATGATGGAATGCTGCCGGAGCAGCAGGGGCAACATCACATATCATTAAATTCAGTTTGGTGGTTTATTTGCATGGGCTTTGCACATTAATGAGTGTAATCTAAATGGGCCAAAGTTAAACCAAAATAGCCAATGTCAGGGCGGCACACTAACCTAAGGGTTAAGACAACAACTGTGAACTTCAATGTCCTCATTTCCTATAATCTCTCCTCCACTGTGTACAATAAAGGCTAAAAATGCCCTAAAAAGTCAGTTTAAAAAAAATGTATTTCACCAAAATTTTCGTTAAAAAATTCACAAGAACTTCACAAGTTCTGCTTTTTGCTTGCCACGAAGATCACAATTTATTTACTTTAGCATTTTTATTTTATTTTACACTTACAACTTAAACACAAATGACTGCAGCAAATAATCAAGTGCACATTTCAGGGATGATCAGCCCTATTTAAAAGTTGATAGTCTATGCTCTAAAGTGCATGTCACAAGTGCATTAAGTGGTGTCCAACAACAATTTCTCAACTCGTTAAACGGCACATAATCTTGGTACAAAGTAAGGCACATGGATCAAAGGGGTGGTAGTGCATCTCTTAATTATTCATAGTTGGTTTATAGGTGTAACATGAATTAAAGCAGTGTTTGTCATCTGTCATTCCCTTTAAGTCAGGTTTGCCTGCCCCTGCTGCATCGCTATTTAATAGCAAAGTGTAGATGTTTCTCTCTCTTCCTCAGCAGTCTCCTAATCCTTCGTCCCATCAACAACTCCATTAAACTTCACATGAGCAAATGCAATCTATTTCATTGAGAAGAAGGAGTTCTGCTAAGCATCCCTGTGTGTGTAACAGCAGAGCGTACTCACGTTGTGAATCCAGCTATGTAGGTGCATCTTACAATCTGAATAATCTGTTCTTGAAATAGCAGGAAGATACTGCGCCATTGACTTTAGACCAGTTTTTTGTTGGCCAATGGTTTCCACTGCCTCAAGATAGCAGTGCACCAACCATGTGCCCAATCACACCTTATTTTAAGACCAACACACCCATGGGTGCACGGGTACATTTGCTACCTGCACAGCATGGGTGTAAAAATGGCAACAGCATCTTTCTGAAACTAGCAATGACATTTGTGCTGTGCTGTGCAAACTTCCGACGTTCCTTCTATCTACATGTTGGGGAAGTATCTTTCTACCTGGGGCTGGGGCTTGGGAATCACTGCACTGAAATAGCTACAGTACCATAAATGGTAAAGCATCAGTGCTCGCTACATCTGTAAGTAGAAGAAAAGTAGAAGAAAAACCTCTCTTGACAATGTACTTGTTGTGGCATGTAATTCCGCCTTTGTTTTGTAGTAATTGATTTGTGTTGGCAAGAACTTACAGAATGATATGGGCCAACAATGTGTTTCTGATTTAAAACATAGTCAGAGTGAGCTGAGAGCCCTGCTTTGAGTTGATGTGTGCTTATGTACAGATGTATGAACGTATATGTGTTTGAATGTGCTAATGTTGCCAGCATCTATTGGGAACACAGCTACGGGGAGCAATATGACATGCATGATGTATCTGCATATATGAGCCAGAAAAAAATTCCTACCTTACCTCATCACATTGTTTGCCAAAATGTACAGTGAGACATCCTCCAAGGGCGAGTAAGCTAAACACTCATGCATGCTGGCGAGTTTGTTTCTCATCACAGTTTTGAGTGACGCAACCTGAACTCATTGTTTGCAAAGTAGAATAAAGTCATACCTCACAGTCTCCAGGATATTTACTCAGTGTGCCGGCACAAAGAGAAATAAACAGTGAAAGGACTCATGGCATGTAAATACAAGTTAGACCTTGTAAAATGAGAAAATGTATTATTCCATAAGCAACTTTGACAAGTAACTGACAAACAATAATAGGAACAACTAGAAGGGCACTTGGAGAACACGGACCAATATTGAAAGGGTTCTTCCTAAAGGCCCATGCTACACCCTTCCTCCAGATTCTGTGAGAAAAACCCCCAAAACATAACAAGCATAACTTCCTTAACGGCAGTTATAATACAATCATAATAGTTTCTGTAGATATTGCAATATACTATGGGTCCTATTGCTGAACTCTTGCAATGATCTGAATATTTCCCACTGTGCAGAATGTGTTCTGAACACATTTCCAGCCTCTAATCTCCTCAGCGAATGTATAAATTACTAAAAAGTTATATATTTTTATTTTTCTCATAGGATAATGTGGATATTAAATGGTCAGTTATAAGAAGGCACATTTTACTGTTTATTTCCCAGCCTTAGAAACAAAGTTATCTCACTTTAAGACATCACAATTACACAATTATTTATTTATTTATTTTGTACACTTAAGACTATTCCAGGGTTTTTTTTGTGTGTGTGAAAGTGACACTCAAAAGTCACCACAGTATGCACAATACTGAAAGCAACTCCCTTCTCCAGGATCACCAGATCACCATATGACTCTTCACCTAAATAGAATTCGACTGTAACTCCTAATGCCTTAAAGGTGTTAAACACTTCTTTTCAGAATCAATGTGAACCTTTTGCTTATTTTACTGGTGCATAAACTGTGGTGAGTGCTGCACTTTTTAATGCTCGCATAAAATATAATGGTCAATGGCTCTGCCAGCATTTAGTGTAAGAGGTTAGAGGCCACTCCACCAGGCAACATCTATTAAAAATGTTTTTATAATGTTTTAGTGCGCTGCTTGAGGTGCATTTAAATTAACGACAGCTTAAAGAAACACATAAAGTTAAGCTTGATGCTAAATTAAAGGATTTTCTTTTATTAAGTTGAAAAAACGTGGTTAAGGATGACTCAGCTGTTCAACTATGAACTGACTACATCCAGGTTAGCCTTATGTTTGTTCTCAATAGTCTAGAAACACGAGAAATGTAAAATGTTTTTTTGTAAGTATGTCTTAGATTTCTAGAAGTGACTGTTCAACGCCTTCAGTGTTTTCTGTTCTGATAAGAAAACACAAAATAGGAAGTAAAGCTTTCAGTTAATCGAAGCGGTTTCATTTCCGTAGCAACTAAACCATGGACTAATCAGATCATCAGGCTGTTTGTGGTGAGCATAAATTCCTACTGATTGAAAATCTACCCTAAAGCACTTGAGTTTTCTTGAAAAAGTCACTGCTGTCACTGAAGCACTTATTCCTTTGGTGCCTTCAGGGTCTAAAACCATCATGGGTTTTTGGGTGAGATTCAGAGGAGAGCTTCTCTCAAAACACACTGTTCTGCAGGGACGTTTGAAAGTCATACAGGAAGAAATTCATCACAGGAGACATTCATCCACTCACAGTCAAGCAGCAGTCACCAAGTCTGAGTGCTGGGGATAGTGTGGAAGATCCTAAAAATGCAGTTTCTGTTTTCGCACAAGATTCTGTTTTGACTAAAACAAATATAAAAAACACATGTCTGGTTTTCCAAGACATGTTAATACATTTATGTACTATAAACAAACCTCTTATCCTCCTATTTCATTTTTGTACATCAGAAATTAGAGGATAGGCAACTAATTCTATGTCTTCTGATTCAGGCTCTGGTGGCAATTGTGTAAATCATTGTTCCATGCGTAATTAAGGCTTAAGTGCTCCAGACATGAGTGTTATCTCAAGTGCTACATGCCCTTTTCTGTAGCCTCTTTTACAGATGTAATGAAAGATTCACCCTTTTTTTACACTGAACCAAACAACGGCAGCATAATGCCACCTCAGTGTGTGATTTTAGATAGCAACGCCAGAATTCCTGGAGCAAAGAGACATGACGTGTAACACTTAAGCATCAGTCACTTGGGTGAGTGAGACAATCCACGGCGCCCAACCCACAAAAGTATAATAATCAACCAAGCAAACACAACCTCAACCTGTAAACCGCCAGAATTAAAGGGAAGGGAGGGGGGACTGTTGCACATCATGTTTTTTATGAATAATTTACTCTGAATGCTGCTTTGTCACTTTTTGACCCATTTGCGGGTTGACCTGTGCATCACTAGATTTCCAACAAGCTCTCCAACCTAAATGACAAGTAAACATTTGTCCATACCACCCATAATGCCACGTATGAGCGTTTGTCAAAAAGATCATGGTACCGTGAAACATTGTTGAAATAGCATACAAAAAAGGCTGCAATTTAGGTGAATTTAGGCTACAAAACCACTGACCTAGGTTTAGGGCAAAAAACTTCCTGGTGAGGCGTTTTAAAAGACAGTTTAAAAGGTTCATAAATGCCGGAAGTGAAGTAGTTACAAGGGTGACGTGAGCCACAGAAGTTACTTAAAAAAGAAAAAAAAATTCCTTTTGTTTTCACACGGGACACAGACCCCTTTCTCCTGGGTGAAAGTCCACCATTTGTTCGTTTGCCTTCATAATTTTTATAAAGACAGTAAGGCAGAATGAAGGTAGGGCTGGGCAATATATAGATATAAAAGAGAAACCATATTGCATATATAGATAGATAATTTTTCTTCTTTTTTTATATATAAATGCTGCCCTTACTAGGGTTTGTATATTTAGTTATTTTGTAATGTTTGTTATTCTTTTCTCATATAAATATAATTATTTCGGAAAAAGATTGGCCTATTTTATTTAAGAGGCTATTTTTATTTAAGATATTTTTTTAATATTAATGTGCACTTTATGGAGCTTTGATTTTTTTTTTAAAAGGTACTCCTGTTGTTATACAGTATTTTTGTTCACTTTAACAAAAAGTTTCAATAAAACTACTTGTGACATGTCATATTTGGCTTTGACTTTGACTGAACATTTGCTCTCACTTTGCAATAAAAATATTGGGATATATATCGTATATCGATATTCAGCCTTAATATATTGGGATATGATTTTTGCTCCATATTGCCCAGCCCTAAATGAACCATTTCCGCCATGAACAGGAGGAAATGGTGCACCCCACTTTCACAGCAGACTTATTATATCAGAAAGCAACATCACATGTTTTATGGAAGGACTGGAAACACTCAACTACTTGCTCTCTCCCCACCAACAGTTCCTCCTGACTCTCTTTGATTTCTCCAAAGAAATTCTGGCAAACAGCCTCTGCCTTCACCATGAGTGTAGGTGCACAGCTATGGGAGCTAAACACACTTCCAGTAAAAGCTGAAAACAGTTGCTCAAATGAACGGTTGAGGCTGAGTCCACAAACACAAATAGGTTACTTACCATACACCCTGGTGAAATGTTGGAAAGGTAGCCTAATTGTGTCAGCAACACATGACCATCAGGCAGCTAATACAGTGGCTGAAAGTAGGCTGATTATATAAAGACTTAATTCTACTTAATCACAAAAAAGCTGTAATAAAAAAACACTCATAGATAAAGCTCCAACTAGTGCGTATGAGGATTAAATAAAAGATGCCTGACAAAATGATGGATGTCTATGAAACGGTGCCAGCAGCAGTTGCCACTAGCAACTGAGTGTTTAACTGAAACCTACTTCTGGCAGAACAAAATGTATGAAACGGTAAAAAGAAGTAGAAGTGTATGACCGGTCCAAATCTAACAGTGTAAGTGTATCTGAGGCTGTACTTTTAAATGCCCTTCTGTTTTCCTACTCCTTGGTCTGTGGCTGGGTTTGATGTTTATGGAGGGGAGCACGTGGAGTGTGGCCGGTGCCAGAGTGGAGAAATTAACAACGACAGGCATGTTTCACTCACAAGGTGCTGAGAGGAACTGTCAGTGGCAGAAAGGAGAGGAGGCCAAAAATAAATAGAGAGCAGAGAAGCGAGAATGAGGAGCGCCGTGTAGAAAGAGAGATAGTTTGTGAAGTTCAGTGACACTCCCAGGTTAGAGAAAAATGTGTGTTAGAAAACAGGCATTCCAATAGCATCACATGTGGAAAGTTTGATGCTGTTAGTATTGTGTTGTTCTGTATATAACCAATGATTGAAATAATGATTCCCTCCCTACTCTTTAGTCTTGAATATTTTTTTCCTGCAGCAAAATAATCACTTACAATGAATTTTTAACACCTCCGGTACAATAACACTGTGATATGTGTGCAGAGATTTCTCTGGCTTGTTGAGTCACTGCTAGGATCTCGCAGATGACTTTGCCAGGTGCTGACATTTCTGGCTTTCAAAGCTGTGGATGCACACAGCAGCTTCAAAGAGTTCTGCTTTTAAAACAGAAACACCATGATGCCTCAGACCTAAATACATTTTCATATGGTCCACAGTGAGGAACATCTATGTGTCAGATTTAATACCTTTTTATAAAAACAGTCAATGAACAGGTGATTGTTGCTATTTATGTTATTCATTTAGCAGATGTGGCACTTTTTTTTCTTTTTTTCTTTTTTCTTTTTTTATACAAATAAACTAATTTGTCTTAAACTAAGCCTTAAGGTGTCACAGACAACTACAAGTATGCCAGTGTTTCATTGATTAAGATAAGAACATTTTCTGAATATAAATTTTGCTGATCCAACGTTGGAGAAATTCAATTGTTAAAAAAAAATAATAATGATGGAGAAAAAAAAGTAATAAATGAAAATGAAACAAGGTAAAAACCAAAATACAAATAAAAACAAATACAATTGCAATAGTTATATAAACTTTATACAAGATAAAAACAGAAAATAAATTAAAATAGTTATATACACGATATACATGATAAAACAAGAAAAAAAAACTAATAAAAAATAGTTATATACACTATATACATGATAAAACAAGAAAAAACTAATACAATTTTTTTATATACACTATATCATGATACAACAAGAAAAAACAAACAAATAAAATAAAATAGTTATATACACTATATACATGATAAACAAGAAAAAAAACAAATAAAATAAAATAGTTATATATGCTATATACATGATAAAACAAGAAAAAAACCCAAATAAAATAGTTATATACACTACATACATGATAAAACAAGAAAAAACAAACAAATGAAAAATAGTTATATACACTATATACATGATAAAAACAAGAAAAAATACAAATAAAATATTTTGGTTATATATACTGTATACAAGATAAAAACAAGAAAAAAACAAAACCAAATAAAACAACTTTATACTCTACATAAAGATAAAAACAAGACAAAAATACAAATGAAATAACTCTATGTATGTATGTAGAGTATGTAATGTACTCTTTTGCCCTAACATATGTGTTCATGATGGATAATTGCACAGTATATATGTAATATAGGCATGGTGTGCAGCCTTGTACAAAAAAATATACAGTACAAATGTAATTGAACAGGACATGAGCAGGGATAATGATAATATACAGGTTATTAGGAAACTACTGGAATAACAAAAGTTTGTCTTTACTGTATATGACAGTGGCACTGTCAAACCACAGTTTATCTTGCAAGGTCAGAGTGTGGTCTCAGTCTGGTCATACTTTAGTTATTTTGACGCTACGGAGCCACTGTGACTGTGTGTTTTACTGAGTCTATCCCAGGAGAGGTGTGTGTGTGTGTGTGTGTGTGTGTGTGTGTGTGATACTGATTAAGTTTTTTTGATTTATCGTCACTGATCTTAATATTTGATAAGCTAATGCACCTTTGTGTGTGTGTGTGTGTGTTTCTGGCAGCACATGCAGGAGCTCCTCGGTCTGTGTTTCATTTTCGCCGACTGGCAAGCTGCAGCAGATCTTTCCAAACTCTCTCTCACACACACACACACACACACACACACACACACACACACACACACACAGATATCTGCATGGTGTGGTATGAACATGGTCAATTAGACTCTGCCTGTCTTCTCTCTGTCCTTTCCCTGACTCCCATCTGTCTTTCCATGAGACTCTCAATCTATCCTGTCTTCTTTTCCTCTTTATTTCCCAGCATCCATGTCTTCATTTTAACTTCTATCAGTAGTTTACAAAAACTCCTCTGCAATACATATTGGCTTGTGTATGTTTTGCATAGTTTCTGTCCTCCTTTCCTTGAAAAAAGTTGGAGATCGCTGCAGGGGTTCACCACAACATACTTTTTTTCTTTCGTCTTTGACCATGAAAGTAATGAAATAACTAGCCAATGAAAAGAGATTGCAGTTCCTGGTAAGAGTGTGTTGTTCCTCAATATATGCAGTTTCTAAGAAACCTATGAGAAGTGCTTCTTTCTTTCCGGTGCTGTATATGTTGCTGACCTCAGCCAGTGCAGCAACAGGAATTACTGTTGTGAAGGTGACCCTGCCTTGAGTTTAAATGAACATGAAGCCAATCGTGAGCGTCTGTCTCCTAGGAGCTCTTAGCGCCTCATGTATTATTTGAAAGGCATCCATCTGTCCGGGGCTTTTCACCGCCTCACTTGGCTAATGTGACTTAAGTTTAATGGAACTTTTTGCGCTTCTCAGCACGTACACACACACACACACACACACACACACACACGCACCGCCACAAAAACCTCCACATGAATGTAGGAGCTGTCAACCTTCATCGCTGACACCACTGGGGATCCACTCACAGTATCCGCTTGTCTGCCTTTAAACTCTCCACTCACTCTCACTTACAGTAACCATGTAATAAAAAAAAATCAGGGCAAGAAAGTGATATTCTCTTCCAGGGGTGTATTACATGATTTTAGGCCAGGTAACCAAAGATAAAGTAAGAATGTGATGTTTTATATTGTTCTTTAACCAAACTGTCTTCTCTCTTCTCTCAGGTCTGTCAACGGCCAAGAGGAAGTTTGCCGACTCTCTCAACGAGTTTAAATTCCAGTGTATTGGAGACGCCGAGACGGACGATGAGATATGCATAGGTGAGCTGGAAGTGGGCGATATATATCGTCTACACTGATATCGTAAACGTTGTTTTGACAATGTGCAATTTTACTTTCGAGTATCTACAATATATCTGAAAAAGAAAACAAACGAAAGGCGTATAGACGGTAGAGGAGAGGTGCATGAAGTCACTTTGTTAATTATATTAAGAAATGATAATGTGCCACTTATTTTCTCATGCTTGTATGCTGCACAATTCACCTCAGAAGAGAGAACAGCTTTTTTTTTTGATAAAGAAATCGCATTTTGAAGGATATCATCAGATTATCATTGTAGGAAAAATAAATAATCTTTTTTTGTTTTTTTTGCTCATATCGCCCACCCCTAAGGTGAGCTCGCTGATATGAAATCCAATATTTATTCCCTGTAGCAGCAGAGGAAAGCCTGAACATCGAAGGTAGACAATGTGTTGTCATTTTTTATTTGCTGAAATAGAAGAAGGCTGGGTCGGTTTTCAGTGCTGTTATATATAGAAAGCTGTGCTCTCATCAAAGCCACCAGACTCCTTTGACAAATAAATGTAACTTTGTCTTGCAGAACACAGGAGTTGCTCATCTACTGCTGCTTAGTTTGGTTGTTACTGTGTGACTTTTTTAAACGGTTAGTTTGGATCCACCAAAGTCACACAGTAACAACCAAACTAAGCGATTGAGGTAGCAGTAGACCAGCATCTCCTCCAGCTTTTTTCAAGGTAAAATTCCTCTGAAAATATGAATATGAAAATGAATATTCTAAATATAGCATACACTTAAACTGATATTGCTTTTACTTCCAGTCCGTCCCTTGATTTTAGTGCCTTAATAACAAGAAAAAACTTCACATTTAAAGCCTTTGACCAGCCAACCTGGGACTTATTATACATTGGCTATAAAGCTTACTGTGACCATTCTTTTATCTAAAAAGCATCATTTAGTTTCCATGTTGGAATCTTTAAAGCGTATAAGGTACCTGGACATGGTCTCTTCTCTGGATTTGGGAAAAATACAGAAGGTGAATCCAGTCAAATAGTGGAAAAGCCTTTTCCTCTCTCCTCACCTTCATGTGTCTATCATTATGTGATGTGCTAACAATCAATAAGTTGATATTACCAGCGGCATCAGGCACATCTGTGGTGCAGATAAAAACAGATCTTACAGTCCAGTTTACAGCGAGTAGATATCTGCTCATTCTGCACAATAAAAGCTTCATTTACAGACGATATACAGTCGTTATTACAATGTTGACTTAACCTCTATAATAAAAACATGATAAAGTATTCTGCTTGAAGCAACATGTTTCACAGCTCTTGCTTAAGCCTGCTGTGCAAATCCTGTTGTTTTTAAATGTAGTTCATGTCTCGTGCTATCCTCTCTCTCCCCTACAACCAGTGTTATAAACATGCCGACCTATACATACAGTACAGGCCAAAAGTTTGGACACACCTTCTCATTCAATGTTTTTCCTTTATTTTCATGACTATTGACATTGTAAATTCATCAAAACTATAAATGAACGCATGTGGAATTATATACTACGAAATAACTGAAAACATGTCTTATATTCTAGTAAGCAAAGGGTGGCTACGTTGAGGATTTTGAGAATCTGAAATACAAGACATGTTTTCAGTTATTTCACACTTTTTTTGTTAAGTACATAATTCCATATGTGTTTATTCATAGTTTTGATGCCTTCAGTGAGAATCTACAATGTAAATAGTCATGAAAATAAAGAAAAACACATTGAATGAGATGGGTGTGTCCAAACTTTTGGCCTGTACTGTACATGAGAATATTGTGTAAATTGGTAACTTGAACTCGTCCAGGCCTTGTAGTGCTCGTTCTGTAGCTGTCCGAGCAGCCTGCTGTGTAGTGTTCAGCAGTCACCACACCCTCCCATGCTGCCTGGCTCTGTCTGTGCAGGCAGCAGCTTCTCACTGGCCTGACCCACCCACTGCTGTTGTTTAACTAACCCTAGCTATCTTTCCTGAACAGCTTGCTGCAGCTCAACTGGGCTGCACCACGGCCCTGTTGTTCTTAGGATATTCATAGTCATACTCATGTCAAAACTCATTTCTATTCTCTGATACAGTGATGATTTCCCTCCTAATGGATCTACAGCGTATTAATTATAAGAAATACATTTTATTAAGTAAAAAAAACACAGACACAGCAATGGAAAAGTAGCCCATAAATAGCCTCTGTTAGTTTTATTGGGTCTCTATCTTATATTTATTGTCTCAGTATCACATTTTTCCTATCCCGTGTGATTGATTACGAGTGTGTGATTGAGTTTACTCAAAGGTTTCACTGCTTTTATGAGCTTTATGAAAGGATTGCACTGTTTTCTAATGCATTCCTCACATAGTCCTGAAGTTCTGCTCCCTTTTAGTTGGATCTAACTTCCAAGAGCTGAATCCTGTCTGATGTTGAAAAGCAAAATGAGTGCTCAGTGTGCGTGTGTTGTGATGATTAAGGAATAAACTTGGGCTCCACTGTCCCTGTGCATGCTTGTGATTTGTACATGCCAGTGCACATGCTGCACGTGCTCAGTATGTATATGTGTGCTTACAAGTGCGTGCGTGTGAAGTGTTGGACAGGGATGCAGGCAACTGAAGTGGAAACTCTGACCTGAAACAATGTAGCCAGTCCTCTCCTGTCAGCGAGCAGGGAAACAAGCAGTGAGCCGTGCTCGCTGTGAAAGCACCATAGAAACAAGCCGTCTAAATTGCGGTTTCATTTCCAGTTAATTACTCTGCTGTGTCATGACTTTAGAAACATTTGTAAGAAGTCCAAGAGCAGAAGCTTCATCCCCACCACCTCCTGCCAACTCTCTTCAAACACTCTGTTTCTGCCTCTACTTGTGTCTCTCTTTAATACTATTTGAAATAACAACTTTATATCTTTCATGTCTATTTCTCTGTCTACCAACATGGCCGTTCTCAGCCAAGTCTCTTCAGGAGTTTGCTGCGGTGCTACAGAACCTGGAGGATGAGAGGACCCGCATGGTGAGTGACCTTACAAGTTTTATGGAATATTATAAATGGTTTATGAGAACGAGTGTATTTTGCACATAAAGCTTGTCATTACTAAGCAGATATTTTGACAGTGATAGGATGGGTTCCTACGCAGAGAAGTCCAGTTCCAGTTTAGATATAAAAAAAAGAAAAGAGAGTATTGGAAAATGCTTGTTTTTCCTGGCTATTGTACCTATTCTGTTTCCAAAAATGAATATCTACAAAAAAAAAAAAACTGAAAAAAACTCAGATATGCCCTATCTAAGTGCCTTATTACTGTATTAAATCCATCCATTTGCAACCAAATTAGTATGGAAAAAATGCGGCAATTTCCATGAATATTTATGAATATACAGTCATGGAAAAATTATTAGAGCATTGTTTTCAATTGTACAACTAAAGGTACATTTGTTTGGACAAATATAGTGATAACAACAAACAATGATATCATACTTTATTCAATATGATAATACAAGTAAAGGAGGCACCAGTTAGAGATGCTTGTTTGCCAATTCATTTTCAAAATAGCATACATAGTCAGAATATAACATACGTGTTAATAGGAGGATTTCACAACCATTTATTTACACAGTAAACATCTAGCTATTTGTACAGAGATATCAAAGTAAAAAGAGGAAAAATCGATCAAGAAGTTTGCAAGAGTATGGAAAATGTGGAACCCTGGATAAGGCTGACACATCAAACTCTATTAGTTGAATGGACAAAGAGGATAGATAATGGATGTTTTCCTTTAAATGATGTTACATCTGGCATCATATAATATTCATAAACAGGCTTTGGCTTTGGTTTATGTGTTTCAGGCTATTTTACAGTAGATAATGTGAGCAATCATCACAATATAACAGAAAATGATGAGTTACCCTTGTAATCTGACATGTGTCAGTAATACAGTAATGTATATTTGGTTGTGTGTGATGTTATTTGTTTGTTTTCCCCCAGATCGAGAATGCCAACGATGTTCTGATTATGCCTCTGGAGCGGTTCAGAAAAGAACAGATCAGTGCAGCAAAGGTAAGAAGGGGACAGTGTACAGCCACAGGACTTTAGCTCCACCTGTACTGTGGCTGCATCAGTGAAACATAAATCAGTGAATCAATAAAAAAACCTTTTAGTGCTTCTGCAGCTCTTAGAAGGGTAGTAGCACCCACCAAAACACACTGCTGATAACAACATACAGCAGAAGAGTTTGGAACTGGGCTTTATGTTGATGACTGGTAGACTTCAGTAGAAATGTCAGCCCAGTGGAGGTGGTAATTGATGTGCGACCTTTGACACTTTGATGGAGGGCTGCAGAAGAATTTGCAGCCTTAGCAATATTGGCACCTCAACACCACCTCCACATTACAATCACCTTTTAGACATTGCAGCAGTTATTTTCTTTATTTTATCTATACATCTGTGTAAAACTACCCATATTAGTTCAGTAGCTCCATAAAACTGTCACTTCTACTTCTATTCTTGACTTTTTAAAAACAAGTTTTACACATTTGAGTTCCAGGGAGATCTTCCTTATCCCTCTGAACCCATCAAACTGCTGAAAACCATGTTTCCTTCAAATAAATCACCACAATTACACCATTTATCATAACTAGAAAGTGTAAAAAAACAAAATTATTGTCAGATTTTCAAAATAATCTGCATGTATTTGTCAGGAAACCAAACTGAATTGAAGCGTAAAATTGTTATATTTCATTGAAATCACTTTATTGTACATGTCTCATTTAAAGTGTCAACAAAATTGAACAGTTCACACCTGTGAAAACATTACATTTTTAACATCTCAGTGGATCTGGGATGATATGAATGACATGGTTGAAACCAACAGTCACCTGAAGAAATTAAGTGAAACTCTGCCTAAAGTGCAGGCTGTTTACACAGATCAGAGAGGAGAGGGCAAGAGAGGTTGGAAGTAGAGTTTGTAAAAATAGTTCACTGTGTACTATGGAGCTCCCCCCTTTTTCCCAATATTGGTTCACTTTTGGATACTTTTAGAATATTATACATATGTATTACATTGTATTACAATGTTTCTAAAATAAATGGTCAAAGAAATATGATGTTAAAAACAGTAAAATGTGCATTTTTTCTTCTTGAAGTTCACCATCTCAGTCACAGTGCAGCCACACATTAACCTTGTACTGAGAGAATATGAGACAGTGAGACTTGTAATAAAAAGCTATAGTATAAATACATATACATAACAATGCATGTCTCAGGGTCTCCCTCCTGCTACTGATTATCCTTGAATCAAGGTCTGAACCATCACTCCATGACCTGGATAGGAGATTAGAGGAATACATAATCCTGCTATAAATCTGTGGGGGGTCTCGGAGGCAGCAGGGCTCCCTAATGTCACGGCTGGTGTTGTCTTAGAGTTACAGTGTGCATAAATCTTTGACTGAATGTACAGGAGGATATGGAAACACTGAACATGTGAAGTATGTGTGGGTAACCAGGAGTATGTTTACATTTACTGCACAAATGTTAACTTTACATTTTAATTTATTGGACAGCTGACTCTCTCACATTAAAGAATAAGTACCTTACTGTACATGTTTGGGTAATCTCCTGCCCTGTGTTTTAAATATGCCATGCTTCAATGTTCAAATCTCCTTACAGCAGGTCATGGTGCACTTACCCCATACAGTCATTAGCCAGGGGACTTTCAGTAAAGGATGGCCACGGGGGGTTCCTCTGATACATGCTGTATTTAACATGTGGTCAGTGTTTATTCTGCTAATCCATCCCCTTTACTTATATCAGGTCATTGTTTGATTGTACGTGGTGGCCAGATTAAGAAGTGAACGCATAATCTGCGTGGTTAGGTCATCATGAGCGATGTACTAATCCCAGTTTAGCCCTAAAAGAACTGACAGCATCTTCTCCTGGCACAGTTTTACCTTGTCCTGAAGCTCCAGGAATGTTTCATGAGGAATAAAGTGAGTGGAGTGTTTATTTAAAGAAAACTCAGGTCCTGATCGTAATCTTATTCTGTGTGGAATTCACGCAAATCAAATTGCGGCAAAGTCTCAAAAAAGGCATCACACAAGTAATTAAATCCTGCTTTAAGACTAACCTGAGGCTGCCCTCTTGTACTCTAAAGGACATAGATCCTGTAATGTGAGGGCCATGTTTGTGTGAAAACAAATATGTCAGTCCTGCAACAACAATATTAACCTTTCAAAAATCTCACAATAACAAGTATTTCCTTTCTTTCCATGTGACATCTATATTCATATGCAATAACCACTTCGTAGTGATGTGTAGCCTGTGAGCGAGTCGGTTCCTTTAACTGATCAATGGGAACTGGTTCCCATCTGAGAGCCGTGCTTTTTATAGCGTATTTGTTAAATAATTTTAAAAAATGATTGATGAGCAGTTCTTTTGAATGCTTCTTGGAAAATAATGGAACCATATGAGCCACGTTACTTGAAAGAGCCTTAATTCATTATGAACAATACTTGACAACATTTATGGATACAGAGCAGATACATCACAGAAAAGGAAGTTGGGAAATAATAATAATAAATGATTACTGGTAAACAACACGAATGTTAAGGAAAAATAAAAATAATTAATGAATAAAAAACAATCACAATACCAAGTATTTCCTGTTTTTCTGTGTAATATCCACATTTAATAACCACTTGGACCAGTACTTAGGATACTATTTTCAATTTCAGTTTCCACTGATAATTCAACCACGATTCAAAAATAGTTTCAAAAGTAGCATTCTGAATTTGAAAAATTATGTTTTTATTTCCTTTATACACAGCTTCCCGACTCCTTTAGAATTAAATCAAAACAATATTCTGATTTGGCCATTTTGGCAATAAATACGTGCATCTGCAATACATTGACAAGTTTCAGTTGACATATTTACATTTTAACAAATGGATGTAATGAGAGTATGCCAGTCACTTTAAGGCCCTTATGCTGCTTCTGTGAAGGGTTTTTTTTTTTTTCAAATAATACAGTGTTTTACTGTTCAACTTAAAGGAGAAAGCAGCAATAAAGTGAATGTTTACAGAAAGTTTAATGCCATGTGCCATATGACTCTGAAACAGGCTGCAGTGATGATGTACTGACTGACTTCATGTTTCAGTGGGACCTCCCAGTAATTGTTGGCATGACAGAGCAGTGGAGTGAGGAGAAATGCCTGATTGTAGCTGTGATGAGTCAATCTGGTATCAGAGCAGGACCCTGTATCAAAACATTTCCTTTCACTTTACTCTTATGGAAAAAAAAAAAAACAGTTGTTAGAGAAGTAGTTAGAAATTATACTGGGAGAAGAGTGCCACCTGCTGGCGGAGGATGGAACTAACTTAAATTAAACCAGCTTAAATGCCTCTAACTTTTTACTAATATAATAAGAAAAGAGTAATTAATAGATAATTTAACATTGAAACTGTCTGTGTAATATGTCTTCACTCACACTTCTTTCAAAAAGGAAGTCAGATACTCCGGCCCTATGCAGTCCGTTTTTTAAATGTATTTTTAGTTAGAATTATGTCATAAAATCCATAATGAGGGAGACGCTGCAGAGTGGTGCAACAGCAGTCATTTCAGACATGATTTCCACAGTGAATATGAAAAAGTCAAAGAGGCAGACTTTGAACAGAGGCCTTGTTGTTTAGAGGAATGTTCTTCATCTCTGATGGGTTCTGCAGCTGCTGTCTGTTCCTCCTCTGGCCCTCAGGACTCTTCTTGTTGTTGAAACTGGCTTGGCACTGAAACACCTGCGTCACATGACTGCAACAAGGATTGACATCACAGCATCGCTGACGTTATTGACTATGATGTGATGTGGAAGTTTTATTTCCCTGGTAAATACATTTCCCAGAGGCGTTGGAAAAAGTAATTCACACAAGCACAAAATGACCAGACAGGAAGACAGGCGAGTTCAGCAAATGAAATACATGACGGATGAATATAATTCATCGTAAAAACCCTATAAACCCCCAAATGTCATAAAACAGTGTCTTCAGTGATTTTCTACAGTGCCCCCAACAGGCATTTTTTATAGCAGACACTTGGCTTGAATCATTTGAAAATACAGCCCAAGCTGTAAATATCTGTCAGCCAATTCTATCAGCTGAAAGTGGCCTTTCACAGACATACTGGTATCGGTCAGTATACATGTACATGTTTTCTAATTTGATCTGATATCACTACCCTTTTTTTGAAAGAACATTTAATGCTCATTTCGGGGATAATGGGATGATTTAAAAATGGTGTCATATAGTTGCATTTTATTTCTTTTCTTTTCCTTTCCTTTCCTTTCCTTTCCTCTCTTCTCCTTTCCTTTCCTTTCCTTTTCTTTCCTTTCCTTTCTTTTCCTTTCCTCTCTTCTCCTTTCCTTTCCTTTCCTTTTCTTTCCTTTCCTTTCTTTTCCTTTCTTCTCTTCTCCTTTCCTTTCCTTTTCTTTCCTTTCCTTTCCTTTTATTTTATTTCCTTTTATTTCATTTCATTTCATGTCATTTCATATTATTTTATTTTATTTTATTTTATTTTATTTTTTCTTTCATTTCATTTCCTTTTGATTTATTTAATTTTATTTAATTCTATTTCATTTCTATGGTCAGTAATGGACTGTTCCTAAACATACAGTACTATTTAGCTTTTTTAAATTTTTGTTTATTCATTTAATTTAGATGATCAGCAGTCGACTCATCCTATGCAATTTAATGAGTTTAAGTGTTTTTTTAAGTGTTCAGAAACTCAGAATTTGTTGAAAGTGTTATACATTGAATATATAATATATTATATTAAAGGATTGTTTAATAAAGTTATTGTTGAATGTCCATAATCCAGATAGAACAGGCATCAGTAAAATTGAATTCTCTATGGTGTGCATGCTTAGAGTTTATTTGTTCCTGCAAGACAGAATATGGCATAGATTATTTTGGTGATAAAATTAGTGTATCTGTCAGTTTGAATAACAATAACACAACACAACATGGATGCTGGTTTAGCCTGGCATTACAAACTTTTATTTCCATCAGTGTTTGTTTTGCCTATCAACCAATTATCTAAATGAAGTGTAAGTGTAGAATAAAGGATACTTCTTTTTTACAGCTTGAAGAGCTGGAACCAGTCCATGTTTTATCATTTTTACTTGATATATTACTTAATTGACTAATATAATAGTGAATTTCTTTTAACTGATTAGCTTGATTATGTGTTTTTTTTCATGCCAAATCAACAGCACCAAATGCTCTGAATCTGCTTGGTTGTCCCATGTTTTTGAGCTTCTTTCTGAAGCTCCAGTCCTGTCATGTTATGAATGTAGGATAAAGAGAAGCCACAATGTTAACTGGCTTGGACAGATGTACAGTTATAACACCCCAGGGCCTCTCTGACAGAGGGAGACCCACCCTGATCTGCCCCTCCTCAGTTTGTACATCTTCTCTTCTCTTGTTTCCCTCTGTGGCTCCTTTTACTGATAAATACTATAAAGTAAGCTTCAAAGATCCTAATGTGACCCTTAGAACATGGACATAAAAGATATACAAAAAACAAGGGGTGCATTCTTTTTCCTTCATGTTTCCTTGATCTTCATGGAGATTTTTTTTTCAGCCCAGCAATCTTAGGAAACACACACCCTGCTCTATCCGTCCCTGGTTTATCATCCATCTAACTGTGTGTCTCTTATGTCAATGATGTCATCTCTGATGAAACAGTCTGTTGTTTAATAAGCAGCTGTGCTCCCTGGAAGAACAATCTTATACTGTACCCCCTGAAAAAAGAAAAATATTTAAGAAAGCAAAACTAAAAATTAAAAACTAATTTTCCCCCCACTGCACAAGTTGATTATGGTTGATTGCAGATGGCAGCCACTGATTAAATTACTTGTGAAGACCATGCTAATATGATGAGGATTATAATAGATGGTTGGTCTATTGAGTTAGCCGTAATGAAGCTTGATTATTGTGACTGTCACCAAAATAAAAGTTTTTTGTCTTTTAATCTGTTGCAGGAGGCCAAGAAAAAATATGACAAAGAGACAGAGAAGTACTGTGCAGTGCTGGAGAAGCACCTCAGCCTGTCAGCCAGGAAGAAAGAGTCACATCTACATGAGGTAAAAGGCTGTCTGAGTTTATATCTGTCTTCTTCCACCCACCTGATCAGTCATATTTCTCACATTTTTTCACAAATACCAGCCTGTCAGTTTTAATGTCCTGTCCCTCTTGTAGGCGGACAACCAGGTAGATAACGTTCGGCAGCACTTCTATGAGGTTTCTCTGGAGTACGTCTTCAAGGTGCAGGAGGTCCAAGAGAGAAAGATGTTTGACTTCGTGGAGCCTGTAAGACATTTGGTTTTTCTCTCTTTCATGTCCTTGTTTTTAAATTCTTCTCCACCAAAGTTGTTGTGCACACATATTGTTTTCAGCAGTATCACATTTACTCACTTTGACAAACCCACACCCAGCAGCTGCTCAACACAATCACACTCCTCTTTTGTGAATAAACAGCAGTTTGGTGGTTTTGGTGCTTTGCCCTAGGGCGTCCCACTGGTAGTTGCTGAGGAAATACACAACCATTTGTTGCACACACATATCACCCAAAAAGACTTTTACTATTTACAAAGTAAGTCAAATTCACAACTGTTGTTTTTTGTCGCATGAAAACATTATATAATTATATTTTTGCTACAACCCTGATTCCAAAAAGTTTGGATGTTGTCATAAACTTAAATAAAACATGTGTGACATATATTAAATTAACAATGATTAAAGGCAATATGTTTAAACTTTATTGTTTCTTGTAAATTCATATATACACTCATACTTTCTATGCAGTCCTTATATCTGTGCAAGTTACCCATGATGCCATGGGCTGTAAAACACCCATACCATTACGGATTGTAGTGGTTTGACAGTGCCGGGCTGCCAGTCAGAGTTATTCTGACAATTTTTTGTATTTTGATTAGTCAAATCTACACAGGACTCATGCCTGCCCATGCATGGTCCCTGCTAACAACAAAAACAGTGTATGACCATTTTTCAAAGGAGACCCAGAAACACAAAACACATGCCAGAATTTGCAGTTCAATACAGAGTATTGTACAGTTTAGTGCCCAATAACCAACCACTACAGTCATGGAAAAAAAAAATTAGAGAACCCTTTTACTTAAATTTCTTATTTATTTTAATGCCTGGTACAACTAAAGGTAGATTTGTTTGGACAAATATAATGATAACAACAAAAATAGCTCATAAGAGTTTAATTTAAGAGCTGAAATCTAGCCATTTTCCATGGTTTTCTTGATAATGATTTTGTTATCAAGAAAAATAAGGAATTGAAGAAAACAAGGGTGGTCTAATAAGTTTTTCCATGACTGTAGTTCAAATAACTAAAAACAAAAAAAAAATGTGTCTCTTTTTTCAAACCAAAAAATAGTCATCTTTGGATACCCATTCAATAAACAAAATAATCTTTTTTTTTTTGGAAATAAAAGATGGTCAACCAAAACCAAACTGGCGTCTAATAGACCAGCTTTGTTACCTCCCGGTTGCCAGCAGACGTTGGAGAATGACCACAGGGTCAATACCAGGAGTTGTCAGGAGCACACCTTTTTCACTTTCTTCCAAATCCTCGACCTTGTCCTCGTTCTCCACGTTCCTCTTTTTGGCTCATTCATTATCTTTGTCCCTTCCACTTTTCTCACCACATACTTCACTTTCTCTCCGTTTTTTGTTTCCCCACAGCTGTTAGCGTTCCTCCAAGGCCTGTTCACCTACTATCACCATGGATATGAGCTGGCAAAGGACTTCAACCACTTCAAGACTGATCTCACCATCAGCATACAGAATGTATGGTCACACAGAAACAAAGCACGAGGTCACAGCAAAACCTTAAGCACTGCACATGGATGTACAATTATGCAATAAAGAATACCTGACCTTAGAAATAAAAGACGGTTAAAAAACTATGCTTTATTTGCATTGAACAAAGAGAAAAAATCTTCCTTATATGAAGCAAGATTAAGGCTTAAAGGAATTCAGAGGTCAAACTGTTGAAATAAGAGTAATCTCATATTGCAATTTTGATAGAAAGGACATTTAAAAACCAGAAGACTACAGTGTGAACTAGACGCTAAGGACAAAAAGAAGAAAAAAGGAAAACATTTCGAGTTTAGCAATGAGTATTTCTTGTGTTTATCTTGTAATAGAGTGTTTGTTTTTTATGTATTTATTATTTTGCTGAAAAATAGGATTGTATAAGTTACACTGTTGTTGCACTCAGGATCAGATATTCAATGAAAGGCCTAAGGTGGTGCTCCTCTGTGCTTGTGTTGACAGACGAGGAACCGTTTTGAGAGCACGCGGTCGGAGGTGGAGAGTCTCATGAGGAAGATGAAGGAGAATCCACACGAACACAAGAGTGTCAGCCAGCACACCATGGAGGGATACCTGTTTGTGCAGGAGAAACGTACGTATCGCCTCCTTTCTGTGTTTGTGTGTGTGTCACAGACTGTATATAAAGATAGACAACAAGTGTCTACTCCCTCCAAATGTATAAAAATGAAGTCAGAATATTCCAGATACGGGCACTGTTATCAGCTCTAATGACATCATTTGGAGACAGAGTCTGCACAGTAAGGATCAGCTGGAGGGGCCACAGTGTCGAGGTTCCACCAATTAACCCACTCAACCAATCACAAGTCAATCACAGATGTCAATCACAACATCACACGCCCTTTTCAAAGCATATACAATAACTAATTTAACCAAACGTTTCTTATAAATGAACACTTAAACCCACATCAACATGATAAGAACAACCTAAAATTACAAAAGCCATCTTTAGGAAAAACAGTTTTGAAGTGTCGATATTTTAGTTTGGACCATGTCCCGTCTGCTAACATGTAGGGGGCGGGGTTTACGACCTCTACTGTCACCAGGGGGCGATAAAGATGTTTTGGCTTCAATTTTTGGTACTGACATTTACTTTATATACAGTCTATATGTGTGTTTGTGTATATTGGGCACCATTGAACAACAATGTACATGTTGCAGTGCCATTGTAACATTAATGAGTATGTGTGTATGTGTATGCAGACACAGTACGTGTGTGTTAGGGGCATGTTGTTTGTCTCACACACATGCATACATAAACACACACACACACACACACACACACACACACACACACACACACACACACACACACACACACACACACAGACTGACAGAGCAGCAGGACAAACAAACCTTAATGAACCAACGGTTGACGAAGTCAAGTCTGATCTGTTGGGGACGTGACAGCAGCTCCGACCACATACAGTTACCATGGCAACCTATCTAGCACTAATGCAGACATAACTAAGACTCCTTCCTTTTCCATCCTTTTATAAAAAAATGTAACCCTGTAACCCCCTGTCGGCCTGTCTTTGTTTTTTGATATCACTATTTTCTGTTTTAATCCCTCGTGGTTTTGTTTCAACCTTTCCATTTCTCTCTCTTTCTCTCTCCCTCAGGCTCTTTTGTTTCCACCTGGGTAAAGTACTACTGTACGTACCATCGTGAGCCCAAGAGGGTCACCATGGTCCTGTTTGACCCGAAATCAGGAGGGAAGACGGTGAGTAGTTTTGGCCGTTTAAAAACAAAAATAAGGTTACAATACCACTAATAATCCAGGTTTTACACCTTTATATTAACCTGAATGTTTATCTGTATTTAAAAAAGGGATGCACAGTCACTCAAATTTTTTATTTATTTCTTATAATATTGAATTTATCGCAATTTTTCTTACAATACCTTTCTGAATTGAATATTTTGCTGCAGACATGTGTCGTCCTTCAAATTGTATTCTTTAGACCTTGTACGTTTAAAGATCATTGCAAAAAATCCTCTCTATTGGTGGTTTTCGACCAGTGGCCGGTGCCCGGCTGGTTCAGAGTCGGTGCTCCTGTGGTTCGTAGTTAGTTCAACTTGTGAACCAGCTCTGAACCGCTTTGCTTTTCCACAGGCTCTAGAGCCATGTCATTGCGTAACTGCTAACGTAATGTCTGTATGTGTATATGTCTCCGCCTTCTCAGCAAGTATAATAACAGCAGACTACATGTCTCTACAACACTTCTGTGCTGCTCATCTTCATCACTATGGACGCCGAATACATTCTTATTAACACTGAATGCAAGATGTTAATGTTGGACTTTGTTGTAAGCTAGCGGGCTAGCACGTTAGCCTGTATCAATCACATTGCAGTTAAAGAAATCAAATGAATGAATGATACATATTTTAGTTGATCTCTCTCAATGGCACCGAGTTGGTCTTGGTCTTGCTAGACGCTAACGCTTGCACGATATCAAATGCCAGCTAACGTTAACACGCTATGATCAGCCGCTAATGTTAGTACGCTAGTGCTAGCCCGTATCAATCACATTGCAGTTAAACAAATCAAATAAATGTTGATACATGTTTTAGTTGGTCTTTCAGTGGCACTGAGTTGGTCTTGTTGGTCAGATAGCCCTGCCCCCAGGTCCTGATATAGCGTTTGCGGTTCAAGACCAGCAAAGACTTGGTGCCGATGTGGAACCCGTTTTCCCAGCCGGGAGCCCGCTCTTTGTTGGTGAAAAATCCAAAGAACAGTTCACAGTTGGGCACTGGCTGTGCGGAGGCGGTGGAAAAACCCTATATAATGACTTTATATATAATTTTCAATAAAAATTAGATGAATTAATTCAAAAGTGATCATTCTCTCCAGTATTTTTAACACTATCTCATTTGCATCAGATCAGATATTTTTTTTAAATGGTTCAGCCCTGTTATATATGTACCTAAATGTTCCACATGCTGAGACGCACAGTCACTCTTATATATAGACGGACGAGTGTCACTTCTTCATCATGATGCCACTGGGCTGCTCTCCAACACAACAGACTCTCCCTGGCTGCTTCCCTTCCCAATGCAAAACATCATGTAACTGGATATTTTCAGGGAAGCTATAATAAAAAAAAAGTTTTGCATTCAGAATTTGTTTTGACTAATTGAAATCAACTGGAAATGTCAAGTTCTGCGTCAGTTCTTCAGCACCTATGAGAAGCGTTTGTGACGCATGGTGCCATTTTACACCAGCATTCAGTCATCCTGGGAAATATCAGTTCTAGAAGAGACATAATTTCTCCTACATCCGCAGCATCAATAGATGAGAGTGCAGCTTCGCCAGTGATGTTTTGAGTAAGCAGCATGACTCCAACTATTTTTTGTCTAAGTGCAATCTGTTATCACTCTCTCCACCTACACACTGCACAAGCCAAAGCTGATGCAAGTTCAGGCCTGTTTTCTGAGGGTTCTCACGGAGGGTTTTGAGTGGTTAACTGAAGGAAATGTAGAAACACTGAACATCATACAGAGCATTTAATCTCCCACACAGTAAGGCAGCAAGTACAGAGATAAGACAAGATAATAACATCAGCCCTGGCACCATCAGTGTTTCACAGGAAGAAAATCAAATCTGACTGAAATGTAATGTATAAATAAAATAAAATCTATATAAAAAGACACCTTATGATACCAACATGTTTTGAAAGGGGAAGAGCCTGAGCATTTTTAGAAATTAACACACCCTTGTATACTAAATACCAGTGCTTTTTGGCCATAAATTTCAGATAAAAATGAATTTGAACAAGTTTTAATATATGTTTTTGTGACTTACAGTGATTGTGATTGGCTGTAGTGTCAGTACACTTATAAGGAATCTGATTCTGGTGTGTTTTGCATTGCTAAATGAACAGAAATAGACAGAAACTGACAAAGAAGCAAAACAAAACTAAAATAAAGGGGAATAAATAGACAGGACGTTATGCACAAAACTATTCGATCTGCAGTATGGAACATTTGGTGCATTTAAACTGTAGAATTATAACCTATTATACACGATCGCCCATAAAGTTTGAATAATTTTGTTTTCAGACACAATCCACTGTTAATTGTGGTTTCATTTTCATTGTGATATCTTTGGTAGAGATTGATTAATAAAGTTTCGAGAATAAATCACATTGTCACAATCATTTCATGGAAAAAGGTAAAAAATATTTCATTCCAATTTAATGTGCGACCGTGTAGAATCAGTGGCTAAGACCAGAATTTGTCCATGTGGATGTAACCTTAACCCCATTAGTGAAGAGACTAACATTACATCAGACAGCCTTGTACACAATACAAGTGCGTTACAACCCAAAGAGTTTCATATGAATAAAAGCTTTAATCAGATAATAAAATTGTTGCTGATGTGCCTGCAACAAAGATACATCAGTGTCCCTTGAACAGCGTGTGACGAGACAATGCTCTAATTGTTTTAATTGATTCTATTTGTCTAAAAGTGTGCTTCTAAATGGAAGTTAAGGATTTTGTAAAACTGTTTGTAGCTTCAGTTGCGAGTGAGTCATCATCATTAAAAACGTAAAAAAAAAACAAAGCCAAACTTTTCAAATGCATGCATTCAATGCATACTGATCCACTGAAAGATCCAAGATACAATATTATTACCATATCACCACACCATATTAGTGAGCTCACAAGGACAAAGAAAGACAGAAACAGTAAAACCACCCACTTATAACTAAATTAAGTATTAAATCTGTTTTATAAAACAGATTTAATTATAACATCAGGATATTAAAAAAAATAAAAATTAAATCCAACACATAAGCATACAGTAGATCAAACAATAGCACCTGCAGCACCATCTCAATGACCCAGTACATAAAGTGCTCCAGATGCTTTAAAACATCTGCCCTATTGCACAGTAATGTAACCTGCAGATCGGCCTGCACACAGCTTCAGGATATGTGCTGATCTTAAACCTGAATGATGCAATCTTTGTGCTTCTAAATCTTTTGTAAGAAGGAAGAAAGGTAATGTTTTTTTCTATTTTACTCTCTCTGTCAGGGAGAAGAGGACAGCTTCACCTTGAAGTCGTGCACCAGGAGGAAGACAGACTCGATAGAAAAGAGGTTCTGCTTTGACGTGGAGGCTGTGGACAGGTCAGTCAGAGTGTGATTGACTTCTCTGTCTCTTGTTCCAATTGATCAGACTCAAATGGACTTAACACAATCTTTCTTCCCACTTCCAACCAGTTCCTTCTCCACATTATTTAACTTTATCTCTTACCAGTACAATATATTGATTGATTGATATATTGATTGACTATTAATGGTGCAAACTATGACTTTATTGGCCATAATCAGTGAAGTGCAGCAGCCACGCCTTCTTGTTTCTGGTTTTAAGGCATTTTATTTACAGCTTTACCATTAAATTATGGTTTGTGCCGCAGGAAAAATCAAGAAGTTCCAATAATTATTTGGGAAGGAAGATCGTGCTTCTGACTTTTTTAAAGAAAGCCTTGAAACCATCACGGAATTTGAGACCTACATGGTGTAACTACAGCTAACAGACACAGGGGGGTGCTCAGCTAATTTAGACTTGAGGAGAGACGTTGTGGCTGCTTGTCCTTTCATGCTCGGCCTCCTGCTGTGCTTCTCTTCTTACACTTCTCCTGCCCTCTCTCTCTCTCTCTCTCTCTCTCTCTCTGCCTCTCCTCAACTTCAACCCTCCTCCACTGAATCAACTCACCTTGCCTTTATTTATATAACTGTTATGTTGTGTGCATTTGGTGATTTGTATGTTTGTGCAACAGCAAGACACAAGTTATGTGTACATTTGAGGAAATACCTAGAGACAGACTGTTATAAATATGTTTGAAAAATTCAGTTTTGCTATTTATGTTTTTCTTTTCATGGATTTATGTGTGTGTATGAATCTCTGTGCAGAATGTGCACATGCAGGTGAGTGTGATTGTGCTCTGAGTTGTGTGTCCTGTTGAAGGGCAGTGCATCGATTGGTTTATATGGAGGAAGTTGTAGTGCAGCGGTGGTGACAGGTCAAGGTGAGCATACTGCCAGTGACAGACTGTAAAGGGCTGATTGGAAACCTTAGAAGGCTGGGATGGACCTGACCATGGAGGCTGTGTGTGTGCACGCTGAAGGTTGATATATTGTAGCTGCTTCATCAAATGAATCCTCTGTGAATTTTCTGGCTTAATTCTTTGCCTTTCTTTGAACCTTTTATGGTAAAAAAGGCTTTTCATCATCGTTTATTTTTTATTTTTTTGGAAGGTGATTCAGTAGTCATACCTCTGGCACAGACAGATGAATGTGCTTTCCTCTCGAATAAGAAGATTTGCATGCAGAGATCTTTCCACACAGCTGTGTTCATCTGAGGCAACAATATATCACTAATATTGTTCATGCTAGTTAGTTCCAAAAGAATTCCTGTGTAATGTTATGATTTATACTGATTACGTTTTTTTGATTTATCGTCACTGATCTTAATATTTGATAAGCTAATGTACCTGTGTGTGTGTGTGTGTGTGTGTGTGTGTGTGTGTGTGTGTGTGTGTGTATGTGTATGTGTATGTGTATGTGTATGTGTATGTGTATGTGTGTGTGTGTGTGTGTGTGTGTGTGAAGGCCGGGAGTAATCACCATGCAGGCTCTGTCAGAAGAGGACCGCAGGTTGTGGATGGAGGCCATGGATGGGAGAGAACCGGTAGGTTACCACGGTTACTGCTCTGTACCTACGTGGCAAATGAGTTAGGAGAGAGAGAGGGAGAGGGACAACGTGTCTGCTAAGCATAACAAGTGCTCCAACGCTGAAAATAATTTTTGTAGCATTGGTCCGACTGTAGCAGCCTTCCCTCTATACATGCTGCCAGTAATGTGACGTTACCTGCTGACAATCAGGACATCTGAGGAGTCCCAAAAAAGGAGGAGAAACCCCTTACTCTAATCTTTGTCTTGTCTGTTATTGGGATAAGGATTTTATCTGGGGTCCATACAAAATATAACAACATGACAACACACTTGCAAACAAAACAGCCAAATTATATTAAAGTCAGAAAAGTATAACTAACAGTATTTTCTTGAAGACATACTACTGTGCTTATTATTTTTCATATCCATCAATAAATATCAATAGATACTAAATTCATTGAAATACACTGTTGCTCATCAAGTTGGAACAAAATAATTTTTTTCCATGAAATGATTGTGACAATGTGATGTTATTAAACAGATGATTGTGTCTGAAAACAAAAATATTCCAACTTTATGGAATTATTTAATATTATGCCTATATTTAACATATGCCTATAGATTAAAAAAAATGACCTCTGATGCCATGTCTAGTGGAGTATACTGTATATATACTAGTGCAGTGTCCGTAGGAAGTATGTATTTGCACATTACATGCAGACCACTACAACGTCTGCAACTGCATAAAACACTTACTTTTCATAAGGTACGCACACCATCCAGCACATACACATTGAACATTGATATTCGCTGGAAACTATTAGAATATTATTGGAAAATTGAACCTTGTAGCGCACTTTAAAACTCAGAAAGATAGGTAGGCTAAATAGACTCACAGATGAGATGAGTTAAGTGTGGAAATCCAGAGTGAATTGTGTTACTGACCAGGTGTAGGCCTATCACACAATGGGGCGGAGCTCCCCTAAAAGGCGTCCAATCAGAAACAGTGAAATGCCGCTACACGTCCTAAGTAAATAATGATATTTTGAAAAATGAATTCAAAAACCTTCAAAATCGAGGATGCACACCTTCATGCCATGCGCAAGCCACATACGAAATCTTAGGTCAGTCTGACTAACGGTCAGCGAGATATGCTCGAGACACATACACACACACACACACACACACGCTTCTTGCTTTTAAAGATATATAACTGCAGAGTTAAATGTGAGATGAGGATAGAAACCATGAGGAATTTTGAGAACATTAATGTTTCTGACAAAAACAATGACTGATGCCGTCAGCCTCTCTTTTTTTCCAGGAGAGATTGACATGCATTTTGTTTACATTAGATTTTAATGTAGATGAGCTGCTCAGTCTAAGTCAACTGCAGTTTTACTAGATCCTTCTTTTCAGTGTCTGACTGCCTCTGAGCAGTAATGTAGATGTGATAGATTGGGGTAGAGGGGAAGTCGGCACAACTTGGTGTTAGAAAAGCAGAGGACCTCTTTATAACAGATTTTTTACTTCCAGGATAGTTTACAATCAAAAACACACTTACTTTTAAAACTATTTTATACATGTATAATATTCTATCATCAACATACATGGACACACACTTTTAGTCTTATTTTTAGCAAGTTTTATCTATCTTTTTATCTTTTTATCTATTTATTTATTTATTCATTTGTTGTCTTATGCTGCCTTATTTAAGATAGCGTTTCCTCAGTTCTTGTTTTTATTATTGCTCTTGTTTTGAACTGCTAACCAACATATACATTTTTGACCGATTAATACTATCAATTACAATTTAAAATATATATTATTCCATTTTTTTCATTTTCTTAAAGTAAATGCTGTGTGACACATGCCACTATAGATGAGGACTGCTGGGTTAAATTGGCCGTCCTACTAACACGGCCTGGCAAACACACAGCTGACGACTTGCAGCTAAATTAGCGGTAAAACTTGGGCATGTGGGCGCATGTTTCCACCACAATGCCAGGGCATCTTCCCTGCAGTATTTGTTAACAAAGGTTGGCTATCATTCAGAAAAAAAGACATTCCTAACGTCTGAAAAACCAATTGAGAAAACTCTTTGTATTCTGTTAGAAATACTGGAGAATTTACCTCTTTTTGACCTTTGACAATGAAACAATCAGTCTTGGGTGGAGCCGTAGACTGATTGTTTCATTTCCTAATATGAAAGTTTACTTACAGCAAGTTTACCCAAAGTTTACTTTATTGCCTTCACAGCTTTTTTTGCCATCAGGCTGGAAGCGTGTTAGTTCTTCTTTCCACACTCTCATTTAGTCACGTTCATGTCCCAACACCTCCCTCATCCTCGTGCCTACATTCAATTGTGCAGAGGTAATCACCATCAATAATGCCACCGCAAGCTCCAACAAGCAGTCACAGAGCTCTGGCAATCTGTTATCAAACAAGAAATGTTCATGTTCATGTTTCATTTAAGCTCGTCCTACCTTTGTTGTTAAGGTGGAGTTAAGACTTCCCTATTCTTCCAACTTAACCACTGACCTCAGCTGCATGATTCAACATCACACAAGGCTGTGATTAGCTTAGGGGTCACAACAGTTGATTTTATATATGTATATAGTATTGTAGTATTGTAGTTGTGTAGTATAGTAGAAGCGTTCAAAAAGGAACATTCACTCTCCAATATGCTGCAGTATTTCAAAGAAGAATATAGAAAAGTAGACAAATGGGGATCTCAATTTTCTAGAGACAACTCAACAGATTTCTCTCTGTCTTCAAAATAAAAGTATTCCGGTTAACACAATTTCATATTAATGCTAAATTACTAACTTGTATATGTAAATGCAAGTAGCATGTTTCAATATGTCCTTTTAAACTGTTTTAACTAAACAACATACATGACATTTAGTTATCTTTAACTTGAATTCAAACTACACAATTCACAACAATACAGAGAGATCGAGTTTTAAAAAATGGTCTCACTACAATGAAATGTGTGTGTACAAAACTATGGGGACTAACATCATGAATGCCGTGGATCTTGGTCGTCCCAAGATGGGAATGCTCCTCTCCTGGTCCACTATACACTCACCATCACTACTGGCCAATGTGGTTCCTCCCAGAACTCCTGCTCCTCTCTGTCTCTCTCTCAACCGTCTCTCTCTATCCTCCCTCCCTCTCCCCCTTCAACCTCTATCTACTCTGTTGATCTGTCCTGTACAACGACATCTATTGCACGTCTGTCCGTCCTGGGAGATGGATCCCTCCTCTGTCTCTCCCTGAGGTTTCTTCTTCTTTTTCCCCTGTTAAAAGGGTTTTTTTGAGGAGTTTTTCCCTGGCTGATGTGAGGGTCTAAGGACCGAGGGAGTCGTACCATGTACAGTCTGTAAAGCCCTTTGAGGCAAATCTGAGATTTGTGATTTTGGGCTATATAAATAAAATTGACTTGACTTGACTTGACTTGACTTGAATAAAATTGGATTCATAGGTTATACCTGATTCAAATCCCAAAACCCCAGTATGCAGAAATATTCAAATATAATAGATAAAAATAACTTATTTTTGCTGCAAGAGAACAACATGATTTTTACCCCAAACTGGTATGTCTGGGCGTCACTCAGCCCTCTCTCCAACAAGGTATCACAACATTGGATGGGAATAATTAATCGATGATCGATTAATGGTCATTTGATCGATCACATTGAATTTTTAATTGATCTGTGTATTTTTTTATTTTAATTTTACCTATGACTTCGTATCAGTACTCACTGAACTGTGACATGGCAGAGCGTTCATTTCTGCAGCCGTATGTCAATAAGCCAATGAACTGAACATTAAGTTGGATAAAGCTACAGTTTGCAAACTGAAAGTTGCAATAACAAAAACACAGTATTAATTTGAGCAAAAACTAGCTTACTGTATCAAACCTTGCTAGCGTGAATAACTAGGTTTAATTTGATCCAAAACTTATTAAAACACATTTAAATATGCAAGATTACTGTAAAAACTAACCCCATACCTCTTCGGGGGCAAAAACATAAAACATTGAACTTCTTGACATTATCTTTACAGTATAATCTCAGTTGAGTTAATTTTTATGATAGACAGGATCAAGTCTCTTTTCATCCTTTCAAAATAAGAGCATCCGTTATTAAAACAGGCTTTTGCATAATAATGTATATATATCTTTTATTTTGCCCATGTATGCATGTTTTATGCATACTGGAGTATGTAAAAACATAGCGATTAATTGATTGTAATGTTATAGATAATTGAGTTGGCAGTTTCCTTCCAAACGCCCATCCCTAGTTGGTACCAATGGATTCCTTACATCTTCTAGTTTCATTTAGCTGCTATAGAGACAAAGAAAAAAAAGCTCAGGCATTAAGGTGTTTACAGAATCTTACCGTAAACATAGTATTTTAACCATTACCATGGGAACTGAAGTTATGCAGATTATAGAATAGCCAACAATAAATGAGACATTTTTATGCGTTTTTCAATACGCTAACATAACCCAGATAATGTATTCAGGTTTTCTCATTGCAACAAGCGGCATTCACGAGCAAATATCCAAAACCTAGTAGGCACACAAAGAAAAAAGAACATAATCATGAATGATTTTTTTTTTTTTTTTGCAGGTGTACAATCTGAACAAAGACAACCAGGCTGAAGGCCGTAAGTAGCTTTAATTGATGTCAGTTAACTGGTTATTCTGTATTTACAGGTTTAATATATGAATTTTCAAAATACTCTGTAAGTGTTGTTTTTCAAGTTTGTGTCATTTTGGAAATCACAGCAAATGTAAATCATAAATCTTTTCTATTTTCTGACTCTGTGTTCATTCTGTTCATCAGTGGCCCAGCTGGATGTGACTGGGTTCAACGTGATGAAAAAGTTTATTTATGCAGTGGAAACTCGAGGTAAAACTTAGATTCTTGTGTTAATCTTTTCCTTCTGTGGATTAATGCTTCTTTAGTGTGATGCACTCTACACTTCAGTTTGATTTAGGTCAGATCTGCACTTGTATGTCCCAACACAGTGGTACAGACCAATATCTGCAGTACTCAATAAAATTTAAAATATACTACTCCACACATATTATACATTACATACCACATATTCTTTTTAATTACTTTTAATACATTCGCTCCTCCATACATATAATTTCTTCCCCATACAAACTCATGTCATCATACAATATTAATAAAGCCAAACAGATGGCATACTGTAATGTAAGCTTATAAGTCCAATACCAATATTTTGCAGAGAGATAAGAGAGAAAAAAATATAAAAAATAACAAAAGTAATTAAATCAACCAGTATAAAAGAAAAAAGAAAATCATTAAAATAATAATAATTGTATGCAATAAATAATATAATAAGATAAGTAGCTACCAGTTAAAAGGTAGATTGCAGAACAGTAATAGATAGTAGTAATAGTTAATTCTGAGACGAGAGAGGGAAAAACATTTTTCTCTTAAAAAAAAAAAAAAAAAAAATTATATGAATCATGGATAGATGCCTGCTAATTTTCTAAATGAGGAAGAGCTGAAATGATTGCCAGAAAATTACAAGTTGGCAGCTATTCTAATGATAGTTAAAGACATTTTTCAAGCAACAATACCAAATATTTTAAGATGTGGATTTAGATTCTCAGCTGTGATGCTTTGCTACTGCCTGTGACTCATGTGATGGTGGATTCATGAGTTTTCTTTTTTGATCATTAAAATGATTTGAAGAGGTCAACTTGGGCCTGAGGATATTGTAATCAGTATTTTTAACTTTTATTTGACATTTTGCAGACCAAAAGATCAAAGACCAAAAAAATCAATAATTGTAGCCCGAAATGAACACTATGAATCAGAAACTGTGAAACCTTGTGTGGTGTAGACAGAATCTGTGAGGAGAGAACTCAAAAGCAACAATTTTTTGCACAATACTCCCTTTGATATAGGAGCACTCTGTCTGTATGTATGCTAAATAACCAAACATCAAATATTAAAAATCGTCACCCTTAGTTTAAAAGTTCATATGAAAACAGCCATTAATTATGAGTAGAAAAATGCAATATGTTATGGAAGAGGATTAGGGCCAGGTAGGAGAAAAAAAATGAGAGGAAGAAAATACATTTTTATCATGCACTTCAAGAAAGAAGTCGATATTACAAAAAAAAGTCCAAATATCAAGAAATTTTTAAGTTTTGGTAAAGTAGACCGCAAGCTACAACCTGATTTTCATCAATATGTCTAATATATGACTAAATAAATTACACATACACGTAAATTACATAAAAGGAGATTTTCCCAAAACAATACCTTACATTACATATAATAAAATACATTACCTCAGTACCAAGAATAGCTCATTTATCATTTCCTTAAAACAATGTTCCTCTTATGACTTTTTGACACGGGAACAATGAGTCTGAATATCTTTCCAACTTTACCGAACTCAAAAAGTTGACTTTATTCTCATAATTTCTACTTTTTTTTCTCAAATTGCATAATTAAAAAAAACGTCCTCCTCTCATTATTTTTTTTCCTCCTACCTGGCCCTTCAATCCTCTTCCATAGTATATTGACTTGGATGTATTAGCAAATTATTCATGACTTTGCTGAGCTCATTAGGTGAATATGAGGACATTTGGAATGTTACGAAGACATAAAATGACAGCAACACACATACGGTATTCAACTGACTGAAAAATGTTAATGTCCCATCTACAGTCATGGAAAAAATTATTAGACCACCCCTTTTCTTCAATTTCTTCTTTCAGTGCCTGGTACAACTAAAGGAACATTTGTTTGTAGAAATATAATAGCAACACTAGGACTGCGCGCAGTACTGAACGGGCCCTCGCAGTCCACGCGTGTCGGGGCATGCTGCTGTCGGGGTTTGTGCGTTACAGGGGCCAGTCTATACCACCCCTATGAATTTCATTGCCTTAAGTGTTATGGTCTGGGCACAGTGGTATTTATTAAATTAAACTGCCGCCAGCGCGCCACCTAGGGGCCGATCAATAAAACCTTCAAGGGTTATCCTCAGGAGGTCATTGACAATAAGTATACCAAGTTTTGTGTTAATCTGACCAACCGATTTGGAGATATAAATTACTTCAATTTAAAGAGCGCCACCTAGCGGTCATCGGCCAAAATTTTGCACAGAGTCTCAGGGGCTCATGGGGAAGTAGCAACCTGAGTTTCATGTCATTCAGACACACCAATGTGGAGATATGCAACACTTTGTGTTTTGTGTTGAAAATAGCGCCACCTGCAGGAAGTTGTTATTTAATAACTTGAGTATTCTTTGGGTAATCAAAATTCTTTTAATAACTTTTTGTCATGAGGGTCCATAGATGCTGTGTGCAAAGTTTGGTGCAGAACGATGAAATTACCTAGGAGGAGTTCGAAAAAGTAGGTTTGCGACATTTCGCGAATTTGCGAAAAAAAACGGTAGGCGAAAATGGGAGTGGCCTATATCACGAGATTCAGCACAACTCAGTGAACGCGTTTTTTGAATGTGCGATAAAGTATGTGGGAGTTATTAGCCTAAACGCGCTTTCCTTTATTATAGCGCCACCTAGTGGTGGAAATTCAGGATAACAATAGATTATAAAATTTTTCACCAGGTGTGACTTATATTTAAAGTTTCATGAGTTTTGGGGTATGTTCAGGCAGTGAAATATGCGATCATTTGGGTACGAGAAAAATAAAAATAATAATAATAATAAAAAGAATAAACATTCGAAATACAATAGGGACCTCGCAGGTCGTTGCCTGCTCGGGCCCTAAAAAATAGCTCATAAGAGTTTAATTAAAGAGTTGATATCTAGCCATTTTCCATGGTTATCTTGATAATAACCAAATCATTATCAAGAAAACCATGAAAAAATGTCTATCAACTCTTAAATTAAACTCTTATGAGCTATTTTTGTTGCTATCATTATATTTGTCCAAACAAATGTACCTTTAGTTGTACCAGGCATCAAAATGAACAATAAATTGAAGAAAACAAGGGTGGTCTAATAATTTTTTCCCATGACTGTATGTATGCAGCATGTATATATATACTATTATTAGGGCCCGAGCAGGCAACGACCTGCGAGGTCCCTATTGTATTTCGAATGATTATTATTTTTTTTTTTTATTATTCTCGTACCCAAATGATCGCATATTTCACTGCCTGAATATACCCCAAAACTCATGAAACTTTGAATATAAGTCACACCTGGCGAAAAATTTTATAATCTATTGTCATCCTGAATTTCCACCACTAGGTGGCGCTATAATAAAGGAAAGCGCGTTTTGGCTAATAACTCCCACATACTCTGTCGCACATTCAAAAAACGTATATCCACGCGTTCACTGAGTTGTGCTGAATCTCGTGATATAGGCCACGCCCATTTTCGCCTACCGTTTTTTTTCGCAAATTCGCGAAATGTCGCAAACCTACTTTTTCGAACTCCTCCTAGGCAATTTCATCGTTTTGCACCAAACTTTGCACACAGCATCTATGGACCCTCATGACAAAAAGTTATTAAAAGAATTTTGATTACCCAAAGAATACTCAAGTTATTAAGTAACAACTTCCTGCAGGTGGCACTATTATCAAGACAAAACACGAAGTGTTGCATATCTCCACACTGGTGTGTCTGAATGACATGAAACTCAGGTTACTACTTCCCCATGAGCCCCTGAGGCTCTCTGCAAAATTTTGGCCGATTACCACTAGGTGGCGCTCTTTAAATTGAAGTATTTTATATCTCTATATCGGTTGATCGGATTAACACCAAACTTGGTATACTTATTGTCAATGCCTTCCTGAGGATAACCCTTGAAGATTTTATTGATCGGCCCCTAGGTGGCGCTCTGGCGGCAGTTTATTTTAATAAGTGACACTGTGCCCAGACCATAAGACGTAAGGCAATGAAATTCATAGGGGTGGTATAGACTGGCCCCTGTAACGCACAAACCCCGACGGCAGCATGCCCCGACACGCGTGTACTGCGAGGGCCCGTTCAGTACTGCGCGCAGTCCTAGTTTACATTGTGCTTTATGTCAGGAAGAGGCAAAGAATCACCAGCGGTTTAATTTCAATTCAGTCTCTCTCTACTGACTTTCTTCCGAAATGTCACAGTAAAGGTTCACATGAGCACTATCACTCCCTTTTCCTTTCACAGGCTTTTTGCCTTTTTATCACTTGGCATTTCCATGTAAATGGTATATAATGACAGCTCTTGTGTTTCCAATATGTCAGGTTGTTCTCTTACATGAGCGACATGCACAAAAAAAGCAATTGACCATAAATTGAACGTTGATAAATCAAGTGTCAATTCAAATACGTGTACTTAGATGCAAAATTTACTTGGATGGAACCCAAGCACTTTTTTCATTACAGTGACCCTTGCTCACTGCTCTGCTCCTGTCTCTACACCTGTCATGATACATACTCTCCTCTCCAGGTATCGATGATCAGGGCTTGTACAGAATCGTTGGCGTCAACTCCAGAGTCCAAAAACTACTGAGTCTTGCGATGGGTAAACACAGAAACACACAAAAACATATTTTATAGAAACTTATATAGTCATGGAAAAAATTAGCAGACCAACCCTAGTTTTCTCTAATTTTTAATACCTGGTACAACTAAAGGTACATTTGTTTGGACAAATATAATGATAACAACAAAAAAAGCTCATAAGAGTTTAAATTAAGAACTGATATCTAATTATTTTCAATGGTTTTCTTGCTCATGATTATGGTTATTATCAAGAAAACTTTAGAAAATGGCTAGATATCAGCTCTTAAATTAAAGGTTTTTTTTAAACAAAAAATGTGTTGTGATCATTATATTTGTCCAAACAAATGTACCTTTAGTTGTACCAGGCATTAAAATAAACAAGAAATTAAAGTAAAAACAATGGTCTAATATTTCTTTCCATGACTGTATATATACTTCTGTAATTTAACTGGTCTTTTTTTATCTTCCAAATTCTTGTCCACCAGATCCTAAGACGTGTGCTGATGTGGAGCTGGAAAACCCAGAGTGGGAGATCAAGACTATCACAAGTGCCATCAAGCACTATCTCAGGTTTGTGTGAAAAAGCTAACAGAAATTGAAATACAAGGTAAAAAGAACAGCTGTTTTAGTCGCTATCATTAAAATTTCCCTTCTGTTGTGTCCCACTTTTCAAAGATAAAGAGTGGCTTTTAACCTCAGAGATCTATACTAAATAGATTGATGGCTCTTTTCAGGATCCTTTCTGAAATTGCAGCATTTTTCTGCTCTTTTCACTCAGTACTTGAATATATGCATATTGCTTCTTTGAGTCTCTGCCTCTCAGATTTCTGGCCTGGATCCAAATTGATAATGTTTCTGTTTTTCCATGTAGTATTTGCTGTTTTCACCTGTAAAGCCTGTTTTCTCCCTTCAAGAAACTGTTATATTCCCACTAGGGGGATGGTTCTAGCACAGTTTTTTCTACTTTGTATTCACACAATCATATGTGCCCAGTACATCCCCAGCTGATCAATATAGTAGTTAATGGTTGCTTTCTTTATAACAGCTATTAGTGAGGGAATGATCAAGATTGTGGGAGGCCAGAAAAGTAGACCAGTAGAAGGAGAAACAAATGAAGGTAAAGAGGGGAGAAATGGTGTTCAAGCTGTGCTAAATCTGCAGTGCTTGAGTCAATGTGCACTGTGCACAACACACAGGTAACAGGTAACAAACACACATAGACACACTGATGCACATACACACACATGCATTTCATTTGCACATAAACGGGCAGCTTGACAAAAAGACCGACAATCCACAAACAACACATATCCACATTATGCCTCATTGAGAACCAGCAGGAATCATTACGCTCCTCAGGCAGAAGTGATAAACTGATGTCCAGCTGTGCAAGCCGGCATGGTGGAGATAAAAGACAGGAAGGAGAACGTAGCTATAGCTGAGTGCTCACTCGGAACTGTTCAGATTTAATGATTTTTTTCTGCAAAGCTCCATTGTCCAAGCTGATATTCTGCACCTGTCTTTCCCGTCTCCTGTGTTTTTAGAGTGCTGCCCGCACCTCTCATGACGTACCAGTACCAGAGGAGCTTCATCAAAGCTGCCAGTGAGTTTTTACTTTTATGTTTTATGGGTGTCTCCCAAAGCCCTTATTTTATGTCTCCTCTATCCTCTATCCTCTATCCTCTATCCTCGCTTGAACCGGAAGATCTTTGTATGCGCCATCTTTATGACCATCCCAAAGCTCTTATTTGTGCTCAGAGGATAGAGGACGGAGGAGGGAAATTGGAGGAGCCATTAGCGAGGATACATGAGAGCATCCTATGCGGAAGTCTTTTAGCGGTGGCCCCGCCCCCTTACTGGACATTGGTTATTGACTAGACGCTGCAGCTGATCAGACTGATTTTATACATCGCAACATCACTGTAGTTTCCTACCAGAGTGAAGACGGATAACAGACTAAACTCAAGTGTGTCACTCACAACTTTTATATTTTATTTATTTGATTCTCCATGTAGTTAAAAATGTTATTGTGGGTCTAAAAAACAAAAAGACCACAAGCGTAATGTAAAGAAATATCGTTCTAGAAGATTAATTTCCTTTCATGATCTGTTATTTCCCCCATTCAGATTCATTATGGATACTATCTATCTATCTATCTATCTATCTATCTATCTATCTATCTATCTATCTATCTATCTATCTATCTATCTATCTATCTATCTATCTATCTATCTATCTATCTATCTATCTATCTATCTATCTATCTATCTATCTATCTATCAATCAAAAAAAGCAAGACATACTGTGTGTGTGTGTGTCTAGGGCATATCTTGCTGACCGTTAGTCAGACTGACCTAAGATTGTGTATGTGGCTTGCGCATGGCACAAATGTGTGCATCCTCGATTTTAAAGATTTTTGAATAATTTTTCCAAACATCATTATTTACGTAGGACGTGTTGCGGCATTGCACTGTTTCTGATCGAATGCCTTTTAGGAGAGCTCCGCTCCATTGTGTGTAAATGTTTTATGGAGATGCAGACGTTGTAGTGGTCTGCATGTAATGTGCAAATTCTAAGCTAAGTGAAGATTTAGCTTTATTCACTTCTTATGTTGCATTACTATGTAATTCAGGGATGATGATTCATGTTGCTTAGCGTAATGCCCATAATCATTTGATATGAGATACTTACATGTAATATAGTATAGCTGCATGGATTTGTTTGGCCAAATGGAAAACAGCACACAATGTACAATATGTGCTTATTAGTGTTACCGATATTCACATGAAAATGTAAATAGTATGATATATTTATAGCAGTAAGCAGATGATAGTTGATTTTACATAAATATCTGTATCTACAGTATTTATGCTCACAAGTGTTATCAATATTGGAAACAAAAACGGGGGCGTTATACATATCAAACTATTTACACTTTTATAACCTGTATTTGCACTTTGTTGGTCTCAGCCAAATAATTAGTGGCTTCTCAGTTGTGCCGAGGAGCCCAAGATTGAATTATTTTTACAGCATCTGCACAAACTGTTTATTTTTGTAGAATAAAGTGATTATGATAAAATCTCACAATTTTAAGCTCACATTTGGTACATTTCCTAAGGGAAGCGATCATCACACATGATTCATTCAAGGACCGTCGGGAAGCTGAAAATGCATTGAGTCTGTTTTTACAGTTTCTGGCTGTGACTGTGATACAGTTTATTGTTTCTGAATATGATCGCCACTACTAATTGGCCTCTTATAATGGCTGTTTATTTTGAGTATTTGATGAGTATTTGCATTACTCATACTTTTTTTAAATCTTTGATCTTGACTTTGGCTTGACAAACTGTGTCATATTGGCAATTCTTTTTTCTTTTTTCAAAGAAAACGTGCTTTTTAAACCTATCTTCAGGTTTCAGGGTTCAGGTGGTTTAGTAACTTTTGTTTGTTCTTGACTTGCTGAAGGCTGAAATCCCTTGACTCATGTGAAGTCAATGAAGAATATGAAGAATGTACAGTGTATGAATGGATTAGGTTGAAGAGGTTTTCCTTTTTTCATTTTTGTAAAATAGATTCTTTTCATCTTCTTTCTTTTCCCAGTGAAATTCTCTTTGAAGCAATTTGTTTCCTCTTTGGTTTAATTTGGAGAATGAAAACACATCTTGTAAGTGAGGTCAGCATGACTTGCTACGTAGCCAATTGCAGATGGATGGTTCACCTACTGAGATAACAGGGCGCCCACTGAGCCCTTGGAGCTGAGCGTCCTGACTGTGGCTTTATGTTGTGCTTGGCACACAGTATGCTACTGACCTGCTGTGTTTAGTGTTTTCACACAGTAATTATATGATATTCAACTTCCTAATTAAGAGGAAAAGCCTGGGGAGCTGATTTAAAAAATGTAAAACTCAGTGTTTGAGGTTTGTTTGCTGCATAAGCAGCTGCAAAATCGTACTTATTTATTTTTCACCAGCACCTGATGGGTGTGGGGTGTTGCATCAGGATGCATAATTTCATTTTCAGAAAACACTCAGCTGCATTGAAGGAGATTACCTAACTTCTCCAACAGTCGCTACAATCATTCCAGGGTAATTGATTCTTCTCATGTGGCTCCTGGACTCCAAAATAAACTTACATGCCCTAATTGATTTAGACCGCAAAATAGGGACTGTACATGAGGACTCTTCACAGCAGCATGTCAAAGATTCGACTCCTGGGCTTGTTTCAGCCTTTTTAAAAAAAAAATTGTTTAGTTCGGCCTGATAAACCTGGTGTTGTATGATTTGTTCATGTATCTGCCTTTTATTCAATCTTAAATAACTGTGTTATTGTAGTGAGCCCAGGTGCAGTTAAATGTAATCTGGTCCAGCCTGGTCTGGTCTGTCACAGGGCGTGTCAGTGACCTGTTTTCTTTGTTTGTTGGTAGCTAAGACTAAAGAAAGCTGCGCTGACAGGGGAAGGAACTCTTTGGCTGCGCATCCAGGAAATGGCTCGATCGCAAGGCCAACTGGAGAGAAAAGCACAAATTGTGTAGTAGGAGAAAGCAGGAGTGTACACTAACTTGGACCACACATGCTTTAATGTATGTATATATGGTTTTGTAATAATCATAAAATACAACACATCCTTGCCAACTATTTAAGATTTATATCTCTGATCCTTTCCCAGTTCTTTCCCTCTGTTTAACTGCTCCCCTCTCTTCTTCTTCTGCTATGCATCAGTGTCAGTTTATGTGGGTGTCTGCATTTGCAAGTCATGAATTTGTGTGTGAATTCATATGTGCAGAATGCGTGTCTGCTTTTGTGTTTTTTCCAAAGCAGAATTTTGCAGAAGCAGCGGGGTGGTCTGAGGACAGCGTCCTCGGTTGAACTCTCTCTCATTCAGCTCTTCCCTTTCCTCCTCCTCTCTTTTTTACGTGTCCTCACCGGCTCCTCCCACCGCCCTGCTCACGAGCCTTATCTTCCTCCTCCTCCTCCTCTGGTTTCGTCTCGGCTTACTCTTTCCCATCCCGTGCTAATCTGGTTTTAAATATCCGGTTTAAATGGGGAGCTTAGTGTTCTGAGGTTTGTTGGGTCGAACAGCAGCTGCAGAACTTTCCTTTTTTTAATTTTGTTTTTACCAGCACCTGATGGGTGCGGTGTATTGAGTCAGGATGAATAATTTCATTTTCAAAAAATACTCAATGTCTTGATGACGGATTGCCTAAACTCTCCAACAGTCACTGCAATGATTTCAGTGCGTTAGATTTTTCTCATGTGGCTCCTAGGCTACGAAATAATATTTTGGGAGCGCTAACTGATTTAGACCATAAAATACAGATCTGGAGAGAAAGAAGAAGAGGAAGGAGGGTGGAGCGCCACGTGGATTTCAGATACCTGCCTTAGGCATTTGCGAGCAAGAAAACACACATACACATACACATACACATACACACACACACACACACACACACACACACACACACACACACACACACACACACACACACACACAGTAATTATTCTGTCTCCAGTTATTCAGTTTTGCTTGCAGTATCTTTTTCTCCCACTTCATCAATTTTCTCCTCCTATTTCACCTCTATTCTTTTTATTTCCATAGTCCTGTCCCATGTTTTCACTTGTATGAATTGCCTGAATTCCTAACGTTCGCTTTTCAACGGGCTTTTTTTTTCACTTTCGCAAGGTGAAAGTTTGGCCCATACATTATTCTCTTTTATAAGCATTATAATTATTGCTTCATAACCTAGTACATAAAAGAAAATGATGAAAGGACGAGCGATGACACAGGGGGGGTGAGAGATGATGACTGTGAGTTGAATTTAAAGATAACGTACAGTTTGACACTGAGAGTCTAACCTGCATGCCACATATTTCACAGGCTTCAAAAGACCTTATTCCTCTTTTTCAAAGCAGCCGAGCTGACAGAGTCTCTTTCTGCATCACCACTATATGTGGTTTAACTTCTTCTGAAGGTTCTGAAGGGACTCACATGGCTTCAGTGAGGAAGAGGAGCGATGGTCAGATAGAAAATGTCAGTGGAAATCGTCTTTGGAAGCAAGGCATACATATGATGATGCTTCAGCAAACACCACAGTAAGAGTCAGAGCTGAACAGAAATATCCTCCCACCTAGCAGAAAACCTGCTGGCAAACGATGAAAAATCACTATTGTCAAATATTTAGTTGTGTTGCTCCTGGTGAAGTGGTGCAGTTCCAATTTCGTCTCGAGCACTGGCCCAACATGATTTTTGGCATAATAATTCTGGTATTTTCTGATGGCCAGGGAGCTCCCAGCATGTCTTTCAGCTTGACGAGGAACAGATAGAACAGAACAGAAAACGTGAGATTTTCTAAAAGACATAGACAAACACCTCTTGTTTACCTCGATGTCACATCTCCTGCTCCTGATTTTGTTTACACATTTTTGACGTTAAATCCATAAAGTGCTTGCTTTACATGCAAAGCTTGCTGTCAATAAACACCTTTAGTTTACCTGCAGCAGTTCAGAGTAATGGATCATGTTGGAAACTGTCTAGAGGATTTAAGGTAGCCTTTACTTGCCAGTTTAGAATTAAACTAAATCTTTATTTTTCTCCCATGTATCTATGAACAATTGTCTCTTAGGGTGCTTTCACACCGGAGCTGTTTGGGAACTGTGGTGCGTTTTGTTGGATAGTCCGTCTGTTTTTTGCTGGTGTGAATGCTCAAAATAAGTTTGGTGTGGACCAAAGAACTGAACTAGAAGTTTGCTTCCAAGTGCACCAGAGTTCAGTTCGCTGCAGGTGAGAACGCAGTCCAAACCAAAGGAAGGAAGTAAACCAAAACACAATTTGAGTTTGGGTGAAAATTTGAGAATCAACACCAGATAAGGTAGTAGCAGGCTTGAAAAATGTCTCGTGGACAGACGTGGTCTAATGATGAAGTAAAGGCCTTTATCCAAATATGGTGAGACGATTACAGAACACTTTGCTTGTGGCTACACACAAAACAACAAAATCTTCAAATTATTTAGCAACAAAATGGTGGATAATGGATTATATCGCACATCTGATCAATGGCCAAAAAATCCCCAACAATACATTACAGTCTGTGACTGGCCTCAAAATAGTGTCAGCTCTTTCCCTCACATATTCTGTCCAATAGATGAATAACAACGTCAACAGGGTTTGTTTACAATGCTTGCTGCACTTGATAAAGCAGTGTGAAAGTAAACCAAACCAAATGAAAAATGCAACAATGTTGTAACTTCACCACTGAATCGCACCAGACTTTATATGGTAGTACAGTAAATAAGTATCAGAATGTCTTTTGCATGTGTACTTGCAACCCAGTCTCATGGCAGTTTGTGAAACTAACTAATTTGTGCTCCCCAAATTTATCTAACTAATTTGTGCTCTAATTTTTTTTTCTCGTGCTGATCAGGATGACTTTAAAACTAATGTATTTCAATAGGAAGCATCTTTCGTGCTTGCACCATGTATTTTACAGCTGTGCAGTCATGGTTTTGATGATCACATTTATGTGCTTTTAATTTCTTAATTGATGTTTAAAATTCTATATCTTGTCTTTCTGTAATTTATAGGTCCAGGAAGTGCAGTGTTTTCATGCACAGGCAGCACATCAGAATAAAATAAATGTATACTGACCATTAACGATACTGCAGATTTGTGTAGTGGCCATTGTTGAGAGATATTTATGCTTCTTTTCCGAGAAATATTGTAATTAAAAACACATAAATGCAATCATGAAAAAACAATGACCGCACAGTTGTAAAATACATGGTGCAAGCACGATAGATGCTTCCTATTGAAATACATTAGTTTTAAAGTCGTCCTGAACAGCACGAAAAAAAAATTAAAAATATTTTCAATGAGCACGAATAAGATTTAATTTCTTGACAGTTTCACAAGCTGCTATGAGACTGGGTTGGCACTTAAAGCAGTATTGATTGATTAATTGGCCAGTTGGGAGAAGCAGAGCATGCTGTTAGTACAGCATTGACATATTGTCCAGTGATAATTCTCTGTTGGTTTGTCACTATAAGCATTTGCTTTCACATTACATGTAATCATTTGAACCATTGAACCATTTGAATTATTGTATTAACCATAATTGAGTGCAGCTTTAAAGATAATGCATACATTCACAGTAGATCTTTAGAAATACTCAGAAAGATGCAGCTTTTTAAATAAAGACCTTCTGCTCCTTATTTCATCAGTCATGGTCAAGATAAATTGCATTCATGTGGTCTCTTGTTCAGACTTTGCAGCAAATTATCTCAAATATGAAACATCTGAATTCATATACAGGACCCCCCTTTTAAATTAAGTTACCACAGCAATTTGGTTGTAAATGAAAATCACAATGTATCTTGTTAAACTGTAGATGTTTTTATATTTTTGCAGTTTTTTCTATGGTGTGCAGCTCATCACTGTGTGATGCAAATATTGCATGGACCAGGAGATGTCCAGGATGAATTATGAATGATAGGAAAGTAGAACAGGTGGTGGTGCTGGAGTTTAAGAATCAGCCGCTGGTCAGCAGATGTGGAAAGCTTCTTGAAGTAATGCACACTCCATTTACTGTTTGCTTTCCTGACTGATTGTAAAAGTATGTAGTCCATACATAATGAAAATCCCCTCTTACTTATGAGATGCACAGATGTGTTTTTTATGTGTCACACAGGCTGTAAGAAGCTGTAAGGAAGGTGGTATTTCATGCAAATCTACGCTTTCATGTCTGCATTCAAGTTTTTTTAAGTCTTTAAAACTGGCAACACTCTGAATGAACTATTAGAATATTATTGATATTCTATTATAGAGATATGCCCTAGACACACACACACACACACACACACACACACACACACACACACACACACACACATAGAGACGCTTCTTGCTTTTATAGATACAATTATTGTTTTTCAGACCACAAATGAGACTAGAATTAGCGAGGGTAAATTAAAAACCTCATTATTAACTCCAATCATGTAAGCACATGGTAGTGTGCATATAGCCAGTGGCAACCTTTTTTTATCTGTCCACTTAAGATACAGTGTCCATGCTGCCTGTTCTTTTTTGGTCGTATATGCTCTGTTCAAAGTACATTTACACTTGCATACAGGGGGCACAATTCATATGGAGAGAAAAAAAACAGGTTTCATCCGATCTAAAGTGACATTACTCCTCTTGTTTAAATATTTTATGAGACAAAACTCAAATATATCTTTTTTTTAAATTGCTAAATTATTATGGAATTTAGTGGCTGGCAGAAAATTATGTTGTACCTAAATTCACATTGGTGTGGATCAGTGGTGGAGAAAGTATTTAGATCCCTTACTTGAGTGAAAATACTAATAGCACACTGTGAAATTACTCCACTACAAGTAAAAGTCCTGCATTCAAAACATACTTAAGTATCAGCATCAAAATGTACTTAAAGTATCAAAAGTAAAAGTACTCATTATACAGAATGAAACCACTCAGACTGTCAGATATTATTCAAAATATATTATTAGATTATTTGTATTGATGCATTTATGCAAACAGCTTTTTCATTTAGTAAAGATAGGGCTTATTTTAACTACTTAAATTAAAATTTGACTTGAAAAGTAACTAAAGCTGTGGGCTTAATGTAGTGGAGCAAATAGTAACATTTTTGTAGTGAAGTAGAATTATAAAGTTACAAATGTGGAAATACTCAAATAAAGTACAGTACTTGAGTCAATGTGGTGTGGACATGCAAACGTGTGTATAAAAAGAAACACACTGCAAAAAAAGAAAAGTTGGGTAAACTCAAAATTTCAAGGCAACAAACTTCGATAAAATTTTAAGTTGGACAATTAAACTAAATATTTTAAGTTTTGTTTTTGAGTTTGCTCAAAATTCAGATTTTTGTCAACTTAACTGTAAGTTGTACTAACTTATAATTTTACATTGTAATAACTTTTAATCCTTACTTCTGCTAACTTCTGCAATGTGCTGAATTGGCACGATTGTAACGCTGCTATGAAATGTCAGCTAATGTTGCGACCACAATTTTGAGTTAGCTTTGATACGCTAATGGCTACTCTTGTAGCTGTAACAAGCAGCGCCGCAAGCATCAGTTAGCCGCTAGCTTTCGCTAACGACCAAATTTCACAGCTTTCCCGCATTTCACAACAAAGAAATGAGAGTTAGCAGAACTATTGTCCCTTGTTGTGAACCCCAACTTAAAGATATAAGTAACAACAACTCACAAACTTGTTTTTGAGCAGACAACTGGCTTCCTTTGTTGTGCTAACTTACACTATTGCCCTAAATGTCAATAATTTATATTTCCAAGTTTTACCAACTTAAATCGCTGTTTTAGGCCAAAAAATACAACTTGGCTTTTTTGCAGTGCAGAGGATATGGATGAATTCTGATTCGGACACTGCCTTTGTTTGTGTGTGTATGTGTGTTTGTGTGTGTATGTGGCTACATACATCATTGTGTGCAGGTGTCGCTGTAGTCAGATACATGCACCCGCACAGTATCTTAAAAGACAAAACATGAACATAATTTATTTATTCATTTGACTGAAAGGATGAAATTCAAGGTGGGAGAGAAAAAATGGCTTTAAAAGGTCTTCGTCTGTTAACTGATGGATGAGATGGAGGCTGCGATGATGACGTCAGCTTAATGTAATCACTTGTGACTCAGCTACTAAAAACAGTGTCACATCATTCAGTGTCCCAATCAGCCTACGTTCGGTGTCCTTTGTTTTGTGCTATGACTCATAACAGCTGGCTGTGTGTGCATTTACAGTGTGCATGTGGATGTGTGTGTCTGTAGAAAAAAGTACAACTAGTTTTTTGTATTTTATTGTGATGCAGCTAAAAATCAACTAACTACCTCCTGGCGGCTGCAGGCACACACAGATTGATAAATAATTTCTCTGCATTACAGTGAATAAACATATATTTCTAAAAGGTTAAACTAATTCAGAATATCAAAAGGAAATGTCTGGGCCGGTTTATATAATTATAGACAAATGATCTGTTTCTGTATGACTGACATGTTCCTCTGCATACTGATCTTTGTTCATCACACCAAATTGTAACTGTAATTTTCTTGCCTGCAATTAATGAGACAAGTTGATACCAAGTAAATGGAATTTACCTGATGGGGGAAGCCTATTCAATTTGCCTGTTCATGTCCCTCCTGAGCATTTAGTAGGCGTTAGTCTGAGTTCATTTCGAGTTCTAGTGTGATTGGATGAATAATAAAATGATAAAAACAAGTTGATTTTTGCTTTAAATTCACATTTGGCCAGAATTAAAACATTCCAACAGTTGTTAACTTGGTTTCCCCAAACCCTGCTCTGCATGCATGTGGCATGTTAGGTTAAAGGAGGAGTGTGTGCTTCAGCATAATGTGTGTGAAGTATTGGACACCAGAGATTGCATAATGGGGAGCAATGAGTTGCAGTTTTCATGTGCATGAATCTGTTTGGAGGAATGTACGGGTGCAGTGGACGTGTACATGCATGTGTATGTTGTGGGGATTTGAGTTGATGTGTATGTGTGTCACTGACATTTTTTTTTTTTTTTTATTGTTTCTGCGTGCATCTGCTTAATTATACTCTCTGCATGTGTGTGCAAGTAAATATTTGGTCTATATCTACTGTATATTTGAGTTTTCAGCTCTAGCAAGAAAATGTGTGTATGTGTGTGTGTGTGTGTGTATGTGTGTGCAATTTGCAAGTGTATTGCTGGGCGCTGACAGCCGGGGCCCAGGGGTTGATTTAGTGCGAGTCTGCTGTCATCTCTCAATCGACTAGTTCTGCAGCCGTGACTTGTTATTGTCATTTATCAAAGCAGGTCTCTCTGCCTGTCGGCCCTGCATGTCTTCCTGTTAATCACCAGGTCACACAGCTTTCCCGCTTTGCAGCAGAGTTAAAGATATGATATGTCACAACTGTCGGTTGGTGTTTGCGTTAAAAGTTGTCCCCTCCTCCCAGACTCAACAAGCAGGTGGTGGTCGAGCGAGCTAGAGTGTGAATGAAGAGAGGGAGCGACTTTAGTGAGAAAAAAGCTGTCATGAGAAAAATAAAACAGTATTTTATAATTGTTTCAAGTCGTTAAAGTAGAACTGCAAATTAACACACATGCACCCCTCTGCTCAACCCTACAGGAAAGGTGTCGGGCGGCTTGGTTTTGTGTGAGTGCGGATATCCAACCTGTCGATGCATATGTGTGTGTCAGCCGAACAGACACACCAACAGCACTGAAACACTGAAGCATATGTTATTTTGTTAAGGATTATTTGTAGTGAAGGATTAATACACATTTAGTGCTCTAGCAAGTATTTCGGGCAGCATGGAGGTATATGCTGGATTAATTTATAACAACATACAGTGTCTGTGTTAATTATACTAGCGCAGTGCCCGTAGGAAGTATGTATTCGTACATAACATGCCACACTAGAACGTCTGCAACTCCATAAAACACTTACTTTTCATAAGGTACGCGCACCATCCAGCACATACACATTGAACATCGATATTTGCTGGAAACTATTCTAATATTATTGGAAAATCAAACCTTGTTACGCACATTAAAACTCTAAAAATATAGGTAGGCTAAATAGACTTACAGATGAGATGAGTCACGCACGCACGCACGCACGCACGCACGCACACGCACGCACGCACACACACACACACACACACACACACACACACACACACACACACACACACACACACACACACAGATGCTTCTTGCTTTATAGATAGATTGAAGTGACATGTTAGCCAGTGCAGTGCTGAGATGTGCTGGTGTGTTTTTAATAGTTTCCAGACAGCATTCAACACGGGAATAAGTTACAACAGGCTTGTTGGTGAGATCAATTAATTGTTTGGTGATTTCATGAGATTTATTGACAATAAAAAAAGAAAAAAGGAATAATGACAGCCTAGTCTTTCCTGCCTAGAGTGATGACATTGGTTCTGTGTAATGGTGTAGCAGATCCACTGAATGTGAGTGGCATTTTTTGCTAAAAAAGATTGGAGTACGTACTCTTAGAAAAGTGATTAAAAAGTGATATGTGTGTGCATCAAGGTTTTTGTAATGTATGTATGTATGTATGAAATCACCACTTGTCACAACATGTGTGAACTTTGTAATAAAGACAGGCTGGGATATTCCACTAGTAGACCCTCAAGTTGTTTCTGTTCCTTCCAGGTATGTGTCAATAAAGAAGTAATCAAATGTGGCACTCTGAAGTCTTTAACAGTCTCTCTATCTGTCTTTGTTCAGAGTTGGACAACCAAGAGGCCAGAGTGACAGAGATCCATGCCCTGGTGCACCGGCTACCGGAGAAGAACAGACAGATGCTGGAGCTGCTGATGAAACACCTGGCCACGTAGGTGGAGATATCACACATACAGACAACTTCAGTCAGTTGTTATACTGTATCAAACATAATGCATCTCCAAAAACAGTATAGTTTCTGCAGTTATTATGTTGTGAATAGGGAAAGCTCTTTTCTTCCTCCACCCACGCTGCTGTAATGCTCCTTATCTTGATTGTTGTAGTTGTCCATCCTCGAGGAGGATTAGGGCTCTGTAATCTTTTGACCACACGCATTAAGGCAGTGTGTTCTGAAAATAGAAACTCTTCCAACGGCCATCAGGCCAAATCTATTTCCAGTCTTTTTACTTGAAGGGAGAGAAATGTAAAAGCTGCCGTTGTTGCAGCCCACTAAGCACTAATTTGGCAATTTTGAGGTCAAAAGATGTCCCCATGTCTGAACGGTCAATTTTTTTGATACATTTTGTTTCCTTACTTCACAATAGAATAAAGTCAACTGATGCTGATTAACACTACAGATTAAGTTCAACAAATCAGTCGTGAGACTCCTGCAAAGATCTCCTTTATACTTATGTAGGCCTTCCGCTTACAATTGCCTCTTCTTTCATTTCTCCCAGGTCTTTAAATTCCACCTTTGCCTTCATAGTTTGGGTGTTTTTATTAGAGCAAGACTGTTATATTGTATGTACAATTTATAATAATGTATAATACTGTTAAATATTCTTTAAGAAAGATATTTGTTTAAGAAAGCAGCCTCCTGAGTACCTTTGGTTCATATTAGTGCAATATGAGTCCACATGGAAAATGTCTATTTTCATTCCACCTGAAAAATTAATTATATTGACCACCATTTTGGTAATCAGTGAATTTCCCCTGCTAAATTGGTATCGGTATCTGCCTCAAAAATCCAATATCCCTCAGGCTCTAGTTTTTTAATTTGACATGTGCCACAATATCTTGTACAGACAGGGAATTTTGTAAATCAAGCCGGTTGTCTGCAGATTACATAACCACATGCTGCTGCAGCCTATAAGCTAAAAAGCAGGGCATGGCACACTTGGCTTATGTGTAATTATTCCTCTTATGCAGCTGACATTGTGTTTTCACAGCAAACCCCTCCCATCTAAGCCCTCTGACTTTTATGGGGCTTTTCTTCACCACCACCAGCAGAATGATATAACCTGCAGCAAATGGGGCATGAACCATGTTTATACAGCATGTAGACAAGTGTGGAAGCAGGTATTCTGAAGACGTGCACATCTTTACCTGTGCCTGATGGATAATACCCGTCCATGGTCATCGAATCATCACTGGCTTATAGGTTGAATCAGAGTTAGGGCTGCAAAGGGGTGGCAAATTTCCAGAAACTTTCCAGATGGGAAAATATTCCAAATCGGAAACTTCCCATGGCAATTTTGGGAATTTATGGGAATTAACTGTGAATTGGGAGTAATTTAAATAAACTGCATCATATCCAAACATAAATATAAACATTTTGTTTTGTCATAAGCAGATATCAATGCAAAATAATACAATTAAAAAACATTTCAACAGATTTATTTATAAGTAGAACTTCATAATTTTTTATTTTATAGAACAATCAATTATTTAATCAACAACAAAAACATGAATGTTGAATGAAGAGAGCCCTGTCCCTCCAAAAAAAAATGTTGAATTGAACATGTGATGGAGGAATGCACAGTGCATGTAGGGGGCGTGGTCTCAGCAGTAAGCAGTGTGTTATGTGCATGTATAGCAAATATTCAAGTGTGTTTGCATGAAATCTGGTTGTTTGTGTTCAAAATTTGGCTACAATATATTCTCTAAAGTCCCATGGAAAGTTACCGACTTTGAACTTTTGCAATCATAATCATAATAATTTTTATTGCCAAGTAAGTTTTCACATACAAGAAACTTGCTGTTCTGTATTGGTGCATAAGAACAAACAAAACGAAGTACTAAAATATAGATAAAGGTTAAGGCAAATACTTCAGTCAGAAAACAGCAGTTTAAATAGAAATTATAGAATCGAAAAAGTCAACATACAAAATATATTAAAAAACATCTAAAAATAGTAGAAACAATACTGTAAAACAGTAGTAGAAACAATATGTACAGAAACAATATGTAGTAGAAACAGTAGTAGAAACAATATGTACAGATATAGAATTACAAACAAATCAAGAAAAAACTATGTGCACCAACAGCATGTTGGCTGTATGTCTGGAGCACAGTAGACACGCCTCACCTCTTCTCCCTACACTAATATAAATCCTGCCTTCACTGCAAAAAAAGAAAAGTTGGGTGAACTCAAAATTTCAAGGCAACAGCTTTGATAAAATTTTAAATTGGACAATTTAACAAAATATTTTGAGTTTTGTTTTTGAGTTTGCTCAACTCTGAATTCAGATTTTTGTCAACTCAACTGTAAGTTGTACTAACTTACAATTTTACATTGTAATAACTTTTAATTCTTACTTCTGCTAAGTTCTGCTATGTGCTGAATTGGCACGATTGTAACGCCGCTATGAAATGTCAGCTAATGTTGCGACCACAATTTTGAGTTAGCATTGATACGCTAATGGCTACTCTTGTAGCTGTAACAAGCAGCGCCGCTAGCATCAGTTAGCCGCTAGCATCAGTTAGCCACTAGCATCAGTTAGCTGCTAGCATCAGTTAACCGCTAGCATCAATTAGCCGCTAGCATCAATCAGCCGCTAGCATCAGTTAGCCGCTAGCTTTCGCTAATGAATTTCACCGCTTTCCTGCATTTCACAACAAAGAAATAAGAGTTAGCAGAACTATTGTCCCTTGTTTTGAACCCCAACTTAAAGATATAAGTAACAACAACTCACAAACTTGTTTTTGAGCAGACAACTGGCTTCCTTCGTTGTGCTAACTTACATTATTGCCCTAAATGTCAATAATTTATGTTTCCAAGTTTTACCAACTTAAATCACTGTTTTAGGCCAAAAAATACAAGTTGGCTTTTTTGCAGTGTTCATAAAGTTATAATAGTAAGTCTTTGTTGAAACCAAGTTCATCTGATTTGATGGATTCAACCAGATTCAGTTAAATTTTTCTTGACACTCTTCTTTTTTTTTTTTAGCAAGCTCATTTTAATATGATCTGGACCAACTAACTCTCTGTCTACAGCGTGGCCAGTCACCACCAGCAGAACCTGATGACCATCGCCAATCTGGGTGTGGTCTTCGGGCCAACTCTGCTCCGCCCACAGGAGGAGACGGTGGCAGCCATCATGGACATCAAGTTCCAGAACATTGTAGTCGAGATCCTCATAGAGCACCATGAGAAGGTAAGAGGGAGTGTGTATCTATGTATACAAATAAATAACATAAGCAACAGAGTTTGGTTGAGGATTAAATTAATCCCTTTGCATTGTCAAGGGGATAAATGTAGCCTATGTGTAATTGTGCCTTTAAACAACAATTAATGCACCTGACCATATCTGAAAGAGCACCTGCTTCACACACCATAACTATATATACGTGCTTCAAAGCCTCTTTCCCTTTTCGATTGATCCAGCTTATTGCCAGGCCAAGCTGCTTACAGATGTCACCATGGCAACAGACAAATCAACATGACTGCTTTAGACCCCAGCATTGTGCACACATAGTTTTTTTAGCCAGTGAAGAAAACAAACAATCAGACACTTGCTGAAAAGTAACACATATCACACAAGTCATGTACTGTACATGCATGATTCTGTCGACTGACAGGATAAGTGTGTTTTGACACACACAGCCCTGTCCATCATCCAGACTTTGCAGTCAACAGTTGTCTCCAGTGCAGTGTGCAAAAACAAAACGAATGGAGTATGCATGCTGTGACAGAACCGCTCTGAGTCCCAAAAGAGATCTCATTGTCCTTGTGTCACAATCTTATGTTGTACACCTGTAGAATAATGGCAGTCTGTACTTTACATATCTGCCCTCCTTCCTCAAATAACTGGATGATCAGGTCCATTTTTTCGACATGTTGTGCAATTTGTCTGCTTATTTTAAGCCTGGAGCTTGTGTGAAGTGCTTATGATTCTCTTTTCTTGACAATCAAAGCTTTCCAATTATTTTTTTCCTGAAGCATTTGTAGGTTTCATGTGATCCTGCTTATTTTTTTAAACTTTTCTGCAAACAAAAAAATCTAATCTAGTGCTCTAAAATGAGTTCTCCAGCACTCCAATTTGTTTTTTCTCCATTTCTTTTCTTCCTTCCTGAGTGGAGCTCTGGGTGTGGAGCTGGCAGAAGAAGCAGAAGAAAGACGATGACAGATGAATGGATGTTCAGATGATTACTTTAAACTGAGGCTGAAATAACAGACTAATACAAGCAGAGCAGCATTAGTGGAAAAAACTTAAGTTTAAAAAAAGAAATGCGTAATTGTTTTGGAGCATAAAAACTTGAAACACAGTGCAGGGTATTTTTATCACAGCGTGAGACTTTTTATCTTGCATACTTAGTAGCCATAAATTTCAGCACACAAATCCACAAATCGCAGACTAAAGCTTGCAATGTCCCCTGTTTTTAAGTTTCTGCAGATGTAATTATTTCCAGTTAAAATAAGATTTATACACAACAGCAGGCAGCGTTGCTTGTTAACCAGAGTCTGAGCTGCAACAGTTGCTTTCAGTGGGATAAATCCAGAATTTAATATTAGACTGTGTCCGCTCACCTGTTAGACCATCACTTTTTTTCAGCAGAGAGCATGATAGCCCGAATTAATGAGGCACAAAATGAGTCATTGGTGATGTAGCAGAACTTATATTGTGTCTAATTGTTTTTTCTGTTTTTTTCAAATCAAAATATCGAATGTGTGTTCATGCAATTTAATCTGATCACTGTCTGTGCTTTAAATTTAATAAAATAAGACACATTTCTCTGCAGTTACGAGATACATTTCTTGACCATAGACTGTATAAAATAAAGATGTGGTGTCTATGACTTCATCTAAAAGTTCCTGAAGTGCCTCTGTGGAGCTCAGTGAGGTGACTCCGGCCTTTGCCATATTGAACAGTGCCAGGGTTTGCCTAACTTTGTGCTCCAGTGTGACCGTTTTTGTCATACATGCACCTAGTCAAATAAGAAAATGTCACACCTTTACTGATTTTAAAGTAAGAACACAATCATGGTTAAAAACAACCCAATCATGTACACATCAAACATAAAAACTCACACCTGAAGCATCCTAATGTCTCTCTGTTGTTTAATGAATATGAACGGCTCACAATTGTATTTTATTCTACTATATTTCTACAACCTTTTATATAACTTGTGCTTTTATTATATTTTGTATTGTGCATTTTCTGTTATTCTTTGTTTCCTACCCAGGGACTTTGTAAGACAAGATTCACAAATAAATAATAACAATGACACAACCATAAAACCTACCGGTAATTCAAAATAAGGAGCTGTTTGTTGTTTTTTTGTTCTCTTGTTAAGACAAATGCTGCTCAGCCCGCTACACCCGCCCAAAGCCCCACCCCAGCAAAAGTTGATTTTGGTTCTACTCACACATTACTGTTTTCTTGTTTGTGCAGATATTCCGGGACGTGCCGATTTCTGTAAGCGGCCCGACCAACTTGCAGCTCAACCTGTCTAGGAGGAGAAGCACCGAGAGCAAAGCTCCGTCCTGCAGTGAGAGGCCGCTCACGCTCTTCCACACACCAACACACTCCCAGAAAGGTGAGCTGAACCACATCATTATCCTGATAAAAAAGTAACATTTATTGAGTGTAACAAACATAACTATAATCACCAATTTTTTTTCAAACCCTTTAACATTATGCTGTCAGTTGTCAGTAAGCTTACAATCACAAAGATGTAATGGTTGAACAGAACAGAAAATGGCATATAATTGGGAAGTATAGAAGTGGCAGCTTTCAGAAATTGACTGCATTTTTGAATGACAACACCAAAGAACCTGTAAATGTATCTTTATTCTTGTAGGTGAAAAGAAGAACAGTCTGGTCAACGCTACAGTGGCTGAGCTGCAGCAGCCGGTTTCTTCCTCTGCCAACTGTAACAGCAGCAGCAGTAGCAGCAGCAGCAGCCAAGGCCGGACCCCCAGACACAGCCTGACCAGCAACGACGGAGAGCAGGACACCCGGCAGATCCGGCCCAGCTCACTGTGAGTGAATCTGAACATGCATCTGAATTTCCCTTGCATAGTTCCCCGTAGATACTATGGTTCCTATTTTTTTTTTTTATGTTGAAATTCAAAAATAATGTCAGAACAGTCACTGACTGAATGATGATGATATAGAAAGAATTCAAATATTTAAAACTAATGACACATAACCCAGATTGAAAGTCTGTTTTTAAAATGAACATTTGTAGTGCAGATTTACTGCAGTTTAACCATCTATGGTTAAGTTAACAAACAGAAACCTTTTCTGGGCTATTGATGTTTCTCTGTACACTTCAGAAAAGGCTTCTTTGCATATGCGTCATACATCAGTGTGCTCTCCAGATGGAGGGCACAGTAGAGGCAGGATCTCAGACAATGACAACTAACACTGCACAAATGCCTTATAATTTGCACCGTTTACAGCTGTTCCAATCAATCAGATATAGGGAAAGAGCTACTGTTTAGTCCTGTAATAGCAGTACATAAAGGGGAGAGAAACAGCAGCTGGTGTAGTGAAAATAGTAACTAAATACCTTTTATATAACAGCAATATTAAAAGACGGTAATTCTCAAGCACATTAAGTCACCTCGCCAAAACCAAGACAGCAATCATTCAATACTGCTGTGGTTCTAATGCCAACCCAGCACAAAATAGTAATATAGTGGAAACAGTTTTCAGTAAGCAGTGATGCAGTGTATAGGCCATGGGCTTTTATTGTGAAAGGTAAGAACAGAAGATGAAGTGAAGCTATTGTTGAGACAATAGTTTAGACCACAGAGCCTCTGGTTTAAAATTTTAATAGCTTCATGCATACAGGTGCATGATTTGTGCTTTAAATCTGCTTATAGGGAACCAATCTAAACACAGACGGTGTCATTAATCTATAGCCATTGCATAGTGCAACATTCACTTCATGATAATTGAAAGAAAAAACTTTGTTTATTGTCACATTTAGAGGAAACACAAGAAAAGCAAAAATAGATGAAAGCTTTGCAGATATTTGTGAGTGAGTTGTGAATGACTGGCAGAGATATTGGACTTGTTGTAATATTTAAAGAGACGTACTGCACATGCAAACATGAACCTCAAATACAGTCATAAACACATGGGTTCAAGAATGTACACACCCCCTTTTTTCACTCACATAGAAAATCACAGGAATGCATGAGCACATAGACACACGTTAGCACACACACACATGTAGATGTGGCAGCTAAAGGCTTAGAGCAGCAGTCTCGTGACTGGCAGGTTGTAGGTTTCAATCCTTAAAGCATCTGGGAAACATTTGTAGAAAGGAACTGACCTCCATCTGCACCACCAAAAGAAGGCTGCATCTGCTTCCACTGAATGGGGGAAATTTGAGATAAAAACAAGTACACAAAATCCCATTCACATGCACACACATAAATGTAACACGTAGCCGCTACATAATCTACACAAATAAATTTTGGATACATTCAAGTACCTGGCATGTATGTCTTGGATTTATCTTACTCGGCGTCCGCTGGGAAGCATGAAAAATATTTTCACACCATATAAACACTGGACACACCCATGCTGAGGTTATTAACGGGTGAACACACAGGCCTGCATATGGAATTCACAGCGACGTGAGTACACACTGACACACATACATACAGGCTGTCAACATGGGAGTGCCTGTCCCATCACGTTGTTTCTTCAGGCCACTTTAGCTTTGACATATTTGCTAGATAAAGAGAATATACAGACTGCCAATCATCTCATTTACTGACTTCAGAGAGACAGACCTTTAAGTAAAGCCTGTCACTGAGGAGATGCACTTTGACATATTATACAGTCTGGTTGTCACCCATTACTTTTCTCCTTCTGTCTGCCGGCTAGCACAATTTTCTCCTTTTTTTACCGTCCTTTATCCTCGTTCATTTATTTTTTTCATTCACAGACAGTTCTGTCTGTTTACTCACCTCCAGTTGTGAACTCTGTGCCACTTTTCTTTGCTCTGTGCTCAGTAATGAGCTCCTCCTCAGGAAATTTGCTCTGTCACTGATGAGGATTTTAGATCATAATCTGAAGACATGATCAATTAAAGACACAGTTCAGTTGAAGTAATTCGGGTAGTGAAAGTGAACATATCTAATCCTGCAAAATACCTTTATTCGAGAGCAAAATAAGACTCGCATGTACAGTAGTGTTAAACTAGAAAATTTCCTCTGGGGAAATTTTGAAAGGGCCACGGGGGCTACTGCCGGTGTGTGTACACTATCATGAGATTCTTCAGAGATTTAAAACTATGCCCTTTAACCTCAAAGTGTGTGTGTGTGTGTGTGTGTGTGAGAGAGAGAGAGAGAAACATGTATGTGGAGGAGTGTGCGCGCATACGTGCGCATTTGTGTGTGTGTGTGTGTGTGTGTGTGTGTGTGTGTGTGTGTGTGTGTGTGTGTGTGTGTGTGTGTGTGTGTGTGTGTGTGTGTGTGTGTGTGTGTGTGTGTGTGTGTGTGTGTGTGTGTGTGTGTGTGTGTGTGTGTAGCGAAAATCGCATAAAGTTACCTGTGTGTGTAATTAAAATCACAAAGTTACCTGTGTGTGCGTGTTTGAAGCAGGTGTATGCATGTGTGAGGAGTATGTGCACTTACGCACATGTGTGTGTGTGTGTGTATCTGTAACTGTAATCACATCAAAGATCAAAGGCAATCAGATCAAAGCAATCAACTGAATTAACTGACACCACCTGTTAAAGTTCCGAAAGAGTGACAGCAGCCAGAGGTGGACTGGAATTTCTTGCCTCGAACAGAAAGCATTTTTGGCAAAACCATAATACCTATCATTGATTCGACTTCACTTTGAGCGTCCTGAGTTCTGAGGACCAGTGCTCCAATCAGCTCCAGGATGATCAAAGACAGTCTGGAGTTACCTGTAAGTGCTGTGACAGCTAGAAGACGTCTGTGTGAAACTAATCTATTTACAACAATCCCCCGCAAAGTCCCTCTGTTAAAAAAATAAAAAGGCATGTGCAGAAGAGGTTACAATTTGCCAAAGAACACATCATGGACCTGCACTTATATAGCGCTTTTCTAGTTGATTTGCGACCACTCAAAGCGCTTTACACTACAGACTGCGCTCATTCACCCATTCACACACACATTCATACTGGTGGCAGAGGCTACCCTAAACGGTGCCACCTGCTACCATTGGGAATTCATTCTCACACCGACGAACGTAGCATCAGGAGCAATTTGGGGTTCAGTATCTTGCTCAAGGGTACTTCGACATGTAGGCTGCCATGGTCAGAGATCAAACCACCAACCCTCCGATCGGTGGGCAACCCGATCTACCAACTGAGCCACAGCTCCCCCGAAATGACTAATAGAGACAACAATTCAAAAAATTGCTTGAGTATTGAGCGCAATCGCTGCAGACGAAAAATGGGCTGCAAAGGCAACTGTGCACTATCAGTGTTCATCCACATCAACTGGCCTAAATAGAAATGGAGGAACATTTTGTGGACTGATGAGAGAAAAATTGTTCTTTTTGAGTCAAAGAGCCGCAGACAGTTTGTGAGACGAGCCCCCAAACTCTGAATTCAAGCCACAGTACACAGTGAAGACAGTGAAGCATGGTGATGCAAGCATCATGATATGGGCATGTTTCTCCTACTATGGTGTTGGGCCTATTTATCATATACCAGGGATCATGGATCAGTTTGCATGTGTCAAAATACTTGAAGAGGTCATGTTGCCTTATGCTGAAGAGGACATGCCCTTGAAATGGGTGTTTCAACAAGACAATGAGCCCAAACACACTAGTAAACCAGCAAAATCTTGGTTCCAAACCAACAACATTGATGTTATGGAGTGGCCAGCCCAATCCCCGGACCTTAATCCAATTGAGAATTTGTGGGATGACATCAAAAATGCTGTTTCTGAAGCAAAATCAATGATAAATGGTTTGTGGAATGTTGTTAAAAAATCTTGGAGCTGAAAGGTGCCACAAGTTGGTTGACTAATAAATAAATAAAAATAATAATAAATAATAAAAAATTGTGGTCAGATTGCTAAATCCTAGAAACAAAAAAGTTTGTACAAAATAGTTTTGAGTTTGTAAAGTCAACGACAGACACTGCTATTTTTTTGAACACACCCTTTTCAACTAATTGCCCAATTGCACAGCCTTAAGAGTGTGCATATCATGAATGCTGGGTCTTGTTGGTTTTCTGAGAATCTACTGCACCTACTGGTACATTTTTTGCCATGTAGCAATAAAAAATATACTAAAAACCTAAAATGTAACTTCCATTTCTTACGTAACTTCCGTTTTTTATGTGTCTTCCGTAGCTCACGTCACCCTCGTAACTACTTCACTTCCAGCATTTACGTACATTTATTTGCTTTTTAAACTGTCTTTTACGCCTAACCAATAAATAACGCCTAAACCAAGGTGGTTTTGTAGCCTAAATTCACAGAAACTGCAGTTACTTTACAGCCACGAAAGGTCTATTCTATCCTTTAGGTTGGAGATCTTGTTGCTTTACTCTCACATAATAGTTGCATATTGCTTTTTTTTCTGCCTTTAATGTGTGAATAACATTGTGTGTACACTGAATAGTAGGTTATGATCCTTGGGGAAACACATTGGGGACTTGATCGCGCTCTAGATCAGATCTAATTACAAAAGCCACATGAATTATAATACAAACACAAAGCAAACATATTATACAGGACTGTATGAACAATATTTTGGATCATTATGTCCGTAGCCCTTTAATAGTGGGATTTGGAAACACTGAAAACACCATGTAATCATGGATTTTGTGTGTAAACACCACAGACTGACAACTTGATCATATCTTAAAAGGAAGGACCACAGACCACAACTGTACATGTGCATACAGCTGCTTTTACTATAACTGCTGATTTACAGCTGCTGCTATATCACACATCTGATAAGTAAGGGAATGATCATATAACCCCCTTGATTGGCAGCTTTATACTCTAATGTTGTGGAGTCATGGTCCTTTCAAAATTAAATGTATGTTTGAAGTGGGTACTTGATAGAGAAAAAGCACACACACTATAAATGCCAGGTATAAATAGAATGCAGCTAATGAATATTTTCTGTTACATTGGAAACCTTTTACAGTGATGATGCCAATCCTGGTCAAATTAAGATTTGTTTATTTATGTCATTATACTAAATTAGAATGAAAAGGAAAGCTTCTCTCTTTACTGAATTTCATTGACTTTCAAAAATACACAACAGCTGTTTCAAATAGTTTCCAAGTCACAGTACAAATTAATTACTGTACTGTATGTAATTAAAATATATTATAATACAGTGCTATATAAAAAAATAAAGCCTACTGTGGTTCACATTATAATTAGGCTGTAGCCTTAAAAATAATTGTGCTGTTTACAAATACAATACAATAGAAAACAGTCATGTCAAATAGGCTACGAAGCCACAGCTTGGCACTGGTTTCAGTGCATTTTTACATTTTTAACAGGCTGGAAGATAAGCTGTAGACAACTGTCGACTAAAGGAGGCAGAACTTGAAATACAGACTGATTACTGTGAGGGAAAATGAACACTGTATGCAGACTACTCAATTACTGTATACCATTTAAACAGCATTGTATATTAATTAGTTAGGACATGTGCTTTATATACATTTTTCATGTTTATTTAACCAACAAAAGCCAAAAAATCTTATGCAAAGCTAAGAGATATGCCATGATAGGGCAACTTATGATGCATGCTGAGTTTGACACACAGCAGAGGATTTTATTTTCGATTTAAAGATTGAGCTGTTGAGTGATTTTAGCCTCTCAACAACCAATCACAATAAGAGCAACACAGAAGTAGAAAGGTACTTGTAGAGTGCAGACCTCTGCCAAGGCCCTGCCTTCTCTCCCAGAGATGATGAACTGATTTCAGGGTGTCTTCACATGAATTTTCACTGTTGGAGGCACATTTTTCTGATTATTCAGATCATTGCCCTGTAAAATCATTACTTTATATATCTTGTGACTTGGCTTCACTGTAAAATAAAATAAAAATAGGTCCCATGCTACACCCTTCCATTAACTTTCATGAAAATCAGGTCAGTAGTGTTTCTGTAATCCTACTGCCAGACAAACAAACAAACAAGCAAGCTGAAAACATAACCACCTTGGCAGAGGTACGGAGGTAATATGCTAAGAGACGGTTAATTTCCAATGCAGTCTGGCTGGAGTAGACCGTGAAGTGTGAATCTCAAAGGAGCTGCCAAGGCCGAGATGGATTCAGTAAGATCTTAAGATTGTGCCAGCTTGGGCTTTTAAAGCAACAGTGCCACATTGACTGTTTCCTCTAACTCAGAATCAAATTAGAGGTTGAAGATAATAATCAATAATCATCCTGGCACAAAGACTGAAAGGAAAACCAAAGAGTAATAAAATCAGTCTAACTTTAAGGCAAAGGAACCGACATCTCAGACAAATTGCCCTGGGAAGTAATAACACTATTATTATTTTCAATGTTGGTCCATGCAATAAGCCACACTCTCATATGTATTCTGCTACTCATTCATTGCTGAATGGTGACAAAATGAACATTTATGGTTTTATATTTGAATCAAAATAGCTGACGATAGGTCAAACAAAAATGCCTTAGTACATGCATGCTGTCTGAGCAGTATAATGAAAATAGTAATTTGGCAAAATGTTCTTTACAATGATGGCAATCCTCCTGTTAGCTGATACAACTGATTCAACAATATATAACTCCCTCTTATTTACCCTTTCAATCTAGCAAACATGAAAGAGATGGGTTATGGGGATAAAAGAAGCTCTATCTGTGGCCTCAGGATGTTCTATGTGATCTAGACCTGCTGGTCACAGATTATTGGATTGCTATTTTTGTTAAGTAGTGCTTTGAAGACATGCTTACACACACAAAGACTCTGTCATAGCAGGAACTATAATTCCATTCTTCTGTAGTGGAAATAAGAGGAATATGAACACATGACATCTATTAATAGTCATTTATGACAAAGTACACAGTTCAAATTTTCTAAAGATATTTTGATAAGCATTATTTTAAATAGAGGTTTATACTGTAATGGAAATGCTACAAAATTACAGGAGTATCACATCAAATCCCTGCAAAAGAACCCATTTTATTTACAAAATTGACGACCAGTTGGTCTCCTTTGAACAAGCAAGTGTCTGCAAAAGTACAAATTCCCAAGATCAGATAAATTAAAGCTCATGCTCAGCATAAAATACCTTCATCAGCAAATCTGGGGTACTTGACTCGGATACTATACCATGTTTTCTCAGTCTCACAGAGCCAGACATCATGGATTTCCAAGAAAAGCCAGCCTGCACCCTCATCACAGAAAAGAGAGAAGTGCAAAGGTCAGATTTTAACAACTAGACCTTCGAAAGCTCCACATTCCCCTGAGGCACATGCTATTTTCAGTTTCAGTACCTTGAATACTAGTCAGGTTTTTTTTTTTGACACATTCTTTAACTAAAGATTGTTTTCAGGTGGGAAATGCCTTGAAGGCTCATACCTCTTTCTCAATATCTATTTTACGATCTCTCAAAGACATGTCAAAACCCAGGACTCTTTCTAGTAATTCTTGGAAAAAGAAAAAAAAAAGAGGTCAAATTGGCAGTATTGAACACACACTATGTGTGATTAATATGCCTGCTGATTTGTTGGACCTTGGACCTGATGTACTAAGGTAAAATTGTAAAATGGCAACATGTCTCTTTCTGTCCCCTGGGGAAAGTCACATAATTTGTATTTATTCCTCCAGTCTCTTTGGCATTTAAGAGAAAAGGCAAAAAAAAAGGGCAAAATAGAAGAGCAAGCTGGAGTAGAAGCAAGAGAAGTTGAGCTGTAAAACTGAATACGCCCCATTAAAAATAACCCCATGCACACCAAGGGTGAAAAGCTGGAAAAAAATCTAAATTCTTATTCTAAATATTTCCACACAGACTCACACACATGCAGTATCAGTCACCAGGTTACATGGCTCAGCTTCTGCTGATGAGCTGCTTTTTCATATTTTCTCACATTCCAGTTTTCTATTTTTTCTTTTTTTTGCCTTTAGCACAATACAGACATAATATGTCTCCCTCTCACGCTCTTTAATCTTCAGATATTACACTGAGCACTGGCAGTCGCTCTTAGGGGATTCAACTTAAGTTTGAAATGGGTTTTAAAGCTACAACCCTTATAACGCTGAATATTTTCAATTTTGCTCAAGGAATTAAGATCAGAAAAAGTTCTTGGTAGGTTTCCTTTTTCTGACATTTTCTGTTCTCAGCCTTCTTCAGTGGCTTGCCCTCCCGTCTGCAGCACTGTAAATAAATTATTATCAGCTCTGAGTTGCTGAAATACCAACTACTATCTCAAGCTGCACAGTGGTTACAAGTTAGAACTTGATCTGTTTGGATGATGATCATTATGATGATGATGAAAACTCTGGAACAGCAGTGAAAATGATGATAATAAAACAGGGAGATTCATGAACAAGTGAGTTAACCTCATTATTCCAACTGAATGAGGATTAAACAGCTACTTTTGCTCCTTTGTTTGTTTTACTGTAAATTCTCATATAAAAGCCAGTGTTTCCACTTTTCTGCTCTTGAATTTCTATTTTCAACAGAGAAACCAGTTGTAGGGTTGGGCCGGTGTACAAATGTACAACCCGTTTTTATATTATAAATCAGATTTTACCACTAGGTGTCGTACTTGGCTGAGCAGCTCCTCCAGAGTGGAACATAATGAGACTGATGACTCCAGTCAACATGGTGGTGGCAATGAACCTCTAAGGACCTGTGTGCATGTAGGAAAAACCCATATATTTTCATGCGGTTTGGCCTTTCATTTACACCAAAACAGAGGTTTTATCACTGAAAACGGTAATTTCTGAAAACTCCGGCCAAAGTGGAGATTTGTGAAAATGCTAGTTTCCTGTTTGCGTATGTACTGGGTGTAATGGAATTTTAGGTTTCCAAATGTCTCAGTATGCGACAGAAGTTACATTTGCGCCATGTGTGCACCATGTTTACCCTTGAAAGGAACAGGAAGTCACTCTTGTCATTGGTTGTTGTTAATTCTGAGGATTCTGATTGGCCGGTATGGCTTTAGGTTTAGGTTTGGCATCATGCTCAACAGCATATTTAATTTTAATAAAAACATTTTTTAGGACGATCTGTTTTTTTCACGTTATTATTGAAAACGGAGGGGGGGGATATTTGTTTCTGTAAATACCTGGCTATGTGTAAATGTGGCCTAAGTCTGTAAGTCAATAGAGTGAAGGCATTGCTCTATAAATTCCTCTATAGCTGGAGGTCCGCCCAAGTATAGTCTACATGTTTAAATCTCTGAGAATAGACCAGACTGGAAAAAAACAGGCCTTTACACACGATTTGATTGCAAGATTGCTATTTTCTGTGCTTTTGCACTGTGAGTAAAGGCGACAACCATTCATAGGTTTCCACAATGCTTAGCATTATTGGGAAGGTTTGAAGACTTTTAATGTGAAAAATCTGCTGGTGTTAAGTTGCTTTTATTGATCAGTAAAAATTAATTAACTGAAAATAATTGGTGAATGAAAGCAATATTTCTGTTAGAAAAGAGGAACTCAGAGCAGCAGAGTGATGAGTATGATGTGACTGTTGCACTGATGGAATAAGTACTGTGGAAATGGACATTGCTCATACTGAAATGATCCTGACAACAGGTCAACATGGAGTCAGTGAGGTTGCATCAATTGGAAAGCAGGGAAATGGAAAAATGAAAGGGCAAATACAGTGTTCAGCTGTGCAGGAAGAAGATGAGAAAGGCTTCCCAGCAACCTCATATTCATGTCACAATCCATACTGATGAAGTACACACTGAGGCAAGAAACAGCACAGTTTATTAACCAACCAAACTTGTCAAACTTCTTTCCTTGTCTAGCATCTTGTGACAACATAGAGATAATGTTGGGCTCAATGCTGGCTCTGTGACAGCAGCACAAAGTCAAATTTATGATGCTCATTATTGAAATATATGAGAGCTGGTTGCACCCTTGTGTTTCTTTTGGAGTCCAAACTTGATATTTGCAGGTCATGCATATTTAGTTTACAAACATTCTTTAAATAGACAAACCATACTTAGTGACTCTTCCAAGGGTATACTAAACTGTATTTATCCCTCTTAAAGAACATTTGTCACTGTAAAAAGAGATACAATCAACAAGAATACTTGCATACTGCATACAGGTACAGACATATTGGTGGCTAAAACATTCTTTCACTTTAATGGGGGATAATGCACTTACATGCATTGTCTATACATTCTAAATACATGCTGCCATTGTTGACAACTTCCATACTGTATGTGTCTTTGCATTCGCTTTAATGTGACAGAAGTGTGAATTTACATGTCTGTCTTTGCAGCGAGTGTGTGGGTGTGTTGTAGCACAGTGAATTGATTGCCTGTTAGGCAGAGACAGGAGATGGGTTTAATTAAATTAGCTGTCAAATATGCTCTGAGTTTGATAGGGGGGACTATATTCAATTGAAACAAGTTTACTGACTTTGTAACCTGGAAATGTATCATTTTGTCGTGCACATTGCTAGCAAATATGTCTTATCAGAGAGAGAGAGAAAGAAAAGCCATATTGATTTATATATTCAATCAAAATATATTGATTGTCAGCTGGAAATCATTCCTCCTTGTCTCTTTCACAACAGCTGTGCTGGAGGGAGGGGGAGACGAAGAATGGCTTGGAGGGAGATAGATAGGACGGAAAGAAATTGAAACAGAGTAAACAGATGAGAGAGAGTGCATTGAAAGACAGCAGTGAGTGACAAAGGGAGAGAGAAGGTGGATTGTTGAGATGGTCACTCAAACTCAGATAGTTTTATAAATGACTAAATAAATAAAAAATACAAGGTATTCCTCTTATCTATATTGTTATTTATCAGTCTAGATTGTTTGGATGCGAGTAGAGTGTCTGAGATCTTAGCCATAGAGGTTTCTGCCTTCTCTTGAATATAATGGAACTAGATGGCACTCAACTTGTAGCGCTGAAAGAGACCCCCAAAAAACATTTCAAAAACTCAACAGTAATGTCTCTTTTTAGAAATATGACCCACTTACTCACTCCGCAGATCTTGTTGTAAGTGGTTTCATGTAGAAACTATTTTCTGTCTTGAAAAATACACCCAGTAGACATTGCTGTTGAGTTTTTTGGTATTTTTTGTCCCTGTAAGCACCACAAGTCCAGCGTCATGTTGTTCCATTACAGTGGAGAAGCAAACATCGCTACAACTGATATCTCAGACACTCTGAAATACACAAAACAATCTAGATGATAAATAGCACTACAGGTAAGAGGAAAAATAATAATTCCAGTAATGACACATAACTAAAGAAATAAAATTGAGTGATGTATGGTTAATGATGTATGATCAGATAAGATCTACAGGCTACAGCTACATTGGTAAAATGACTTGTATATGCTGGATTGAGCTTGTTTATTCCGCCTTTATTTGTACTTAACAACATGCATCATCCTGTTAGTTATTTCTACTGCAGCTCATGTGCCAATGTTGCAATCCGTCAAGTGCAAAATAAACCAACAAGTCAGTTTCCCAGAGTATCGCTGAATTAAAAGGATTTCACTTCCTGTTCTGATTCCAATCCATTTTGGAAATCAGTCAGAGCTCCATCTGCTTAACGCTCAATTAAACATTCAAATAGTTGAGAATTTTGAACTAAAAGATTAATTTCACAAAGTCAGCTTACAATGTCGATAGTTTTTCCAAGATTCACAAAATGCTGCCAGCAGAAACATCCAGCATGTGCCAATGAGTGGACCATGTGGGGGAATAGTTTTGATACTGCTGTTTCCAAGGTCAAGAATTAACTTTTTACCTCAAATCCATCACTTTGTCTGTATTTGTCACATGGCGACATATGATTCCACTAAGGAGTTATAGCCAATATTATCTACTGGAGTGCATTGTTGGCACCAGCAGACGGACTCTTGTACATTTATCACTTCTCCCCTTTGCCTTATTGAACCAGTCATAGTATTAACGGTGGTTATTGAAGTGGAACATGAATTTGTTGCTAGAGAGACAGACCATGATTATACCAAATCTAGCCTGCGTATATAGCTGTGTCACTATGACAACCACATTTCACGTCATCGAAAAAGGGTCTAGTCTATGCTCTAAATAAAAAGGGGGTTGCTGTTGAGTTGAGGCTGTGTGGGAGATAAGAGGAAAAAAAGCATGATTGCCCTTACTTACCTATATACCAATAAAGGTTGAGGTTTATTCATTTATTTGCACGGTTAGAATTTCATAAAATAACAAAGATAACAAATAGTGTAAAGTGCAGGGAGAGGCAGAAAACCCAGATGGGCTTGTTTAAAGCCTCCACCTAAAATGTCATAGTTATAAGAGAGTAATAACAAACTGATAATAGGAAAAACACTTGTATAACATCAACAGCAAGTTACAATAACAAAAATAACAATATAAAACCAAAAATATGAACATGATATAAAAGTGTATTTGTGTGTGAATTAGACATTAGATATTTTTTAAAACACCAGTTAAATGGGCTTTTAGACATCTTTTGAAACATTTTATAGAGATGGTATTCTTTGCCAGATGGGAAAAGGTATTCCATAATTTGGTGCCCCTAAATTTTACAATAAATCTAAAGGTTGATGCGTTGGATAACAGTGAACCTGAGAATTACATTTAAAATATAGGGAGTAAACTGCCTGACGCTGGAGGAAGAATTTAATCATATTCTGCCTTTGCTGTTCCAATCACTGTTTAATATTAACAATGAATGAAATTATTATGTATAATGTGAAAGGAGTCACCCATGGTGTGTGATTGCACAAATCCAGCTGCAACGTAATTACTGGTCCGGAACGGCTCCAAACAAACTTCATGACTAGCTGGTGAAGCTAGTGGAGCATTTAGCTGCTAGAGAGACATATGCTTTCATCATTGGTTGGTGCAGCCAAAACCAGAGCTAAAACAAGATTTAGTATTGGACTTGTGTTCATCAGGTGACCTGAAACTCGACTCCAAATGATTGCTAATGTTGCCCTTTAGCTGCTGGATATGTAAATGAGCAGCTGTTTGTGAGAACATACTGTAAGGTCAAAAAAAAAAAAAAAGTAGCCAAAAAATACATTTCTACTCAACTCGTCAGTCTCCCCAAAAATCACCATGTGAAGTTAGAAATAAGAAAATATTATACATTTTCACAATATCACATTCTGTATCTGTAGGATTCTCATTGAAACTCTATGCTGAAATATTCAAACAAATATTGTTTTTTCTTTCACTATTACATCAAACAGAAATATGGATTTTCAAAACTCTAACAGAGACTGACATGTTTTGTATCATTGGGAACTTAAAATAAAGTTTGGTTTGAAACTCCAATCTATGTGGCTCCAGCAGTGTTTAAGGCAACATTCTTCATAATTAGCATTAGCACTGGAAGACACAACGCCCAATAAAAGTAAAGTGTCTTGGTGTGGTTACACGGGTGTGCTCTGCTCTTGAAAACCTTTTTTGTTCCAGACTTTCTCTTGCCTAAACCCTGAAGTAAATACAACTGAAAGTCGGCGCTTTGAGCTTCAGTAGCACCATTTAGCTCAGTTGTTGCCACAAAATGTCAGTGATTACAGAGCTAAGTGTATGTTAAACTCATGAGACTGATCAGGTAGGAACCCTGTTGATTTTACAACTTATATCCAGTGGTTCAACGAATCCTTTACACAATGGAGGCAAATTATCTTTAACAGCCTGCAGACTGGAAGAAAATTCTAATCATGTCCCATAAGAGGTTATTAAAATCAGGCAAGTGACTCCATCTATACATATAATGTTCACTGTTATGTCCAGCCTTTGTGCAGTCTGAATAGAAATAATTCTGAAAAAGCCTCAGCGGGATGAAGTGTTTAAGCAGAGGTGGCAGAAAACCTTCTCATTTAACCTGGAACACATGCAGTCAGTCGTGATGCACAACAGCCTGGCTGAGTGGTGGGTGTTCTCTTTCCGTCATGACTCTGCTGGCCTTGTTTGACAGATTTTTCTGCCTTAGCTGCACACAGAAAATTATGTCAAAGCATGTTACAAAACCCGATCTTGCTTTTACATAAGTTGATTGACTATTAATACATTTTCTTTGCTTTCTCCCTTAAATACTCCTACCTTTTTCCTCAGTCTGTGTACTTTTAAAAAGCACAAAAAACAAATAATTGGCTGCAAAGTATACAGACCTTCATCACTCCACTCTTCAACAGGCCTCTCTGTCTGTGTCCTTTACCTTCTCTCCCTCTAGACCATCATTTATCCTTAAGGGCAGCCTGTGATGGATAGCGACCTGCGTGTCGCTTCTGAGTAACTCAGACTTGAGTGATCAGCATGGTTGATGTGTTTGTGTGTGTGTGTGTGTGCACGAGATTAGATTAGATTAGATGACAAATGGATTGATGAAGGCACACAGCTTAGTTAGATAGAAAGATACATCATCATGTCATCTGCCAATTTGGAAATTAGATTAAATAAATGTAGATACACAATCTCCCCTAAGCTTGGAAAAAGCCCCGCAAGAATTATGTGTAATTATAGTAGGGAGATAAACCTAATCATGATATTAATTTGGTCTGTAACCATGTTAGTCCTGTCCATTTGATGTGACGTGTGTGTCCCTGCTGACTGTAAAATGCAGCAATTACACTGAGCAGGTACCAGAGTGATGTCGGGACTAAGTGAAGTCAGCTAAATCTTCCATTTGTTTTCACTCTGGAAGCTCACCAAATGTACTGTTTTTATTCATCACGGCTATTAGCCTTCATTTAGGCCTACGGTTGTTATTTTAGTCAGGGCTGGAGCACATTAAGCGACTCACATCACCCATTGAGAGCTATTAAGGAGTCAGTTTCTCCTTCCAGCTAAATATTTTGGCTTTTATTTAACCTTTTTTTGTGTGAAGCAAGCTGGGGGGTCCTTGTCATTTGTTCCTTGTGTGCTGGAGAGCTTATGCATGTAACATAATCTCTCATGAGACATAATGTCTGAATTAATGTCAGTTTGGTTAAAATGGCTTTCCTTTGTTTTTACAAGTCCAGAAACATTTAGTACTTAACCTTATGGCTCATTCATTAGGATGGATTACTTCATCTTGGTTTTTATTTCATCTTGTTTTTCCAGGCTGAACCCAAAGAGTCGTGGCAGCATACCAACTAGGTAAGACAAACCCGTCTTTGATTCACATTGGCTGCAGCAGATAAAAAGGTATATTTTTTAATCAGTGTAATACTTTTAATGCTATAAACTGCACGTTTTGTGTGTCCATCAGCGCGATGTCTCCCAGCCCCACCTCGCCACGCTCTCCCTCCTGGCCGATGTTCTCAGCCCCGTCGAGTCCTCAGCCGGCCTCCTCCGCCTCCAGTGACTCCTCCCCTGTCAGGTTGGTCCACATTCTTTGTGTTATGATTTAATCACAGCTTGTCATTAATGACAGTGAAGAATTAGTCATTGTAGGGCGAAACGTTTTGTTTTTTTCTCAGCAGCAAAGGTGTGTGAAAGAGAACAGGGTGCAAATAATTGTTACATCTTACATTCTACTTATTAAGTTGTTGAAGCATCTAGAAAAAGCACTTCAGTAAATGATTAGCAACATGCTAATGTGCTATTATGTACTGAAGCAGCTCTTCAGAAATCATCTTGCCACATGTTGCTAGTTTATTTTGAAAGCATAAGAACAGCAAATTAATTAAAGAATAAACTTTTGAACCCAAAGGCTTACTGTCCCAACTGTTTCTAAATCACCCCAAATATCATTCTACAACGTTATACAGTCTGTAAAAAGTTCTGATATTGGACAATATATACACTGATACCTATGGATACCAGTATATGTGATCAGCCAATATAGCCCGATATCAGTCAGGTTCTACCCATAACCAATAGGATTCCTAAAAAACTGTCACCTCTCATGTACAATTTGAGCTTCAAGTGTCCTGGTGCTGCTGCAGATACTGCTTCTTGCCACTTCTTTGCACCCTATAAACCCCATAAACTGCCATGCAGAGGGTCTGCATGGCAGTTAGCAGATTCTATGGCAGACACTGGTTCTGTAAAAGCTACAGGAATATAATAGAATGACGTGTAAAAGTAGTCTTAAATGTGAAATATATGGCCATTATGTGTCCAATAAAAAGGCAAACACTAGAAAAGGAGATCCATAACTGTCCAAAAGAGCTCATCATGCTAGAAAACCTTTATCTTTTATGGCTATAGCCACTTGGTACGTATAAAACAGTTCGTATAAAGTAATGACCTGTGTGTGGTTTGAGGTGTCTAAATTAGGTTTCAAACTGAAAGCTGTCTGTGTTTTTTCCCTATTGTCTCACTCTCCCTCTCTGATTGTCTGCAGTATTACAGGCAGGAAGGCTCGAGCGCTGTATGCCTGCAAGGCGGAGCATAACTCAGAGCTGTCCTTCATCGCCGGTACCATCTTTGAGAATGGTGAGTCAGGCTCTGGACTTGACAGCAGAGAGGAAAAGGGAAAGAATGTGGGCTGATGTTTAGAGAAAAAAAAGAATCAATTACTGTCAAAGCGAAAAAGTAAGCGTTGGGAGTTTGCTGGATTTCAGTTAGATATGGTGTTGGATTCCATTGTTGGGGTTTGAATTGTGTTTAAATGTATTCAAGTAGTTAAGGGATTTTTACCAAAAAACTACAGCTGTAACACCATTTTCCTTTAGCTACCACTTTTATAATACTATTAAAAGGTCCACTGTCATTTCTCCCCAAAGTTTTCCTTTAGAAGTCATGTTGGTGGGAATGAGAAAGGCACACTGGGAAACAAGCTCTTGGCACCTCTGCAGTTAATTACTGTGAGCTTGAATCCATAGGGTGTGATATATTTTTCACTCTTACTGAAAGTGTATTTTTATCCAACACCTGGCTTTAAAATAAGCTTGGATGTGCACTTGCTCTTGTTACACACTTCTCCAGAGAATATAAGAGGCTTGCAAGCATACCGGAGTGTAACACATTCAGTTATGTGCATTGCATTGCTTTTGAATGCAGCCAAGCACTTAATATCACAATCGGAGGGGGTCATTTGCTTTTGATTGGGTAAAAACAAGTATGTATTATATAAAAGTAACCCTCCACTCACACATAGGAAAACTATTAGGAGTATTGTAAGTATGAAAAATGTTATTTCTATTTTCAATGGCTTCCTTTTCCCTCTGCACAGGAATCTCAATACAGACAGTCTCCTGGTCCAGTCTAATTTCAGCTCCTACACCCTCAAGCCCAAAACTATAAATCACATTTATCTCCTCATAGTTCTCTTTGACTCAGCTCTCCCAATGAAGACCAGATTTGCACAAATTTAAGGGTGATAAAACTACTTAGGCAGTACTTATGCAGCTTCACTCGTTATCAAGCAGAATAACAACTGAACTTAATAGTTATCATGGTAAGTTGTAAATCCCTGCAGGGGAACAGACACACACATGCTGACGAATGGCAGGGATTCACTTTTTAGGTCATGCCAGTGGACACATGGTCCCTTAAACCCCCAGACCCTAAATAGAGCTGCAGCATTGAGGCCATTGAGGGTTATGTAATAGAGCAATGTCATCAGAGCCCTTTGGGTCAAAATGTGACCTTGGGGACATGCAGTCCCAGCAGTGGTATCCTAACACCCCACTCTGCTTATGGACAGCCAAGCTGTGTTTCCACAGGGAGCTCAAACTGCAGACTCATAAAATATTGTTACCATGTTCATGTGTTTATCTCAGCTGTCATACAGAATATTATAGCACTTTTGATTTCATACACATACAGCTGATTTTTTTTTAAAAGGCAGATCATGCAGATCCATGAAAATTAAAATCTCATGTTAAGTTCTCATGTGGTGTCTTTGATGTAAGCTTACTGTGTGGTCAGCAGCATTTGTAAATTTAGATTTCCTGTGAGGACAAAATGTGGTTAACACAATTTACGCAGCGATGTTCCCTTTAACTTCCTGTGTTTTAGCCATTTCTTGCTAGATTCTTTCTATTTCAATGGATCTTTAACCAAAATATTACAATATACTGCATGCAACAGCAACTATGCTGCTTCCTTTTAGTGTAACGCATGTTTTCACGCATGTTTAGCCCTGCAGTATTGTCAAGATAGCTGTTGGATGTGTATACCCTCAAATCAAAACCAGCTTTTCAGCTGGATATCTTTTTATAAGGTCAACTGCAGCCTATATTTACAGGTTGCACCTACCATTATGTTGACATCCTGTCTGCCTGCCTTTGTTGATAGAAACACACTACTGTATGCTACCTGCACAGCACTAAATAGCAAGTTATTAGCTGGGAAAAATGGCAAAGGATTTAGCTGGGAATGAGCCCGATTTTTTCTCAGGAGGTGGTGGAGACAGAAATGGAGCTAAAAGGAGAAGGGATATATGACATCCATCTGTCAGGTGGTCAGAAACAAGACTCCAATGCTAATGTTGCTCTATTGCTAGATGTGTGAATAGACAATTGCCTATATGTTGACCATATAAACTATATAAGGCCATAATATTTCATTGTTTTGTGTACAGCTTTTGTCTCCAATTAATTAATTCATACTTTTTTGTCATATTTGTTGAAACTGTCATTATATCCTGACAGTAATACATGAAACAGATTATCTGAAAAAATCATGTTGCTCCACCTCCTCATAATGCTCTTAATGGCATTTGCAAATAGTCAACTAGAGAAGTAGCCTCGAATGCAGCTGTCAATCATGTCAATTATGTGATGCATTGCCTTTTTCTCATATATGATTTTTCAAAAGCATATTTTAGTGTACTGCTAAGCTGCAGAATGTTTGTGACCTGGCTGCAGTTTTAAATCAGTTGAACAAATGAGATGGGACTGGGAGAGGCGGTCTCACTCTACTTCAAATTCTGGAGGCTTTTGCCTATTTTGAAACCTGAATCCACGGGGTGTGATCATCACTTCTATCAAAATATTATTTAAGTACTTACATAAAGTAGTTGATACTGTTGGAACAGGAGTCTGGAGTTCACACCTCTCACCCAGACACATATTTCATCCTCACTTATTAGCAGCTATTGCTGTGTGATGTTTCTGCCAGAGATGTCCGCTCAAAATATTTAGATATGAAGCACTTTGATAATGAGGAACATGTGAAATTGTTGACTTTCCTGTTCTCAGTTATTGGCATCTGTCTTCTTTACTCTTTCTCTCACACACTGTCTGCACATGTGTCTGTCCATGTGTTCAAGTGATACATATTTCTGGATATTTTTCCATCTATCTTGAGATGTTTAAACCAAACCAATGTTTCTGTCTCTCTTTCTATCCAGTTCATGCCTCCAGGGAGCCCGGCTGGCTGGAAGGGACTCTGGAAGGCCGAACAGGGTTGATACCAGAAAACTATGTGGAGTTTTTATAGTCCAGGGCCGAGAAAAAGACTTGAACTGGACAATACTGGACTGGAGTTGACCAAACTGGACTGGAGAGGACTATATCTGCACAATATTGAACAGACTCTATTAGATTGTATACTATAATGGACTGGACCATTGTTGATAAGGCCTCTTTTGTCTTGGCTGGACTGGGAATTGAAACTGGACCAAGCAGAAACATAGAATGGTATGATGCAGGACCGAAGGAGAGACCCAAGAATTGCACTGGAAAAAAAAAAAGATGAGTCCCACTGTGTTTCCCAACTGTTGGATTAGTGTGGATGGCTTCCCAAGTCCTGGAGAAGAGAATGTGGTAATGAACCTGGAATGTGTGTGAGAGAAAAGAGTGTGGAAATCACATGTATAAATGAGTTGACATTTCTGAGCTGTAAGGTTTTCAGCCCTTGCTTTATGACTTTAAACTGCACTGCCATTGCTTCAGAATCTCCTCTTTTTGTCAGCCAGAAATAGAAGAAATCTCCCTGTGGATATGATGGAAATGATGACAGGGAACAAGATAAAAAGCAAGTGGCCTTTAACTTGCGGACTTGCAAGTTCACTTCCTCACTGTGCGCTGTTTGAATGATTGCTAATCCCATTTGGGGGGACCGGAGCTTTTAAAGCCGATTTATATGACTGGGTTTTAGTTGTACGGCTGTAAATGTGTTTGTGAGCACTTGCTGTGGCGGTCTGGTAATTCCCTAGGTCAAGACTCAACCTGGCGAATGCTTTAGAGCTCCAGTTGAGCAGCAGGAGCCCCAGGGCAGATCAGCACAGGATGAGGTCGTCTTCAAAACAATTCGTCAAAAGGTCACCGTCAGGTTTATCCTTGTTTATAATGCCTCTCCCTGCAGAGCCCTCACAAAAAAATGTAAAATAAAAAATTCAAACAAGCTCCACAAGCAGATCAGCGATTTACAATGTAGAGTAACAACTGGTTCCTGCTGGTAAAAACAAGCCAAGCTGTGAGGCTTCGTTCGGCTTTCCCAGCTTATTTTTTGATTGTTGGAAATAATTGGATCCAATTTTGTATAATGTTGAATTATGTTGTATTTTTCACATCCCAGAGCCCCTTGTTTTTACCATCATGCAGATTCAACCTTTACTGTAAATGCTTTAATCTTGAGCCAACAACTAAAGTAATTTCACATTCAAAATATGAGTTGTGTAATAATGACCCAGCACAAGGGTGTTTTTCTGCTTTGTGGAGAATCACAAAGACGATGCTAATAATGTAATTATCTGAGGACGGACATTTACATTTGGAGCTGGTGCTTAAAGCCAACGCTGTCATTTACAATTAAATGAAATGCAGAAGTGTGTTTTTAAAAAAAAGCTCCAACATTTGAAGAAAGGAGAAATAAATAATTTTTAATAATTGCTCCTATATCTATTTGATAAGCTGGTCTGCTTTGGGGCTCCGGTCAATGTCCTCATTTAATGAATGGAAGCTAAACCTTTTCCTCAAACCACTTGGTGAACGTCTGTATCAAAGCTTTTTGTTAAACTCAATTATTTTCTTTTAGGACAAATATTGAAAGACAATTTTAGCATTTTTAACATGAAAATTAAATGGGAGAGTAAAAAAAAACTTAAATGTGAAATGAGACTACTTTGTTCATATCTGAACTTGTTATTTATCAGAGTTTCTTAAAGACTCAATCCTGAACTGTATTCATTTTGAGGTGTTTTGTTGACATTGTAAATAAATACACAGCATTTGATAAGGTATAATTTTTTTAAGTATGAAATTTTATATTTTGTATTTTTAGCATACTAACTTAATTCTTTAATTCCATATTTGTTGCCCAGATTTTTTTTTTTTAATCATTTAAGTCTATCTACAGCCTTAAATATTCTTTCAGATGTTTTGGTGAATTGACAGTGCAGAATTAAAGATAAATGTTCAACAGCTGCAGCCGGTGTCTTGTGTTTTTTTTTGGTTCTCGTGCATGGATATTCATACTATGGCTGTATTCACACATGTTCATGTGCTTCCTTTTTATTTGAATGTGTTGAAGTTAACAGTGACATTTTGGACCAAAATTATGTATTTTTTATTGCAATCACAGCAATCGATTAACTACGTGTTTCTCTAATCTCCTATTCATGACACTTTATAGGCATACTAACAATTTTATGACAAATGACCTATACTATGTCAACTATACTGTGACTTTCAAGCATTTTAAAGGCTGACTAACGTTTTTATCATTTCTAGCATTTTTAGGCATTTTAAAATTTGACCTTTTTAAACAAAAATCAACATGTTACAGTATGACTTTTTTTTGAGGGTGTTATTCTTGGACATTCCATAATATGGTATTTTTGTTGTTGCTATTTTTAGAAAAAATTAAACTACCACATGTATCAACAGACTATAATTGACCCATTTCTAGTATTTTTAGAGTTTTAAAAATTTGAACATTTTTGACAAAAACCGACATTGACTTTTTTTTTAGGGCGTCATTTTTGAACATCCCATAATATGGCGTTTTTCTCTAATTTCTGGTCATATTATGCTCTAAAATGTATCAACAGAACATAATTGACCCATTTTAAGCATTTTAAGGCATTTTAAAACTACACCATTTTTGACAAAAATCGTCATACTGACTTTTTTTTTGAGGGGGTTATTTTTGGATATCCCACAATATGGTGTTTTTTCTTTGCTAATTTTAGACAAACTATACTACTACATGTATCAACAAACTACCATTGACTCATTTTAAGCATTTTATGATTTCGACCATTTTTGACAAATATCGACATACTATAGTATGACTTTTTTTGAGGTTTTTTTTTTTTTTTTGGACATCCCTTAGTGGCATTTTACCACTATTTTTGGACAAACTATACTACCACATGCATCAGCAGACTATAATAGATACATTTCTAGCATTTTAAAATTTGACCTTTTTGACTAAAATAGACACATGTACTATAGTATGACTTTTTTTGAGGGTGTCATTTTTGGACATATAATATGGTGGGGTTTTTTTTGCTATTTTTAGACAAACTGTACTACCACATGCATCAACAGAATAATTGACTCATTTAAAGCATTTTTAGGCACTTCGAAATTTCACGTTTTTCTTCTACTGTACTATAACCTTTTTTTTAAATGAAATTTTGATGACACTAATGGCATTTTAACACACTATACTATGGCTTTTTTTTAAATTACATTTTTATACATTTTTTATAACCTACTATTTCATGAGTTTTTATAGCATTTTCCATGGCATACAGTACTTCCCTATGCGTTTTTTTTTTAGTCATTTGTTCTGACATAAAATAAGGCTAAACTAGTCAACAAATGTATTTCTTAAAATGCAGAATTACTTCTTGAAATGATCTGTTTTAATACATATAATTCACATTTACAGGTAAAGTTAAACCACTTGAGATTTGAGAGAAAAAAACCACTGGAGCTGAGCATTGAAAAACAGGAAACTTTATTGTGTAAGATGTTTGAACTAAAGAGAAATCAGTTCTTCCGAATCTTCACTTTCAACCAGTGATGACAAAAACATCATCCAAGTTGTTGCCAACGCGATGCTAAATCCAATGTCAAAGAACAACACAGATAACTTAATTCAACATTTAATCAAATAGGTGAAAATATCGACACTGACTACAGAGTAGGTGTAATACAGAAGTAAAACAAACTATTGTTTTTTTAAACAAACATTTTATATTTTTTGTTTGTTTTTACATTGGATTACATTTACATAAATGAAATACGAACAAAACAGACTTCAATGAAAGCTATAGCCATATGTACCAGTGAAACATGATCTGCCCTTAATCTTTAAAGATAATATTTGCATGTAGTTTATACAAAATAGACTTTATCAACCAGTATGAGGGTAGTGCAATTCCGTCAGGCTCTGGTAGATTTACTTTCACACGGAGATTCAACTTTTTTTTTTTCTTTCATTTTCTATTTTAAAGTGACCAGTAAATCCTCACAGCAATATACATGGTCCACAGCCTGGACCTTTACAAAATATACCTTTCAAATAAAATGAGAAGTACTAGAAGTTGGATAATAAGTGCTACTTAAAATGTAACTGCTTGAATACTTCTTTTTGTTTGTTAAATCTTTTTTTTTTCTCCTCTGCTTTGGTCACTCTTATATAACGCAAAAACCTCCTCCAGTACATCTCACCTTCCATCCCTCCCTCTCCCTCGTTTCCTTAGAACTTTAAAACACAGTGAGCATTCACATAGACTTTCCCATTGACTCGTAGAATTTACATTTACTTCACAAGACAAACATGTTTAACACTTCCTAATGTATTCAACACGTCTACCTTTATCAAACACAAACCAACAAACAGAAAAATATTTACTTTCTTGACTCGTTCAATGTACAAAAAGGATTGGGTAAAATTATTCATATCAAAGACGATCAAGCTGATGTATTCAAAATCGCAGAAAATATTTTTTTTTGTTTTTGTTTTTTACAATAGATCAATCTCCAAAAGCATTGATATTTGTTAAGGGTTTCTCTATTTCCTGATTTGAAATTGTATTTCTATGGCTCTCTGTCTCCCTTTCGCAAGGCCTTTACATGTAGTTGAAAGGTAAAAGAGAAAAATGTATAGGAGTATAGCGGTTATGTCCATGTAAAAATATTTTGTAATAATAGACACTGTTTACATTGCACTGGATATGTCGGCGCTGCTATATACACCTATGGCCATTCAGAAATGAGCAGGGATATGATTACATCTACACGTTAAAGCTGGTTTTCTGAAGCACCACCACCACCTGGAAACAACTGTAATACTGTATGCAAAAGTCACCCAAACAAATAAACAGTTTCATCAATTTCCCCAGAATAATCAACATTGACATGAGCGATGCCAAGCCCGTGTTCTGCACAACTCAAGGCCACAAGACCGAGTGAAGCTGAAAGCCTGCGTGAAAAACCCTGCTGTGAGTGACCATCCTTTGGCAGCATGGCTGATTAAAAACATATTGGCTCTTATTGAATAGTAGCTTTTATGCGTCCAGAGTCTGCTGTGCCGTTAGCTATAAGTAACACACAAATGACTGGTCTCTATGGCAACCTGCTACCTGGTCTGTTAACGGCCATTGAGAGTTATGCGCTGCGAAGGGATGAGTACCATTCAGAATAAATGTCTGAAAATCTCTATGGTCAACCTTTTAGCCAGAGAGGCCTGGCAGTTACAGGAAACACTTAGGGGTATAGAAGGGGGGGGGGGGGGGGTTTGCGCTTCCAGCTGAAGCCAATGTGTACAACAGCACTATTAATGCATTTTGCTTTGGCCATACAGTAAGCTGGTACAAATGTTGTTTTTACATTAAAAATGTACCAAATGCTGACCACTACCTGTTTGAGAACAATAGATATTACTGCTTACTTTGCAATTTCAAAAATACAATATTTTGTGCATCTCCAAAATAAGCCTATCATATCATACACTCAACTTGGATGATAACAATCAGTACTTTTAAGCTGGTGTAGGTGTGACACTGAACTAAGATCTCTTTCATAAATGAGCACCCTCGAGCAAAATTACAAAACCATATAGTCCCGACTGAATAATCTTTCACATCTCCAGGAAAATACATACAAAAACTAGATTTCTTTTACGTTTGGCACTAATGGAAAACATCCAAGAGATGTATTTACTCATAGCCTGAGCTTTGATTCACAAATTATTTGGACCAAACTGCATCGTCTTCCAAAAATATGTAGAGGTGAAATCCTGTGCTGAGATCAGAGGTTCCATCGATTATGAGTGTCTCTATTTTTACATCTTATATACAAAACAAATATATATATTTATATATATATATGATATAGATAGATAGCTCTAATTACCTTTTCAGACACGTTTAGCTCAACAACTTAATGAGAACCCCACTTCATGTTTGTGCAAATAATTTGAGATGAAGCTGATTAAAGGGTATATTTAATTTAAAATGGTATTTTTTAGTGAAATGCAATACACATGTCCCAAATAATATGCTTTTGTTTACCTATCAGGAGTACTATAAGGTGAAGTTTATAAGGTCTGGACACAGTGTCAGTAAATACAATCTGAAGTATTTAGAAGGGCTGTACCAAATTTGATTTTTTTTTTACTTTATAGTGCTCTGAAGTTATTAGAGATGTTTGGATCCCATGGATCTTTATCTGCAGCTGTGCAGAACTACCTGGTTTAAACAAAATTAATAGACATGCAAAGAAAAAAGAAGAAGCTGTGCAGCATTTTATGCAGCATTATTAATAAAGCTTCTAACTATTCAGTACAGCCTCAGTATTAAGAAGTTTGAAAATTGTCTCGCTCTTACTGTGTTGGTGGTACCTTATTTTGAAAATCCAACCTGTCTAGTACTCCTGTCAGGTTACAACACACACCATGAAATGACTGCTATTTGGCCTTACTGTGACTTCTGAGGTGGGAACAGACTGTCTGGCCAGGTAAGTCCATGAAACCACATTTTTGAATAAAGTTGTATGAAACCATTGACTAAACTAGAACCTCAGTGTGACTGCAGCCGGCAATGAAAGGACGGTTTTGACTTCAAGACAGGTTTGCTTGGATCATTATGGCTATTTACTAAAACACAGACGCCTTGGATGTTTCTTTCCAAGGCAATTTAGTTATAAAAATCTCACTTGTGTGATTGCATCTGAATAAATTACAAAGATTTGTAAACAAATTTGATTCCAATCAACAACTCGCTGATCCACTGACTCATTGATTCCAAAATCTAAACTCTAATGTTTAAGTCAGTAGTGCCTTGTTTAATTCCAGTGGTGTCCATTTAGCACCAGTGTGGCTGCAACTTCTCAAAGGCTTGTTATAGTGTATATTCAATATTCTTATCTGTTGATATAATATGGGTACTGTAACTTTGTGTAACAATGTGATACTGATTGGGAGATGCCGTATATTTCTCTGATATACTTTCCATTGGTGAAGAAACACACATTAAAAATGTGTCTTTTTTTCTGGGATTCTGTGACTTTTTAAGACCTAAAACATTAAGATTTCATATTTAATATTTCATACTGCTCTATGCATTGTTAATCTATACCATAGGCTTCTTCCTTATGTACATGTCTGGGGATAAGAACAGAAAGAGCTGCCCACATTAAAAAACACCAAAAACGGCTGCTTGGAAAGAAAACGAAAACAGAAAAAATATGTCTGTAATGGTTAGATGCAAAAAAAAATAAAAAAACACGGTTTAGAGCGGATGGCTATGAAGAGCTTTAAAAGCTAAAAGGCACTGTTTTTCCCTTCTCAGATACATCCTGTGTAAACATTTCGCTGAGTGAATGTGTCTACGAATAATTTGTGTGTTTGTGTGTGTAAGCGTGACTTTTGCGTGTGTACAGAGATGCATGTCTGCATAAAATAATCCTCGATCTGTGTTTTTTCTTCCATTGGTCAGGTATATAAATCTGATTCCTATCATTTCAGAAGTGATGACTGATCCACAGCTGAAAACAGTTCGTCCTCAATATCCACGGGTCCAGAAGAAAAAAAAGGAGAAGTTCTCTCATTTCAGAGAATGTTTCTCATTTCTCTGTCTTTTTGTTTATCCCCTTTCATCGCCAAAAGTCCTCTGGAAACCACAACAAGTGAACACTCACTACATTCTCTGCGCAGTGGAGCTGGGAAGGGCAAACATAGACAAGCTGGGCAGGTGAGCAGAGGAACAGCAGGCTTAAACTTGAAGGGAGCTTCAACAGGCTGCTCATCCGGCGAGTTGGATATTAGGGTGTCATGTCGAGGGTGGAAAAGGTGTTTCTAGGTGTTGGCTTGTCAGTAAAAACAGCAATAAAACACTGGAGGCAGGAGAGTAAGAGGCAGGCGGTCAACAAAAGAAACAGCATTAGAAAACCTGAGGACAGGGTCGTGGACGGAGGAGGGGGTGGGTGAAGGGGCTGGGAAAAAAAATAGATTGCCCAAAATGCATCCTGCCCATGATACATTCAGAGCCAACTTATTTCCCCTGGAGGACAATTTTTTTCTTGCTTAGCCAAGAGGAAGGGCTACACATCGGTTGGTAGAGTGTCCCACTGTAGTTTGGCCCAACCTGGGACCATAATAAGAGGCGTGAGGCCGCAGGTATTGTGCTCCGAGATAAGGCTGAATGGTTGAGGCTTGGAGGGGTGTGGCAGAATTCCTAGAAGGGGCCTGGGAAAAACGAGGAATCGAATTATCCGAGTGATGTGAGAGGCAGGACAAGCAAAGGCTTAGGGCGAAAGCTTGGGGCCCCGGAGAGGTACACGGGCAGGGCAGGATTTAAGGCATTGCTTCACAGTTTAAGGCAGTCATTTCTGATGAAACAGAAGAGGCTTGACGCTCCCGTCTTTGAATTTTGGTATCTGGTTGGTGATGATCTCTGCCAGCATCTCCGGAAATTCCACACTGAGGGTTTTATTCACAAAGGTGTAGAAACAGATCTGGAGAAGACCCTCGACCATCTGGAGGAGACAGACAGATTAGTGAGACTTTATTAGATATAAAAATATAAAAAACAATAAAATTACATTAAATAACTTAAATTGACCTTCTAAAGAGGCTTAAAATGAAGGTTGAAGGTGTGGTAACCCGTGTCTGTAATGCATTATGAACATACTTATATTTCATTATGATTGCTTATATCGCTGTATAATTTAAGTTATAAGCCCTCATGAACATTTTCAATGCTTTAAAGCAATGATTATAACACTTATAAAACATTTTATAATGACTAAAAAGGATAAGTATCATAATACTTCATAACTGCAGACATTCACTGTTATAATGCATTGTAATGTGATCTGGGGTTAGGCTACGATGCATTATACGTTTATAAATGCATTATAAACATAGGCTTGCAAAACCAATGTTAGTGAGTGAACAGCAATTATAAAGTATTATGACACTTGGCCTTATAAGTCATAAGATGATAATATAATAAGAATAATTATGAGTTCTTATAACTTTATTATACAGTGTTAAAAGCACGTACACATTATAAGTATGTTCATAAGGCATCATAGACATGCTATATAAAAAGGATAATTGAGAATACTTCTACTTCTTCTACTACTCATAGATTTGACTAGAATATACAGTAATGCACTTAGTCCGATCTATGGGTGTATTCTTCAGGGTTTTGAACCCTGCATGGTGCAGGGAACTTAAAAGCTATAAATGCACTTAAACTGTAAGACATGGGGAAAAAAAGCCCAGCGAGCATTAAAAAAGATGGAAAAAGGAAGCCATGGGACACTTGTAAATGCTAAAGATACAACTGCCACAAAATATAATATGTAGGAAATTATACACAGAACAAAGGAGAGGAAAGACATAAAGAATGCATTATATAGCTGTGTGTGTGTGTGTGTGTGTGTGTGTGTGTGTGTGTGTGTGTGTGCTTCTCTAACCTCCTGCATGGAGTCCAGTAGCTTAGTTAGCTGATAGAAACGTTGCCAGTTCTGACTAGTGTTCTCCTCTCTCTTGACGATGGCTTTCCCCAGCTCCTTGATGTATGTCATCCTGATCTCGTCAAACACCGCCTGGCTCTTCAGACCATCTTTCGGTACTACACAAACACACAAACAAACACAGACACAGAAACATCAACACAAACCCAAATATCGTCAGATACATTAGTGTGAAAGTTAGAAAAAATTATGTGTAGCTGGATCCCCTCAGTGGATCCCTGGTCACATAAAATGAACTAGTTTAAAATCCTATTAGGATATTGCTGTTATATTTGGCTTTGCATGTCAAGAACTCCTGAAAGGTCGTTGTTAGACCAAGATCAGAACTTTTACACCATGTCTTATAAGATGAGTTGTTAATTTCTGTCTTTACTGCTGCTGGAGGAGCTAAAAGTGAGAACTCATATGGGCTAGTAGATATTTTTCAGGTTCATCTTCACTAGATAAAACATTTTTTTCAACTGCAATGAATACCTAACAATGTACCCTCATTGTATGTGTGTGTATATATATATATATATATATATATATATATATATATATATGCTCTGCCATCTGGACAGCTGGTGATGTGAACAGCTGGTTATGCATCTGTCTCAAACTGAAAATCCATCAGTATGTGGCTATTTGTCTTGGTCTGTTTTCCCTGTTCTCTGCTGCAACAACCAGCACAGGACATTAATAATTCATTAAATCTTACTGTGTGGGACCCAAACAAGGACCCTTAGGAGACACTGGCCAAACACACATAGATGCATGCGTGCACTTCCTAATCAGAGTGCTGAAGGCAGTGGAAAATATGCAAAGCTGAAGGTAACATCAATTGCTACTGTGTGGTGTGTCCCTGAACCAGTGTGGCATGCAAGCAGAACCACAAACTCTGCAGTTACAATGGGGTTTAAAGAACACACAGTGAAGAGTTTGACTATTCTGGTCGGTGCAAAAAAAAAGGGAGCTAAAAACAATAGATGGCAGAGAAAAATCAATATGAAGTTGTCATAACAACCATGTCAACATATCACAGACTCCTTGTCAGTCTGGGGCCTGGCGCTGGGCCCACGAAAAGCCACAGTAGCTGGCGGAGAGATTATGCAAAGCCACAGAGGGCAGGGTCGGGGTGAAATACTGTCCGATTTACATAATCAGATAAATGGGAGATACCACAGTGCAAGTGCTATCTGGCCCTTTTCATTATGCATGCTCAGGTTTGGCCTAGAGCACAAGAGTAAAAACTGCCTGCCTTTCCTGCTCTCTGCTCTGGAGTATTAAGTATAAAATAACTGAATGTGTCTTTTTATTTAACAGAATCTTAGTAGAAAAGAGCTACTATGATCTGTGTGGGTTTAAAAAAAACAAAAAACTATTGTGAAAATTCTGTGGTGCAGCTGTTCACTCTGCTGATAGTGAAGACGGCCTCCTGCACCTAACACATATGTTCAACCGTAAATCACATTCTCCCATAGGGTGATTTTAATTTCAACTCTCTTGCACAAAAAAACAGTTTGACCTCCTCTTCCCTGAAGGGAACAGATGGAAACGGCTCTCAGGTATAAAAATGCACGCAGGACTCAGTATGGAAATGTCATTTCCTCTGCATAACGAGCACATAGCCTCTAAAGTGCATCCTTTCCCTGCCATTCACTGAGAGTGAGGCGGAAGGAAGAATGGTCACCTCCTCAGCAAAGAGTAATTTACATAATGGGCAAAAAAAGTTTGATGTAGTAATATGTTTGCCATGCTGTGTGGTGTTTTTATGGAGATCTTTAAGGGGGGTAATTACATAGCTGGACTGGTAGCCTATTATTATTTTACCTCTTAAAAGGGAGAAAAAGTGAGGTCTGTTGCGCTTTTTGTCCTTCTGTTGTACCTTGTCAGGATTGGCCCTCTAATGACCTTCAATTTGTACATTTCGAAGCCAACAATTCAAAATGCATTCAGAATAAATTTAGAATATGAGAACACATTTCTGCTGAATCTCATTTCCACTTTCTCCAATTAACAAAATTGGACAAAATGGGTTTGTTATAATGATGTTTTTCATTATGTCCTCTTATGCAATTTAGGCAATTAACAACTGTGATGATTTTATAGCAAGCCAAACAGCAAGTGGTATTTTATACTTTAACATAAGAAACAGAAAAGTTGAACTCATTGAACTCTGAGCTCAACACGTTGTACATTTTACAGCTTTCAAAGAAACTACTGAAGTAAATATGTGGTGGTTACAAGACAGAGCTGCTTTATGTTAAAGGAGAAAAAAAAGGCCTGTCTACATAGATCAAGTACTTAATGGACACTTGAAGATATTTTCAACTGAGACAGTGACTACAGAAGAACACACTGTACTTTCACGGGAAAGTTTTTCAAGGGAGACCTTAGAAAGCTGGATGGGTACGAAAAGCGCCTGAAGGAAAACAAATAAAAACCAGCTTTCTGACATAGACAGATCAGCTACAGATCATCAATCTTAAGTGTAATGATGTGTTGTTATCCACCTTTTTTTTTAAAGTATCAAAGCACACTTATTACCGCAGGTTTTGACAAATTAACCGAGAAGTAAATCATCTGTGTTATACCTCAAACATTAAGGAATACTTCACTCTTAAAATGACCTTTTGTATATGAATTACTCCTCCTGTGTTACTTTAATTTCCTTGAACTCTGTTTTTCTCACATGCCTCCACAGTGAGCAGAGAATATAATAACAGAGTAAATCTTTAGAAAATGGAAGTACATGTAGGCCTCGTTAAACAACAAAAAAAATTAATCACAATATGGTTTGGCATGATTCCAAAAAAAGTTGGGATGTTGTCCAAAATGTAAATAAAACAGAATGTACTCATTTGCTAATCCTTTGTGACATATAAAAAATTAATTGAAAACCAGACAAGGTCGATATATTTTATGTTCAAGCAGATAAAGTTGTAAATTCCTAATTTGATGTGTCGGTTTGTACAAATTTGCACACAGCTCATACAGTATATACAGTATATTCCCAGTGTCATTCCACCCAAACATGCTTTATTGCCAAACTTAAACTAGGTGCGCTACAGGTCTAGACTCGCACGTGCAAAGGTTTTCATGAAAATGCATGTGTGTGTTAAGTACTGAGTATATAGCTGGATGAATGGGATTTGGATTATACTGCACGAGTTGTGTGTGAGTATGTAATAAGGTGTTTTTAAAAACAATATTGTCTTGAACATTTTCTAAAATGTAATTTTCTAATCCTTTGTGACTGTACAAAGATGGTACATTTTATGTTTACAATTTAACCTTTTTTTGTTAAAATAATCTAAAGTGAATTATGAATGTGATGCGCTCTGTTTTTATTTACATTTCTCACAGCTCTCCAGCTAAAATCAGGGTTGTAGTCGTTTTGCTGTTGCTAAATGAGGCCTCCATTTATTTCAATTCATCAAGTATTTACTCTATCTTTGGCTCCTCTGTTCACCACAAGTGAGAACAAGTTTTCTTCAAGAATTCAAGGTAACACAAAGTGACTAATTTGCATGCCAATAATTTCAAGGGTGAGGTATTCCTTTAAGTTTCATAAAGAAGAAAAATAGAGTTGAAAACACTTCTGTATATTTTTGCAAAACTCACAAAGCTAAAGTAGCCACATAACACCAACATAAAAAAGCAATGCTGTGACTTTAAATCCGTGGCTTAGTGTGCATGTGTTGATTAAAATCCTCTGTGTATGCACGTGAAATTTTTTTATAGAGTTTGTAATATAGTTTTGATCATCAAAGGTATTTAAAATGACTCCATTAGGTACTGACTATTAGCACGCACAGATTCACCCAATCACAGCTTTGCTATCTGCAGGCACTACAAGATGAAGTCATGTCTGCAGACAGCACAATAAACCAGATGTATTCACTCATCCATCCTCATAAATACTGCTGGAATATGCGTAGAAATTCAATTCAACTCAATAAACTAACCCTGCTGGCCTTACACTAAAATGAAAAGGCTGCAGTGTTGATACAACATAAAAGTGATTTGGAGATCTGTGTTAATCCCAGAATAATTGCATGTTCCTGAAGTTTAAAAAACGCCGCTGTGACTTTGTAATAAGAAGTGTGTGTCATTACCTGTACTAAGCAGTAACAGGACCTTCATGCACAGGTACTCTTCATAGGACACCTGCAGTCTGACAAACTCATTACAGATCTTCAGCATCTGCTCGCACTGGTCGTTCATGAAGGGCAGCTTCATACGATCTCTGAAAGGAGGGAGACGGAAGGAAAGGCCAAAGGAGAAAGTAGAGGTGGGGACAGCGGGGGAATAAACAAAAAGAAAAACAGACATATGGATTAGAGGTGAAGTTCTTTCAGTCATACTGTTATTCAATTCTCAACATACAGCCTCAGCTGCAGGAGAAAACCGGACTGTGAAATCAGTTCTGATGGATTTTCACAGCCCACCTCCACCAACACACAGCCCACATCACTGTCTACCTCTAAAATCAATACAGCGCATTCTCCAGATACGCAGCCTTGGCTTTAGAGGCATCTATTCATTCTGACCAACAGCAGTCTTCACCTTTCATATCTATTTTTACCCCTCTCTGGTTAGACGTGTCCTTTGAGGGCAGCTATTCACAAATATTTTCAATGAAGAGGATGAGATGTTCGTAAGCTGTCACTAAGCCAAGAGCTTAGTGTTTGTTGCACTCTTGCTACTTATGACAAAGTGAAAAACATTTACACTATTAGGCACATGAACACCGCACCCTCAAGCAAGTTCCAAATGGTCACATCAGAGTCAGTGGTTACTTAAAAAGAGCCGAGACCAGAACCCCCACCAAGTATTTAGCAAATGGAAGTGATCAAGATATGTGTCAATAGCAATGGATTAATAGTTATTGTTCAAATGTTGTTCACTGATGAAACATTTCCTGACTGAAATCACAGTACTTCGTTACATTTTATGCAGCGTTTTATTCAAAGGGCTGAATAACGAAAACAATGCAGTGTCGAAAAACTGCGGTTCCGCAAATGGCCACTTGAGGCTGGCTCAAAGAACGAGTCAATCCCTACTGACCAAATATTAAAACAATAGATCGTAGTATGAAATTTGGATGCAGTCTCTGTGACGTCATCCACAGGCTTCTGAAGAGGTGAAATAAGGCTTAAAGCACCATGGCAGTGCCTCACTCTCCCTATCTCCAGGATAATACAAAAACAGAGCAAAAAGGTGGAGCAGGGGTGAGCTGAGGTGGGCTGAATGCAGCACTGAGCCAGCTGTCACTCAAAGCAGCCATGCCCTTAATTTATGTATGAATTTATGCATTAACCCTTGTGTTGTCTTGGGGGGGAAATTACCCTATTTAACAGCGGAGGAAACCTCAATTCACCTTAATTATCTTTTTTTAAACTTGAAATTCAATGACTTTTCCTAGAATGACCCCAAAAGTAAAACATTGCCTTTGTTCATATTTCCATGAAATAAACACGTTAATTATGTGGGGTTGTTTATACACGGCCACCCATAAAGTTGGAATACAATATTTTTTTTACCTCTTTCCATGAAATGATTGTGAAAATGTGATTCGTTCTTGACAGATAAAGTGTATATCTTCTCAAAATTTTATGAATCAATCTCTTCCAAACATATCATGAAATAAAACCACAATTCACAGAGGATTGTGTCTGAAAACAAAATCATTCCAACTTCATGGTTGACCGTGTATAAATAACCTCCCTTGGCACTGCCAAGATGGTGACAGCCGGAGCCACCACAGTGTGCTTCACAATGGCTCCTCAAAACCCTTTGTAGGACATCACACCTCCATATGTTTACATTTCTCCGAGTGAGGTAAATATACAGTCCTGAGTACTGAAACTAAGATGTTGTATCACATTGAAATAGATATTAAATATTTTCAAAGATGATACCCATCGCCACATGGAAGCTGTAGTTGTTGAATGTGAACAAAATAATACAATTCTCTAAGATAAAAAGATTAGGTGGTCAAATTAAAAAGTATAATATGTAGAAGGTTGGTGTTGAAACACAGCATTGTGTTTATTTGTTTTAAAGCACAACTAAACAAACTCAACCCGTTCTACAACCCTGCAGGAAGGTGCCACATTCTCTGATTTTGTGTGAATAAGAGCTTGATGTTGTGCCCGCATGTGTATATCGATTAACCCGACACTGCAACGACACAGCAGCACTCTGCACACAGCCTTGGAAAGAACATGGAACAGGGGAAACAACCTGTTCTTTGTAAAAAAAAAAAACACCTGTTCGTATCATATCAGACACTGAAGACATAACATAATATAATCTATTTCAAAACAGCAAAAATACAACACCATGGAGAGGGAGAAAGCCTGGTTAAAAAATAGTCTGATAGTGGTAAAAAAAAATATAAGAAAAACCCACCAATGGTGTAAAGTGCTTTGACGGATTAATATTAAAGATAATAAAGTGGGACACTGGTTCAGCTACCCGAGTATTTAAAATCTGATGTTCAAAAGATAGAAACAGTGCTGTAGGATCAGACAAACTAACGGGAGCTGAACCGTTTTATCTTGTGTCCTCCAGGGATGACAAAGACTGTTGTAAGGACAGAGACCTCTAAGCATAATCAATTTCTACAACCAGTGGTCCTTTAAGTACTGTGGCAGTGCAATTAACATACTGCAGTGGTACCTGAACTCTTAGTCCGTGGCATCTAGGTAGCACAAAATGTTTACTGTATGGTTAAGCATGCACTCTGTTCTGCCTCTGTGAGGAATATGCTTGTCTGGTTTTGCTTTGTTGTGTGCATTACAGAACATGAGGTATTCTTCCCTATAATTATCCTCTCGATATATCCCCATGAATACTCTTTAGAATTATTGTAAAAAGTTGATTCATTTCAATGCTGCAACATAAAACTCACATATTGCGATAATACCAAAAAATGTTAATAACGAATTTCATTATCAGGGATTTTGGTTTTGGTGATATTTGAGTCGTAGTATTAAAGTAAAATTATACAAATGTCTGAATTAAAACTCTTGTTTTTGTCCCTTAAACTTAAGGGATATAATAGCAACATTTTTGGTAAAATGGGAAAGGTTTCGGATGGGATTTAATTTAATTGTTCACATTACAGAAAACTTTACTTGTTGCTAAAGTTTGCAAGAGCTTCGGAAAATAAAAGGCTGCAAGGCAATTTTTTTTTTTGCTATTGGACTAGTAATATTACCTGACTTGCTATATCTTGTCTTGCTGTACTCGCTTGATATTTGGCTGTGTTAGCAAAGTGGTTAATTAGGTTTTGATCATAAATAATGTAATCAAAACAAATGTTGCTTTAAAAGTGCTTGTAGTTAGAACAGTTATTCAGCTAATCTTGTTCTGTCAAAACAAGATTATCTGATTAAGTTTCCCACTGGTTCCAGTTTTTCTGCTCAGATAGCTCTATGCCTAGTGGCAAATAAACCTTCATTTGTACCAACTCATGACAAACATGAGTGCAATTGGCTGCTTCTTTTCACCTGATTTAACAACTTGTCACACGGAAACTGCCAATTATCAGTCAGCCAATGAGCTGATTTCTATTCTAGCCAAGTTGAATCATAAATCATGAATCATGAACCGATGGGGCGAGTGTATAAGCCAAGTAATGAAGTGAGATGACACCCTGAAATGAGCAAATGTGAAACAAAATTGGCAGATTAAATGTCATGACGAAGATAGGACTGTACCCATATACACATGGTTACATACTTGTTGATGACGAGATCAGGGGCGAAGCAGAGCATGCTACCGTTGCACTGCTCGTACGACCTCCAACCAAGACTGAAAGACATGAGGAAGAGCCAGGAGCACTGCAGCAATGTCATCTGGTCATCCAGGTGCAGGTTGCGGAAGCCTAAGACAGTCAGATAAAGTGGACACAGACACAGTCATATATATAATCACACACATAATGTGGAGCTAAAAAAAGGGCTCTAACTTCGGAGGATTTAGTTGTTCTTTAGGCATGATCGGTGGACAGAGTATTCATTATTATACTGAGATGAGAGGTACAGAAACAGCACACAAAAGAAAAAGCTAATCGCTCAATATATAATTAAAACAAAATTAGAAAGCCAGTTTACACAAAGCAACAGAACAGGATCTAGTTAAGTCAATGTTCCAATTGGAAAATAAATTGCAGTTAATTTGTTTCAACGCTGTCATAACTATAAAAGTAAAATGAAATGTTCTTTCAAATTACATGTGCTTTAAACCACAGCTTTGTTATATAAGAGCACCCCCTCCCTACAGTAAGAGCTTCCCCTCACTATCACCTTGGCCGGCTGCCAGCTGTGGACAATGCACACTGAAAGATTGGAGCAAGATTTGTCCCTCATCATACTGTCACCCAAAAAAAAAAAAGATGCCGTTATGGTTTTGTTGAGTTTTTTTCTTATCAATATATGATCTTAAATATTTGGTGTGACCAATAGCAACGATTACAGTGAGAAGAGAAAATCTCCAAGCAAATACTTGGAGTGATTACCAAGTCATGTGCCTTCTTTCTCATGATTAGAAACTAGCATGGGGGGGGGGGGGGATTCCAAACTCTTTGCCTCTCTTTTTGTTCCTCTGGAAATGAAACATGGTAGTAATTAAATCCAGTAATAACCTTTTATGTGATATTTATAGTATGAATTTATTTGGGGCAACAGAAAAAGGTTATATGCATATACTGTACCTTACCCTTAAAAAAGTCAAGATCATGCTGACAATAAATGCAGCAATTTAAAGTGCTTTCAGATAAGGGGAAACATCCAGTCGCTTTGCAGAGATAATGATTTTAGCAGATTGTAGAAATATTATCTTTATTCACATTCCCAAAGACATTAACCTTGGTCATGACCGGATCTAAATGAAAGTACTCTGAAAAGGCTGGATTTCTAAAGTGAATTATTCTTTCATAAGCCACCATTATATTCCTTTTCCGTCTGTAATTACGGATTCAGCCCTTACAGAGGTCACACTTTTTTATGACACAGTTGCTGAACATCTGTTGTTCTTTGGCTACACAGCCAAGGGGAATTGTGTGGGGGGAAAAGATCCTGTACAATCTTAAAAACATCCACAATGGCCACAACTGCAACAATTTAGATAACCAACGGTCTACCAGCCTAAATCAACTACACAATGGCTTCTTTTTTTCTTATTATTAACTGTTTGATCCCACTTAATCAGCTGGAAGCTGCAACCTAAATCTGTCGAGCTTCGTAACCATTATTCATCTGGCTAGAGGAATGTCTTAACACTTGTTCTAACCACTCGAAGGAACACTGTGACGTTTGAATTATGTTTCTTCACTGGAAGAATCACATATTTTGTTTTATTACACAGGTTAACTTGCAGCTACTTGTGTGTTTTAGTTTCACTGAGAAAAATTCTGACAAGCACACGCTCAGTTAACTGGAGGGCAAAAGTGAAAGCTATGACATTGTGTTAAAATCTCTTGTTAAACTGCAAATTTTCCATTTGATCGAAAAGTGATGCAATTTCCTTTGCCAGCTGCATGTATTAAAAGTAACAAATGACTTCATTTTCCTTCAGTTCTTGGCCCGCTTCACTACACATTAGTTTCAGTTACAAGCTGGAAACTCTCCCAATGACACACTTTGCCTGAACAGTGATCTGCATCGACATGGTAAGGAGCTTCTTGTTACCTGGCAGTGACTTGGCCCACTTGACCGCAGAGATGACCTGCTGACCCCCCAGCCTGTTCAGAGTGGTCATGAGCCGTGAGGAGGTGTCAGGCAGTGTGCTGTCGTAGCCCGAGTAGATGATCTCCGGCTCGATGGCCTTGAGCACTGACAGCATGGTGGGCACGAGTTGGGGCATGCACCTGGGGATGACTGGAACGGGCAAGTTTGGCTCTGACGATCCAGGTGGCCGATGCACTTTCATCTTGGTCAGCTTCTTGTTTTTCCTCGCTGGAAGGCAGGGCGGGACAGAGGAGATGAAAGGGAGGAAAGAGACATAAAAAAGAGAACGAGTGAGTCTGACTTTTTAGGTATAAAAAAGAGAGTTAACGCTTTATAATAAGGTCCTTAATAACCAGTAATTAACAAGTAATAAGGCATTGTTCTCGCTTTCGATCCGGTAGTTGCAAAAAGCATAGTTAACTTATAGTTAACTTATAATAGATGAGCAATAAAGTATATTTTAATATCAATAAGCAAACAAAATAAGATTAATAAAGGCATGGCAAAGACATAATGGGTGGGTCATGGGTGTTTGTAATGCCATTATTAACACTTATATAAGCTTATAAACACACAATAATGTTAATAAGCATCTTGTAAGGACTTACAAGGGTCTTATTACTTGTTTATTACTTATTACAAGGACCTTAATATAAAGCGTTACCAAAAGAGACGCTCCTGCATCTTAAACATTATGATTTTTATTTTATAACCAACAACATCTCAGCAACCAGACACTAAAACAAGTTCAAGATCCAAACAACAAGTTGCTTGTTGTAGTGTCAGGATACACTTAGATTATGGCCGCCACCAGCATTAATTTGATAAAGAGTCATGTGTTTTCTCCAGAGAGGCATGTGCTGCATTATACAAATGTAAAGGCTGTGTTTTTAGGTTTAATTCATTGGTTTTTACATGATTCATTAATACATGATACTTTTATTTGTTGATTTGTAACACTTTATTATTGTTATTTTTAGTCTTGCAAAATCTGATTTATTGTTGTTTATTTCTTGCTTCTTTTTTTGGTCTGTGTTGTTTCTATTTTGCTTTGTAAAGCATTTTTGCCTTTATGTTTGTTTGAAAGGTGCAATATAAATTAAGTTGAGCTAAAAATTCAGGCTACAGCGGTAGTGGGTGGACACTATCGGCTCACAGAAAGAGGGTCGCTGGTTCGACTCCAGCCAGTAGCTCTTCTGTGTGGAGTTTGCATGTTCTCCCCTGTTCTTTCATGTCCTGATTTGCTGTCATAAAACAGTATAAAACACCACATTTTAGAAGTTGCTATTAATGTTCTGTCCATCAGCTCAGTCGTTAACTGACCAATCCTATTGGATCCTGGCTCTAAACATCGCTAAATTACGAAATAAATAGCGTTTTAACACACCAAGTGAAATAAAAATCCTTTCCCTGTTTGAATGATGCAACTCTGTGTATTAAATCAATCAACACCAAGACTCAACTGGCAAGTTGATGTACACAGGATGTGTGAAACAACAAATCTACAGGTAAAGTACTAATTAAAGCTGCTGCACACAATTAACACAGTTTTCTTTCAATCTTCAGACTGACAACATTACACCTCATTGTGGCAAACAATTGTTAACACATATATATCACATATATTATTAAATGCAAGTATTTGGAAAGTATTTCATCAATTTATTCCCAGTTCACACTAAACTAAACTGTGTATTTTACACTTTAAAACAGATTCATTTTACACTTACTGAATGAGACTATTCTAGAAGCCAGTCTGCAGGTATCTTAAAATGCATCCATCAATACATTACAATATTAAAGGGGACCTATTATGATCATTTTCAGGTTCGTTTTATATTTTGGGGTTCTACTAGAAAATGTTAACATCCTTTAATGTTCAAAAAAAATGTTTTTTTCTTGTACTGTCCAGAAAAAGCCCAGTCTGCTATGGTGAGTCAGCATGGGAGAGGTTACGCCCTCAGAGCGTTTTGCCAAAAAGTCCTTTGTGGCAGGAATCTGTCAAACTCTAAAATGGAGAGCAAGAGGTTTCTGTGATGAGCAGTGATGCATATGTGCCTCCTCAGCCAAACTGTAGCCTGCAAGAGATTAGGTAAGGCTTTTTTTTAGCTTAGCCACATTGCTGTAAATGCCTTTGCTATGTAACTGAAGCAGTTGTCGATGTTTTGCAGCCACTACCGGTGGGTGGAGAGGAGCGAGGAGTCAGCAGTCAATAACGATATACAACAATCAATAAAAGAGGTTTATCATTTTTTTTATAAATCACCGCAACCATCAGAGGTCCTCAAGCAGACTGTCATAAATGTATAAAACAAATATAAGGCTGATTGGTCCAGCAGTATGAGAGATTAGCTGCGGATATACAGACAGTCAGACTGACAGACATGCTGCCAGATGCTTAATCTCTGCCAGGCGTAATAAGTCATCTAAGTCTAAAAGCTGTTCTCCTGGGTGAAAGTCCTGTGTTTGACCCGGTCATCCACCACAACCTTTGCACTGTAAGTACTTCATTGCTCTTTATACTGTTTCTACTAAAAGTTTACCAGAACTTGAAAGCCATATTTTCCTTGTGATCAAACTCTGGGTGGAGATAAGCAGAGGGGTGGGTGGTTCATTCTAATGAGTCTGCAAAAGACACAGATGTGGAGTCAAACCAAAGCGGCTTGTGGAATCACATGTTTTCTAATTTAGGCATCCCACAAAGAACTGACTGAATGGTAGGCACTCCAGATTCCCCAATAGAAATTAGAATAAATACGGAATGCTTCTTCCTTTTTAAAGAGCGACAAAAACACTCCTTGCTCTAAATACTCCTTACTTCAGCCTAGACTCACCTACTTAAGCTCCTACCTTCACTTTTTTTTATTTTAAGCCTAGATAAAATAAATAAAATGGGCAAACAAGAGGTCAGTTTAATTGAATGACCACTGACTTAAATTAAACTAGTTATATTGTGTAATCCCTTTAAATAAAAAAAATTCAGACCAGTGAAAGGTCAGAGTAATTCAAAACTCTGTTTCTTTTCCCAAGTAATAATGCAAAAAAGTCTATAAAACCATTTTTCTTCTCAGCGGAACATTATTTGCATTTTCTCTTGTGTGCATCAACATGAGTGTCAAATTGCTGCTGTGCACATGTAGGCTATCTGTTTTTACATTTCCTCCCATTACATGTGCAAAACATGTCAGGGGTTGAGAGGTTACCAGGAAAAAAACATGTTTTTTTCCCCTATTCTGTACCTTTTTTAATTTCCTCTCCTGGTGTTTCTATGGCAACTAAGAGCTTTTCTGGTGGGAGTCTTTCTGCTGATGCGCTGACGTCCATCAAATCCCTCTCCATGTCTTTCTGTCTCTCCCTATATGAAACTACTTTCACGTCTGTCTGGCTGGTACACACAGCTCTGTTCACATGTAACCTTACTTAACACTGACTGCCATTTCATGCCTCAAGGAAGCATCTGCTGAAAAAGACAAACAACAAAGTTCCAAACTATTTAGCAGTAGTTGTGCTTCACCTGTTGCTTGTCCATCTTCCTACACCTCGACCTGCTTCATTGTTGCTTATTTAACCCTTAAAGCAGAAGCATGAAAGATAACCAGATGATCCAAGGCATGGACTTCTGACTTAATAATGGATGATGCATTGATCAATGAGGCGACGCTTTAATACTGCCTCGCCCGCATACCATTACATGTGTACATGTATACAATAAAACATGCTCACAGCTGTTTCATATTGCAGCCTGAACATTATTGGTCCTCTTAACGAAATTGTAGCTTTCGAAATTGTGTGACATTTTTGCTCACATTGAAGGCTTTCCTTGAGAAGATGCACTGGATTTTCCACAAAGCAACAGCACATTTATGAGTACTGGCACTGTTCGAGACTATAATTTTTATTTTGACTTTCTCAAATCCACAAACCTCTCCACCATCGAAACCACAAATTCCAAAAGGATTCTGTTTCTATCACATGAACTGCCAGCAACTTGAAAAACAAAGCATTTTCTTTAAATGAGAGAAATAACAATATTCCTATGGCAACAGAATTATTATAAAAGTGGTAAAAGATGGAAGAAAAAGGAAAA